>NC_141699.1:170702084-171302084 GCF_964263255.1 Lissotriton vulgaris
TCGGCCAGCTGAATTACGCCTGCTCTTGCTATTACAGCGTCTCACCCGCCATCCGGCTGAATTGCACCCACTCTTGCGGTACAGCGACAGGCGGCTGCCACGGAGCTCAGGAAATGGCGGTCGACTCCACAGACTTGGGCCTGGCCTGCAAGGATGGCTCTGGGCAACCCTGGAACTCGGACGCTTGACTGCTAGGGCATGGGCCCCATTCCCAAAAGCGTCCCCTCAGCCTTGAAGATTCTACAAGAGTCACCGGGGCCCCCGACTCCCGCAGACTTCCGGTGGGGAGCGACTGCCATGATTGCTCGCGGAATGGCCACGACGTAGCCACGGGGTGCTCTCATGCTGACGCCAGCTTCAGTCTGAAACATCCAGAAACACTGTAGACTACCAATTCGATCAGTTCCGATGGAGCCCCAACGACGTATCGCGTTGTTGCGTAATGCGTCATATGACGCGCCGCGTTAGCGCACCCGGAAGTGCTCCGGTGCGCGAGGCGCGAAGCGCAGCTTCCCGGAAGCGATCCGTGGCGCGGCGCGGCGCGGCGCGGCGCGGAGCGGGTATCGTAAGCATAACAGGTCATGTGACTTGTTAATTAAACTTTTCATTGGTTCATTTCACTTTTGGGTTCCTAATGATGTAAGGCTAGGTCATGTGACCTAAAAATAACACTTTTCATTTGTTTAGAACTATTTTTTGTCCCAAATGATGAAAACCCCTCCTTGTTTCCTCACTCTGACTTTCATCTTTGTGAGAGGAAGACCTTTTTTCATCACTTAGCAATAGCAAGTGTTGTAGCTTCAGCTGGTGCATCCCCACCAGCACCACCACCTCCTAGGAAGAGAGTACCACCTCCTCAGGTGGTGGTTGAGCAAGAGGTGCCCCCCTCCCACACCTTCTTGTTGCCTGATTCGGCCAACTCAACCGATCGAGCATGAGACTCTGTTGTGATCTGAAGAACCGCTGCCTGCGGTGCCTCCCTGAGCCGCTTGACGGAGGCCCCCGAAGGGCGGTGTGGTGGCGCGGACTGGGAAGGGGCGCTTGGCTCGTGCCCCCTCCCCAAGTCTCGCTCGGCCAGCTGAGTTTCGCCCACTCTTGCGGCCTACGACATGGAGAGGACGGGGCGTTGACTAGGCGGGGCCTCCAGGCGCCACCACAGCGCCAACGATCGCTGCTGACGGAGGGGAGCCTTGCCGGTGAGAGCCACTGATCTGAAGAACCGCTGCCTGCGGTGCCTCCCTGAACCGCTTGACGGAGGCCCCCGAGGGGCGGTGTGGTGGCGCAGACTGGGAGGGGACGCTTAGCTCCTGCCCCCTCCCCAAGTCTTGTTGCCCTGGTGTGGCCTAAGATCGCCCCCGACATAGGCGGCCGGCTCCCGGGGTCCAGCGGAACTTTTTGCCTTTTGGTGGCTCTTCTATTCTGCACCTTGTCCCACAATCCGTTTGATCTGAAGACACGTCCTGCGGTGCCCTCGCAATGTGGCCTGGTCCCTGAATGTGTGCAGGGGGACGGTATTCCTCGCTCGGCCAGCAGAGTTGCACCCACTCTTGCGACCTACGACATGGAGAGGCCAGGGCGTTGACTAGGCGGGGCCTCTGGCTGCAACCACAGCGCCAACGATCGCGGCTAACGGAGGGGAGCCTTGCCCGTGAGAGCCACTGATCTGAAGAACCGCTGCCTGCGGTGCCTCCCTGAACCGCTTGACGGTGGCCCCCGAGGGGCGGTGTGGTGGCGCGGACTGGGAGGGGGCGCTTGGCTCCTGCCCCCTCCCCAAGTCTTGTTGCCCTGGTGTGGCCTGAGATCGCCCCCGACATAGGCGGCCGGCTCCCGGGGTCCGGCGGAACTTTTTGCCTTTTGGTGACTCTTCCATTCTGCACCTTGTCCCACAATCTGTTTGACCTGAAGACACGTCCTGCAGTGCCCTCGCAATGCGGCCTGGTCCCTGAATGTGTGCAGGGGGACGGTATTGATTGGATCAAGATGGCGGATTCTCACAAAGCTGACTCAAGTGTTGCTGCTGATGCTATGCAGACAAAAACTGGTTTTCAGTTTGTACATTCTTCAGGATTTTTCCATCCAAGGCTGGTTGAGAGTTTGTAGAATGATGGCTTCAGATTTTCAACATACTACTCTTCAACATTCTTCATAAATGTAACAATGTGAGACTCATTAGGAGAACGGCCGTTTATCTTTCCTTTCAAAATGCTGCCAACAATATTTTCTGAATGGAAGACACCATCTTGTAGCATAAAGGGCTGCGTCAAGGGTGATCTTGCCCAGAATGTCTTGTTTTCTAGTGCTCGTAATGACGAAGCCAGAACTACCGAAAGGGATTCTGGTCCTGCCGCTACTTATTGGAGACATTGAACTATACTCTGAACCTGCCTGGCCTCGACCAAAATGGCACCAGTATGGGAGCGACTCGCAACTCCTTATGACGTTCTAGTTACTTAGCCTTGATGTTATGGGGGATGTATGCGGTCTTTGTGCACATGGCGGGCGGGGAAGGGTACTGACTGGGAATACGGACAACCCTATTGATGTCGATTTTTCATTATTGTTTATTGTATTAATAAAGCTTCGAAGTAATGTTACCCATGATACTCGCCCATGGTGTGCGTATGGACGATTTTATTGTAACTGATCCTGTTATACTTTCAATTAAAAAATCAACCTTCACTGATCCTGCAACCGTTTGTCACGTTTAGTTTTTTCAATTAAATGGCTCGCTTGTTACATACTCCTATACCCCTGGCTTTTGAACGACACCATCTTGTAGAATAAAGGGCTGCGTCAAGGGTGGTATTGCCCAGAATGTCTTGTTTTCTAGTGCTCATAATGACGAAGCCAGAACTGCCGAAAGGGATTCTGGTCCTGCCGCTACTTATTGGAGACATTGAACTATACTCTGAACCTGCCTGGCCTCGACCAAAATGGCGCCAGTATGGGAGCGACTTGCAACTCCTTATGACGTTTTAGTTACTTAGCCTTGACGTTATGGGGGATGTATGCGGTCTTTGTGCACATGGCGGGCGGGGAAGGGTACTGACTGGGAATACGGACAACCCTATTGATGTCGATTTTTCATTATTGATTATTGTATTAATAAAGCTTTGAAGTAATGTTACCCATGATACTCGCCCATGGTGTGCGTATGGACGATTTTATTGTAACTGATCCTGTTATACTTTCAATTAAAAAATCAACCTTCACTGATCCTGCAACCGTTTGTCACGTTTAGTTTTTTCAATTAAATGGCTCGCTTGTTACATACTCCTATACCCCTGGCTTTTGACCCTTTCCTACGCGCGGTCTGTACTACCGCCCTCGGGCGATCTATGTAATGAACAGACTACCATTGCCGAAACACAAGGGAATGCATCTCAGAGAGATAAGTCAAGTACGTGGTAGATAAAAACATTTTCGTGTTTATGCACGCTGATGTGCTTTGAACGCTGCCCCCCCCCTCCTCATCATTTAGATTACCACCGCCCATTGCACAAAAGCGTACCGGGCGCTCCCCACGCAAAAAAAGACTCCACCAAACCCAGGGGGTCAGGGAGGATCTACTATGCCCCCTTATGGCCATTTCCCCCTTCGTTTTGGCCTCCTCTTGTCTCTCGATCCTACTGAGAGACAAGATGGCGGCCGCTCCGGACTGTTTAGAATGTTGACAGACACCGGAGAGCCAATCAGCTTCGCTTCGCAAAGTTCCGTTACGCAAAAAGTACGCGAACCGAAGCGCTACCCGGAGCACTGTCACAGATATATATATATTTTTTTGAACGTTAATTTATCAAAATCCACTGGAGCACATATATTGAGACCTAGCAAAGGCACATCGGGCTAACAGTCCCTAAAATTTTGCCAAGTTTCATGCAAATCCATTCAGCCGTTCAAGCTAAAAGTGAGGCCAACCACCCTATGGAAATTAACATGGGAAAAACGTGTTTTGGGACCCCCCTTTTTTCTTGGCCCCCCCTTGACGAACACCCCCCAAATTTTCAGGGGCTGCTCAGAAATAAAATGTGCCATTTTCCTGAAAATTTCAGCCAATTCCGTCCACAAACGCCAAAGTTATTAGACATAGAATTTTCAAAAATCCCATAGAGAAAAAATCCTAACTATATATACCTACTGGCGACCGCCAGTAGGTAATATATATATGTGTATATGTATGTGTATACATATATATATATATATATATATATATATATATATATATATATATATATATATATATATATATATATATATATATATATATATATATATATATGTGTGTATATATATGTGTCGCCAGTAGGTAGTTATAGTTAGGATCTAATTTCCATAGGAAATCTGCAACATTCTATTGGGAATAACTTTGGCGCCGGTGGACGAATCTTCGCGAATTTCTCAAAGTTCGTGGCCCGCTCCGCTCCTTCCCTGAAAATGTGGGGGGGATTCGTCAAGCAGGGACCGAGATAAAAGGGGGCTCCCAAAACGTGTTTCTCCATGTTAATTTCCATAGAGCGGTCAAACTCACTTTTAGCCCGAACGGCTGAATGGATTTCCACCAAACATGGCAAAATTGTAGGGACTGGTATCCCGATGTGCCTTTGCTATGTCTCAAGATATATGCTCCAGTGGTTTTTACCAAAATTAACTTTGAAAAAATATATATTGGGCTACATTGGGCTATACATATGTTAGAGCCCAAATGTAGCCCAATGTAGCCCAATGTAGCCCAAAGATGGCCACCAGAGACAAAAAAAACAAATGTAGCCCAAATATCAGCCAGATGTAGCCCAACTATAGCCCAATGACAGAATGTCCCAGAGTGTTCTAAAGAACAACTAGAGCGCTAACAGTCTTACTTATGACAAAAGTATGGCACACCTGAAGTCATCTTGATTGGAATAAAGTGTTAACACTTAAAACATTTAATTTACAAAGGAACAAAATGAGGGGGTTCATTTTGCCATAGAAATTATGATTAGTGCTGAAGAAAGAAAAATTAGGGCACATTTTGAGTGACTTCTCAAATCCTTTTATATTTCATTAAAAAAATTCTGATATGCAGTCTCCCAAGATGGCCACCAGAGACAAAAGAGCCCAAATGTAGCCCAAATATCAGCCAGATGTAGCCCAACTATAGCCCAATGACAGAATGTCCCAGAGTGTTCTAAAGAACAACTAGAACGCTAACAGTCACACTTATGACAAAAGTATGGCACACCTGAAGTCATCTTGACTGGAATAAAGTGGTAACACTTAATACATTTAATTTGAAAAGGAACAAAATGAGGGGTTTCATTTTGCCATAGAAGTGTGTTATATATATATATATATATATATATATATATATATATATATATATATATATATATATATATATATATATATATATATATATATATATATATATATATATATATATATATATATATATTCACTGAAAAAACCATAGGTTTCACACCAGATAAAGTTAGGAATTAGCATTTAAAAAACCTATTAAATTCACTGAAAAAACCATAGGTTTCACACCAGTTATAGTTAGGTGG
The DNA here is from genome assembly GCF_964263255.1 of Lissotriton vulgaris. Taxonomy (NCBI): domain Eukaryota; kingdom Metazoa; phylum Chordata; class Amphibia; order Caudata; family Salamandridae; genus Lissotriton; species Lissotriton vulgaris. The sequence goes on from NC_141699.1 coordinate 170,707,631, forward strand.
AAATTTTACTTGCATAAAACCATTGAAATTCCCACGTTATAGTTAGTTGGACTCACTATAACTTGCGCGTGCAATGCACTGCTGATGACGTCACATATTACATCACTCATGACATGGTCAGTGACATCACTCATGACATCACTGATATATATATGGGGGTTCGTGAACACAACTAGAATCCAACAGGAAGAAAATAGGTATTTGAAAGCAATCCTGAGGGCGCCACCCAGTACGGCTGGTCTCATAGACCACAGGGAGCTAGGGAGGCCATATTTGGAAGATTTGTTAAAACTTAGGCCAATAGTGGCCTGGTTAAAAATATGGATAAATCCAGAGGCGCATCTAAGCAGAGAAATTCTGTTGGACTGCCTAGGTAGGACCCATTCAATGCGCATCCCCTGGCTCAAATACGTGAAAAATACCCTGGAGGATTTAGGGTTGGGGAACCTCTTCACGAACCCAGCTGCTATTTCAGCACAGCACAAGAAGCGAGTAGGGGAACTATTTTTGGAGAAAGAAACCCAACGACGAGCTGATGCTGAAGGTGCGAAAAAGACTGTAAGGGCCCATGGTTTGGTAAAAAGTGTGGAGGGCATGGAGCCTTACTTATTTCTTCTACATAATGCACAGGACAGATTTTTAATGTGCCGTTTCAGACTGAATCTGCTCCCCTTCATGTTGGCTATAACTGCCGGGTTTACTTCATCTATTGAGCAGAAGGGTCCCTGCGGCTGCGACAACCGGTCTCCGCAGGATTCCCTTCACTTTGTTTTGCTTTGTCCCTATTTTTCCATGCCTAGGCGTAGATTCCTTGTAAATATTCTAAAAAAAGCCCAACTGGAACACGCCAGGGATGCCCTAGTATTTTTGTTAAAAGCCTCTGACCCCTTAACCTTGTGTAGCATTTTGAACTTCATCAAAGTTGCAATAAGTTTAAGAAAGACGAGGGGAGAGGAATGAAATATTGTGACCTGTATTTATATGGCCTCTATGTTGGCATTCTTTTTAGCGTATCAATTATGTACAAGGATCCTAATTAGTATTTAATAATGTTTTACTGTTATTTGTGTATATAAATGTGCTTTTATGGTGTTTTTTAATCACCGAATAAAGATTCTTGAATTGAATTGAATATATATATATATATATATATATCTATATATATATATATATATATATATATATACAAAACACTCGATATCCTTCTTCGCTTGCTCTGCGCTCGGGACCCACGCCAACAAAGAAAAGGAACGGACCACAGGAAATCAGCAAGATGTAGTTTTATTTAGTCTCTCACGGAACCATCAGCGACGCGTTTCGAGTACAAGTACCCTTGATCACGCTGCGACTAACTAAACATTCACTGTCTTTTTTTATGCATTAATACTCCTCCGTTACCACCCCCTGGTGGTAACCTCCAGTATTGTGTCAAGAATAAAAAGTGAGGAAAGACTATTGCTGACTCATAAGAAAATAAGCATAATGCAAATGAAAAATACAGTTTTTGGTTAAAATCCAACAATGATGAGAGTAAAGGCTAAAAACACTCTTACCACACTACAATACAACTAGGTTAAAATCCAGAAGTAAAATTAGGTCAATAAATCCTAGTAGTGCAAAATAGCATAATGCCTGAAGGTAGGAGTGATTAAAATCAAAAAACCATCATATCACAATTGAAGGAATTAAGTTATCATGTGCAAAATAGCAAAATTGAAATAGCAGCAATAGATCAAAAAAGTGCAAATAATTGTATAAAGTGCAAAAAGTGAATACGAGGAATTATATTTCTCCTATGCCGGAAGCAGCGCATTATCATATGGTTAGAACATAGCTAGAGCTAGTGAGCAATATATATCATAAATAGTAACGATGTAAAAATCCCATATAATAAAAACTAGTATCAAAAAGAATTGCTTATGAAAACATTAAAAATGGGTATATATCTAAAAAGCATTATATCCCATATGTAAATTCATATATGGCACCGTACAAAAGACACACAATATATACAAAACATTAGAGCAAAATTGATAAAGGACAGCAAGATACAACATACTATGAAAATATACTATCAGCATAAACTCCTGTAACCAGAGCATTGTAATGATGCAGATCGCAAATAGGGAACCTAACTTGCGAACTGCTGCTATAGTACAAATACATATTAATATAATAAAGGTGGACTGATGGCTATGCGTTGGAAGGGCTCTAGTGTGTTACTCTAGGAAATGATGTAACTCTTCAATGTTGTTGAGCCCATTGGGCCAACGACTGTCGAGCTCTAGAATGAACCGTGATTCCAACTTTCTAAGTGCCAACTCTCTATTGCCACCTTTTCTCAGCACTGGAACAGATCCGATCACAAAATAATTAAGGCAAGATAAGTCTTTGTTATGAAATAAATTAAAATGCCTTGCGACTGGATAAGCTGAATCATTATGCAGTATAGCCCGCAAATGTTGTAGAATGCGGACATGCACCTGGAGCTTGGTACTGCCCACGTACCTAAGCCCACAGGTGCAAGTTAAAACATAAACTGCATAATCAGTTTTACATGAAAAATTACCCTGGATGGTTTTAGGTAAAGTGCTGAAGGGAGTATTGTAATGTGCTGTGGAAATGCCAAAATTGCAAGCCCTACAACTCGAACATTTGAAGAAACCTCTGGTAGGTCTTAACCAGGGTACTTTGGCTTTCAGCTCAGGGGCAGGTGTGTCAAGTGAGTTCCCCATCGTTTTAGCTCTCCTGAAGGTAACAGATGGGGCTACAGGTAATTTAGTACTTAACACGTGATCACTCAGCACAATGGGCCAATTTTTGTTGAGGATGGCTCTAATCTTCCTTTCCTCCTTGCTGAAAGTAGTGATCATACGTGGACAAGTAGTGGGGAGCTCAGATGTAGGAGTGATCAATGTTTCATGAATATTGTCTGTAAACAAACTCTCCCTCGGCCGAGAGAGAGATTTAGTGTAGGCAGATTTAATGACCGCTTCTGAATAGCCCCTAGCTTTTAAGCGTGTAGTAAGTTCCCTAAGACAAGATTCAAAATCAGATGCAGAGCTGCAGATTCTTTTTAATCTCAACATCTCGCCATATGGAATACCTGCTATTGTGTGTCTGGGATGCATACTGGTAGCATGCAAAGTGGCATTGCCTGCCGTGGATTTTCTATGCAAGGTGGTATTAATTTTGTTGTTCTCAATATAAAGTTCAACATCCAAAAATTGAATTTTATGTCTGTCCACATGAGCAGTAAAGTTTAAATTAAGATGATTATTACTGATGTCATCAATAAATGCTAATGCTTCATCTTCACTGCCTCGCCAGGCAATGAAGATGTCGTCAATGTATCGTAAAAAGCATACAACATGATTGTCCATCCACATTTTGTGGCGTACCATGAGGACCTGCTCCTCCCACCAGCCAACGTGTAAACACGCATAGCTGGGGGAGAAACAGGCCCCCATCGCCACGCCCCGAAGTTGTCTGAATATCTCTTTCCCGAAGCTGAAGAAATTGTTGTGCAGACACCACTCCATGAGACCGATAATGACCTTATTATGTTCATAGTGTATGATAGAGCGCTTAGACAGAAAATGTTTAACAGCAGCCATCCCTTGTTGGTGGTCAATGCTTGTATAAAGCGCTTCGACATCCAAGGTGATTAACCACATATCAGAGTCCCATTGTATTCCATCAATTTTGCTTAAAAAGTGACTGGTGTCTCGCACAAAGCTGGGTAATTCTTTTACAAAGTCTTGGAGGAAATAGTCAATAAATTCCCCCACTTTCTCCCCCACGCTTCCTATGGCAGATACTATAGGTCTGCCCGGTATGGGAACCACAGCCTTGTGTATTTTAGGTATTAAATACAAAGATGGTAAAATAGGGTGGTCCACACACATAAATTTGGATTCTTCAGAGGATATCAGACCTTCTCGCTTGTATTGCGCCAACATTTTGTGCAACTTGTTTTTTGCACCCTCATACTCTTTAGTAGTAGTTCTCATATAGCAGAGGGGATCATCTAATTGTCGTTTAGCTTCACTAATGTAATCTGTTTTGGGCCAGATCACCAAGTTGCCGCCCTGGTCTGATTTCTTGATGACTATCTCAGGATTACTGCCCAATTTTTTCATTAGATTGTCATATGTTCTTTTTTTGTGTATTTCTTTTTTTCAATATTTATTGTTGGATTTAGAATAAAGTTTTTTTATATCGTTGATGACACAATCGTGGAACACATCCACTGCATCCCTGGGCATCATAGGGATGTATTTAGATTTACTCCGAAAAGGGCTGAGGCCCGCTCCAATTTGTTGGATAGATATTCTGCGAAGCCTAGTCTGAGTGGCTTCATCAGGGTCGTGGTCAGTCTCGTTACTTCCATTCAATAAATCGTTGGCATCCAGAAATGTATGCGTATCCGCTGCATTTAATGAAGCAATATCGGCATCATTGGCAGTGACTTCAGAGATTGTCGAGATATTTTCTCGCCTGTCTTTGGTGGATTTGAGAGTGAAATGTTTTTTTAATTTTAGTTTTCTAATAAAACAAAATAAATCTACCCTAGTTGTGGCATAGTTGAAACTTTGAATGGGAGAAAAGTTTAAGCCCAGGGATAATAACTGTTCCTCTGCTTTGTCCAGTGTAACATTGGATAAGTTAATAACAGTATTATCAGTTACTTGCGTTTCACCCATGGCTTCTTTTTCTTCTTCTGTTGTTGTACTGCGGTGCTGTTTCCATTTGCGCCTCCTTGCTTTTCGGCGCTTGTTCCGCCTTTGTTTGTTTGCGGATTTGGCTGCCAAGACCGCAGAGTCTGCAATCTTTCCTCCACTACGAAATCCATCTCTTGCTGTAGATTTAGCCTTGCAAGTCCTATGGCATTTAAATCTGAAGTGGAGGAACATGTAGATAACGCGTCACTGTTGTACTCACTCTGCCCTGATGTAGAGTTGCTGCTGGTGTCATCATTAGCAGAAACTGTAGCAATGGAGGTACTTGCTGGTGCACTTGGGGCTGCTGAAACATTATCACCTACATTCGCTCCAGTATTTTTCTTGGAATATGCTTGCCTTTTTGCGTTGTTCTACTTGCGTGCAAATGTGAAGATGCGACCCTGACTGTAATCCTCTGCATCTCGTGAGAATTTAGATGCCTTGCGTTCTTTTATTTTCTCTTCATATTTAACCACATGGCTGCTAGGCGTTTTCCCGTCCTGCGCTAAAAAATCACAATAACCATAATTCATGACGAGCTGGCCTTGTCATCCGCGCACGGCAGGTAAGCGCCATGACGAGCCCAGCTCGTCATTAGCTTCGAAGGGGTTAAGCAAACGCTCAGTCATGGTGTCTCTAAGTTTATTCACCTCTTGTACATCTGGGCAGGCATTAATTTCAAGTTCCAACGTTTTGATCTGTTCCAGCAATTTGAGACGGTCACTGGCTGCATACTTGATGAGGATACATACAAGATTCATTGACGCAGCCAGGTTACTTTCACCCTACTCAAGTAACATGGCGGGGTCCGGATTATCGAAGCTTGGTGCTAATAATATGCGCAGCCCACGGGGGACACGCCCAACTTCCTCATATTTATATATATATATATATATATATATAATATGAAAATAAGGGGATGATTGTTCTGAGTGGTTATGGCGCTCTACCAAGTATCGGCAAATCAGTATTTAAGTCACTATCTTAGTTGTTGGGTGCCTAGGTATGGGTCATCATCCTTGCCCACCAATGATCCGTAGATCCAAAATGTATACTAAGTCCTATCACACCAACTTTAAATATCCACAAGAACAGAATGTCACAGTTAAATTCACAAAGTCAAATCAGATTGAAATTAGATATAAGGCTTTCTCCAAATCCAGGCTGGATTTGGAGAAATACACTGCATGGGTACTACTTCACTATTTAATGGCATGGCCCAATAGTATGTATCTGCTTAGAGGTATGTAGGGATTATGCACAGAATATTGTATGTGTACTTGTGTTGGTGCCTAGGTCATTTTATAAGAATACCCCTAGTAACTAGAATGATGACAATGCTGCAAACAGAGTGGACACTTAATTTATAAGTGCTTACGCATTGGTAGAGTGATAGGATAAATAGATAGTGGTAGATAAGTGATTAAAGAAGTGCATGGGACAGACTGGACGATTCCTACGCTGCATGAGTACTAACTAGGTATTTAGAAGAGTGTATCAATAGTATGTAGCTAGTTAGAGGTCTGCTTGGACAGTGTACAAAATATTATAGCTGTACTTGTGTTAGTAGCTAGGCCATTCCATAAGTTCATGACTAGTAACTAGAATAGTTACTGTGTTGCAAACAGAGTGTATAGTGAATTTTATAAGTGCTTAGGTATTGGTGGAGTAATAGGATAAGTAGATAGTGCTGTATGGGTGATTGGAGAAATGCATGAGACTGACAGTACTTATGCAGTATAGAAATCTTCCTAAGTGGGTATTTACATGAGTTTATGAATAGTATGTATTGGACAGACAGGAGGATTACTAGACTGCATGAGTGTAGTAAGTTACTAAGTAGCTGGTTTGAGGTTTATATAGATACAGCACAGCTGAATGTAGTAGTACATGGATAGTATTTGAATTACTTAATCTTACCTTTACAGTAGTGGATATCAAAATATTCTAAACATTTTTTGTAGTTGTTTTTTATCATTTACATTTTTAAACTTTTTGAACTTTAGAATTATGATCTGTAAATTAGAAGAAAAAATGCAGTTATAATGTATAATATTATAATTTTATAAACACAACATAATTTAAACACATTTGACTGTACCACTGCTTGTCTCAATGCCGGAGTCATTCTGCCAGTGCATAGACAGTGACTGGATTCCTAGAAGGCTAGTAGTTGACAGCAGGATAACTGTATAAGTGCTTATGGTTCAGCAGAGAGATTAGATAAGGACATGCTTCTGTCAGGGTGATTGTAGGAGTGGAGACAGACCCACAGTGTGATTCCAGACAAGCATAACTATTCCCTGAACGTTTGCAGAACTGACTCAGTAGTCTACAAGGGGTTAGGGGCCGCATACATTGTGCACATTTGACTGTACCACTGCTTGTCTGAATGCTTGACTTATTCTCCAAGTGCATAGACAGTGACTGGGTTCTCAGACTGCTAGTAGTTGACAGCAGGATACGTTTATAAGCGTTTATGTGTCAGCATAGAGATTAAATAAGGACATGCTTCTGTCAGGATGATTGTAGGAGTGGACACAGACTCACGGTTTGATTCCAGACAAGCATGACTGTTCTCTAGACTTTTGCAGGACTGACTCAGTAGTCTGGAAGGAGTTAGGGGCCCGCATACATTCTGCACATTTGACAGTACCAAACACAGTGCATAGAGACATTTTAAGTACATAGGTATTACTACACTGGATGAATTAGTGTATGGTGCTCAATGGTTGATTGAAGGAGTGTCTCACTCCTACCAAGGCAATAACTGATCAGCAAACAAACTCTTTATAGAGTAAAAGTACTGCATAAATCTCTACTGCTAGATTACCTTTCTACAACTGCTTTTAATATTACATGTAGCCAAATACAAATCAGAAACCTTTCACCTTTCACATTTCTCTACTATAACTCTCACCATATCACTGAAAAACATAAATGAGTAGGTCTATATAGAACTTTATCTACACCACATAAATTCACAATACAAGCTTCAATTTGAAACCAAACACCAACAATTGTCACATATTTTAACTATACCTCTGTAGACACTTATAAAAACTACTCTCATTACTAATACCTTAACTCAACATATACATTTCCAATTTGAAATCAACACCTAAAATTATGCACTATAATACCAATGTACATATGCACACATTTAAACAATCAGTCATAATCCGCAATTCCTATTCCAAAACACACATAATAGTATACAAAATGTATATTAAACCACATTTAAACACATTGCAAAAAACTGCAATAAATATTTCTTCATTAAAAAATATATCACTAACTTAACATTTTATGAATTTTATTTTATGTTTTAAAACAAAGGCACCACATAGAACACCTCACAAATTAATAACTCACCTTTCAAATTGATTTGTAGATTATGAAATATCTGAATCGCACACCAGATGTTCATATGCACACAATGAATATAGTGCACTGCTCTTAGCAAAACTAAAAAATGGCAAACTTTCCCTCTCATTCTGCATACATTTACATGTAAATATTGAATCACATTGCTTCCCAGATTAATTCAAATTCTAAGACACATTTCTATTGGTTACACATATCAACCCTTGCTAACTGACCTCTGACTGAACCAAAATTGCTTCTGGATTTTTCTTGAGTCGCACCTGGTCCGTGCACCATAAACGATGGAACCGTGGATCCAGACGAGACTTCAAAAGTTTATTACAAATAGTTTTTTCATAACATACTACTTTTAACTATACCAGTGATTTGGGAAATCTCACTGCAATTACTGTAATATTAATAAGAAATACACATGTTAATGCCACACATTACTTCCAACCCTACCCCCATTCTGCTTAATACCTGTTACCATAGTAACAGTTCATGGAACACTCAACTGAACACACAGGTCACAAGTTCAGCACACAATGTTGCAAATTCAATCAGCAAGTGTGCTTGACTTTCCCAAGTACAAGCTTATCCTATCTAATATACCTTTCAAAAAGTTTTTACTAACCAATTGGAAACATGCTTTTTAAACACAGAAACATGCACCCTATTGTTCAGTCTATAATGTTCTAAAATTAGCCAATCATTTCTCTTCTTTTTTTTAACCGCTTCCGTGCGGTGCAGATTCTTCCCCTGTGCTGGACATTCCAGAACAGGGTGCGGTTGTGACGGAACCATTCCGTCATCAGCACAGCTCAACCGTGACTGATGACGGAATGGTTCCGTCACCAGCATCGAAGTGGTTAAACTGCATCTTGTCCACAATTTTAGAGACATCTTATTTTACAAGCTGCCTACTTCAGCTACAGACCTCTTCTGAGTGCATCCAGACTTCCCTTCAAGATGCTTATTGTGTGGATTGTGGGGCACAGCTATATTTTCTGGTGCAAAAGGTATGCTGAAAGCAGAGGTATTTACTAAGACCTAGCTGTGCAAAATGTAGACATTAAATGGATTGGACAGGGAGGATTAAAGTGGCACCAAGTGATGCCAATGGTTAAATCCTTTTTGCATCTCCAACAACCTGACCTCATAATTGTTCACTGTGGTGGCAATAACCTAGGCACTTTGACTGGGGTAGGTCTGAGAATGCTAATGAAGGACACGTTTGCAGAATTGATGTTAGTTTCCCCCCAAATTGCCTTTGTCTACTCTAACATATGCCAAAGACAGAAATGAAACTGATCCAATTAATTTTGTCCACAGATTGAGAAAGCTAGGAAACATGTCAATAAAGCTGTTTCTACTTATCTCCAAGATTATAGTATGGGGTCCATATACAACAACAATCTCCGTTTTAATATGGATGGCATCTACAGGAGAGATGGTGTACATTTCACAGATGAGGTTAACAGAGTCTTCCGCAACAACTTTAGACTCTGCATAGGCATTTACTTGTAGATACCAAAATCTCCAAATAAACACAAGGGCTCTTTTTAGAGCCACCCAAGATCCAGACATATAACCTAGATTTATATTAAAAAAATATTAATTTGTTTTTGCTTGGAGTCACGCACCCAGCGCGTTCACACCTGGGGGCAATGCTGGGAGTCACTCACCCATCGCGTTCACACCTGGGGGCCGCGCTGAGAGCCGCGCTGGGGTCGAGCCTCCAAATTATTTTGTAAAAAAAACCTGGCTCCGACCACTAATTTCTATTCGCCCCAGGGACCTCATCCCCCAGGGCCTATGCAGTTGAATGGAGATTGTAGGGGGAGCCCCAATCCCCCCACGGTCCTGCCGGCTCCTCGCGTCCTCCGGGAGCCGGCATTGCTTTTCCACATGGAGAGCTGCAAACATGCAGCTCCTCGTGTGGAAAAGCAATTCTGCTTTGAATTGTGGAAGAGAGAGCAGGTTTCCTTGCTCTTTCTACCAAAATCCAAAGCAGAGTTTGCTACGGTAGGGCGGAAGACATGCTCCTGCCCTACCGTAGCAAACAGTGTCCCGGGGTTGGGCACCCGGGACAATGCATGAGCCGTCCCCTCACAACATTTCAAAAGCCCCGGGAAGTGGTGCTCCCCAGGACTAGGGGTCCATAACGGACCCCTCAATTTGAATACTTAGTGCCCTGGGGAGGTGGCGGTCCCTGGGGTGTGTGGGGGGCTCGAGCCCCCACACAGGTTTTTTTTGGTTTTTTTTTAGACAAGCCCTGGGGGGGTGGCGATCCCCCGGGCTGCCAGGGGGCAGTGAGCCCCTGCAAATATTGTAGAAAAGCCCCAGGGGTGGCGGTCACCCAGAGTGGGCCTTGGAGGCCCCCCACCCATTTAAAAAACAAGCCCCGGGGGGTGGTGGTCCCCGGGGCTGGATGGGCTGTGTGCCCCCCAAATTTTTTTAGAAAGCCCAGGGGGGTGGCAGTCCCCGGGGCTGCGGGGGTCCCCCTGGGCCCGCACATATATTTTTGAGATGCCCCCAGGACTTGGCCCACCCGGGGGTTAGTTAATAGCAAAGCGTGGGAGCCCGCGCTTCATTTTTTTCATTTTCACAGCTGGAACCATGCACCCAGTGCGCATCTCTGTGTTTTTTTTTTAATGCTTTTTTTTGGCCCTGTAGGTCCTTGTGGGACCCCCCCTAAGCAGGCCTACGGGGTCAGGATGTTTCTACCCTGTCCCCTTTTCTTGTTTTGTGCCTTATTTTTTTTGTTTTCTTGTGCTTCACTTCTACCGAGGCACAAGATGGCTGCCAACAGCTTTGGAGTGTTGACAGCCAATTAGAATGCAGCTCGATATTGGCAGGGTGCGCGGATCCTGATCTGCACGGTGCGCGGATCTTGCTCGCCTCTATATATCGATATATTTTGATTTGCTCAGCAACTACTGAACGGATTTACACCATTTAACAAATAGAGTTCTTTCTGAGCCAAGGGCTACCTTTTTGCCAAATTTGGTGTAATTCCGTTCAGCAATTCAGGCTGTAGCCGCGGCTAACGTTTCCTATGGGAAATTGCATGGGGAAAACACGTTTTAAGACCCCCTTTTTTCTCGGCCCCCGCTTACCGATTCACCCCGAAACTTTCAAAATAGGAAAGGACCGGAGCACTCCACGAGTTTTGAAAATTTTGTGAAGATTCATCAATCAGCGACAAAGTTATTGCTAATAGAATGTTGCAATTTTCCTATGGTAACTAGGGCCTAACTATAGGTAATATTAAGTGTGTGTGTTGAGCAAGAAAGGGAGGAGAGCCATTTTAAACCGCTATCTGTCTTCATCCCACAATCCCCTTGGGATGCGATTGATGTCTTTACGGAAGCAATGACCAGGGATCTGGTGGAATACAGGAAGGCTACTATTCCCAATGTCCAAAACATCACGGAGGCTCAAAAGAAGGCCCTACACAATCTGGCGAATGATAGCACTATTGTAGTGAAACCGTCCGACAAGGGGGGAAATGTAGTCTTGCTGAGTAGAGACTATTATCGACAAGAAGCGATCAGACAATTGTCTGACGAAAAGTACTATATGGCTACTAATAGTGAGGCGTACAATCAGAGTATCAAGGAGTATGATGACTTAATACGGAGATGGTACGATCTCGCTATGCTGGGCACATTTTCCTGCGCAGCAGTAACCCGATGACTCCGACTTTTTATCACCTCCCAAAATTGCATAAGAACACGGTTTGTCCTCCTGGCCGACCTATTGTTTCTACGATTAATGGACTTACGGAGAACATGTCCAGATTTGTAGATCGTATTCTGTTCCCGTTTGTGATCAAACTAGAGTCATATATCCAGCACACTAAAGACTTCATAAGCAGGATTATAGACATAACGTGGAATACAGATTATTTGTTGATGGTGATGGACATCACCAGTCTGTATACAAATATAGATCACCAACATGGTTTAAATGCGGTCAAGCATTATCTAGACCGGCGTCAACTGCGCAATGCGCCAAATAACATGATGGTTCTAGAACTCTGCTTAACCCATAATATATTCCTGTTTGAAGACCAACTGTATAGACAAGTATCTGGGACAGCGATGGGCACCTGCTTCGCCCCCAGCTACGCAAACTTGTTCGTAGGCTGGTGGGAGGAGCAGGTGCCCAGGAGCTGTAGTGTGGGTCAGGAGCGAGGCGAAGCCGTATATTGGTACCGCTACATAGATGACCTATTCATTGTGTGGCAAGGAGCAATGAATACGGCAGTGAAATACATTGAGATCTTGAATGACCATGAGTACAATCTGCACCTTTCAGGTTCCATTAGTCTGGTGGCAGTCGACTATTTGGACCTGAAGGTATTCATTGATAGCGGTCAGATCCACACATCACTGTACAGAAAAGAAACTGCTGGAAATTCCACTCTGTTTGCCAGCAGCAGCCATCCCCCCCAGTTGGTCAGAAGTATCCCCTTTGGGGAACTATTAAGACTCCGCAGAAATAGTTATCTGAACCAGTACTTTGAGGCGGCTGCCTCCGATTGCCTGGCGTGATTCAGCCGCAGAGGCTATGATGAAACACAACTGCAGAATACCCTAAGTAAAGTAAGGAAAATCCCGAGAGTAGACCTACTGAGGAAGAGACCAGTAAACAGGGAAAGCAGTAAGGAAGGCAAATTTAGGATGGTGACCCCTTATTCATCGGGAGCAAATCGACTGAAAGCCATAATGAGGAAGAACTGGCACATTCACCTCACGGACAATGTGCTCAAAGATGATTTACCGCGGCACCCCTTGGTGACCTTTAGCAGGGCTAGGTCATTAAGAGATACGCTGGTGAACAGCCACTTAGAGAAACCAAGTGTTAAGCTTAACACCTTAAAGGAAATGAGTGGTTTCTTTCCCTGCGGCCGATGCAAGGCTTGCGCAGCAAGCAAAAGGGTCCGGAATTATGAAATACAGGACACAGGAAGGTCAATGAGCATACAGAAATTTATAACCTACAGTACGACTTATGCAGTTTATTGTTTGGTCTGCCCATGTAGCCTGCGCTACATTGGCAGCACGATCAATCAACTGAAGATGAGGATATTAGAAAATCTATGGGCCATTGACAAAGCAGATCCTGCCTATCCGGTAGCCCGGCACTTTGCTGAACACCATAGTAAAGATAGAAGCAAACTGCAATTTTTCGGACTAGACTGTGTGCCTTCAATACACTTCTGGACCTGAACCCACTCAGTCAGGAAGATCTACTGCTGTGCTTAAGTACTGCTGCTCTGGAAGACTGCTGCCTTTCTGTGTTGCCCTGCTGCTCTCTCTGACCCAGAGTGACTCCAAGGGCTAACTGAAAAGTCTCCTGTTCTAAAACTTAGGAACATCAAAGTCTTCCACAATGTGCCTGGGTCATTTAAAGAGTGTAAGAAACTGGCTCTGTATATACTATGCCAAAGTAGGGTATGTGTGCATAGAGTACAGTGGTTCCCCAGAGGCTTTACAGAGGCTAAAGTAGCTACTACTAATGCTCTCTTTTGTGGTAGTGTGGGAGAGCAGGTAGGCTTATCAGAGGGCAGTGCTAAACATGTGTTGTACAAACACAGGCAAGAAATGTTACACACACTCAATGACTAAATCCAATTCCAGTGGTTTGTAAACATATTAGTTTCAGTATATTTATTTTATAGAAACAAAGATACTTTGCAGTAAAATATGTTCTGCAATATCACTGTTTTTAATGTAACAAGTGGACACAGTACGTTTTTCAATCAGTACAATGTTATCCTATGGGAGGAAAACACAGTCCGCAATATGCAGGTAATTAAATGATTCACAATATTGATCTTTTGTATTAGGAATCAGTTCAAGGCTAGGTTCAGGTAAGTCACCTCACTGCTTCACAAGCGGCACTGGGGCAGTCTGGTACAGAGGTCAAACTTGGGATCTGGTGGCAATGTTATCTTAAGGAGAAAGGGGGCAATCAAAGTGGTACTATTTGCAGGTGAGTAGCAGGGTTTTGTAAACCATTATCCTGGGGTTAAGATAGGCATAGGGGTGGCCACAAGGCAGCACCAAACTTACAGCTCCAGCAGCACAGGGCGAACGGATGGAGTGCCAACACAGCGTCGGGCGCCCAATGCAAACCAATGGGCAATCTCAAACTTGGAAAAAGGCTGGGATGTGCTAGAGTGTCAGAAGACCATCTGTAGATCTCCTCAAGGCACAGGGGCTCCTGATGCAGGTGTGTCCTTTGGTGTTGGAAGTCAGCTAACTATTGCAGACGCAGTTGGGTGGGGGGGTCAGCGTGCAAAGACTCCAGGCATCGACATGGAGTCCAACAGGGGTCAACCTATGAGGGACTCTTGGTCAGGATCACTGGGGAACCTTTTCTGGACCGGTGGGCCTCTTGGACTCTGGCCCTGATTGTCGGGTGCAGAGGTCCCCTTTGTGGTTCCACAGGCAGAGCTTTTGTCTTTACTTGGTTTTCGGTGCGCTGTCTACAGGAGAAGAGGAGTCTTTTTAGAAGGCAGGCAGTCCTCCGAGGATTCTGGATGTCGCTGGGCTGCAGGACAAGTCTCTCTTCTGCAGCAGTGTCTTTGAAGGTTCCAGACAACCTGACCGGGCTGAGTCCAAGTCAGTTGGTGTCTTCAGTCTTCTGTGCTGCATGGCTCTGCTTTGTCCTCTTCTTTATAGGTAGCCGATAATCTGAGGATAAAGGTTCAAGGGTGCCCCAAAATACTTAATGTTAGACCCGGGACCCTGGCTGGCCAAGACTCGCGTCGAGGTCAGTCAGGGATCGCCAGTTCTAAGGGTCAGGGCAAGGGAGTTACACGCCAAGCTAACCCCTCACTCGCCCTCTAGGTAACGTGGCGCGAGCAGTCAAGGCTAAACTTGGAGGCGATGTAAGTTAAGTATTTGCGCATGCACCCCAGCAACAACACCCAAGGCCCACCACAAAGAAAACACTCCACACAAGGTTATGTAAAAATAGCCTTTGTATTATAAAAATATACATCAGATAAAACACACATCTTATTACACGGTGCCAACAGGCACGGGCGGAATTTTACAAGGGATATTTGTACAGGACAGGGCCACCTGGGCCACTGTCAAGGGTATCAGCACTTTTAGAAATAATTACTGTAGCACAAAAATATAACAGTAGAGCATACAACCAGTAATCACTGGTAACAGGACCTCTCTAGCACCACCTGTACTAGGGAGAAAACAACCACCTACATGTCACAATACCTATAGGGGTGCAAAAGCAACACACATGATGTCGTAACATTCAGAGGTGTAAAAGGACAAAGAGAACACATGATGAATAATCTATACATTCAGAGGTGCAAAATCACTAACAATTCCCCCTAACTCACCAGTCACCACCTGTGACTGTCCCGGTGTCCCAATGTCAGGGCCTAAACGTGGCAGTTGTCCACTAAGTGCTGGACAACTGGAGCCGGGAATGTTAGCGCAAAGTTGGAGCCTCTCTGGGCTCAAAGAACCACCACTGTGGCACTGCGGAGCCTCACTGGACTCCCAGACAAGAAATGATCCCCTCAGAGCCTCTCTCAGGCTCTCAGACAAGGGGGGGAGCACTCGAGCCTCTCAGGGCTCGCAAAGCAAAAGGCAGGCTGGAGCCTCACTGGACTCCAAGCCAATGGTGCAGCCTCGCTGGGCTGTGGGGTCCCTCTCTCTGGGGACCCGGGGTCAGGACAAATGCTCCTCAAGAGCCTCTCTCAGCTCTTCGTAAATGCGCCCACGAGCCCCTCTGGCTCGCTAGACAAGGAATGTGCGGGACGCTGGAGCCTCTCTGGGCTCTTCAATACTCAATGCCCCCGAGCCCTCAGGCTCCAAAAACACAAAGGCGCGAGGTCGCGCTACAGAGAGGGGGCGGGGCGGACACCGGCAATGTGTCCCGACGCTCCCCCCCTCCTCTGTAGGCACCTACCGGTCTGGAGCTGGGCTTTCCAGCGGCGGCGGGTCTCTCCCGCTGGTCCCGGGGCTCTCCTCTCCTCTCGGGGAGCCTCGGCAGGCTCTCTCGCGGCTCGGCGAGGGAGGCGGGACTTCCGGTCGGCCTTTCCGGGGCCGCGCTCTGATTGGCCGGCCGGCCGGAGCACTTCCGGGTCGTCGCGGGCAGCGCGGCGGCCCGTTTTAGGCAGGCAGGCGGCTTCCCAGGATCCGAGGAGTGGGCTCCCTCGTGAATCCCATAAATCACGGACCTGGGCAAAACAATACGGCAATGAGCGGGGTGGCACCCGCGCCGTCAAACCACCACACGGGGCGATCGGAGGCCGGGTGGGCACCGGCCTCTGCAGACCACAGCGCTCCCAAGCGCTGCAGGCACAAGTAAGCGCTCGTAAGCGCTAAACAGCAGCAAAAAGCGCTCCCAGGCGCTAGGGGTAAAATCCAGCGTTTCCAAGCGCTAGGCAGGCGATCTCCACGCTCCCAGCGCTGTAGGGCAGAGAGCAGCGCTCTCAGGCTGCAGGAAAGAAGTCCTCAGTGCTCCCCAGCACTGGAGGACAGGACAGGGCTCCAGCAGGGCTGGAGGCAGGCAGGGGGGGCAAGGCTGGGCCAGAGCCAGCACACTGGGTCTCCAGGCAGGGAGACTCCCCAAGTGGCGGTCCTTCTGGCCCCAGCAGCGGCAAAAGCCCCCTCTGGCAGGATTCCAAAAGAAGAACATTTTCAGTGGGGACACAGCCCCTTCTTATACTGTAAATTCCTTTGTTACAATGTGCAGGGTGGGGGGAAAACCAGTCGCAGCTGGTTCTGGAGCACTCTTGATAGCCCAACCACCCATTCCTTTCACTGGGGAGGCTAGGGTCATTAGACACACCACAGGGGGGCGGAGCCAGCATTGTGTGGGGAAAACCCAGCCCATCCAGGGCCCAGGTACACTCCTCCCACACATCACTCATGCTAATCTCCCACTCACCACCGGGCAGACCCATCCAGACTTCCTGGAGCCTGGCATGCCAGCCAGCTCCAGCCAATCACGCTCCAGCACCCTCACTGTACACATATCTCAATGTCCAGAAGTAGCACTTCCCAACTAGACACACACATGCCGCAGACACCATCTTGCAGCATTCACTCTCACGAGTTCAGGCGTACCAAACTCGAGCCTGCACTCCCCACGCATCAGGAACTACTAGGGACACACACATTCCCCATGCATTCCTATGGGAGGGCAGGCCAGCCATACTACACGCACGCACTTTCACTCTGGGACCCAGGGGAAAGTGCGCAGAGACCCAAAAATCACTAACACAGGGTCACAAATAAGGCAAAAAGTCTAGGGGTGAACCTGCCCTGCGGGCCAAGTCCAACACTTAATTTAGGGGTGTTACATCGGTTAGATGATAATAGCCAATGGGCTACTTACATTTAGGGTGACTACACCCATTGTTTGTCCACTCTCTCTGGGGAGGGGGCATACCCTTAACCCTATTGGTTAGACTCCTCTGAAACAATAAGAAGGATTTTCCAAGGAGGGATTAACTTCAGCTTAGGAGTGGTTGTGGTTGAGAGGGGACACACCTCTCATGCTCACTTATTGTCCCGCCAACCTTGCCGCCAAATGTGGTGCTTGGTCGGGGTGGGGGGATAGGCATCTCCACTAGCTTTAGAGGCCATGGTCAGCATAACATAGGGCAGGAAGCCTTTGAAGCTCACCACTGGGTTATGGCTCAGATCTCCCTCATACAAAGCTAGTCAAATTAATTAGTTATTGTTTCCCTTAGATAATTATAACTTAGGCCCCCGCAATGCACTGCGTATGACCTCACATATTACATCACAAATGAAATCTCAAAGGGCCTCACTGATTACATCACTGATGACATCATCCACAGAACCACTCACACATCTACTTCCACTCACATTCCCATACAACCTCTCATATACCCACTCACATACCCATTCACAGACCCATACCAGTACTCACATAGCCACACACTCCTCTACAGACGTACTTACACACCCACTCACTCGGACAGCCACTCACACAACCATTCACTCACCCATACAGCCACTCATGCAACAAGTTCCTCACCTGTACAGCCATTCACATAGCCACACACTCGGCATTACAGCTACACACACCCACTTATTTACCTACATCCATAAAGCCTTTCAACACAGCCATTCACTCACACATACAAGCACTCTCATACACTCCCACACAACCACTTGCATATCCATTCACACATCCTTACAAGCCCTCACACCTCTGCTCACTCTCCCATACAGCCATTTACATGTATACTTACTCTCCAATACAGCCACCCACACACTAACTCACTTAACCAAATAACCAGCCACCCACTCAACCCATACAGCCATTTACTCACTCAATCATATAACCATTCAGATATCACTCACCCATACAGCCACTGACACACCCACTCACTAACCATTGCAGCCACTCACACAGCATCTCACTCACCCACACACCTACTCACACATCCACTTTTACACCCATACAGCAACTCACTCACCCATACAAACAAGGATACAGTCACGCAGCTACTCACATAATATATGTTGGAAGTAGTATCACTCAGTAGTAGTGCACCTAGTATAATAATTTAACTTTTGTAATAGGTTACTATTTATGTTAAACACCCATAAACTCTTAAAAAACACTTACACTCACCAGATGATGTAATTAGTGTTATCAGTGATGTCATTTGAGGTGTCATCGGTGATGTTTTTGGCCATGTAATGAGCTCAGCCACTATAACAACTGAATTTCACTGGTTTTGTACGAGGGAAATCTGAGCCTAACCATAATGTCCCTGTAACCTTTGCTTTTTTCAGTGTGTATGTATATCTATATATGTTTATGACTTCCGTGAGGAGACCTACGATGCAGAACCTGGATTACAAATAAGTAACATTTTATTTTTTTATTATTTAGCATTTTTAAAAGTTTTTACACCATAATCAATAACAGTGTAGACTGTAGACGAATATACACCTCCTTAAAAATAGAATTCAACCTATACTTGAAAAGCAACGTATCTTCATAGAGCATACTAAAAGAAAAATAGTTAATGAGCAACATAAGCAAAAGGAGGCTAGAAAGAGAAGTGAGAGGACTGCCAATACTGACACTTAACAAGGCCTAATCCCACAGGAACTAAAAAATGCAGGATATCAGAAATACCTAAGCTGCCATATCACATGGATTGAAGGTCGATGGATTTGGTGATCCACTTACACTGCAGCAGCTTACATTGATTAGGGCTGCCTACCCAAACGTGCTTCTACAATGATATCAACGAAAAGCACTTCTATTTGAACTCAGATAAGATCTGTACTGAGTTGTAATTAAGTGACCAAGTACAATATGCCCAAATACAAACATTACATGAACTAACGAGAAGCTAAATCTGAGTCTTTCTCACTTGGGAGGCAGTTTATGTTCCCCAGTAAGCTTGCGGGCATACAGTCTCATCTTCACATTTCATATTCAAAGTTAGATTTGTTGTGGTGCTACGAAACTTAGTGATAATTAATCTAGGATTTGACCTTTCTAAATCCTTATTCTCAGTAGCCCTCCACAGGTTGTCTTTGAGGATGTATAGGATATGTTAGAAGTGGTCTGTAAAATTGTGATCCCTGTGTAAACACGTTTGAACAGGGATCACACTATAAGTGGTATGTGTTTATCACATCCAGAAATTACTGAGTGTGATAAAGTTTACACCCTCTATGAAATTTCATAAGGTTAAATCTGCACCAATATAACAGGGAAAAAAGGTCCAGTTATTACTGTGGCATGCATTAAGCATGGAAATCAACATTATTCTCGAAAAAGTTGGAATAGGTTTAATTTATCACACCCGATAAATTCTGAATCCTAGCGAGTCGGATTTTGCAGGTATAATTAATTCCTACTATCCTGGGCTAGAAATGCTTGTGGTGCATTTGAAATTCATGCCTTCTGAAATTCATGGAGTATTTATGATTATGTGTGTAACTTAATGACAATCAATAGTGATAAGAAAATAATATTGTTTTTAAAAAGTATTTTTTGGTTCTCTTTTAATGCAGAATAATGAAGGCACTTGGTGAAGTTGGTGTCCCTGTTCCGAAGGTTCTAACTTTGTGTGAAGATTCAAGGTAACTACGTAGCAGATGTTCAAGCCACCATGAAAACTAAGCAGAAATAAAATAAGATAAGTCAGGATTTAAATTATTTAAATTGTATCTGTCTTATTAGATCATTGGAATGTTGAGAGCTCTATTAAAGACAATGGAGCAGCTCCAGGCTTATAATAGCTTGTATAAACCTGGAGCTCCAACATTACTATGTTTGTCTGCATGTGTCTTGCTTTTTAATTTAGAACATTCTACCCTTAGTTAGGTAACACATTTGTTAAAGGCCCGCCCTCGTTATAGGCCCAAGCTGCATCCCGTATAGCCCTTGGCAGCAGACTATAAGGCTATATTATTGTTTCTTGGAATTCTTGGAAGATTCGTTATCCAAATTATGAGAACAACAGTGAGACAATTACAATCAATAGAAAATAATTGAAAAACTATAGATATAATAAAGGGAAACCTACTAAACTTGACTTAACAGAAACCTCCATGTTTTTCCAACCTCTTAGTGTAATTGGAACCCCATTTTTCCTTATGGAATACTGCCCTGGTCATATCTACATGAACCCTTCCCTACCAGGGCTGGAACCACACCAGCGAAGAGCCATCTATGAAGCTATGAACTGTGTCCTCTGTAAGATTCATAGTGTGGACATCACTGCTGCAGGACTCAATGACTATGGCAAACATGGTAAGTTTTGTCAGGTGAACTACTACTTAGTTTGTTTACATTCCTAAAGTACAAGTGGCATATAGCCATCGAACATTATTTTGCTGGCAGTTAAAGAACATAGTGTGCTATGATTTCTCACAGTATGCATGATGTAAAGAGGGCCGACAGCTCATAGTATGCCCGATTCAAAAGTTACCTCCTGCTTTATGTCACCCTGTTATTGTGCTCCACCATATTCCTGCATAGTAGAGCACATTGTATGCAGTTATGTAGAATCTGTCTTGGCTACATCCCATGGCAGGAGATCCTACATTGCTGGTTACTGTATTCTTTCCTAACACTTTCCATGTAAACGCTAAAGCTCAAATGTAACCAATATGCACCTTAAGTTATCCAGCTTAGAATGCATATCGCCCCCTTTCATTGGCAATGAGTTTATTATCTTGGACTACACATTTATTCATAATTTCTGTGAATCCGTAAAAAGTCAAGTTCCTAACTTCAAGCTCTTAGGCGTGGGGGGAAGAGAGGAAAGATAAAGATAACTTAACTAGTCCTGGCATTGTCCTGGAGATAGAGGCATACACCTAGGTCCTAATAGTAATTTCAATGAAGGAAAGGCAGTCATATCTACTGTGATGCTACAACCTTTAAGGATAAGGTCTATGAATTAATTTACCAGTCTGTGGTAAATGATTGAACTTTGAAAGTGTAATGTTAAAAGTATTCACCAGCATATCATTTTATTTTTAAAATTGAGTTCAGGTAATGATTATGCAAAAATATATCACATTTACATTTTAAAAAATCATAAACTATAAATAGGTACAATATAGTGATTCTTGGTTATACATAAATGTAAGATGTATATGGCAAATTATTTTGGTGAAGATATTCAAATACATTTGTAAATTGCTGATGATTCAAAGAAAATGATTCATTTCTGAACTATATCATCCTCGTCATTCTTTTCTTCTCCTCATAAACTATGATTTTCTGATCATTAACTCAAAGGAACTCTATATTTTGACAATCTTTTTCAGTGCACCGGTTCTCAAAATCATAACACAGATTTACGTAAACGAATCCTTTTCTGCTTCCAGTGCTTGAACTGGGAGTGTGCAGTGAGTGTTAATACCTCTTTCCACCTTTGAGTTTATTTTATTTTATTTATTTATTTAAAGGGTTTTATATAGCGCTACTGGACCCAGGAGTATCAGAGCGCTTTACAGACTGATAAACAAGATAAACATTTTGAAACAAAATAAAACAAAATTACAGAGTGAATAAAAACTAGCATGGGATAAGGCATTTCAGTTAGACGAGGTAATTGAGGAAAGAGAGTAATTAAGGAATGGGTAAGGAAGATGCGGACGGTTGAAAGAAAGGAGAGAAAATGAGGACTGAATCAATATAGAGACGTTAGGTGCCTCAATATTTGTTGAGAAGAAGCAACTTGAGTATTTTTTTGAAGAGAGGGTAGGAGGGGTTGCAGCGAAGATCTTTGGGCAGAGAGTTCCAAATCGTAGGGGCATTACCAGAGAATGCACGTGATTGTGTCTTTGTACATTTGAGTCTCGGGGTGATGAGGAGAAGGGCGTTAGTGTTTCTCAAGTACCTGGAGCAACCAGCTTTTTTTAGTTTGTCAGAGAGGTAAGAGGGGGTGTTTTGGTGAAGGGCTTTGTGAGTAATACAAGCCATCTTGAAGGTGGATCTACCTTCAATTGGGAGCCAGTTAAGGTTTTTGAGGATAGGAGAAATGTGATCAAATCGTTTACAATCCGAGATAAGTCTGGCAGCCAGGTTGAGGACCGATTTGATCGGGGCAAGGTGGACTTTTGTGATGCCTACAAGGGTGGTGTTGCCATAGTCAATTCTGGAAAGTACAAGAGATTGGACAACAATTTTGAAATCATCCGCTGGAATGAAAGGTTTGATTTTTTTAAGGTGGAGAAGGGAGAAGAGAGCACCTTCAGCAGCATTTTTAATGTGAGGGATGAGAGTAAGATTCTTATCAATGCTGATGCCCAAGGATTTGACAGAGTTAGAGGTGGAGAGGGAGCCGTTGAGAGCATTGATTTCATTGATCCAGAGTTGAATAGGCAGAGAACTGTTTTTGGGAGTGAAAAGGATGACTTCAGTTTTTTGGGGATTCAGTTTGAGATGATTAAGATGGAACCAGGCTTGGACTTTATTCAAGGTATCATTGAGGAGAAGGATGTCATGGTGGGATTTGATCTTGTAGTATAGTTGTGTGTCGTCAGCATAGAGTTGGTATCTGATATTAGCTTGTTTAAGAATAATGGTGAGTGGTTCCATAAATAGATTAAATAGGGTTGGGGAAAGGATAGAACCCTGAGGGACCCCAAGTGAGACAGGTTGGGCTTTGGAGAGGCAGTGACTGAGTTTAATTTGTTGGGATCTGTTTTGGAGATATGAGGTGAACCATTGGTGAACAATGCACTCGAACCCAAAGCGTTCTTTGAGAGTATTAAGAAGGGTGGGATGGTGGACAGTATCAAACCCAGCAGAGAGGTCGAGGAGGATTCGCCTTTGTCAAGAGAGCGATGAATATCATCAGTGATACTGAGCATGGCAGTTTCAGTGCTGCATCCTTTTCTAAATTCAGATTGGAAAACGTCGAGAAGATTGAAGAAAGTGATATGTTTGTCTAACTGGACAGAACACATTTTTCAAGGGCTTTGGAGAGGAAGGGAAGATAAGAGATAGGGTGTAGATTGTTCAAGTCATTAGGATCTGCTGTGCGGTTTTTGAGGATGGGAGAGATTTGACCTAGTTGAAGGGATGCTGGGACACAACCAGTGGCAAGGGAGGAATTGATGATATTGGTCCAGATGGGGGCAATGATGTGTTTGAATTCCTGAACCAACTGGGCCGGGAAGAGGGTCATTGGTGTGTGAAGATGGTTTGAGTTTAGAGATGATATTAAGGCCAGTAGATTCAGATACTGGGCAAAATTCCTTCCAGGAGGCATTGTTTTTGGTAAGGGTGTCCTTAAAGATAGTCAGGGTGGAGTAGAGTAGGAAGGGGTAGAGAGGGGTGGAGTAGAGTAGGGAGGGGTAGAGAGGGGTCGTGGCACAGAGGGGCAGAGGAGCAAGGTGAAGTAGGATTGTTAGGGAGGTGTTGTTGGCTTAGGGAAGATTGGGATGGGAGAGGAAGAGAAGAGAAGGATAGTTCAATCGAGTTAACTTTATTCAAGAAGAAACTGGCGATTTCTTCACATCTTTCAACAGTGGCTGTTATTCTTGGGGGGGGCCAGAGGAAGTTTGTTTTTTAACAATGCTGAAGAGTTCTCTGGGACGGTTTTTAGCCTGGTCAAGTTGTGAATGGAGGAAGGAGGCTTTTTCTCCGAAGATGTGCTTCTTGTATTTGGCTCTGGCGTTTCTAAGGAGTAACAGGTTATCAGGAGAGGGATGATTCCTCTATGAGGGTTCAGACTGTCTTAGGGCCCGTCTTTCATTATTAAGGTCGGAATTAAACCAGGATTTGTGAGGTATTTTTGTTGATGTTTAAGTTTGATTGGGGGGATTTGGTCAAGCGCTTGAAGGATAGAATTATTCTAATGTTCAGCTAGGTCATTGGTGCTGTGAGAGGGGGGGGAGTAAACAGGTTTTGATAGAGGATTCCAACTCGTCAGGGGGAATAAGGTGAAGATTACGAGTATGTTTCAAGGGTAAAGTGCCGGTAGGGGTGGGGAGAGTAATAGAGCGATTCAAAGTGAAGAGGATAAGGTGATGATCAGACCAATCGACTGGAAGAATCGTTGAGAGAGAGGTCAAATCCTTGCTCGTCATAATAGCATCAAGGGTGGCGCCTTTAGAGTGAGTCGGGGATTGGCAGAGTTGAGTCAGGTCAGTAATGTCCATGATACCTTTAAGGAGGATGACAGACGGGTCGTCGTTATTATTCATGTGGATGTTTAGTCGCCAAGAAAGAGATTCTTGAAGTGAGTGAACAAAGATTGACTGATAAGATCAGACAGCTCATCGGTGAAGGGGATGGAATTGCCGGGGGGATGATAGTTAGTATGTAAACGGATGGTGGGGGAGCCAGGAGTTGTGAGATCAACACAAAGGTATTCAAATGAAGAAGGGTCCTGGAGATGAACTAGCGTGAAATTAAGTTCCTTTTTAAAAATTAGGGCAAGGCCACCTCCTATTTGCTTTATTCTGTCTTTCCTAATGATGGAATATCCATGAGGAATGAGCAAGTCAAGGATAGGAGTCGAGTGGGGGTTGAGCCAGGTTTCCGTAAGGAATGCAATGTCTATGTTTTCATTGAGAATGGTTTCCGAAATATCAGTCACATGGCAATATGTGGATCGGCAGTTAATCAACATGCAGTAGAGGGGTGAGGAGTCAAGGTATTGAGTGGGGGGGATCAGGGAGGATAGAAGTTAGTTGTTGAGGGGGTCTAGGTGATGTCGGGTAAAGGGGGAGTCGGCTCGTTCCTAGGAGAACAGGGATAGTAGACTGCGGGAAAGGGAGATTAGAGGACGAGGAGGGAAAGGGAGAGACGGGGGGTTCGGGGATAAGTTAACCTCCAGGGATATTGGGTATGCAACATGTTGAGAAGGGGATATCATGGAAGCCTTGTAGGGTTGGGGTGCATTGGAAGGATCAATGGGTTTGGGTGGGGTCAGGGAGTTTGTAGGGAGGAGGGCGCCATGAGAAGAGTACTCAATGTTACCAGTACTAAGGGAGCTGTTGCTGTAGGAAGTAGGGGGGGAGCTGATGTGTGATGATACGCTGTTTAATGAAGGGACTGATGTGCGTGTGTGATCAGAGGAGTGGGCTTTAGTAAGGAGTGAGACTTCAGATCTGAGGGAGGAGAGTTCTAAAACAAGGGACGAAAGGAGAAGTTCAACATTAAGGAGTGACTTAAGGAGTGACAGTGTAAGAAGTGAGGAGTGGAGTGGGTCACATGTTTTTGGGAGGAGTGAGGAGTAAGTGTTAGGATTAGGGAGAGGAAGGGGGAGGTAACCAGGGGGGGAAGTAGAAGGGGGTTATGATGGGAGGGAGGTTTCGTATTGGGGAGGGGAGGGACCAAGGAGATAGCAGTGGTTGGGGCATTGGGTTCAGTAAGATCGTTAGTTAAATGAGGGGGAGGGATAGTACAGGATGTGGATGTAGATGTATTGAGGGTTACAGGAGAGATCAAGGGCGTGTGAGAGGGAGTGGTCAGCGGAGGAGATGTGAGAGTTGCTGTGGGAGTTTGGGGGGGCGATTACATGAGGGGGGGAGAGGATATAAAGCATCCAAGGGGTGGGAGTTATTGTAGTCCGAAGTAGAGAGGTAGATGGACAAAGGTGTATTGATGAGAAGAGGGGGTATAGGGGGGTCCGTCAGAGAGGCTGGAGGAGGCGAGGGAGAGTTGTAAGAAGAGGAGGATGGAGGGGGTTTGTTCAGTGGGAGATCACAAGGAATGTGGTGTTTGGTAGAGCTTAGAGACTGCGGGGTAGTAGGGGAGGCAGGAGAGGGCGTGCAGGTAACTGGAGTATCAAGCAGGTTTGAAGGTCTGAACCGGCCCTTAAGGCACTCCACTGGTTGCCAGTGCGAGAGAGGATCGAGTTCAAGGCTATGTGCATCGCCCACAAGCTCCCCTCTATCCTAGGAGACATGGTTACCCCGTACAAAGCCCCGAGATCTCTGCGCTCGGACAATGAGCGACTGGCGAATGTCCCCAGGTTTAGGAGGGCACGTACCGGAGGTCGCTGCTTCTCAGGAAAGGCAGCCTCACGTTGGAACTTGCTCCCCCACAGTTTGCGATTGGAACCCTGATACCTGCGCTTTCGCAAGCAGCTCAAAACGCTGCTTTTCCCTAAATAAAAAGGTTTTTCTCTACCCTCTCCCCTCTCAGCCAACCTTACAGGTCTTATAGCGCGGGGATGCCTCCGGGTCACCAGGCGCTCTACAAATCTTTAAATAAATAAAATAAATAAATAAGGCTTAAGAGAAGTGAGTGGAGTAGACCCAATTTGAGAGAGGCAGAGGTAGGGTGTAGGGGTGGGGGGCAAGGAAGGAAGAGGGTGGTGCAGGGGGATTGAGGGGAGGTGGAGCGGAGAAGTAGGGTTGGGAGTCAAGGATGCAAGAGGATGGTGCTGGGGGATTGAGGGGTGGGGGAGTGGGGAAGTAGGGTTGGGAGTCAAGGATGGAAGAGGGAGGGGAAGGGACAGTGGGGGCCAGGGGGTGAGAGAGTCATTGGTGAAGGAGGATGTGAGGGGGCAGAAGAACTAGGTGATTGGGACATAAGGGTGTAGATACCGTTTATACTGGAGTAGGGGTGGTTAGTAGTGATTGAGAGAGAACATCAAGGATAGTGGAAGAAGTGGGGGAGACAGTAAGGAGAGATAAGGGGGAGCATGGGTGTAGGGAGTCAGAGCTGGTGATAAAGCAGTCAACTAGGGGGGACAATTGCGGTTGAGGGCAACAGGGCTGGGTGAATGAATGGGTGAATCAGAGATGACGGAACGTGAGGCTGGGGGGAGTAGGGTGTTGATGCTAGTACCGGTATTGAGAGTTCGAGTAGACAGTATAGGGGGGGTTTAGACGTCACTATTGAGAGAGGTTGCAAGGCTTTTAATAATGTAATAAAATATAATTGCTTATTTATTTTTCCTAAACTGCTCACAAGCAATGTACTCTCAAACATCCTAGTCTGTAGTTTATGTTTAATCAACACTGACAATTTTGGCAATAAATCTAAAGATAGCTTCCCAGTATTTTTCTGGGCTTGGACATGGCCACATCGTATTTAACCAATTTCCTATGTTATCATTGCAGCAGTTAGGGCATTTACTAAAGATTCTGTGCTTAAATTTATGCAACATGCCGGCATGTAATGCAGCATGCATTTTAAGTTCGATTACATGCATCTGAGATTGGTGCCAAGGAAACAGGAAAAAGTGAATTCAGAGATTTGCAATCTGGTGGATTGGAGAAATAACCAGTCAGTCTGTATTTTGGATAATTTATTCAAGCCCAGTGAGTCTTTTTTTTTTTTTTAATTTTTTTAATTTTTGGAAGACCTTTATTTAGAAAAGGGTGCACATAGCTATTCAGCCAAACATCCCAGAGGCATGGCAGCAAAAGTAGAGCATCAAACTGTTTCGGCACACCCAGGAGAGCTGTTCAGGATAAGAGAGGTCAATTTTTTAAATTAAAACAGGATATACACAGTAAATACGTAATACAGTTCCACATGTTAATGAAAAGAAGAAACAGAAAAGAAAACAAGAGGGGCCGGCTACGGGATCTAAAGTAGATACAATCACCGGGTGGGCAGGAAAGCACGTCCCACTGCAGAGACACCCACATTTTGAAGCGAACAATATAAGCAAGCATACATTTCTGAAGTCTCCCGACTAATGCCCCACCCGATGAATCCAATGACAGGAGAGGCTGAGCAGCTACAGTCCCAGCACCGCCTAAAAAGTCCAAACAGTAACCCGACACACTGACCCCCCCACCCAGGGAGAGAGGAAAAAGGAAAGTCCAGTCAAACTAAAAAAGAGAAAAAGGCCATAGAAACAGAGAACGGAAAAACAAAAATACCCCACCCCCTACCCCCCACCCTGCACCCCTGCAGATGGCTACGGCCTACCCCCCTAGCAGCGTGCCTATCGACCAGCGACCAAAAACCCGAAATATAGTAGAAAAGCGATTTATAAAGGAAGGAAACACAGAAAAAGAAAGAAAGAAAAGAAAAGTTAAGGGAGGAGGAGAATCACACAATCCCGGTCACACTGCCCCCCTCCTGCGACGTACAGTCCTGGTCATTAAACAATAAGCAACAAAGCAAAGTAGATTCGGTAGAACCCAGGAAAGACGATCGATAAATGTTTGCTGTTTCTGTCGGGTCACAGTTTCAATAAAGTCATTGGGGGACGAGCTTGTGAACACGACCACAGGCGGACTCTTCATCGTGGGCGGGCGATACACCATGGCGGCGGATTCAGCCGCACACTGCGGTACAGACATTGCTATCAATGCTTCGACACTAGATGAGCCTCGAGTCGTAGATTCCGGGATCAAAGTCGGGGAAACGGTTCGCTTAGGGGGACCAGACAGATCAGAGTCATTATGCGATCGGGCAGTTTCGGTGGCATCCGCGATCGACTTATGCGAAAGAGCAACCATGTAGGAGCACAGACCCTGAATGGCGGCCATCACGGTTCGCAATGATGGCTCTTCTTCACCCCGCACCGCCGCGAACTGATCGACTCCAGACGTCAGTGCGCCCTTCAGGTCACCCGATTCTCCCAGGGACCGAGGTGCGATGAGGGCAAGCGGGGGCAGGAGGCACACAGTCCAGCAGCGATAGGGCCACTCGGACGGGGGGCCCCACCCCGGCGGGAAGGGAACGCCGAGAAGGGGACCCCCGGCCACTCAGCCACTCACAGGATCATTACACCTCCTCAATGCAGGCAGAACCGCAGGCTCGCCACCAGTCCAGGGGCAGGTTGCTCTCCACTTCTATCGACCGGACCGTGTCTGGGTCCCCCGGCCGCCGTTGTTGCACTGCAACCCGGCAGGGTCAGTACTCGAGGTCCCGGCACTCGGTCAGCATTAGGCCAAGAACTTCCACTCGATGTAACTCCGGTAATCCGGGCCGTAAGTTTCCCAGGACCACACCGCCAGTATCAGCAACGGGTCACCCACACGGGGGCGAGGCGAAAAAGCAGGATTTGTAGCAGGATATTCAAGCAGCAGGAGGAGGTCGACGGAGCCGAGAGCTTATGCGGCCATCTTCGTTCGTCGCTAGGCTCCTCCTCCCCAGTGAGTCTTTAACAGATTTTAAAAATATGTGGTAGTGCCGAATTCCAGAAACAAAAATTCTGATCGAAAATGATTTTCTGAACAGCAAGCTTGGTGGATTTTGTGAACTTTTTCACAGAGAAAGGGCACCAACTACTAAAAATTTGGCTCTATGGAAAGAATATTGAGTTTGAACACAGTTTTTTTAGTTAAATAGCCCTAATCTATAACATTATATGACAATAGGACATATTTAATTGATCCCTAATCTGCTTTGACTGTTCGGCACCTTTCATCGGTTATGAAGCCTAAATCACAATTTTTTTTAATCATTTGTTTTTGTTGAAAATAAGGCAGCACCAGTCCCATACATAACAGTGATCAATACACATTCAGATCCATGTTGTCTATAAACTTTACCAATCAAAGTCTCTGCTTCACTCAGCCATCCGTATCCCTCCTGTCCCATTGACGTTCCGTCATTTCCATTTCCGTGGTCGGTGAGACACATATGTCACCTCTATAAACATTCCATTTTCCCCACTTATTATCCCACTTCCTGGGGCAACCTCTAGATTTGAAAACCTCTTTTTCTGCGACCATACATTTATCTAGGTCCCTTACCCAGTGTCTGGCGGATGGAGTGTCTGCTTCTCCCCACTTTGTGGCTATGTTCCCTTTCACCAGTGTGTACCCCAGGGCGACCCACTGTTGCTCCACCTCAGTAAGATCTGTCGCCTCCCACACATTGAGGAGCCCCAACTGTGTAGTCAGTGTAATATCTTTCTGTAGTGCTTATTGCATGTGTTGTGTAGCCCTCTCCCATAAGGCTTGTATAGGCGGACATTCCCAGACGATGTGGTAGAAGGTGGCCTCCCCGTTGCAACGCCGGAGACTCATAGAGCCTTGTCAGCTTCCAATCTTTGCAAGGGTGATACCTGTGAGGTATGTTTTATGTAGGACCTTTAGTTAAACAAGGGGGAGCCTAAGAGGGATAGCTGCTTCCTCAACGGATTACCCCTGACGCACGATGCCAGTGGCTCCAAGATCAGTGAAAAAATCAATGGGGAAAGGGGGCGGCCCTGTCTCGTGCCCCATCTCAGTGAGAACAGTCCTGAGAGACGGTTATTTACTTGTACCTGACCCATAAGGTCTGTATAGAGCATCCTAACCCACCCCATGAATTTCGGGC
Organism: Lissotriton vulgaris; assembly: GCF_964263255.1. Taxonomy (NCBI): domain Eukaryota; kingdom Metazoa; phylum Chordata; class Amphibia; order Caudata; family Salamandridae; genus Lissotriton; species Lissotriton vulgaris. The sequence continues at coordinate 170,738,482 of NC_141699.1, forward strand.
TGAACCCAAAACGGCGCAGCACCTCAAAGAGGTAGGGCCACTCGATGGAGTCAAACGCCATCTTAGCGTCCAAAGATAATACAACAGCGTCTTCCGCTATGAAGTGTTTACTGGCCCAGGATGTTGTGGAGGCGATGGATATTTAGGGCCGTGTTGCGGTTTGGCATAAAGCCAGACTGGTCAGCATGGACCAGTGACGTGAGGACAGGGGTAAGACGGGCAGGCAAGAGCTTCGCTAGAATTTTGGCCTCGGCGTTAATCAGGGAACTCGGTCTATAGGAGTAGCAACTATCAGCGGGTTTTCCCGATTTACGGATTACCACAATAGATGCCAGTCGTTAATCTGCCAGCAGGATCCCTTTTTCGTAGCTCTCATTATACATGTCCCACAAGTGGGGCACGACAAGCGAGGCAGTAGACTTGAGAAATTCAATTGGAACCCCATTGGGCACCCTAGCCTTCTCTGATTGTATGTTGTTAATTGCATAGCCGATCTCCTGGTCAGTGAGATCGACCTCCAACTCGTCCCATTCCACCACGGACAGAACAGGCAGGCGCATATCCACCAGTGGGTGGCAAGAGTCATCCGCTGTGGCCTCTGCCGAGGGAGTATACATCCGTTCCAGGTGATCCGCAAAGGTATCTGAGATTGCCTGAGGTCTGTTAATGTCCTTGTGTCATCAATTGTGAGACAAGGGACCCACCGCTCCGACTGATTCCTTTTTCCAACCATTCAAGCAGCTTGCCCGCTCGATCCCCAAGTTCGTGAAGCCTGTGGCGTGTGGCCAGTAGTAATGCACCAGCCCACTCCCGGGCTAGGGTTTTATATTCAAGTTGCTTTGTGGTTAGACTATGTTCCGTGAGCTCACTAGGGGAACGCAAGTGTGTCATCTCAAGTTGCAGCAATTCACCTTCAAGTTGTTCTAGCTGTGAATTTTGTTTCTTAGTATACCCCACCTTGAGAGTCAACTCCTGACGCTTCACCACTGTTTTAAAGGCCTCCCATATTATCTGCGCAGAGACTACCGATCCGACATTTTCTTTGAAATAGTACTCGGATTGTGAGATTAGGCTCTCTTTTATATCCGGTATCTGGAGCAGCCAGGTATTAATAACTATGGTGTTGCGCTGTCGCCAATTGTAGTTTGTGAACTCCACCCATACCGGTGAGTGATCCGAGATGCCCCAGGGCAGACAGCATGGTTTCCGAAAGTTATCGATATGGACCGAGTGAGACAGGCAAAATCAAACCGGGAGAGACTGCCATGAGCACCGGATGGTAGTTGTAGTGGGTCAGGTCTGGATGAAAATAGTGCCATATATCAATGAAGCCCATGGCTGCGAAAAAGTCTCACAGGTGCATGCTAGAACAGTGTTTGGGGCGTGCCGGGCATCTATTTACTAGGTTATTTGGAGTCATATTAAAATCCCCTCCCAGAATTACCAGACCCGTTGGGAGATCCAGCAGGAGTCTCCCCAGGTCAGCCAACGCCTCCCTCCCCAGTGCTGGCAGATTGTAGGCTGAGACAACATTGAGGGGTTTCCCTTCCCAGCTAGCCTCCAACACTGCAAACCTGCCTTGGGGATCCGCCCACATACGTGTTGGCTTGAGTGCAAGATTTCTTTTCACCAATATACCTGTACCCCTGGAGCCAGAAGTATACCCTGTTGTTTTAGAAGTAGGGGACCCCTTTGGATCAGCCAATGAAGAAGGCAGCAGTCCCAAGCCTCCTGGAACCTCCGAGACAGAGCAGAGCTGGCTGAAGGTAAGTGTGATTTATTTTCTTTTTACGTTGTTTGATGCGTGCATGTATGAATGTTTGGTAAAGAGTGTTGGGAATGAATGTGTTTGTGTGTGTGTGCACGCCTGGTTGTGAGTGTTATGTGTATGTAAGCGTGTGTGTGTGTCCCGTCTGCCTCCTCCCCCCAAAACTTACTGGCCGCCACTGGGTATCTGCTATAAGAATTGAAGAATTTGTGGAAGGGCAGTAACTTTAGTAATACATTATACCTGGGCCTTACTTTTGTTCATTCAATAACAACCCAAATCAGTGAAGGTGGCAAATTTAGAGCCAGTTGTATATTATATCACTCCACCTGCAGGCATATCATCAGCATATAGTTTTAACTTTACCATCACGTTGGAGGCATGACCAAGTAACATGGTCAAAACTAACACAAAGGTAACCGGATGGTCTGTCTACACTACACATCAAATATCCTCAGTGGGAGTTGGGGGACAGACGCACACTAGTGTTATGACGAGAACCCTCACTCACCCTAAGGTGACATGCTTATATCATTGGGTTCCCTCTTGCACACTGAGACCACAAGGTACCCAGTGTGGGCTACATCTCTCCCATAGGAGAGGAGCGTGAGGTGTTTTATGTCATCCAATGTAGGGTCAAATGAGAGGCAGAGTGCAAAAAACCCAAAAAGTGAGTTTAAAACTATCTCCTGGATGACTGAGTCAGTGCTTTATTAGTGCCTCCAGTGGATAGATGAAAAGAGGCTAAGTGAGAATAGGGATATGGATGTTCCCTATTAGAGTCTGGTCTACATGTTTCTGCCTTGTAAGACCTAAATGGTTCTTGGCATTCCTCAGGACCGTATGTTTCGTCGCTCTGCTCAGTGAATGTGAAAAAATCATAAAGAATTAAATGTAAGGCCATACATTTACTGGCATGGGCTTGATCTATGGTAGCAGCTCGAAGTCAGGTCCACATTCAAATCCAGACTACTAATCTATGTCCACCTAAATGGGTCCCTTGATGGCAGAAATCAGGACTCTGATTGTCCGGATGTACGCCACATATGTTGCATGGGCTGAAAGGGCAGCAAGTAACATGGTTGACAGGACATGAGCCTTCGTAGCTGCCAGTCCGCACGCCCGAGAGTCCTGCTAATATCCTGCTACAACTGGCCGCCTTTATTAGTCTAAATGTTTGCGCACCTATATCTGGAGTGCAAGTAATCACCTGAGAGACAGTTGAGAGCGGGACTTGGGCTGCAGTCCGTTAAATAGATCGCAGTGGTCCGAAGGACTGGACCTGGGCATGGCCGAGGCCCTGCGTTAGCACTGGAGTCTGGGGCGCCCGTTGACGGGGGCACCGCATTTCCGGCTGACTAGTGGAGCTTCCCCCTCTCCCCCTCATCTCACCTCCTGAACGGTGTCGAAGTGCCAGGCGGAACAGACCTTGATCCTCGTCCTGGACGGGCCGGCCCAGCTAGGTGTGAAGAGAAGGGGCACTCCTGAATGAGTTTCCTAAATCAGGGCGAATAAGCAGTGTTTGCAAATAAACATTTAGAAAACGGTTAAAAAAGTGGACCTATACTATGTAGGAACAATATGTGACCAGAAGGATGATTTTTATTCTAAAATATAATCTTTTAATATGAATATTCTGATATATATATATTATTTATATAATTTATATTTTATATAACATTGTTTTTCATAGATAAATAGACAATAAAGTGCATACAAAATACAATGTAAAGACTTCAACCAAAAATATAACATACTGTAAGTTTGATACAAATGTTCTACCAACAACATGATTATGGATAAAGAGTTCAAAATCAAGATAAAATAAACCAATTCATATTTTTTTCTAAATATTCAAAAGAAACAACAAGTTTCTAACAATATTTAAATCTACGCGCGTTTCGACGGGACTCCTTCTTCAGGTAGCCATGAATCTAAAGAAAAAGAAGTGTAATATAAGATAAAACATATATGTACAAACAATCTGGGCACATTGTGGAGATACTATAATGTCCTGCCTTATACTAGATCAGATACATTACATTTATTGAACGGATAAAAACATGTCACTGTGAAATTAAGGGAAAGGGAAGATAAAAACTACATAAAATCCCCAGATCAATGATGGTGGTAGATTAAAGAAAATTCTTTATATCACAGAAAGGAAAAAAGTTACCAAACCCCATGCAAGAAAACACCTCCATGTGATGTAGATAGCAGAACCAATACTTGTAATAGCTTCCATTACCTTAAACGAATGGTCGAACATAAAGAAAGTGAAGAAACTAAATGTCTTTAAGAATTGTGATTCGACAATAGGAACTGGACCTGCTGGCAATGAACGATAAGCAAAATTACCCGCAATATCGTTCCCATGGTTTGGACAGTTCTATATCACTTACATTTTAATGATAGCTTAGATGGATAATACTGGTCTGTTGGAGACAATATTATGGCATCTCACTGGAAATAATTATATAAAACTGCAAAAAAGTCAAGGATGAGGTGCAAATATATTTAATGTGGAATCAACTTAATGCTTATTAGGCTACTATAGCTTCCACTGATATTAGTCTGCAAGATGCAGGTGTAGACAAATTTTACCTCAAATATTTTAACTGGCGATATATAAAGATGCACCCGATCCCATAACCTGAATAGACCTTCAGAATGATAACAAATAAAATGTAGTTTTGCATGAATGGATGTTAAAAAAAGGGTTTATAGCCAGCTATATCTCCGATATGATATTGGGTGATTACCTGGGCATGGCGTTATGTCCGCTAAGATCTCTAAACTATGTAGTGCAAGTTATTTGAATCTCATAAGTGCGTTCCAATTACAGTAACTAGAAACACAATTCAGAAGGGCTCTTACCAGTCTGCTGTCTGCAAACTATGTATAGTAAGTACAACTAACTGCAATGGTGTTGGGTATACGGATCAACACACAAGTGTTCCCTACCAACCCATGGCTGGTGAAAAATCTCATTGGAATATTAGACAACCTTCAGTGACAAGGTAATTCTAGATGATGTCCTGCAGTCAAGATATATATATATATATATATATATATATCTCCATCCCGCTTCGCTCGGAGCAAGCAGCTGTTTCTGGGACCCAGACTGAATGTGAGCACTTGCAGAATTATTATTGCATTTGGTAAGGGAGAACACCAAATAAAACAAATGCTACCGTGCAAAACGGAATATGCAATTTATGTTCTGGAATGCCCCTGCAAGCTGAAGTATGTGGGAAGTACAAAGCTGCAGGGATATAGAAGAATATTACAACATATCCGTGCAATTAAAAATAAAGATCCCACGTACCCAGTTGCCCGACATTTTAATGAGAAACATCAAGGAGATGTAAAGCTGCTCAAGTACTTTTTACTAGATACAATACCCCCAAGTAAGAGAGGGGGGGACAGGGATGAAAAACTGCGTAGACTCGAGACCAGGTATATCCTCGATCTAGATTGTAAACACCCGCATGGTCTGAATGCTACTGAAGACCTGTGCACCTGTCTCTAAACCGGTAAATATACTTAAGCAAAACAGGTGGAAAACGAGCTCCCCAAGCAGAAAATGACTAGTAAAAAATGGGGGAGACACATTAACGCCTGTATAATAGAGTCCACATAAATAAAGACCTCACGAATTGGGAAAAGCAGGAATAAACAAAAATGAGAAAACTTCTCCCTTTGGGATAGTATTAAAAAATATTTTTAACCAAATATAAAAGAAGTTTCTATTCCTAGCCCATCACCAGTGATCCTTGTACAAAAACAATGTTTTAATCCAACTTCACTATTTTTAAAACACCTTTTTATCACGTAAGTTTTAAGAGTGCTCACCACATCACCAACAGAGGCTTCTAGTTGGTAGAACATGCAGCTACACAATGGTAAAAATGGGATTGAAACAAGAGTGACAGTAGTAATATACCAGGCTATTGCCAATATATATGAGCAATGTACAGTGATGATTTTAAGTATGTATATATATATACAGAGGATATAATGTTTTACCCTGTAAATACTTTTGTATATAGACTTGAAAGATATAGTTGTACATTAACCCAGAAAAAGATTTGTTGTATATAGGGTATTTATACCGTGCCTATGAAAGCATGACTTTGCACAAAACAGCATGAATTTGCACATCGGGTATTTATACCGTGACTCAAAGGCTAGTTTTGCACATTTGCATAAATTTGCACATAGAAATGTCAATTGTTTACAAGAAAAGCTTAATTTTGCACATTTTAAATGGCAGCTATAAGCAGAGTTTTGCACAAAATGATGTACTGTAAAGCGTAATTTGCACAGGTACTTTTGTCAAAATTGCTATCAACAAACAAGAGTTTCTGCGATATATATTACAAGCCAATGGTCGACTAAGGTATTAGACCAATACTGTCAATATTACAGATTACCAAGTAGCATTGTATCCTTTATGTGGAAAAGAGCACTGTCACTTTAACACTGCATCACTAACATTGAAAAAAAGTGTTTGGTTGGCATTTAAGGGATCAGGTGACATTGCTCCGTGTCATGTGATCAAGGTACGTTGTGTACCGAAACGCGTAATGGCCGACATCCTGAACAGCTAAACAATAAAAAGAAGATTGTAAGCACTTATCTTGGGTCTGTGCTCCACGTTTTTTTCTGAGAGGAAACGCGCAAACGACTGCTCGTGGGAGTGGAGTGGTGCGATATATATATCCATCCCGTTCGCTCGGAGCAAGCAGCTGTTTCTGGGACCCAAACAAAACAGGTGATGGACAGAATGTGGATCAATGTCACACATTCACCCCAGTCCAAAGATCTGGGCCCAAATCCATCGTTTTTTTGCACTCCACACCACCCTGGGTTAGACAATGGCGATATGCAAATCAGCTCTGACCCTGTGCCCCATGGGAACAGTCCAGTCCGAACTACAGGACATGGCTTTTGTAGTTCGGACTGGACTGTTCCCATGGGGCACAGGGTCAGAGCTGATTTGCATATCGCCATTGTCTAACCCAGGGTGGTGTGGAGTGCAAAAAAACGATGGATTTGGGCCCAGATCTTTGGACTGGGGTGAATGTGTGACATTGATCCACATTCTGTCCATCACCTGTTTTGTTTGCAATTGCCGCCATAAGTGCGCTGGGGATGCCCAGACGTGGGTCCCAGGCACTCCACACCACTGGAGTCAAGCTAGCCGGGCTGATGAGAGGTGTTACCTCGAAACCGGTCCGGTCCTCGGATGCTTGATTCCGTTCTGGGAAGGACATGGCTTTTGTAGTTCGGACTGGACTGTTCCCATGGGGCACTGGGTCAGAGCTGATTTGCATATCGCCATTGTCTAACTCAGGGTGGTGTGGAGTGCAAAAAAACGATGGATTTGGGCCCAGATCTTTGGACTGGGTTGAGTGTGTGACATTGATCCACATTCGGTCCATCACCTGTTGTGTTAGCATATTCCGCCCTAAGTGCGCTAGGGATGCCCAGACGTGGGTCCCAGGCACTCCACACCACTGGAGTCAAGCTAGCCGGGCTGATGAGAGGTGTTACCTCGAAACCGGTCCGGTCCTCGGATGCTTGATTCCGTTCTGGGAAGGACATGGCTTTTGTAGTTCGGACTGGACTGGTCCCATGGGGCACAGGGTCAGAGCTTATTTGCATATCGCCATTGTATAACCCAGGGTGGTGTGGAGTGCAAAAAAACGATAGATTTGGGCCCAGATCTTTGGACTGGGTTGAGTGTGTGACATTGATCCACATTCGGTCCATCACCTGTTGTGTTTGCATATTCCGCCCTAAGTGCGCTGGGGATGCCCAGACGTGGGTCCCAGGCACTCCACACCACTGGAGTCAAGCTAGCCGGGCTGATGAGAGGTGTTACCTCGAAACCGGTCCGGTCCTCGGATGCTTGATTCCGTTCTGGGAAGGACATGGCTTTTGTAGTTCGGATTGGACTGTTCCCATGGGGCACAGGGTCAGAGCTGATTTGCATATCGCCATTGTCTAACCCAGGGTGGTGTGGAGTGCAAAAATACGATGGATTTGGGCCCAGATCTTTGGACTGGGTTGAGTGTGTGACATTGATCCACATTCGGTCCATCACCTGTTGTGTTTGCATATTCCGCCCTAAGTGCGCTGGGGATGCCCAGACGTGGGTCCCATGCACTCCACACCACTGGAGTCAAGCTAGCCGGGCTGATGAGAGGTGTTACCTCGAAACCGGTCCGGTCCTCGGATGCTTGATTCCGTTCTGGGAAGGACATGGCTTTTGTATATATGTACACACACACACACACACACACACATATATATACCTAGATTCACCTTTTTTGACTCAAAGTTTTTTTTTTTTCCAAATTAAAACCCCATTTCCTACACAAAACATGATTTCCATAACGCTGTTCTTATGAAATCTTTCTTTCTTATATATATACACTCATATAACTGTTGTGTATATATATTCTATCTGTGGCCGAAGGAAGAAATACCTGTCAAACGGTGAATATCTTATTGCCCATAATGAGGGGGGTAGGAGATGTTCTAATGTTCACTGTGCAATTGTAAAGACACAGCGCCCAGGATAATAGGACAAGCCTGTGAACGATGGGGGATAGTACCCCGAAAAGAACCGAATATTCGTAATATAATATAATGTATTATATGATGCAGCCTGAAAAGCTACGCTAGTTAACCAACCCATATGTCCAGCTTACAACCCCCGGAGGCAGTGGGCCGATCTCACCACTTCGGCGCATGTGAACAGTGCCGGAGAGTCTCCGCGGCAGGAGGTGCGTGACGGGCTTTGGGGCGTACTGTGGTTGAGGACTCCCTAGCAGTTTCAACAGCGAAGGAAGGGCCACGAGGTTTGATTCCCAGCTCGAAGAGGTTATTACTGTACTGGTGAGGCTTGTATGAGTGCCGCGCCCAGCCGTGTGTGGGGCGGGAGAGCCCCGCTTTGTCGTTCTGTGCGGGGCTGATCCAATAACCAACTGAACTTGTTAATGGCCCTGAAGGAAGGCCACGCACCGCCACCAGCGTAAGAAGATTCCCTCCCCAGCTGATAAGGAGAGGGGTCGAAGGCATCTGGGGTCCCCTGCAGTGAGAATTAGAGTGACTGGCTGTGGCTGGTCAGCATAGCCAACAAAATACTGTGACCTGGTCACTGGGGACAGCTGGCTGACTTTAAGGAAGGGGACATGGGGTTTGCAGATCTGATCGGGACGTGGAGGTATTGGAGGGCGGCTGTGGCAACTGCCTCAGGGCCTTGAGTTGTCTTGACTCTGAATGGTCCCCCTCCCTGTGGAAAGGTGTAAGACTTGGGGAGGGAGGCATCCAATGTGGCTTATCGGGCCCTGGCTGATTGGTGATGCCAGTAAAAAGTGTGTGGCCCAAGACTCTGACTCCACTATACTTGGGTAAAGACCTGAATGCGAAGCGGCTCAGTGGCGACCTCAAGGGCCTATGTGATCCCACTTGGACGGCAAGTACTGGCGGGTTGGCAGTAATTTCAATACTCTGGATTTTAGTGAGCAAAGAACCTGGGCCAGCCGGCCACTGCAAAAAGGAGAAAGTTAGGGGGAAATCACCAACACAAAACAAACAAAAAGAACGCATGACACAGACGTAACAAGCCTAACTGGTAACCTCTTGCAAGGATACAAAGCAAAATAATATTGCTACCAGCGCCTGACCAGGCACTAGCTTTTGACTACGTGATTGGCCTACCTGGCTCGGAGTACAGTTGAAGCCAATTGATGCTACACACGTCGTTGGCGGATTCCTGCTGCTGTAGGGGCCACAATGGTGAAAGATAAGGTGCATAAAGCGGCAAGTGTCAATACAACTACTCAATACACAACCCGAGGCACCCTCAGCAGAGATTGACGAGGCAGACTGGGGGTGCGGGCCTGACAATGAAGAAGTAGAACTGAAACCCACTAGATCGGATCTCGTGGCTGCCATTCAAGGGTCCAGAAAGGTGTTAGAGGACCGCATTGATGTTAACCTGCTAAGGACTGATCTCCGGAAAGTGGCTGACTAGGTGACAACAGCAGAGGCTGATACAGTAGAATTGTGAGGAGATGTAGTACCTCTCAAACAGCAGGCGGCGCAGATGATAATGGCCACGTAGGCATTGGAGTGGCGTGCTGAGGATGATGTGAGAAGAGCTAGATGTAGTAACATATCTGTGCTAGGAATTATCGAAAAAGCTGAACAAAGCCCACCTGAACAATTCCTAGAACAGTGGATTCGCACGCAGCTCCTACCCACCGGACTGTCTCCTCTGCGATGGAATGGGCCCACAGGGCGTTGGTGCCGCCCCAGCCTCCGGGAGCTCAGCTCCGTGCACTGATAGCTAAATACTCAATTATCGGGCCTCCCACCTAGAGAATCCCCGTGGGCAGAAGAGTGGATGGGGGTCTCGTCCGGGTAAAAATACTCCACAGCAAGCAGAAAAACATGGAGAGTGCAGGAACTAATAGAACAGACTTGACCGTAGATTACAGTGGGGAAGGATGGCTCACTACAGCTGGATGTCACAGTGGGTCCCGGTGACATGAATGCCCCGCAACTGGACTCACTAGCAGAATTGGACTCCAGGGCTCAGGTACTGGATTCAACGATAGACATTGTCCCGAAACTTTGATGGAAGATACCTCTGACCATGGAGGGGACTAGTGGGAAGACACTGACCACTGAAATGGTAAACGGCATTAGCATATTTGATTATTATTCAGCGGAACAAGGTAATGTCGAATTACTTGATATGCCTGCTCGAAAGGGGCGTACCCTGACTGCAGAGCTATACGAGTATGTATGGAAAATGTTGCAGGATGTTCAGAGGTAGCCACCTGAGGGATTTCGCTTATCTGCATTATTATAGATTTCCATGTTTCCTGCCTGAAGCTTAGGGGTGGGCGGACCGCGGATGTAACGTTGTGTGTTGCCCCGTTTCGGCTAAATGGGTAGCTGTGCACGTGCTGGCACGAGCAAGTGGTGGACAGTATCGACTGAGATGTTTGCCGAGTTTTGTCCCCGGGGGTGGGGAGGGGCAGTGGGTTGATTTAGTTTAAGTTCTTGTTTGTAGACTGTTCTAGGTTCTGTTAATATACAGTAGGTGAGATGGGGCACCAGATCAGCAACTACTGAGACACAGGTGAGGTGAGAAAGCTACAGGGACATAATAACACGGGAGGTTAAGTTTCATAGCTGGAATGTCAGGGGACTGGACACATCCACTAAGCATCATAGAGTTCTCCATTTTATTAACTCCTTGGACGCTCATGACGAGCTCAGCTCGTCATGATGTACACCTCCATACACTCATGACGAGCTGAGCTCGTAATGGACAATGGGGTATCTCAAGTGCCAGCACAGGAGGAAAATAACACTAGCATCAATGGTGTTAAAATGCATAAGATAACAATTGCATGTCTGCAAGAATCCCACTTATATGATGCAGGGGCTGAAAGAGTAGCGGAAAAGTGAAGGGGACAGATATTCCATTATTTTTATTCTACATATGCTAGAGGTACTTTGATATGGGTAGCCCCAGGTACCCCATTCACACTACAGTACATGAAGGCTGATGCGAGGGGTCGTTCTGTCCTACTGAGAGGGAAACATGTTGACAGGGTCATCGTTCTTTGAATACTTATGCTCCAAACACACATGAACCAGCCTTCTATTCAACAATGCAGGATTTGATCATGACGGAGCTAGATGTTCCGCTTATATGGCTGGGTGATTTTAATTGTGGCATGGACCCTGATCTAGACCAACTTCCCCCTCGAGCCTTGCAAGACCAACAAATTACAAACTGTGATGGGGAACCTGAGTTTGTGCGATGTCTGGAGGATGCAGCACCCGACGCAGAAAATATTTCATGTTTTACTCCCACTTATAACACTCGCAGTACACTGGATAGAATCTTAATGACTGAATCGCCAGATTTTTTTGGAAGCCGAAATAACACACATGGCTCGATTCCTATCTGACCATGTGCTGGTGATTTACTGCTAGGCTAGTGGTAATGTTACTAGGTACTGGCGCTATAGAGGAGTGTGCACTTTGCCTAGTTATAGGTACTTTAATTATAACTTCTCAATGGTGCTAAAAGGAGAAGAGAACTACTATCCTCTTCTGGTTAGGCAGATGCCACAAGCTACTTGATACTCCTTAGCACACACTTCTTATCCACTGTTGCACATATATACATGTGTTTCCACCATACATTTGACACACAAATTTGAATTTCAGTCCTTTTGTTCAGGGTGGTTGAAGTTTATTTCTGGAGACGTCACAGCCGACACGTGTTTCGTCGTTTTGGGGAATGTAACCGCAGACTGCAAGATAAACAGCAGAGGGGACGAACAACTATCCGTCCAAGACAGCGACTATAAGCTGCAAAATACCGAACCATTATTTTGGTCTTCATAAATTAAAGAAGAGTCGCGCATAGTGACAACATCCTCACGAGAACCCCTTCGAGGGTTGGAATTATCACCTCGGAAAACAAAATACGACACATTGGAGAATAGCCTTGAGAAAGTCGGGGGTTACATTCCCCAAAACGACGAAACACGTGTCGGCTGTGACGTCTCCAGAAATAAACTTCAACCACCCTGAACAAAAGGACTGAAATTCAAATTTGTGTGTCAAATGTATGGTGGAAACACATGTGTATATATGTGCAACAGTGGATAAGAAGTGTGTGCTAAGGAGTATCAAGTACCATGTGCTGGTGAGCTGTCTCCTGCACTGGAATAACAGAGAGCGGGGACCTTGTTACTGGAGGATGCCGTCGGATCTCCTGGAAGACCAGGAAGGCAGAGCATCACTCTCTGGTGCATTTGACGATTACATGATGCATAATTGGAATACCATGAGCAGCAGAGGCTTGGAATGGGTGGCTATGAAGGCGGCAGTCCATGGAGCGAGGATGGGGTTGACATACGGAGTGAGAAGACAGCAACAGCGAGAGCTACAGGACAACAAAGATACATTAACTATTCTTCAAACAGGTTCCTGTTGGCAGATTGATATCCAAAGACGAGAACAAAATTTGCTGGAGCTGTTGGCCGATACATGGGACGGGCAGAGGCTGCATGCGGAGGGGAACAAATCTGGTAGATTATTTTCCTGGATTTTGTATAGGGAACAAGCACCCACAGCTATTGCATGCTTACGGACTGTGGCGCATGACTTGGTGTTTGCTAGCGCTGATATCCTGGAACAAATCTGCCAACAAACAGTTCCTCCAACATCTGCAGAAGGTGTATGCAGTGGATCCAGCAGTTAGACCAGAATGCTATATGCCTTTCCTGGAGGGGCTCCAATTGTGGAAGCTTGCCACAGAAGCTCAGTCGGAATTAGAGAAGCAATTATCGACAGAGGAGATACTAGAGGCATTGACAGACATACCCAAAGCTAAGGCGCTGGGCGGGGATTGAATCCCAATAGAATTTTACCAGATTTACCAGATGAAGCTGGTACAACCTATCCGACAGGCTCTCAATGAAGCCTATGAGAAAGGCATACTAACCCCATCCATGCGCGAAGGAGAAATCTGTATGCTCGTAAACCTGGGAGGTGATGAACAGGACCCTGCGGCGTACCGACCGCTTACAATGATAAACACTGAAGTCAAAATTTTACATAAAGTATTAGCTAAATGGCTGGGTTCGCATATGGTCTACCTTGTCCATGGGGACCAATGTGGATTTATAACAGATCGCAACACAACCATGAATATTCGGCGCCTGGTGCATGTTATGAAAGAGACACATGAAGATACGAGGGAGAAGGCCTTGGTCTCTGTAGACCGAAAAAGCATTTGATACTGTGGATTGGGAATACCTACAGGAAGTGCTGAGTTATGGGGTTCGTACCACGGTTCCGTAGATGGGTTTGTACCCTTTACACGGAACCAAATGTTCTGGTGCGGCTGGGAAAGAGCAGGTCATCCAAATGGGTGTTGGAGCAAGGCACCTGTCAAGGATGCTCCTGTCAACACTGTTATTCGCCCTGGCCATTGAGCCTATGGCGGTGAGAGTCCGGAGAGACCTGCTACCATGGGGAATACAGATATGGAATGATACTCACCTAATGTCTCTCTACGCAGATGAGGCATTGTTTTACGTTACATCCCCCCACATAGCCGTCCCTAAACTTCTGCAGCTCCTGGGCGAGTTTGCTTCCTGTTCAGGGCTACAACGTAATGGACATAAATCATACATTTCTCCACTAGCAGGGCAGGTGGCAAAGAATCCAGAGGATCTGCCAGGCCTCGGTTTGAAATGGGAAATTAATCATTTCAGATATTTGGGGGTCCAAGTAGCACACGGGGACGCACGAGTCCTAAACCTGAATATGACCAAGGTGATAGAATCACTAAAGTGTTCAGTGACATTCTAGAACATACTGCCGTTATCCCTGATGGGGAGGATAGCTGTGTCAAAAATGGTGGTATTGCCTCGCTGTTTCTATGCCCTACAAACCACATTATGCAATATTCTGATGATTTTTAGACAAACTCACTGCTGGTTTCGCTATACTGGGCAGGGAAATGTAGTAGGGTGGCTCTGCACACCCTATCAAGGAGTTATGATAAGGGTGGCCTTTAGGCACCCCGTCTAGATTTATACTACTATGCGGCACAGCTGCAACATGTGGCCCGATGGCTGGACGATGAGGATAATTGGGAGAAAAAGTTGATAAATGGCCGGGTGCAGCCGGAAAGTCTGCCTGAGGTTTTGATGGAAGGTACAGGAGCATCTGAGGATTTGCATATATAGTTAAACAGCGTATTTTTGGCAAAAGTTTGTGGAGCGTGTGCTTGAAAATGCACCGTTTCACAAGGAATTGAATCCTTGGATCTTGGCCCTAGTACGTAAAATGGTAGAAACATGTCATTTCAAGCCTGGAGAGAAGGTGGCTGCCAGTTACTGGCTGATCTGTATGTAAAGGATACCTTTGTCACCTTCGAACAAGCATGTGTAGAGTTTGGGCTGGGACAAGGACAATACTTGCAATATGCAGGTCTAATGGTACTGGCTAAGGTGACCTGGCCCACATACCCACATGTCCTGGAAGTAACAGACACTAGACATATTGCTCACATGTGGGAATGGGAGGCGCCTGGTGTTGCTATTGTACAGGGCCTTAAGGCGCGTGCAGCCTGGGATGAAGATATGCAGGATACACTGGCAGATAGGACTTGGTTGGGTGCCTGTTCCTTAACAAGGGCGGTATCCTGTAACGCATGTCTAAAACTCATACATTACAATTTTTTGCATCAGGTATATATGACCTCGGTTAGGCTACATCGTATTGCCCCTAGCCGCCCTCATGAGTGCCAAAGGTGTAGCGGGGCCCAAGCAGGCTTCCTGCACTTGACATGGGAGTGTGCGGTGGTGTATGTGTATTGGGAACAGGTAGTGGAAAGAGTACGTGAGGTACTGGTATATGAATTGAAGTTTGTCTTCTACATTGTTTGTTGGGGCAGGTTCCAAGACCCAAAAAGAAAAAAATGGCATATAAATTGCCGCAGTCGGCTTTAGTCTTGGACCATCGAAGGGTTGCCATACTAGTAATCACTCCCCAACGATAGAAAGCTGGTTGAGAGATGTGCAATGGTGGTCAGAGGAGAAACGTATGAAGACAATTAGAAAGGACAACAATATAGAGGAATATGTTAATTGTTGGAGAGAACTGTGTAGGGAACTACTCAGTCCATCGGGATGGAGATATGCAAAACTGCACTATTTCTAGTGGCAGTGAGTCAGGTGATGTGGTCTGAGCAGTACCTCGATACAGCTGAAACTGTGTTTATATATGAAATAAGTCATTGGTCCAAAGTAAAAACTTGTCCAAAAAAAAGCAGATAATACCATGTGTTACTGGTCTCTATAAATGAAAATATATGTACGGATTGTAAGCTGAACTTAATTGTGCCAGTCCCCGCTGTATTTGTTTTTAAATTAAATAAAGTTTACTAAAAAAACACAAATTTTACCCTCACCTTAATTGATGTCATTATTGCCAGAGATGTTCAAATTCCTATTGCCAATGGCCGCAGAAACATACTTAAAACAAATTGGTGAGAGCATTACCCTGCTGTGTACCTCTAATAATCCTACGTACACTGAGTGTATTATAATTGATTCAGAAAAGTCTGTGGTAAGTGACTTAATTAACCTTGGAAGGTTGGGATGTAAGAAAGATTATTTTCAGGATGGTCAAGAGACAATCCCACCCCGCAGGTCAAAAGCCTTCAGTATATTCAATAATAGGTTCATCGCAGACACTTTTTGTACGGTGAATAGATCCCGGACTTCGATTAAATAATGTGTTTTGGTACCAGTGTTCAGGTTATTCAGGTTAGGAATAAAACTCTTTTTATCTAAGTGGACCAACCCAAAGAGAGCATTCAACCTATTATTTATTAATTCATTTATTTATTTATTTTATTTATTAAAGTTTTGTATAGCGCTGGCTGGACCCGAGGGTATCAGAGCGCTTCACAGCAAGAATAAAGGCGTTTAGACAGATAATGCGGACAAAAAGCAAGGCAATGAGCACAGGAGTGAGTACAGTCTATACAATAGCAGCCAGGCGTGAAACAGGGCGGAGAGTCGTAGGCAAGTCAATCAGCTCTGGGGTGAGCGAGAACATGGAACTATAAAGTCTAGGTTGAGTTCTAGTTGGTTCCGGAGAGCTCAAGGAAGAGGACTTTGAGTAGCTTCTTGAATTTCGGGAAGGATGCGGTTATTCTGATGTGTGGGGGGATGGAGTTCCATATCTTGGGAGCATTGGCCGCAAAGGATTTGTTAGATAATGTAGTCAAGATTTAATAATAGGTAATTAAAAGAGTGGTAGGCCTATAAAACCTTTTTTTTGTTACCTTCTCTAATTAACTTCTCCAATTTAACAGAGGGAGGAATGCTGTTAACTACTAACGGGTGATCAACACAGTTTTGGTTAGTTAACTAGGTGTCTAACAAATGCTTTAAAAAGACTCGGCGAAAAGACCGTCTTCCCCTCATATTTTTCCATGATTTCTTTACCTGCAATAGACTGCAACAGGAAATTACTAATTTTTGCAGGGAAATTAGGGATTTCAAGTTTATCTACAAACTTTTCAGTTTCTCTACTGTCAGTGGTGCAGTCTGACTGGTAAAGAGAGAGAGAATATTGTTGACACAGTAGCACTATATTTTCTGTTCCTTTAACCTGGATGCCATTGATGCAATTCATTATAGTATGTATTTTATATCTGGAGTTCCTCTCCATAGCAACCCAGACCAGCAATTTACCTATGTGGTCCTCTTCTTCAGAACGTTTTCCCTGTTGTAACCACATTCACATTTTTTGCTGTATGTATTGATCATTCCTCTTGCATTTAGCTTTCTCTGATGTGCTTAGTCCTTCTTACTGCCAGACTGGATAGACCTCAATGTAGAATCTTACAAGGAAGATTTTAAATCCTCCAAGTGTTACCTCTATTTCTTATGCGTAATACAGAGTAAGAAATAATCTTCCCCCACAGTGTGACCTTAATCCATCCTAAACTACTGGGATCTCAAGAAAAAACTGTAGTGTAAAATTCTGAATAGGAAAAAGAAAATCTTGTAATAGAGTTTTATCCGACACACACCTTTGAGCAGTTGATGCAGAACCCTGCAATATATACTGTAGTAAAATGGCTGCATGGGCCAAAAAACAACTCGGGAGATATGTTAGGGTTGAGCCTTGAAACATGTAAGAAGAATATATTCTAGTCTGGAGGCAGCATTAATGTTGTGGCTACAAAAGTGAAATCAGAGTATCTGGGAAAATTATTCCTTCATCAATCAACCCTAATTCCTGCTGAAAATATTTTACAGGCTTATTAATTTTGGGTCTAGTTTGGCCTCAAGTTTTATTAGAGGAGTCCATATCAGCAAGTAAAATGTAGGCGAAATTGATGTCTAATGTAATATCGTTCTAGTGAAATGCCAAATCTAATAATTAAACAATAACTCTTGACTATCTCTATTGTTGTCCTTTCCAAGAGGAGATACTATGAATTTTGAATTCTTGTCAAAGTTAAATAACTCTTCCTCTCTGTACAGATGGTGATGAAGACAAAAGAATACCCATCTACCTTTTAACAGTTGAGTTGCTCTTCTAGAAATGGTGTTAAATGGGTTTCTTGAATCAGAGCAATGGTCAGATTCTGATCTTTTAGACAAGAGGCAACAGCCTGCTTTTTCATGAGCTGTTGAGACCATTTTTATTATGAGATCTACTTTTCATTTGACCCAGGTAGAATTTCTATGCAAGAAAGTGAGGGAAAAAATTGCACACACAAAGTAAACACTGAGAGTAGTTGGAGGCTTTTTTGCCCACTTTCTACCAAGGTTTGTCTGATCATCCGAGTACAATCTTCTTGAAATTGTTTTTTACTTCTCCTATGCTAACCCCAACATATGTTCTCCAAGCCTTCTCCATGTGCCTACCCATATTGTTCCTAAGTCCTTCCTTTGAAGTAATTCCTATAAATTGTCCACCCTTTGCTCAGATACCGGGTACATCCTCGCTCACTCACACACAGAACCCTTGACACTTCCTTCCTAACAGGTTACGCCTAATAGCACAAGGTATGACCCTGAGATCCTGATAGTCCTTCCACTCTCAGCGTAAGCCCCAGTCTTTCCTCTCCCATCCCCTCACACCAGAACAATAAACTATCTGCGTTGTCTTCAACATTCTTCTAATGTTTTTTTCACTTTTAAAGTTCTGCTCAGTATATTCAAGAAATACTTTTTTCAGAACCACTTGTAAATATTCAATGCTTCTATTGGGACAAAACTTTCAAGATTGACTGTTGGACCAACATGGCTTGAGCACCTGCCTCTCTTTGAGGTGCAATAATTTGCTTAAAATCATAGCTTATTTTGGCTGTTGATTGTCCTGTCTTTCAAATTGATTATTAACAGTGAACTTTTCTTTGAAGTTACCTTCTTCAGAATCATTTCATTGATCCGTAAACCTTGGAAATTCACTCAAATGTTCTGAGGGTTTGCGCTGTGCTCCAGTAAGTTAAATGGTACTTCATATGCTCAGCTATATGATAAATCTCTCTTAAACTCAGGCAGGATAGGAGTGTAAATATGTTTCTCAATAAATGTGATGACTGAGGAGCTGCTCTTACGGTGATCAGAAGTGCCTACAAAATAGAGATTATTTCTTCTTGATCTATTCTGCATGTCTTCTCGCTTACTCTGGATCTTTGCAAGTTGCACAGATAAAGAGAGATTTGGGTCTCAATTTCAGTGTCAAATCTTCCACATCAGAAATTCTCTGTTCTAATTCTTCCATCTTTCTAAAAAAGTTTTCTAGTTTGTTATCCATTTTTTCATTTTCTGATTAAATGCAGCCACAGTTGCATACTGCAAGATTTATATCTCTTGATTTTCATATAGTATACTTTGTAAAAGTCCTTGTTGAGAGATTTCATCATTGTTCTTTTCCCAAGTGTTTTGCTGAGGACTCATTACAGCATGGCCCTCCGAGACACAGAGATCTTTATGTATTTGATATTTCTGTAGCACGAACCTAATCAAAGGCAGTGGAGTGCTGTACAGTGTCAAATACATGCATAAAGTAAACCAGTGATTAAACAGGTAGCTGGTTTGTGGACTGTTAATGCATTGTGAAGTAGTGGTATTTAAAGTGGTGCAAGATCATCTTGTTCCTGAATTACAGGAGCTTGCTTCAGTCTTAATCGAAACAAGGATGTTTTTCCAGATCCTGGGTGCATAGGTGAAAAAGTGCTGCTGAATTATTGTTTCTTCTTTACACTTCTTAGTCTGCAGTCTGATGGTGTCCTGGCTGTGGGTGTGCTGAGAACCACCTGGTTTGATGCCTTTTTAAATGATACAGTTGGTTTTGAAGATGGTGCAGGCCAGCAAACGGAACCAATGGAGGTCCATCACAATTGGGGTGTGTTAAGGTTACTTCAAATGATGAAAGACTGAAACAAGTAAGAAGGTAGAACAGTCTTTATTCTCAACCACTCCTCTCTCCAGCAGTTAGGTTCCAGTCATGAACATTCTAAGGTAGCCTTCAGAGACTCAGGAAGGTACCAACAGGAATGTAGGTAAGGGGGGATGGAACATACCAAGAGTGAACTGAAATAAGTACAATGCGAGCGATGAAGGGAATAAAACAAAACATAACCGGTCATAACACATCTACCCCCCTTAATGCAAATGCAACAATAAAATAGTCACAGTAAGGATATAAGTTTATTTTGAGGTTCATTTGTACAAAATTAAGTCCTTGTGCCATACAGGTGTTTTGCGTGTTCTTTGGGTTGAGGTGGGACTAGATGGTAGGGGATAAGCAGGGAGGTTTTGGGTCACCTGTCTGTTATGTTCTTGTTGAGTTTTGACCAACATGTCCATACTCTACAATTGTTCATCATCTAAAATGACCGTGTTCTTTTTGACTGATGTTATACGCATAGGTTTTGAAAACTTACTCTCAGTTTATAAAACAAATCACCTACTTTCCATTGAGGACTCCTGGTACCATGTTTTAAGTCATAATGCTCTTTGTATTTGTTTTGGTGAATATGGATTTTGTCACTAAATTCAAGCATGTCTCTGTTGATGTAGGACCCCCCCCCCCTAGCCAATTGGGAAAGAATTAGGTACATGGTTTTCTCCCTCTTAAGGCTGAAAATGGGGAGACTCCAGTGACTTGGTTAGGGGTTGTGTGATAGGCCCACAACATTTCTTGGAGTGCTTGCTCAATAGGAATGCTGTTGCTACTGGCTAACCGAATTCCTCCTTTAATCATACGGTTCATCCTCTCCACCAGACCATTTGCCCTGGGACAGTAAAGTGGTGATCTAGTGTGTGTTATGTTAAGCCTGTTGAGGAATTCTGTCATATTATGATATACAAATTGGACGCCGTTGTCGGTGACCATGGAGGCAGGAATGCCTTCTGTAGCAAAGGTATCTCTTAAAAATTGAATGACTGCGGCGGTAGTTATTTGATTTACCATTTTAACAACCGTCCAATGTGAATGGTAGTCCACTAGGACTATGGCAAACTTCTTAATTACTCTTGGGAGATTAAATGGGCCCATTATGTCAAGGGCAACCTTCTCCCACGGTTTGTTTGTTATAGAGACTGGAGAAATGGGAGTTTTCCACGGTATCTTTGACTTATCACTGTTTGCGCATGCCTGGCAATGCTTAACTTTATCTTCTACTGAAGTATCCATGTTAGGAAACCAGTAACGCTCACGTAATCTTGCCTTGGTCAAGCTTCTACCCAAATGGCCTTCGTGAACTAGGTCTATAATTTTGTTTCTGATGGCTTTGGGCGGGATTATCTTATCCTTTCTAAACAAAAGACCCTTGTCTATACAAAGTTTATTTCCCAGAACTTTTTTATGTCAGTGTTCATACGATCTTGAGTCTCAGGCCACCCATGTAAAGAGTACGATGTGAGTTGACATGGTGCTGTCAGTGCTCATGTTATCTAACCATTCCTGGGAAGAGATTGTCGACAGATCTATTTGAAAGATGGGGTATTCATCCACATCAAATTGTTCTTCCTTATGTAGGGGGCTTCTGAAAAGGAAATCTGGTGCTGCATTTTGCGTTCCCGGCACATACTCCATTTTAAAACAAAAACCTTCTAATCCCAAAATCCATTTTGCTATGCGGGGTGTGTTACAAGAGTTGTTTTTTGGATTGAACATAAAAACTAAGGGCTTGTGATTTGAAGTGTTTCACCCCCCAAAAACAAGCCAAGCTTCTCTTTCCACCACAGAATAGTTCAATTCAGTCTTAGTCAAGGATCGTGAGGGAAATGCCACGATCCTTTCCTTACCATCAATCACTTGTGATAGAGTTGCTCCCAACCCTTTCCCACTTGCGTCCGTGGTGAGGATAGTTTTCCTGTTGTGTTCAAAGTTGCACAGATATGGAGCAGAAATTATGCTATCTTTAACTTTTGAAAAGGTGTGTTGGTGTTCTTCTAACCATTGGAATGGAACATTTCTTTTAGTGAGATCTCTTAAATTGGCAGGGAGTTCCGCAAAATGAATGACGTATATTCAGCCAACCTCAGGAAGGATTTGAGTTCCTCTTTAATGGTGCTATTTCTTCAGGCCCTGGATGAGACATGCAGTGATGTGCTGGATGTATTGACTGGGTGCCTGTGTAGGACCTGGGAGGACATGAAGTAAGGCTTTACATCGTCCAGATACAAGTGTTCTAGGGTTTGAACAGCAGTTCTGAAGTCGCTTTCAGGGAGAAATTGCTTTGAAAGAAAGAGCTGGTACCAGGCTGTCTTTGTATTTTTTATTTGTGTATTCCTAAACGTGGAGTTTGGTGTGCATGCTGAATCCAATTGGTTTGACATTAAGTGAAAGTTGGGTTTCAGTGAAGTCAACGTCTTTTTTTCTCCCATAAACTTTATTATTCTCCATTGCTCATTCAACAAAATCAGAAATCGCAGCATAAATGATGCTCATTAACAGGGTAGTGTATATCACAGCACAATTTTTGAAAAGTACAGTAGCTCATACCTATATAAGAACACTGTACACACTGCAAGGAATACATTCATCAGCTGTTTTAGAAAAAACAGACATCAGTCCATTCACATGGTGTGATAGCGTAACATTAGTGGGGTACATTTAGTCGTAGTTGTAGCATAGATCGCCCTTCACCAATAGCATGTCTACAGTTGCTCGGCCCAGGTCATAAAGATTTATATGCTCATTTTTATTCCATCTCTAAGAAAATTCAAAACCTTCAAAGTTCATGTCATTGGTACTGGTTCGTACTGTTTCTTGGTTGTTGTTCTTGGCAAATAACAGGAATCCTGTCTTCTTACGGTTGAGCTTCAGGTAGACATTGGACATCCAGATTTGGATGATCTGAAGGCAGTGTTTGAGGCAATGATGTCTAAGCAGAGGAGATTTTCAGGTAGTCTGGTTTATCATCTACTTATTGATAAATCTCTATGTTCTCTGTGGGTAGGTCATCAAGCAACTCCACGAAGAGGTTTAAGATGACAGGAGACAGTATTGAACCCTGGGGAATTCCACAATCTTTTTGGACCTAGAGGTGCCCATGTAAACAAACTGGTATCTGCCTGAAAGTTAGGAAGAGAACCGGAATGGGCATTGAAGGTGAATCCCATTCCAGACTCCGGGGTATATTTAAAGGTAGCATGGTCGACTGGCAACCAATCAATCACAGCATTTATATAGCGCGCTACTCACCCGGAGGATCTCAAGGCGCTTGGGGAGGGGGGTTCCGCTACTGCTCGAACAGCCAGGTCTTGAGCTGCTTCCTGAAGGCGAGGTGGTCTTGGGTCAGGCGGAGGTGGGTCGGGAGGGAGTTCCACGTCTTGGCGGCCAGGTAGGAGAAGGACCTTCCTCCTGTGGTGGCTCTTCGGATGCGGGGGGCGGCGGCGAGGGCGTGGTTGGTCGATCGAAGCTGGCGTGTGGGAGTGTAGAAGTTGAGGCGGTTGTTGAGGTATCTTGGGCCTTGGTTGTGTAGGGCTTTGTGTGCGTGGGTGAGGAGTCGGAACGTGATTCTCTTGTTTACCGGGAGCCAGTGCAGGTCTCTCAGGTGTCCGGAGATGTGGCTGTGTCGGGGGATGTCCAGGATGAGTCTTGCTGAGGCGTTCTGGATCCGCTGGAGTCTCTTCTAGAGTTTGGCGGTGGTTCCGGCATAGAGGGAGTTGCCGTAGTCCAGTCGGCTGGTGACGAGGGCCTGGGTGACCGTCTTCCTGGTCTCGGTAAGGATCCACCGGAAGATCTTACGTAGCATGCGCAGGATGTTGAAGCACGACGAGGAGACGGCGTTGACTTGTCTGGTCATGGAGAGGGAGGAGTCCAGGATGAAGCCCAGGTTGCGTGCGTGGTCTGTTGGTTTAGGTGCGCTGCCCAGGGCAGGGGGCCACCAGGAGTCATCCCAGGCGGAGGGCGAAGATCCCAGGATGAGGACTTCCGTCTTGTCTGAGTTCAGTTTCAGGCAGCTGTTCATCATCCACTCGGCTACGTCTTTCATCCCTTCGTGTAGGTTGGCTCTGGCGGTGGTGGGGCAAGGTGACAAAGGCAGCTGAGAGGTCCAGTAATATCAGGAAGCAGAAGACCTATTCATCTGTGGTGAGTGTAGATGCAGTTTTCGCTTTTGAGGAGATAATTATGGACTGCTGAGTCAGATTTAGGTTGAAGTTGTTAAGGTGAATCCATGAGCAAAGTCTTGGTGTCGTCAATTTGAAGTTGAAATGCTGCTGATAATGAAGGGGAAGTATTTAGTTTCTGCACAACCTTTTAGCTTCTGGTCAAGCTTCTCAATATGAGTTACACGAGTTGTTATGCTGCGCCAGGATATAATATAGTATAAACATGAATTGGTCTACTAAGTGTACCGCACAGTACTGTTTGTAATAGAACCAAAGTCCTTTACTCCCTTATGCATGTACTTCAATATGATCCTTCAAGCCTTTCATTTCTTTCTGAATATTTTCTGTTGCCTCATTTGTTTTTTCAGTATATCAAGATAAATGTAATTACATGTTACTGTGACAATAGGTAATGTACATCAGATCTTTGAATTGTTTCAGGATATCTTCTATTTTCATTGTGTGTTCCTTTGGCATGATCTAGGCAATTATGTTGAGCGTCAGGTTCATACATGGACAAAACAGTATCGAGCCACTGAAACACAGGTGATTCCAGCTATGGAGAAACTTATTGAATGGCTTCCACTACATATTCCGGTGAGCCAGAAGACTTCGGTTGTGCATGGCGATTTCAGGTAACAAATATTTTTATTTTTAGAAGATTATTTGATTTACTGCTTCCTTCAAGCTTAACTGAATGTTGCAGCATTAATGCCATCCCATTGTATAAGATTACAAGTAAGAGGCAGCTTTAGTATGGGCATCTCTCTGCTGTCTTACTCCTTTCTGATGGATACTTCTAATCACAGATTTCTTACTTATAGAACAGGGCCTGGCAGTTGGGGCTGGACTGCTGTTGGAGCAGGGTCAAGAGTAAATTGAATATGGTTGGGTCCAAACTGAGCTGGCATGGTGTGCAAAATAATTGTGGACTGGTGTATGTCCTGTGTAATTACTAATTACTGAGATTAATTCAAGCATTTTATCTATCCATCACTGTATATTTCAGTGCGACGCCCTAAGTGCGATGGATATGCACAGACATGGTTCAAAGGCTTACTGTGCCGCTAGAACCGAGCTTCAACCTACTGACGAGGCAAAATTAGAACAAAGCTGGTCTTTTGGTTGCTTGTGTTTCAGGTCAGGGAGGACCTCGACTAGCAGTTTGATCTGGACCGTTCCTATTGGAGCAGACTCAAGACTGTTTTGCATATGGCTGAGTTGGCATAGGGTGCAAAATAACGGTGACTGGAATGCAACCCTGAGTAATTGTCAATGACTCAAGCATTCCATCCATGACTTTTTTATATACTTCTGTTCGATCCAATGTGGTCAATGGACTTGCACGAAGTGTGCCTTTTGGTATTTGTGCTCAGGGCATGAGTCCAAGTTGTGCAATGAGTGTGCCCTTATGCACCCGATGGTGCTCCAGGACCTTGACATGAAGCTGAACACAGGAAGAACTCCCAGACCTCACGTAAGTCACGCGCCAAGTTGAGGGTGTGGACCTGCCCCCGCTCTATAGCCAATCTTGTGACAGGTCTTCATCGCCATCAAAGATATTTGGTAAGTTGAAGTCCAAATCGAAGAGGAAACATAAGAAGGTGATGCAGGACTCAACCCCATTCCATCACTCTTTATCTAAAGAGAAGCTGCAAGGGTGTCAAAGTGCCAATCAATCGTCTCCTGTTCCCATCCCCAATCGAGCAGCTGATTCCAAGGCTCCCGAGTTACCTTAGTCATCGGTGATGCAGTAGCATGTCAAAGCCTTTAAGGCAGCAATGCTGCATATGTTTACCACTCTTCTTTCTCTGGCGAGCCTTTGGCCCCAAGGATACTCAGGATTACACTGGTCGATCCATCCTCTCCACCATCTGAGCCCATGGTACACATCTTGGGTTCCACTCTGATTCCAGTGCTCATGTCCTGGCTCACAGACCTGCGCCTTTTCTCCTTTGATTGATGCAGGTCCCGATGTAGCTGGCATGTGATGCCCACTACAGTGTCCTGAGCTGAATCCATCTCGACCCTGACTGAGGTTGCGCTCTGACTCCTCTCCAATGTACCCGGTTCCTGTACAGCCTGATTCATACAATATACTTCCACTTCCGCTGAGCTGTCCTTAGAAGCTCCACCTTCTTTTTGGTTCCGATCCTGACCAGAGTTGGCCTTCCGAAGATGAAAGTGGTAATGATAGGGATGGTTTACTCCCATATGATGATGCTGACAGTTTATACATGGATTTACAGGTGGTCATTTACCTTAATATTTCCCGCGATATTTCTTACCTTGGTCTGCCATTGGAAGAGCCTACCTCAATTATTGTGGTAATTCACTGTCCTTCTGAGGTCCTGGACCTACAACTGTCTTCTGTTGAAATTAAGACAACCACCTCTAGATCCTACATCCTGGGCCTGTTTTCTCTGAGCCCTTATTACCATTCAATGAAGCCCTAACTGACACTCGGATGGACACTGGGTCTTAGCCGTGTTCTTGCCCACCAGTTAACAAGCTGGTGGCCAGATTCCACAAGCCAACTTCTGGTGACACTGATTTTCTTATGCAGCTTTGTAGTGTAGTTCCTATATTTCCAATAGGCTCTGCGCATTGGAATAACATAAACAATAGTTTAGACGTAGGGCTGAGGTCGACTAGGTCTCTTTTGAATATGTTAGACTTAATTATGAATGCCAGCTAGCTCAGAGGTCACTAGAAACTTTCTCGAGTGAACAGGAATGAGTTAACTTTCCTGAATAGACAAGAAGGGGTTAGCTTCTGACAACTGCATAAACATGACAACTTTGCTCCCTCCAGAATAAGGAGTATATCTCCAGAGTCGTGTGAAAACAATAGATAGCTATTTCACTCAGTCAATCGTGCATGCTTAGTTTCACCAGAGTGCAGAGAAATAGAGAGATGGGCGTTTTCAATAAAAGTTGTTATTTATTGAGCAGTTCTCTTTCTCATGCAAGAGAAGTGAATTGCCACAATTGCAATACTTGTCATAAAGTAAAGTGCGTACAGTAAAAGGAGTATTATGAAATAATACTGTAAAAGCATTTATATGGTTTCTGAGCCATATAATACTTAAAACGGATAAAATATATACAATACATACAATGATAAAAGATGACTAAACGTACTCAACTGGTGCTTCTAAAATACGCCTACCCCGGTGTACCTAACCTAAGCCTAGTACATGGGAAGGAGTAAGTTAGCTGCAGTTTAAGTGAAGTTAGTTTTGCCAAGAATCTGAATCAAGAATTCTCTAAGGATCTAATCAGCTCCGTACCTTGGTTTTAGAATGAAGGAGGCCTTGTATCTCTTTCTCAGGACTCGATCTCCCAGCAACCCGCAAGGGTGACTGGAAACACTGGAGCTGGATTTCTCGGCAGGAGAAAAGACAGAGTCTCTCTCAGTGCGTAAATGCACTCGCATCAGCTGGGTTTTTGGTAAGTAGATAGATGCTCTGCTCCAAACCACCGTGTCTTGCTTAAGGCAAATGCTGGAAATGTATACCTGGAAGGTGCTGAGTTTGACGTAAGGTTGGACATAAGACGTCACTAAGAACTGTCACTAAGAACTGGCAGTTCTTTCAGGACTCTCAGGAGTTCTAGGACAAATCAAAAAAGAAGCCGGGGGAATTCCAGGGCTACTTGAGGCTTGGTTTGTTTACCACCTTCGATGCTCATGACTGTAGGAGAGTAGGGTCTGCAATCCTATGATCACCCAGATTTTTTGCTTTTGTTTCACTGGTTTACGACTTTCTCTGGCTGTGGGCCTGCTAATCAGACCCACAGCCTGGCTGTTCTCTTTCTAAATTACGATATGTACCCTAGGTGCATTTACCAATTGGTACTGGGCCACCTTATCAGACCCCGTAACGCAGGGCATAGGTGTACCCAGGGCCGCCAGGGGCTGAAGCATGTATTATGCCACCCCTGGCTGGCCTCCTAAATTTGACACAACTGGCTGCACGACAGCTGGGGCGAAGCCGTGTAACCACCCTTCGCTTTAGGTATAGTAGCTCTATATCTAACCATACAATGGACACCCGAGTTCCTATCAGTCACTCCTATGGCAGGCCTTAACAATCCTGAAGGCAGAGTGCGTGGGCTCGTGTGAGCTAGGTTCAGGCCCGAGCCGAGCCCGGTTGCAGTTTGCGGAATCAAGACCCAATGGCTGTTCCATGATAACGCGTACCATAACGGTAACTCCGGTGTCGCGTTATCCAGGCATGTCGAGTAAGGTGTCATACGAATCGGGGTGCTGCCCTCTCACCGATTCTGGCGATGAGGTTAGCATCCCACCCCTCTAGAGGGACACGACATGCACGTAACCGTGAACCCCGGTTAAAGTTAACTGAAGCCTCAGCTCCACAAAATGGATGCTGCCACCACAGACACGAGTCTGACCTCCTGCTGCTGGGAGTCCTTCCAGCGAGGAGCGCTTGGACAAAGGGTTTCCCGTCGAGGGCGGTGTTCGCACCGTCCCAGACAGGGTTTGTGTATTCTGGGTAGGTAGGGCTTTTGCGTGAAGGTAACTCCGGTGTCGCGTTATCCAGGCATGTCGAGTAAGGTGTCATACGAATCGGGGTGCTGCCCTCTCACCGATTCTGGCGATGAGGTTAGCATCCCACCCCTCTAGAGGGACACGACATGCACGTAACCGTGAACCCCGGTTAAAGTTAACTGAAGCCTCAGCTCCACAAAATGGATGCTGCCACCACAGACACGAGTCTGACCTCCCGCTGCTGGGAGTCCTTCCAGCGAGGAGCGCTTGGACAAAGGGTTTCCCGTCGAGGGCGGTGTTCGCACCGTCCCAGACAGGGTTTGTGTATTCTGGGTAGGTAGGGCTTTTGCGTGAAGGTGACTGCGGAGTGGCACCCCGGTGCTCACTACGCATCTGCCGGTTAGAACCAGTTCCAGGGGCGACAGCCCTGGCCTGGGGAAAGTCCGGCAGGGGAGAGGGGTGTAACTGCCCCCTTCCTGGTCCCACCCTTAGGGCAGGACCTAGTCATGTACCCACCCCTTTCTTTAGAATAAAGACCGGAGCGGGGACCCTTCCAAATTAGATCATCTTTGATTCAAGAACTACTTTCTACGAAAGGACATTCAAGACTCTTCTCAAGATTTCTCCCTTGTGACTAAGGAGTAGTCACCCTGCATCAGCGGGCACCAACTAAGAACTCTGCGGTTTGCTGTAAGTCCTTCCTCAAGGAATCCGACGGCCCAGCTCGACGAGAACCGGCTTCCCTGGCACCTCTGACCTCTACCCACATCATCAGCTCAGCTGTGATCCGTGGGTGCGACGAGACCTCGAGGGACCGGCCATCATCAGAACCTGCACGCTCTTAAAACCAGCACGACCATCGAGGTAACTCTCTGGTGAGTGCTCTGGGGTCCGAGAAGCCCCGACCCTGAGCCGCTCCAGCACCAAAGTGCAGTCTCCCAGCATCTCCACGATCTGCGTGGGGCCCTTCTGCTCGCTGCTCAGCACGTTGTCTGGTCACTAGCCGCTGGCTTGTGTCCTTCTGTGACGACATCCGAGAATCAGCACTGCTGGTCTGGTTGCTCCAGACTGGCCCTTGCTTCCATCTTTGCGAGAAGCACCCCGGACCCTCCTGGTCCACTCAAGACGCCCTCTTAGGCCCACCACGTGGCCCTGAGAACTGCCAAGGCTTGTTGCCCCATCCTGGGCCCAGCGACGCCGACAGCATCATCCTTCGTGGGACAGCTCGCACCTCCGCCGTGGTCGCCGATAACGCCTCCTGGTCCGTGAGACTGCAGAGCCTAGCGTCGCCCACTCACCTGGTCGAGGTGACGGCCAACCGGTGCCTTCCTGGTACCCTCTGACTACTGGCTAGTAGTACGAACTTGGTCCCCTCTGCTTTCAGGTTTCTTCAATCCCCGATCCAGGCTTGGATCTCTACGAACTATTCAGCACTGGTCGCCGGCCAGCAACTCCTTTTCTTCCGGCTCCTGGCTCGTCAGCGAAGACCCCGACGCCTGTAAGACTTGTGCAGCCGCAGCCCTCGTGGCTAGGTAACTCGGCATTTCGGTGCCTGCATAG
The DNA here is from genome assembly GCF_964263255.1 of Lissotriton vulgaris. Classification (NCBI taxonomy): domain Eukaryota; kingdom Metazoa; phylum Chordata; class Amphibia; order Caudata; family Salamandridae; genus Lissotriton; species Lissotriton vulgaris. Next base: position 170,768,539 of record NC_141699.1, read on the forward strand.
CCTCCTTACTCTAGGGTCCCGAGTCCCTCGCTTCCGACTTGCCTTATCGGGTCCGCCCGAGACCTTAATCTTTCCGTGTCCTCGGACACTTGTTCCTAATTGTGCACTTAAAGTATTTGCTAAAGAGATTTGGTTTGTGCTTAGTACCCTGTCCTCATAAAGAGTACAGGGCTGTTGTGATTCTTAATAAATATACTGTTTATTTTCATAACACTTGTGTGGTGTCCTTTCACTGGGTGTTCAAGGGGTACATGTGTGGTAAACAGCTGGCTTAACACGCCCTCTCGAGTCTTTAGCCTTAGACTGCTCGTATCCACGCTACTAGGATAGCTGGTCTATAGGTTGACTTACAACCAAACACCATAAGGGTCGTTGGAACGATACATAGCGGTCGCTAGAATAGCGAACGTTGCATATCGGGCCAACTTCTCACATTGGTGAGCAGCGGTTGGGATTTGAGCTTGCTGTTGTTTTACCACACGTATCCTAAGAATATCTTGTTGAAAGATCGCACAAAGTACTGTTAGTACATATAACTAAAAGCTTAGAATACTCTGAGTTCTACTGAACCAGCTGTTGTAGCTCCTCAAGGCTTAGCACACCTTGGCTACAACTCTTAGCAAGGGTACAGTAGGTAAACACGTAGTGTAGGTAGGTGCATCACTTACACCACACTAGAACCAGTATGTCGGACAAAGGAGGAAACTCTGGGTCTCCCCTTGTGTCAGTTGACCCTCCACAGGTCATCCCTTCAGGATATACTGTGCTGAGCTTCAAGGAGTAAAGACGACTGTGTCACTCCAGGAAGATTCAGCAGGGGTCTAACCCCACAACGTCCTTTCTGATTGGTCTCTTGGAGACTTATGATGCCAGGAGAGCTGAGAAACTTCGTAGCTCTTCTAATCCAGAAGGAGACATGCCTCCCCTCGAGGGAACCCGAGACGATCCTGACCTCATTCACCTCGCAACTGAGAACGAGGATGTGGAGGAGGATGAGGATGAGGATCTCTCTGGGGATGAGGCAGATAAGGGACAGGTAGAAGTCGTCAGACTAAGCAGGTCCAACTTAAGCAAACATGATAGCGGTACTGGGGGACCCCTGGGGCCACTATCAGGTCAGCTTAACATTGGGAATGGACGAGCCCGATCTCTGTCAAGAGACTCTGGCGGATCCCTTCGAACCAATGGCTCTCACAACTCTTCTCAGAGAGGGATGACGTCCCCTCAGAGGAGAGTGTACGAAGCTAAGGAAAGGGCAGCTAATCTGAGGATCGAAAGGGAAGAACTTGCCCTGGCCAAAGAAAGGCTTGCCTTTGCTAGAGAGCAACAGTTAAGTGGGGTAGTCCCCACTGGTGGCAGCAATGTACCTAGTAATAGGGAAAAGAGTTTCGATACGAAACACCTTGGTAAGATAGTGCCCCCCTTTAAACAAGGGGACGACATCCACAAATGGATTACTGCTTTGGAGAGGGCCTGCACTGTGCAGGGTGTTCCCCAGAGTCAGTGGGCAGCTATCTTGTGGCTCTCCTTTGAAGGAAAAGGAAGAGACAAGCTCCTCACCACAAGGGTGGAGGATGCTAACAATTACCAAATCTTGAAAAATACACTCGTTGAAGGGTTCGGCCTAACCACTGAGCAGTACAGGGTGCTGTTCAGGGATACCCAGAAAACGCAGTCTCAAGATTGGTCTGATTTCGTCGATTGTGCCACTAAGGCTTTTGAGGGCTGGTTGCTGGGCAGTAAGGTTACTGATTATCAAGGATTGTATAATTTGATGATGAGAGAACAAATTTTAAACAATTGTCAGAACCAGTTGTTGCATCAGCATCTTGTCGACTCGGATCTGACCTCTCCCCAAGAATTGGGAAAGAAGGCAGACAGATGGGTTCGTACAAGAGTTAAGCAGAACCAGGGCCAGAATCAAGGTGGTCAGAAGAAAGCAGACCAGAAGGGTAAAGATTCTAAAGGGGAACAAAATGACCAGAAGTCTTCGACAGGTCCCCAACAACCCAAAGAGGGTGGGGGTCAGGCTCCCCAAAAGAAGAAAGAAGGCCAATCCAAAAGATGGTGCCAGTACTGTAAAAGTAAGTCTCACTGGTTTAGTGAGTGCACCAAGAAAGGAGGAGGGCAGACTCCTGCCACTGCAGCCCCTAAGGCACCTGTGCCCCCTAGTACAGTCAGCAGTGGTAGTGCGCCTCCCAAGGGTTTAGTAGGGTTAACCCTGGGTTCTGAGGGGCGTGACAACTTAGTTGGCACACTCACTCAGGCTGTCCTTGTCAGTACAGGGGACGCAGACGTATCCCCTGACGTAAGCCCCAATACTTTGGGCAAATACCGACAGACTCCTTTCATAAATGGAAAGATGGCTCAGGCCTATAGGGACACTTGTGCCAGCGTCACCATGGTGACGCCTAACTTTGTGGACCCTGGACAGATCATGCCAGGTACAGAATTCCTGGTGGCCAATGCAAGCAATGTCACTACCAATCACAGTATGGCAATTGTAGCTTTCTCCTGGGGAGGGGTAACTGGCCACAAGAAGGTTGTAGTTAGTCCAGACCTCCCAGTGGATTGTTTGTTGGGCAATGATTTGGAGTCGTCACAATGGTCAGAAGTGGAGCACCGGACTCACATGGAAATGTTAGGTTTGCCAGCACATGTGTTCGCTGTGACTAGGTCACAGGTCAGGAAATGCCCCACTGAACAGGTGCTGGATCCTGGAACAACGGACCAGACACCTCCCAAGAAAAAGAGCAGTAGGGTTAAGGCTGCGCCTTCCCCCTTGCCCCAGGTCGAGGATCAAGTCTCAGAGGAGGCTGACCTACAGGAATTGAGGGAAACTGAGCCAAGGGAATTCGAACTTGATCAAGTTGAATTCTTGGGTTCAGGGGGACCCTCAAGGGAAGACCTGGGGAAGGACCAGTTAGACTGCCCTTCTCTTGAACCCCTCAGACAGCAGGCTGCTGCTGAGGCTGCTGGGAACGCCACAGGTACCCACAAGGTATACTGGGAAGATGGACTCCTGTACACTGAGTCAAGAGACCCCAAGCCTGGCATGACCCGGAGGCTGGTTGTACCCTTGTCTCAGCGTGGTTTCCTACTTACCTTGGCCCACGAGATTCCCTTAGCAGGTCACTTAGGCCAGACGAAAACGTGGGACAGGCTTGTCTCACACTTTCACTGGCCTCACATGAACGAGGATACCAAGGAGTTTTGCCGCTCCTGTGTCACTTGCCAAGCCAGTGGTAAGTCAGGTGGCACGACAAAGGCCCCCCTTATACCAATGCCTGTGGTGGGGGTGCCCTTTGAACGGGTGGGGATCGACATCGTCGGTCCCATGGAACCACCTACAGCCTCAGGGCACAAGTTTATACTGGTGGTAGTGGATCATGCCACCAGGTATCCTGAAGCTATTCCCCTTAGGACCACTACAGCACCTGTTGTGGCAAGAGCCCTAGTTGGAGTGTTCTCCAGAGTGGGCTTCCCTAAGGAGGTCGTCTCCGACAGAGGTGCAAACTTCATGTCGAGCTACTTAACTGCTATGTGGAAGGAATGTGGTGTTAACTACAAGTTCACTACACCCTATCATCCACAATGCAATGGGCTTGTTGAGAGATTCAACAGGACCCTAAAAGGGATGATTCATGGACTACCAGAAAAGCTTCGGCGTAGATGGGACGTCCTGATCCCCTGCCTCTTGTTCGCCTACAGAGAAGTCCCACAGAAGGGGGTTGGCTACAGCCCTTTTGAACTTCTGTACGGGCATCCTGTAAGGGGACCCCTGTGTTTGGTGAAGGAAGGATGGGAGAGACCTCTCAAAAAGCCTGCAGCCAACATAGTGGACTATGTGCTTGGCCTCCGCTCGCGGATGGCTGAGTACATGGAAAAGGCATCTGAAAACCTTAAGGCCAGCCAAGAACTCCAAAAAGCTTGGCATGACCAAAAGGCTGTCTTGACTGTTTACCAGCCCGGACAGAAGGTGTGGGTGTTGGAGCCAGTGGCCCCAGCAGCACTCAAGGACAAATGGTCCGGGCCCTACACCATCCTGGAGAAAAAGGGAGAGGTCACCTACCTGGTCGACCTGGGAACTCCCCGGAGCCCCCACAGGGTGCTTCATGTCAACAGGCTAAAAGCATATGTCGACAGGAAGGACATGAGTTTGCTCATGGCCCTAGATGAGGGACAGGAAGAGGAGAGTGACCCTCTCCCCGACCTGCTCACTCAGAATCCTGACGATGGCTCGGTAGATGGTGTTGTCTTTTGTGGCAGCCTCTCCGAACATCAACAGAGCGACTGTAAACAGGTTCTTCAGTCGTTCAGGCATATGTTTTCTCTAACACCCAGTCAGACCGATTGGTGCACCCATGAGGTTGACACTGGTGACAGCTTGCCAGTCAAGAGTAAAATCTACAGGCAGCCTGATCACGTTAGAGACTGCATCAAAAGTGAAGTGCAGAAAATGTTGGAGTTGGGAGTCATTGAACCCTCGGATAGCCCTTGGGCTAGTCCCGTAGTTCTAGTGCCGAAACCTCACACCCAGGGTGGTAAGAGAGAGATGAGGTTTTGCGTAGACTACAGGGGTCTCAATGCAGTCACTAAGACTGACGCCCACCCAATACCAAGGGCAGACGAGCTTATCGATAGATTGGCTTCGGCCAACTACCTAAGTACGTTTGACCTGACAGCTGGGTATTGGCAAATCAGGTTAGCTGAGGACGCCAAGCCTAAAACCGCATTTTCAACCCCTGGTGGGCATTACCAGTTCGTGGTGATGCCCTTTGGTCTGAAAAATGCACCTGCCACCTTCCAACGGTTGGTGAATCAAGTCCTTACTGGGCTGGATGACTTCTGTGCGGCGTATCTTGACGATATTGCTGTCTTTAGCTCCACCTGGGAGGATCACCTGGTCCACCTGCGGAAGACGTTAGAGGCACTGCAAGCAGCAGGTCTCACTATCAAGGCCACCAAGTGCCAGATAGGGCAGACACAGGTTGTATACCTGGGCCACCTTGTAGGTGGAGGTCAGGTTCAGCCACTGGAGAGCAAGATACAGTCAATCAGGGACTGGGCTCCTCCAACCACCCAGACTCAGGTTCGAGCTTTCTTGGGCCTGACTGGTTACTATAGGAAGTTTGTCAGGAACTATGGTTCAATTGTGACACCATTAAACGAACTGACAAGTAAGAAAATGCCAAAAAAGGTTCAGTGGACAGCGAGCTGTCAAAAAGCATTCGATGACCTAAAGCAGGCCATGTGCACGGCGCCTATCCTCAAGAGTCCGGACTACTCCAAACCATTCATTGTCCAAACAGATGCTTCTGAGTTGGGTGTGGGAGCTGTTCTTTCTCAACTGAATTTTGATGGTCAAGACCAGCCCATTGCTTTTATAAGCAGAAGGCTGACCCCTAGAGAGAAGAATTGGTCAGCTATTGAGAGGGAGGCCTTTGCTGTGGTTTGGGCCCTGAAGAAGCTGAGGCCATACTTGTTTGGTACTCACTTCAAGATTCAGACCGACCATAAGCCCCTCTTGTGGCTAAATCAGATGAAGGGTGAAAACCCCAAACTGCTTAGGTGGTCCATTTCCCTACAGGGGATGGACTTTACAGTGGAACATAGACCTGGTACTGATCATGGCAATGCCGATGGGCTCTCCAGATATTTCCACTTAGAACAAGAAGACTCACCTGGTCAAGGTTAGCTTATTGTTCCGACGTTTGGGGGGGGGGGGTCATGTAGGAGAGTAGGGTCTGCAATCCTATGATCACCCAGATTTTTTGCTTTTGTTTCACTGGTTTACGACTTTCTCTGGCTGTGGGCCTGCTAATCAGACCCACAGCCTGGCTGTTCTCTTTCTAAATTACGATATGTACCCTAGGTGCATTTACCAATTGGTACTGGGCCACCTTATCAGACCCCGTAACGCAGGGCATAGGTGTACCCAGGGCCGCCAGGGGCTGAAGCATGTATTATGCCACCCCTGGCTGGCCTCCTAAATTTGACACAACTGGCTGCACGACAGCTGGGGCGAAGCCGTGTAACCACCCTTCGCTTTAGGTATAGTAGCTCTATATCTAACCATACAATGGACACCCGAGTTCCTATCAGTCACTCCTATGGCAGGCCTTAACAATCCTGAAGGCAGAGTGCGTGGGCTCGTGTGAGCTAGGTTCAGGCCCGAGCCGAGCCCGGTTGCAGTTTGCGGAATCAAGACCCAATGGCTGTTCCATGATAACGCGTACCATAACGGTAACTCCGGTGTCGCGTTATCCAGGCATGTCGAGTAAGGTGTCATACGAATCGGGGTGCTGCCCTCTCACCGATTCTGGCGATGAGGTTAGCATCCCACCCCTCTAGAGGGACACGACATGCACGTAACCGTGAACCCCGGTGAAAGTTAACTGAAGCCTCAGCTCCACAAAATGGATGCTGCCACCACAGACACGAGTCTGACCTCCTGCTGCTGGGAGTCCTTCCAGCGAGGAGCGCTTGGACAAAGGGTTTCCCGTCGAGGGCGGTGTTCGCACCGTCCCAGACAGGGTTTGTGTATTCTGGGTAGGTAGGGCTTTTGCGTGAAGGTAACTCCGGTGTCGCGTTATCCAGGCATGTCGAGTAAGGTGTCATACGAATCGGGGTGCTGCCCTCTCACCGATTCTGGCGATGAGGTTAGCATCCCACCCCTCTAGAGGGACACGACATGCACGTAACCGTGAACCCCGGTTAAAGTTAACTGAAGCCTCAGCTCCACAAAATGGATGCTGCCACCACAGACACGAGTCTGACCTCCCGCTGCTGGGAGTCCTTCCAGCGAGGAGCGCTTGGACAAAGGGTTTCCCGTCGAGGGCGGTGTTCGCACCGTCCCAGACAGGGTTTGTGTATTCTGGGTAGGTAGGGCTTTTGCGTGAAGGTGACTGCGGAGTGGCACCCCGGTGCTCACTACGCATCTGCCGGTTAGAACCAGTTCCAGGGGCGACAGCCCTGGCCTGGGGAAAGTCCGGCAGGGGAGAGGGGTGTAACTGCCCCCTTCCTGGTCCCACCCTTAGGGCAGGACCTAGTCATGTACCCACCCCTTTCTTTAGAATAAAGACCGGAGCGGGGACCCTTCCAAATTAGATCATCTTTGATTCAAGAACTACTTTCTACGAAAGGACATTCAAGACTCTTCTCAAGATTTCTCCCTTGTGACTAAGGAGTAGTCACCCTGCATCAGCGGGCACCAACTAAGAACTCTGCGGTTTGCTGTAAGTCCTTCCTCAAGGAATCCGACGGCCCAGCTCGACGAGAACCGGCTTCCCTGGCACCTCTGACCTCTACCCACATCATCAGCTCAGCTGTGATCCGTGGGTGCGACGAGACCTCGAGGGACCGGCCATCATCAGAACCTGCACGCTCTTAAAACCAGCACGACCATCGAGGTAACTCTCTGGTGAGTGCTCTGGGGTCCGAGAAGCCCCGACCCTGAGCCGCTCCAGCACCGAAGTGCAGTCTCCCAGCATCTCCACGATCTGCGTGGGGCCCTTCTGCTCGCTGCTCAGCACGTTGTCTGGTCACTAGCCGCTGGCTTGTGTCCTTCTGTGACGACATCCGAGAATCAGCACTGCTGGTCTGGTTGCTCCAGACTGGCCCTTGCTTCCATCTTTGCGAGAAGCACCCCGGACCCTCCTGGTCCACTCAAGACGCCCTCTTAGGCCCACCACGTGGCCCTGAGAACTGCCAAGGCTTGTTGCCCCATCCTGGGCCCAGCGACGCCGACAGCATCATCCTTCGTGGGACAGCTCGCACCTCCGCCGTGGTCGCCGATAACGCCTCCTGGTCCGTGAGACTGCAGAGCCTAGCGTCGCCCACTCACCTGGTCGAGGTGACGGCCAACCGGTGCCTTCCTGGTACCCTCTGACTACTGGCTAGTAGTACGAACTTGGTCCCCTCTGCTTTCAGGTTTCTTCAATCTCCGATCCAGGCTTGGATCTCTACGAACTATTCAGCACTGGTCGCCGGCCAGCAACTCCTTTTCTTCCGGCTCCTGGCTCGTCAGCGAAGACCCCGACGCCTGTAAGACTTGTGCAGCCGCAGCCCTCGTGGCTAGGTAACTCGGCATTTCGATGCCTGCATAGCCTCCTTACTCTAGGGTCCCGAGTCCCTCGCTTCCGACTTGCCTTATCGGGTCCGCCCGAGACCTTAATCTTTCCGTGTCCTCGGACACTTGTTCCTAATTGTGCACTTGAAGTATTTGCTAAAGAGATTTGGTTTGTGCTTAGTACCCTGTCCTCATAAAGAGTACAGGGCTGTTGTGATTCTTAATAAATATACTGTTTATTTTCATAACACTTGTGTGGTGTCCTTTCACTGGGTGTTCAAGGGGTACATGTGTGGTAAACAGCTGGCTTAACACGCCCTCTCGAGTCTTTAGCCTTAGACTGCTCGTATCCACGCTACTAGGATAGCTGGTCTATAGGTTGACTTACAACCAAACACCATAAGGGTCGTTGGAACGATACATAGCGGTCGCTAGAATAGCGAACGTTGCATATCGGGCCAACTTCTCACAATGACGAGCTCAGCTCGTCATGAGGTACACTGCTCGTGTGCTCATGACGAGCTGAGCTCGTCATGACCGCACCCATTTTCATTAGGGCCCAGCACAGGAGAGGGATACCATCAGCAGCGATGGTGTTAAAGAACGCGTTGTACTTTCTAGGAGTCTAGAGAAGTAGCCTTGCCGTATTTGGACTGCATTGGCTATGACTAAATATGGATATGATTCTTATGCCTTTATAAGGGTATGATTTGTTATAACCACATAAGGGCATGAATCGGGAATATTTAATTAGGGTCCTTCATACGTTTACAACAGCTTCATACTCCTGAGATTTTGGTTATCTAAGCTTACACCATCAAGGTGAATCTTTTTTTTTTTTTTTTGGAAACCTTTATTGTGCATAAAAAGCATACAAATACAGGCCTACAACCACCTGGCTGGCCACGAAACTGTGAGCACTGTTGCAAGCTATACGGTACATCGGCAATAGGGCGATACTATTAGGCAATCAATTGAAGTTACACTAGACCATGCTGTACTGCCGATATGCAGGAGGAGTGAGGTTAATTTTAAATTTTTAAAAAACATTAACAAGAATTAGGTCCAGGAGAGCCATAGTCCAGTCAGTCCCACTACAGAACAGGTAGACAGCGGTCAGCAGGCGAGTCCCATGAGACAAAGGAACGTTGCAATCAAACTAGCGGCATCGCAAAGGTTACGACAGGATATTTAAGCAAGCAATACGGCGAATGCAGACATGAACCCACCCAGCTTCAAACCAAACTACAGCCCAGGGACAGAGATAGGACGAGATTTAGTGAAAGAAAAAGAAAAAAATAAGGCCCATAGAAACGAAAAAACGGACATATAAATCCCCCCACCCTACACGCATGCAGAGGCTACGGCCTACCCCCCCACCCCCCTTGCAGTGTGTCTGTCGCCCATTAGAATACCCGAAATATAGAAGCAAGAGATAAGAAAGAAAGAAGAAAGAAGAAGAGAACCATACTAGAAAGCCGGAGGAGGGCCAAATTCAATTATTCCCGGTCAATCCCGCCATGCAATCCACCCCCACCCCGTGAAGTGGAGAAACCATAGCAACCTCATTTACAGTATAAAACGGGGCGAGACATTCCGGTGCGCACAGTCCAACGTGTACTTATAAGTGTTCCAAGCCAAGTCCCCGCCAGCCCGCCAGTCCCGGTCATGAAACGGAGTTTCTCAGCCCTGGCCAGAACGCGACAGTCCCCCTAGGCATGGCGTCCGAGGAGGGCCCGATCCAAACAAAGCCGGAAAGCAAAATGGCCACCATCGGAGAAGAAGGGAGAGGTAGGGACAAAATGGACGTCCACAGGCATCAGCCGAGCCGCAGGCAAGCAGGAAAAGTACCCCCAAACACACAAATCGACATCGGTTCCGTCGCTGGGAGAAAGGTACTTGGGAGGCAGCAGGCTCAAGGGGACACAGTTGTAGCAAGAATGGAGGTTGGGGAAACAGCAGCATCCCCACAAACAAAGTCTCGGACCCCGTAGATAACTGAAACAATGTATCCCCAGTAGAGCTGCCGGGCTGCCATTCACAGGAGTAGCGGCATCGAGAGACAATCCTCACTTCCCCTTCATTGCTCGGCACTTCGATATACCCCTCAGCGACTAGCAAAGTCGAATCAGTGCAGCGCCGAGAATTGGCCGGTCGGACCCATTCCAACCGCTGTGCTGCATCGTCCAACCGTTTGCCCACCTTACCGGAGAGTGCTCGCCATTCAGCCCTGAGCTCGACAAGTGCAGCAAAGACGTCCCCGCAGGTCGGCTCCGTCTGCGAGCACAGCTGCTCCACAGTGCGAGATGATGAATGTAGCGTAGCTCCCAGTTCGCTATCGGGCAGGGGGATGCTGGTATGAGGCGAGATAGCACTCGTCGTTGCGGAGAAGGCAGCCGCCATTTCGAACGTCTTGGGAGGTGCAAAATAAGAAGGGGGCGAACACGGTCCCAAAGGGTTAGGGTCCAGGCATGTATGCCGCACGATCCTGGAGCGCTGCACAGAAGAGGACACCGCCACCGCGCTGCGAGTCAGGGGCAACCCAGGGGCGACCCACACAATGGCCAACGCAGGTCAGCCTCAGCGCCGGCCAGGGGGATGATCGCTACAGGTAACCACTTCTCCACCGTGTGCCGGTCTCACAAAGCGGGGCTCCCGGGTGCCTCAAAAAAGGAATCCGCCCGACACCCCCTGCGACGGCAATACGAGACAGGGGATCCACGCTCCCCGGGGTCAGCGGGCTGTAGCCGGTCTGGAGGTCCACGGCGGCAGGGAGCGACACTGGTTTCATAGCCTGGATACGGAGACCGTCACCCGGCACGATGATATCTCCGGGAATCTGGCAGGTAGGGACCTCGGAGGAACACTGAGAGTATCAGTGCGGTCGTGGCTTTGTTCCGCTGCGGCTCAAGCCCGGATTAGCGGTCAGGATGTAGGTGCGGAACGCACAAGCTTGCGGAGCCGGGAATCGAGCGTCCGCTCAGGTCGCCATCTTGGCTCCTCCCCCATCAAGGTGAATCTTAATAATTTAACACAACCCCCTGTGCTTCCCCCCAGACCTGGAGCCGAAAAGGATTAAGGTGTTTGGGAAATGGATGTTCTCCTTAGCCCATTATGCCTTTTAAGCTGATATATACATACCCTGTGGGACATGGCTAGCATAATCTTGTACGTGGTTCCAGAAGAATGTAGGGCCTTCCCGGCTCAAACCATTTCGGCAAAAAAGCTGACTCTGTCCTAAAACACTTTATGGTATGTTGGGCTACACCACATTCTCTGAGCCTCTCAACGGCTGCCAGACAGTTTTCCCATTGGTTCCCCCCTTTTTGCGGTTCCTCTAGAAATTGGAATACAGGCCATCCCAAGCCCCACACCCACACTGCCTGCAAGCCAATCCTTCCATGGCAGGGGAAGGGGATCTAGCAGACAACATGCAGGGCACCAGGGGCATTGATCTTCCCAGTCCAAGCTGCTTTAGTTTTCCCTTAGTGGCTCGCTATTGCCCTGTGGGGTTCAGAATGCAACACTTTCTCCCAGGGTGACAGTTCATCACATCCTACAGATCGCTCCTCTAGATCGTCCAGCAGGTCTACTCTATTCAATTCTGTTATGGCCCACTGCAGCTTCCACTCACATCGGCGCATCTTTTAGAGGAGTACCTAACCATCTCACTAAAAAGTGCAAGCTCATCTGTCCAAACGGGTCTTCAAGAGCGTTCCAGACCCAGAAATAGGGCATAGTTGTTTATCCCGCTATATCCTCAGGGCAAAGAAGAATGGGGGCTTTTGTACTATTTTACATCTTTGCCCTCTAAATACCTGTGGAAGGACAAATTCAAAATACTCACTGGCCTAGGTTCTGCCTATCTTGGATCCCGGTGACTGGATTGTAGCATTCTACCTGGAGGAAGTTTACTTCTTTTAATGTACCCGCTTTGCAGTCCCACAGATGTTTCCTGCAGTTCGAGGTTGGACAAGAGCATTTTCAGTTTACAGTGATCTACTTTGACCTTACCCCAGTGTCCCTCAAGTATTCACGGTAGTGCTGGTTGCCACCCATCTTCAGAGATTGGGGGTACCAATTTTCCTATACCTTGATGACTTCCTGTTAAAGGTGGGCTTTCCACAGTCAGTCGTAGACCACCTCCAGAAGATGGTGCACCACCTGACAACTTTGAGTTTCTGGATCACTGGCCCAAAGTCACACCTAGCTCCTTCACAGAGACTTCCTTTTATAGGCGCTATTATGGACACAGTGCAGTTGAAGGCCTTTCCTCCATCGCAACGAGTGCTGGACATTCGAGCAATTCCCCCGATGTGTCAGCTTCAGGCCTGGATCTGGGTGAGAGTAGCTCTGAGGCTTCTTGGCCCGTTATCCTCATGCATCTTTCTTGTGTACTGCATCAGGTGGCATAGACTAGCTCTGTAGTCTGATTTGAACTCTCAGCGGGCCCAGTACCAAGGAAACCTGTCTGATGTCATCCAGGTTTTGTAGAAGACTGTACATGATCTGTAGTGGTGGCTGCCCGACTGCAACCGGACCAGATACAGACCCTCCTTTCCCTTCCCCATCCAGAGCTGATAGTGTTGACTGAGGCATCACTTCTGGGTTGGAAAGTTCATCTGGGAGAGGTGGAGATCAGAGGACACTGGTCTCTGACTCCAATCCAGCTTCATATCAGTCTCTTGGAGTGGATGGCAATTCATCTATTGTTGAAGGCCTTGCTACCATTCATGAAGGGAAGACTAGTACAGGTTTATTTATTTATTTATTTTGAACGTTTTATATAGCGCGAACAAGATCTTTGCAGATATCAGAGCTCTTTACAGAGCAGGGGATACAATCAGGAGAGTGAATAACAGGCCATTAGGTATAGCATAATTGTAGGTAATAGGCACAGTAAAACAGATACATCAACAATGCAAGTAGTACAAGTAAGTGTGAGCATAGACGGTCAGGTAAGACAACAATACAAATAATACAGATAATCGCAGGGATCGAACAGATAATACAGAGCGGTGCAGAGACTTTAAAAATCCACGTTAATAGTTCAAGTGTATTTAGCCATGAGGATAGCTTTTACTTCTTTTATAAAGAGTGTGATGGAGGAGATAAGCCTGGTTTCAGGAGGGAGTTCCAGATCCTGAGAAGGAGCGTTTATAAGTTTTTTCCTTCCGGAATCTTCTAGGTTTTAGCAGAAGATTGTTTGTGCCTCTAGTGTTTCTAGAGCTGCCAGAGATTGTCAGCTTCTGGGTGAGGTATCCGGGTGAGCTCAGGTGTACAGCCTTGTGTGTCATGCAGGCAATTTTCAGATGAATTCCGGCTTCAAAACGCAGCCAGTTCAGGGATTTCAAGTCAGGGGGGATGTGCGAGTGTTTTTTTGACCCAGTGATGAGTCTCGCTGCAGCGTTTAGAGAAGCTCTTAGGGGTGCAGTAGTAGTTAGAGGGAGACCGCAGAGGGCGATGTTGCCGTATTCTATTCGATGGATGACTAGTGCTTGTACTGCAGTTTGGAAGTCTTTGGCTGGAAGGAAGGGTTTAAGTTTCCTCAGGGTATTGATTTGGTAGTTCGCTCCCTTAGTTGCCTTGCTGATATGTTGCTGCATGTTGAGATTGGTGTCGAGTGTTATGCCTAAAGATTTTGCTGAGTCCACGATAGTGGGTTGGACATTGAGTGCAGTTAGGTGTTTAAGCCAAAGTTGAGTGGTAGAGATCTTCGCGGGAGGTGAGATCAGTAGGAACTCTGTTTTCAAAGCATTGAGTTTGAGATGATTGTCAGCAAGCCAGGCTTGGGTGCTTCTGATCGTTGAGTTCAGCAGTAAAATGTCTTTGGGGGATTGTAATTTGAGATATAGTTGGGTGTCATCGGCGTACATGTGAAAGAGTACATTGGATATGTTGGACAGGCCTCAGGAAGGGCTCGCTCCCTCCCCGCATGACAGAGCCCGGACACCGGCTCTCCAAGTGCTACCCGAAGAACAACCCCAACGACCCTCAGAAGCAACCCGCAACCCGTCCCCTACGGGACGCCTGCTCCCGGACATCTCTGTATCACTGGCCCGGGCCACCGTCGGCACCATTGCCCGGCCCATCCGCCATCTTGGACACTGCACCACAAGGCCGCGTGGCCTCAGCTCGACCCCAACCCTGGGCCTGGCCAGGCCCCGACATCCCAGCACCACCATCCACCCAGGAGGTGAACGGACCACTTGGCAGGTCAATGGGAGAGAGGAGTGTCGATGGCTCTCCCCCGCCAGGTGCCGATCGCCCCCAGCCTCCCCGGGCGCTGGCTCCACCCCCCTGCTGGGTGTCTGGACTCCCTCATCCCGGACCTCCCGACCTCAAAGTGCGAGGGTCCGGACATCAAAGGGCGCCAGACCTATAACTGGGGCAGCTCCAGAGCAGGAAGGCAGTTGTATCCTGGAGTCGAGAGACACCGAGAAGAACTCATCCTTGACGGACTGCTGGCGCTGCCGCAGCCCTGCCTTGTGAACCATCGTCCTGCCTGCTGGCGCTGCCGCGGCTTTCTGCAACCTTTATCTTCGTTGGGACCTGCTGGCGCTGCCGCGGCCCTTTGCAACCTACATCCTCGTCGGGACCTGCTGGCGCTGCCGCGGCCCTTTGCAACCTACATCCTCGTCGGGACCTGCTGGCGCTGCCGCGGCCCGCCCTTCTAGAACTCCGAGCTCGAGGATTGTGAGCTAACCATCATTTCACCTCAATAACAGATTATTACCAAGACTGTCCCGCTACCCCCTTTCCCTTCCAGAGACTAGAATTGAGAGGACCCTCGTGTCCTGATCTCACTGTACCGTGATACTTGCTTCAAGAACTGCATATAAAAAGCGTTAACCTTATCCTTGTGTGATGTCCATCTGTGGGGGGGAAGTTACTTGTCTGTACGATCGCTGGAGACGGTCCTCCCCGGAGGCCTCTCCTCTTGTCCTCGGCCGACCCTCCAGGTCCCCGTCTAACATTGGTGGCCAGCGGCGCGATCCGAACCGACGCGTAATCGTACAGAGAGTAACTCACCCCACGACTCAACCACAATGACAACAAAAGAGAGCGGATCCACAGAGAAATTCCAGATGGAGAAATTAGAAGAGTACAGCCATCGAGAGTTAAAACAATTTTGCATGGAACTAGGCATTGCTACCACCGGGCTGAGCACGAAAGAGGACTTCAAACACGCCCTAGAAGCCAGGGCAGAAACAGGTGCAGCCGGACCCCGGAACCAGAACCTCGAGGCACCAGAGACAAACACCACTCCGACCGAAGAAAGGAGAGCGGGTCTCTCCCTGGAAGAGATCCAAGAACGAGAGAAAAGCAGACTCCATGAACTAGAGTTGGCACGGCTCCGGTTGGACGGAGAGCTGAAACTGGCGGAACAAAAGATAAATTTAGAACACTTACGGCTCCGAGAGGAGTGGGAAGAGAAGCAAAGGTAGAGAGAACTCGAAGAGAAAAAAACTGGCATACGAACACGAGCGCAAACTAGCCGAAATAGAAATGCGAAAACAGAACAAAGATCTAGGGGTGCCCGAGCGCCCGCACACCCCAGGCACTACCGAACCAAAGGTCCACATCCCCAAGGATGTCGTCCGAGAATATTATCGGAACGACGACATACAACAGTTGTTCAAAGCCTACGAGATCGCCATGACCTCCCACCGGATTGATCGAAGTGACTGGGGAGCCGGTCTATGGGGGAGGTTCGTCAATGAAGGCCGCGATGCCCTGCTACAGCTCCCGGACCACCAGATGACATCCTATGACCACATGAAGGCCGCCCTCCTCACTCGATATGGACTCACGCCCGAGATGTACCGCCAGAGGTTCCGCGACTGCAAACGGATCCCGGGTACAACTTGGGTACAACTTGGGTAGAATATGTGAACTATTTCAGCCGAGCCTTCGAGGGGTGGATCAAGGGCAGCCACGTAACCACCTACGAGCAACTTTTTAACCTCATTGTGTGGGAGCACCTCTCCAACAATTGCTTCATCGAGCTCAGGCAGCACCTCCTCAACAGTAAATTGACTGAACCTCGGCAACTCGCCGCTGAAGCTGACCGATGGGAAAGCACCCGAGTGGCCCGGAGTGGGCCAAGTGAACAAAACAGAACCAACCAAGGTACCCATCGCCCCGAGGAGGAGGAGGAGGCCAGGGAGGGGGCAGAGATGCCGTCCCGGCAGCTCCCGCCAGCAACACCCCGCCCCCGGCCGGTCGGGGAAACCCCCCGATGCGCCCAGGGTTCCGAGCCAACGTTACTTGCCACTGATGCCAGAGAATCGGCCACTATGCCAGCGACCCGAACTGCCCAAAGAACCAGACTCACGCACCCCGCCAGGTCGCTGCCGCCGCCCTAGGAGAGGAGCAAACCTCCGAAGAGTATGAAGAGTACGAACAGGAACAGCCCGAGTGGGAACCTGCCGCCATGGTCCTAGCTTGCCTAGGGGGAAGAGACATGATCCCGCGGGCTCCCCTACCCGCCAACACCAGAAAATACAGCCAGTGGGTGAACATAAATGGGCGCAAGGCTGAAGCCCTGCGCGACACTGGGGCCAGTGTGACGGCAGTCCGCTGCCACCTGGTGACCCCGGAACAAATCCTGCCAAACGTTCTTTGCCCCGTCCGATCGGCCGACAATTCAGAGAGCCTGTGTCGGATGGTTTGCGTCCCCTTCGAATGGGGAGGAGTGTCCGGAATGCTAAAAGTGACTGTCCCCGATGATGCCCCCGTGGACTGCCTCCTGGGAAACGATCTTGAGAGTTCCCCGTGGGCGACCGTTGAAAGAAGAGAGCACCTGGGGATGCTGGGCCTCCCGGACTGGGCGTGCGTAACAACCCGGTCCATGGCCGCCCGCGCCATCCCCAGACTTGAAGAACCCGAATGGCCAGCACCTCCTCCCCCGATCACTCCAGAGGAAGACACCCTCCGTACTGACCCCCCAGAGCAAACCCCAGAAGGGCCCGCTCAGCTCCAAGACCTTCCAGAACTGGCTCAGTGGCGTCAGGAGGGGGGACCCACCCAGGAACAATTCCGGCAGGAGCAAAAGACCTGTCCCTCCCTCGAGGGACTCCGACAGCAAGCCCTTGCCCAGAGCACGGGAGACACCGCAGGGGCCCACTGGGTCTATTGGGACAATGACCTACTATACAGCGAGCAAAGAATCGCGGAGTTGGGAGCCAGTCGGGTGCTGGTGGTGCCCCTCCGCTTCAGAGACTTCCTTTTGAACTTGGCACACGATGTCCCCCTGGCTGGGCACTTGGGGCAAGACAAAACGTATAACCGCCTGGTAACCCACTTCTACTGGCCCAAAATGCGAAATGACGTCTCCAACCACTGCCGGGCCTGCCCCACCTGCCAGGCCAGCGGGAAGAGCGGCCGAAAACTCAAGGCACCCCTGCAACCATTTCCCGTCGTCACCACCCCGTTCGAAAGGGTGGGAATAGACATTGTGGGGCCCCTAGACCCCCGAACAGCACAAGGGCATCGATTCATCCTGGTCCTGGTGGACCACGCCACCCGCTATCCCGAGGCCATTCCCCTTCGAACCGTAACAGCACCAGTGGTAGGCCGAGCCTTAATGGGGATCTTCTCTCGAGTGGGCTTCCCCCGGGAAGTCGTCAGCGACAGGGGCACGAACTTTATCTCCAAATATATAAAATCCCTCTGGCAGCAGTGCGGAGTTACGTACCGGTTCACGACCCCCTATCACCCGCAAGGAAACGGACTGGTCGAACGGTTTAACCGCACTCTCAAGGGGATGATCATGGGACTGGAGGAACCCCTACGCCGCCAGTGGGACGTGCTGCTCCCGTGCCTCCTCTTCGCCTACCGAGAAGTCCCCCAGAAATCCCTCGGTTTCAGCCCCTTCGAACTCTTGTACGGACACCCTGTCCGAGGGCCCCTCAGCCTGGTTAAAGAAGAATGGGAAATGGCCCCCCAGAAGACCCCTCCGGACGTATATAAGTACCTCCTGACCCTCCGCAACCAGACCCGGCGATTCAGGGAAATCGCTAAAGCCAATCTCGAGGCCAGTCAGGAGGAAATGAAGAAATGGTACGATCAACATGCCTCCTCCATCGAGTTCGAGCCTGGTCAGCAGGTATGGGTGATGTCTCCCATCGAGCCTTGTGCCTTGCAGGACAAATGGACAGGACCCTTCAAGGTGGTGGAGCGCAAGGGGCCCGTCACCTATCTCATCGACATGGAGTCCCCCCGGAACCCCCTCCGGGTCCTTCACGCCAACAGACTCAAACCACACTTCGTGCGCTCGGAGCTCAGCCTACTGATGGCTACAGACAGTGGGGCGGAGGAAGACTCCGAGCCCCTCCCTGACCTACTGAGGACCCGTGAGAAAGATAGTTCGGTGGACGGGGTCAGACTCTCCGATGCCCTGACCCCGGAGCAGCGCCAAGACTGTCGGGCTCTCCTGCTGCAATTTGCAAACCTGTTCTCCCTCACTCCCGGGGTCACCCCCTGGTGCCTTCACGACGTGGACACTGGGGACAGTCCCCCTATCCGACACCGGGCGTACCGAGTACCAGATCGGGTGCGCGCCTGCATCCAAGAAGAAGTCTCCATAATGCTCACACTCGGAGTCATCGAGCCCTCAGACAGCCCCTGGGCCAGCCCAGTCGTACTGGTCCCCAAAGCTGCTGCCCCGGGCACCACCCCCGAGCTCCGGTTCTGCGTCGACTATCGGGGTCTGAACGCTGTCACCCGAACCGACGCTCACCCCATTCCCCGAGCAGATGAACTGGTTGACCGCATGGGGGCTGCCCGCTACCTGAGCATCTTTGATCTGACAGCGGGCTACTGGCAGATCGGCCTCATCCCCAGGGCCCAAGAACGATCCGCTTTCTCCACCCCGGATGGTCACTACCATTTCAAAGTGATGCCATTCGGCATGAAAAACGCTCCAGCCACTTTCCAACGACTTGTGAACCAGGTATTGGCGGGCCTCGAAGAATTCAGCGCCGCCTACCTGGACGATATAGCGGTATACAGCCGCCACTGGACAGACCACCTTCACCACCTCCGAGAGGTCCTGCACGCCCTCCAACGGGCCGGCCTCACCATCAAGGCCAGCAAGTGCCAAATTGGCCATGGGTCCGTGACCTACCTCGGACACCAAGTAGGGAGCGGGCTGGTGGCCCCCCTCCAGCTCAAGATCGCTGCCATCCAGTCCTGGCAGCCGCCCGTCACCCAAACCGAGGTCTGAGCCTTCTTGGGACTTACCGGATACTACCGGCGGTTTGTGAAGGACTATGGCAGCAATGTGGGGCCCCTCACGGAACTCACATCCAAAAACAGTCAACTGGACCCCAGACTGTCAAGCGGCCTTCGAGAAGCGGAAGGCCGCCATGTGCACCGCCCCTGTGCTCCAGGCCCCCGACTACAGTTGTGAGTTCATCGTCCAGACTGATGCCTCAGACCATGGCATTGGGGCCGTCCTCTCCCAACTAAACCCCAAGGGAATCGACCGGCCAGTGGCCTTCATCAGCCGACGCCTGCTGGCCCGAGAGCAGCGCTGGAGCACCATCGAGCGGGAGGCCTTTGCAGTAGTGTGGGCCCTCAAGAAGCTCCGGCCCTACCTCTTCGGTACCCACTTCCGGGTACAAACAGATCATCGCCCCCTGCAATGGTTAATGCAGATGCGGGGGGAGAATCCCAAACTGTTGCGATGGTCCATCTCCCCGCAGGGGATGGACTTCACTGTGGAGCATCGCCCTGGCCAGGACCACGCCAACGCGGATGGCCTGTCACGCTTTTTCCGCCTCGACGAGGAGAGTCCCCAAGAGGATGGGTGACTCTCCCCGCCTTCAGCTGGGGGGGACGCATGTTGGACAGGCCTCAGGAAGGGCTCGCTCCCTCCCCGCATGACAGAGCCCGGACACCGGCTCTCCAAGTGCTACCCGAAGAACAACCCCAACGACCCACAGAAGCAACCCGCAACCCGTCCCCTACGGGACACCTGCTCCCGGACATCTCTGTATCACTGGCCCGGGCCACCGTCAGCACCATTGCCCGGCCCATCCGCCATCTTGGACACTGCACCACGAGGCCGCGTGGCCTCAGCTCGACCCCAACCCTGGGCCTGGCCAGGCCCCGACATCCGGGCACCACCATCCACCCAGGAGGTGAATGGACCACTTGGCAGGTCAATGGGAGAGAGGAGTGTCGATGGCTCTCCCCCGCCAGGTGCCGATCGCCCCCAGCCTCCCCGGGCGCTGGCTCCACCCCCCTGCTGGGTGTCTGGACTCCCTCATCCCGGACCTCCCGACCTCCAAGTGCGAGGGTCCAGACATCAAAGGGCGCCAGACCTATAACTGGGGCAGCTCCAGAGCAGGAAGGCAGTTGTATCCTGGAGTCGAGAGACACCGAGAAGAACTCATCCTTGACGGACTGCTGGCGCTGCCGCAGCCCTGCCTTGTGAACCATCGTCCTGTCTGCTGGCGCTGCCGCGGCTTTCTGCAACCTTCATCTTCGTTGGGACCTGCTGGCGCTGCTGCGGCCCTTTGCAACCTACATCCTCGTCGGGACCTGCTGGCGCTGCCGCGGCCCTTTGCAACCTACATCCTCGTCGGGACCTGCTGGCACTGCCGCGGCTCTTTGCAACCTACATCCTCGTCGGGACCTGCTGGCGCTGCCGCGGCCCGTTGTAACCTACATCCTCATCGGGACCTGCTGGCGCTGCCGCGGCCCTCTGCAACCTACAGCCGCATCGGGACCTGCTGGCGCTGCCGCGGCCCGCCCTTCTAGAACTCCGAGCTCGAGGATTGTGAGCTTACCATCATTTCACCTCAGTACCAGATTGGTACCAAGACTGTCCCGCTACCCCCTTTCCCTTCCAGAGACTAGAATTGAGAGGACCCTCGTGTCCTGATCTCACTGTACCGTGATACTTGCTTCAAGAACTGCATATAAAAAGCGTTAACCTTATCCTTGTGTGGTGTCCATCTGTGGGGGGGAAGTTACTTGTCTGTACGATCGCTGGAGACGGTCCGCCCCGGAGGCCTCTCCTCTTGTCCTCGGCCGACCCTCCAGGTCCCCGTCTAACAGGATGCTTGTAGCAAGGTGGTGAGCGGTTCCATAACTAGGTTGAACAACGTTGGGGATAGGGAGGATCCTTGGGGGACACCTAACGATACAGGTATTGGCGCGGACATCAGGTTGTTGCTCTTGAATTTCTGCGACCTGTTGTGTAGGAAGGAAGTGAACCACTTGAGAACAATCCCAGATAGACCCATTCTTGTGTTTAAAAGTTCGAGTAAATTCTCATGTTTGACGGTGTCGAATGCTGATGAGAGATCAAGAAGGATGAGGAGGCAGGTATCATTTCGATCTAGGAATTGTAGGGCGTTGTCAATTATGTGAGTCATAGCAGTTTCTGTACTGTGTCCTGCTCGGAAACCTGATTGATGAGGGTTGAGGAGATCAAACTGATCAATGTGTTTAGTCAATTGTAGTTGTGCGCATTTTTCCAGGAGTTTGGCGAGAGTGGGAATATTGGTAATGGGACGGTAATTGTTTAAATCAGATGGGTCGGCTGTCGGTTTCTTTAGTAAAGGTGTGACTTGTCCAACTTTGAGGTAGTTCAGGGATGGTTCCTTGTTGAAGTGAGCTGTTGATAATTTTAGTCCAGAGTGGGAGGAGCAAAGGGGTGAAGTTTTTGACAGCGTTAGCAGGGAGGGGGTCCGTGAGGTGATTGGAAGGTTTCAATGTGCTGTGCAGTTTGCCAATTTCTTCTTCAGAGTAGGTGTCAAAGGATGACCATGAAGCATTGTTTTTGGTTCAGTGGGTTTAAAGTGGGGTTTGGAGTAGAGGCTTGCGTCAATGAGGAGATCACTCTTTATGTTGTCAGTTTTTTGGATAAAGAAAGCAGCAAAGTCTTCACAGGAGGGTGCTTCGCGCATAGGGCTGAGTGGTTGGGGTTGTTCCTTGTATTGTGTACTGATTAGCTCAAACAGTTTTCTCGGACGGTTTTTTGCTTGGTCGAGCTGGAGGCTGAAGAAGTCTGATTTTGAGCGCTTTATTTTCCAGAAGTAGGCGTTTCTTTTTTCCTTCAGGGTCTTTAGGTGCAGTGCAGAGGGAGCTGATCTCCAGGTGCGCTCTGCCATTCGCATGGCTCGTCTATCCTCATTGAGACTCCCGTCGTACCATGGATTGGGGATTTTAGCGGAGACTCTTTTTAGCTGCATGGGTGCAGCCTCATTAATTATTGAGGTCATGGCGTTGAGATAGTGGTCAGTCAAGGATTGGACGTCCGTAGCGACGGAAGGCAGGTTCTCAATGACAAAAGCACAGCCATGTGGTACTGCAATAAGCAGGGTAAAGTGGGGGCCCCTGTTCCTGTGCCAGAAGGTTGTCGACCTTTGAGGATAGCTGGAATGTCAGGGCATCGCCCTGATTGTGAACCACCAGGTGGGATTCTTGAATGCACAGGCAAATAATCTCATCCAGTAGTACCTGGCGGATCCCAAATGACAGCTGCACATTGAGGTGGCAAGTGGCATCTTACGAGAATGAAGAGAACCCTGGCTAGATCTCTTTGCACCCATTAAGAATATGCACTGTTCAAACTTGGATTTCCAAGAAATGCTTTTCATAGAAACTGCATTTTGGCTGGAGTGGACCAAGGGATCCCTGTACGCCTTCCCACCTCTGCCTCGCCTGCTCAGTTCTGAAGAAAATTGGGAACAACCGGGTCCAAGTGATCTCAGTCATCTTAGACATCATAGTGTCCCTGGATTGGGCTAGGAGAGCGTGGTGCCCTTACCTTGTGAGCATGTGAATCTGCCACCCGATCAGTGTACCACTTCTGGAGGATCTTCAGTTGCAGCAAAGGGCGAGGTTCTCCACCCGAACCTGCAATTTACACCACCATGCGTGATTTGCTAACTGAAGTTGTGGATGTCATCCTGACTGCAAGGCACCCTTCCACAAAGCAATTTATGCCTGGTCTCGGAAGAATTTGTGCGCTGCTGTAGGGTCCGCAAGGCAGTTCCTTTGTCAGCCAAACTGTAGCTATTTTGTTTTTCGTTTTGCTTTGGCCCAGCAAAGCCTTTCAGTGGACACCATTAAATGTTTGTTTAAACCACCTGTTGTAATGGATTTTCTTAATGGTTTGATATACATGTTCTCTTCTAGACCTTGTGCAGTGCCACAGTGGGACCTTAATTTGGGGTTGACATTTATCATGACTGCTGCCTTCGAGCCGATACACAGCTGCTCATTGCGTCTTTTGACCCTCAAGACTGTCATTTTCATTGTGATCCTTTCAGCTCATTGCATAAGTGTGCTTTAGGTCTTCTCGGTGCAACCATCCTGCACCAGCCTCATTTCAGACAAACTGGTGCTGAGAAGCAGAACGGCTTTTGTGGCAAAAGTCGTGACTCCCTTTCACGTTGGACAGCTATTTTCCTCCCACCATTCTTTGCTCTACCTTATCCCGTGAAAGAGGATAGACTCCAATGGGTGTATCCCAAAAGGGTCTTGAGCTTTTACATCAATAGCACCAAAGACCATCGGGTGGACAGTAACATTTTTGATCAGTTGCCTTAGTCAAAGAAAGACAAGGTGGTACAGAGAAGGACTTTGTTAAGGTGGATAGTCCTTTGCATTCAGTTCTGCTACACATTGGCCAAATAGCAGCCTCCAGAAGGACTGAGGGCCCACTCCACAAGGTCAACCACTGAGTTGGCATGCAAAGTGTCTGTCCTTGACATCTGTCAGTCCACGATTTGAGCACAGGGCACATGTTCACAAAGCACTACTGCCTTGACAGTCTGGTCTGATGGGAAGGGCAATATTCCCATTTGGTCATGCAAGAGTTGTTGATCTGAGTCCACTCCACAGGCCCTCCACATTTGGGATTACAGCTTTGGTATCGATTCTAAAGGTGAGGGGTATGAGGTTAGAAGTAGCCATCAGAAGAATATTTTAATTACCTTTGTTATTCTCTTTTTGGTGGATACTCTATCAAACTGCAGAATCTTCACTGCGCTTCGACCTGCTTGCTCTGTTGAGTAGACCTTTCTTACCATCTGAACACATTTTTAACTTGAAGATCTGAATAATGGTACTTCCAATTGTTTTGGTCTCTTTGTTCGGAGGGGCGGGAAAAGTCAAGGAAGAAACTGACATTGGCGTGGCACATATATTGGGATCCCCTCTGTCTCTTCTCGGTTGAAATTCTACCAAAGCGGAGTCGCACAGCTCCATATGATAGCACACAGAAACACTCTTATAAAAAAAGTTTAGGGATCTTGACTGGCATATAGGATATATTCAAACCTAAGAAATATGTAGTTATCTAGAGCATCTACCAGAATGAGTGTTACCGAAGGAGAGTAACTTGTTCTCCACTAAAGCAAAGGGTGGATTGAGGCATGCGCTGGCTAATGCTGCTATGCCCAAGAAGTTATATGTGGAATAGCTGTTGCTACGGGCCATTCATTGAGTAGTGCTCTCATTTATTTACCCCAACAGCTCTTGAAGGCAGTGCTTCTTTTTCATTAGGCAAGTGCCATCGTTTTTGGAAAAAATTTGCAATAACGAAAAATACCACTTCCTAAAAAGTGGATTAATCTGTGGAAGAGTTAATTATTTTATATACATATATCCCACTACTCAATGTTCATTTTCTGGAAGATCGGTTAGGAAAACCAATGTCCCACCAGGTGAATTGCATGCCATGTTCACAGACGAAAAAGTTTGGTTTAGTTCCGCAACCCTACTTTGCCCACTCCAGTGGGCCCATAAGGTGCGCTGTTATTCACATACTTAACTCTGGTGAAAAAGGCTAGGGGGATGTAGATTATGTGCGTGGAAACACCTGTATGCCAAAACAACTATGTTAGATGGAAAAAGTGCCTGCAGAAATACAGCTGATCTCACTTGGAAAAACAAGTTAAAATTACATCAGTGCACCTCATCCCAGTCCCACGCTCATTTAATTGCCATAAGGTTGCCCTTTATGTTCCTTAAACCCTGAAATGAATGTTTGTTTGGTCATGTCATTTCATATTTCAGTTGTTTTGGTCAAATTTTTGTATTGCTTTCTTTTGTAAAGTAGTCATCGTCAGGTATTCAGATGATGTCTCTAAGACTTTAGGAAATGCTGGTCTAATTACTGATTTGGTTGGAGAGGCATGTGACTGTGACTTTGGCCAGAAAGTGAAGTGCGGTTTTATCCCTGCAAAGTCATTAACATGTATTTGATACTTCCTGTTCAAATAAGGTTAAATCAAATAGTTGGGGGTGGTGGGGTTTTGTGCAATTTCGATGTGTTTTGCTGTAAAAAGGATAGTGTCTTTTTAGTTGAAGAAGCCATAGTTCACAATATATGCATCCACACCTACGATACTGATTTGCAAGTTCACATGTCTTTTTCAAAACAAAATGATTTAAGGTATATTCAGTAACAGCCCGATTTGTCATATTGTGTAAACAATAGCAACTAATGTAATGTGTTGGTAGAACATTTACGACCTCTAATGTATGTTAAAACGTTACAATTCTCTTCTTTTGGGTTTAAAATCAGTATGAAGCTTAGGGATGTGGACAAGGTTTTCAATTGCTACTAGTTTATTGAATCCTTATCCTTGAGATAAAACTATATTTCATGCAGTGTCATTTTTGTGTAAAGGTTTTGCAATGTACGTCTTGTGGAACAGCTGAATATTTTTGTATGTTTTGTGTACATTTCTTTTTGTTAACTAGGCTGGATAACCTGATTTTTCATCCAGAGAAACCGGAAGTTCTGGCAGTCCTGGATTGGGAGTTGTCTACATTAGGAGATCCCCTTTCAGACGTTGCTTATAACTGCCTTGCCTATTTCCTTCCCCCTGATTTTTCAATTTTAAAAGGTAGTATGTTTATACACATTAAAAACAATGTTGCGCCTCGACTGTACATTTACTTGTAATTGCATTGCTCTATTTAACATAAGTAGCTGTGACCCATCACACAACAATCTCTTTCTTGTGTTTTTCCAACACCGTAGGATTGAATAACTGTGATTTGCCGGAGCTTGGAATCCCATCTTCAGAAGAGTACTTTCAGATGTATTGTGATTACATGCAAATTCCTCACCTTGAAAATTGGAGATTCTACATGGCCTTTTCGTTTTTCAGAGTGGCGGCTATTTTGCAGGGTGTCTACAAACGTTCTCTCACTGGTAAGAAAAACATCCTGAGAAGGTACAATGTGGAGAATATGAAGCCCAAATAATAGACTTAGGATATTGATTTAAATTGAAAGATAGCTTTGAAATTTGATAGCATTTATATAACTTAACCTCAGTCTGGTTTCTCACTGGAGCTGAACCACCTGGTCCACTAGGAATCAATAATGTTATGTCAAAAACCCTGGTGCGCTCTTGTAGTTCAAGCACCCCCCACACCAGTATAACATTTGATTTCATGCCGCTGTGCACATCCAAAACACATGGCCATTTCCTCTTTACAAAATTGTTTTTTGACATGTATATGCACTTCTTAAAACGGATAGGAACGCCCACCCTGGCAGCCGTGGGGTTATCTTTAAGAAGCTTAGTGTGAGCTAGATTTAGATTCTGTTAAAGTTTTGCCATTTCACCAACTATTTGAAAGATGGCAAAACTGAGAAATCAAATACCTATTACTGTACAAAATGATGATATATTGGTGATTCCGTTTTCACTCCACTTGTTTTGTATAGCTCAAAAGAGAGCATTTCACAAATGTAAAACCTTTGGTGCTGTAGTGAAAACTCGCTTTTTACATAGCATTATGTTAACATTCTAACAAAATCGTGTGTGCTGTTTCCAGCAGCTGAACAAAAGAAAACTATACGTCCCAAGTACTGCTAGTATTTTAACATCTTGTGAGAAAAAACTCGCGCAAAATACATCTGGCTATCTATTATTAAAGAAGGTTTATACAGAGGAGCATGGCAAGGAACCCTGGATATGCATGTCTCATTTTCAATCTGCTGACAAAATATCCCGAAGGAACTGGAAAAAACTGTAATTCACAGGACAATTAATTGGAACAATTATAACAGTTTAAAAAAAGCAGACCGAAGAATCATTGGCTGTCAGCCTGAATGTTGCGGAAAAATTAGCATCCAAGCTATGTTACAGAAGTGAGAAGGGTGCAAATTGTTGCACTATAGGGCCGGCTGTGGTAGTGTTTGTGGGCTGGTGTCCCACGCAACTGTAATGAGTTGGTGTAGGAGCAAGTTATTTGATGTAGTAGAGCAGTTTAGTGCATTACAAGAGGTGAGAGCACAAAACCACTGGGAAGAAGCTAAGCACAGACTAAGGTGATCTTGAAAATATAAGACACATTGACCCATTGAGGGACTGAGAGACTGAGTTATAAACTTAGCATAGGTTTCACACTAACCTTGGCTCCGGATACTAGATCTTGGCTATGGGTCTGTTTCCTAAGTAAATTCCATGGTGTGACACATGGGAGACCTGGAGGAGGAAAAAAGAAACAAGAGGTTTGTTTGGTGCTTAGGCTCTCTCTGGTTTCTAATGTAGATGGGGAGCTGTATGTTGCTCTTATTGAAAATATATTTTTAATAGGTGACCCAAGAGGCATCAAGAGCCATAAGGAATAAAACATGATTCTGGTAAGTCAAGCAGGGCTCCTATACCCTGTCTCCATCAAGGAAGCACAAATAATAACAACTGCGCAAGACATTCTGTGACCCATACTTACACAGAAAACATCCCCAGAGTGGATAGGCCAGGAAAATGGGGGAAATAATGTTGCAGCATACTAGTTTGAACAGTGAAATTGGTATAGGGATGCACAGTACAATAGGACGGTGGAGTGACATCCAGAAGAAAGAAAGTGATAGGGCATAGATGGAGAGGAGAGAAACATGATGAATTGGAATATAATTCCAACACTGAATCAGATGGCTCTTTAAAGAAAACCCAGACGAAAGTAAAAGGTGACACAAGGGTTCCCTGAAAGAATTGTTGATAAAGGAGCCTGGAGACTCACCAAATTCTTTAATTCTGGAATAGTTCTTTGAATGGGGTTGCAGGAAGCTGAACACAAATCGCCAAGTTGAGGGATTTAAGCAAAAGGGCATGACCATAGTTGTGATGCTGTGGACTTAGTTGCCAGACCTCCATACGGTAAGGTAAGCAATACCTGTCCCCGAGCACAATGCAGCACATATCAATACTTAAGAGAAAAGGAAATCAAATCAGATTCTTTTCATTTTGTGTAATTCATTGAATCAGTTCCTTTTATTTCATTTTCTTTTCTCTTCTTAAACGTGACATTTCCATCATATGGTGAATCTTCATATAGTATTCATTGGAATCGTAAAAAATTTAGCCAGAAAGACCGAGCCGACACGTGTTTCGTCACGGGAAACAATCACCCATTGACTTTTTCAGGGCATGAAAAAGCTCCTCATGAAGTCATACTTCACATTCCAGGTATGGCCTGTCTAAGGTACGGTACTATCTCAGACTAAATAGCGTCATAATCTCTTCATGCGGTCATCATTTCGTCCATCATTAATTGAATCGATATCTTCAAAAAGTCGTCGCGGTTCAAATAAAGAGGAAATATATAAATTTCTCGACACGCGTCGTCATAAGTTGAGCCTCAAAATTAGTAGCTACTGGCCACCTCTGACCGCACCAGTACCAGCACTGTTCCATCTCAGTGTGTGCGTGGGGGTGTGGCGGACCGGAATACCAAGCGCGGAGGCCGTATATAGTGGGCAATGTTTGATTTATTTCCGTTCGTTTGCTCAAAACAGGGTGATTAGCAAAAGTCAATGTTCCAGAAATGAAAGGCACAGCTCCACGGGTGGAAGAAGGGTCCAGGTCCGGTAACGTTGTCAGCGGGCTCTCCGGGTCTTCTACTCTTGGGGATGTCCTCGGAGGTACAGGGAGGAAAACAAAGAAAAGAAAGGAGCCGTTAGTCCTGCCGGACTTCTCTCGTCGAATCCCTAATACCAGCACCGGGGACTGTGAGGGGTAAGAAGACGAAAGTGAGGAGGGGACGGTAGGGTCAGGGTAGGGACGGACACAAGCTGGGTATCGAGAAGCAGTAGGGGTGTAGGATGGTGGGACGTGAGGATTAAAGGGTTTCTTTGCAAAGTGGAGGAGTGCTTTACAGTATTTACACAGTGCTCCGAGTGACGACGTGAGCCTAAAGGGTAGTTCAATTATACAGAAGGGAGTTATTTACACTGCACCTAATGTGCTATCGGAGGGGTTCCGTATCACTCACCCGCTCCGCCGCAACTCTCCAAGTTGAGTTGCGGCCGCTCCCCAGCAACCTCCGGTGGACTCCACCAATCTTCGGACCAGTCCTCTTCCTCTTCACTCGTCCTCTCCTTCACCGCTCCAGTCGGGGTCTCCTGCCACAAGCTCAATCCGACGCCGGACTGTTTCCTGGGTCCGGTATTTCTAGTGTCCGGATCGCGTGAGGGGGAGGTACTTCCGGGGTCAGGAGGTAGTGCTTCCGTGTTTCCGCCGTTCCGGATTGGGTCCTGGAACAGAGGACAGAGGGTTGGACATTTGGTGGGTTGGGCTGCTACTATGGACGCTCTGGTCGGGTTCCCTGTCGTACGGGAAGGACTGCAATACCGTGGTGTGTGACGGGTATGTGGGGCCGCCGTATCACATCCCCTTCCCCTAGCTGTCTTTCTAGTACGGGTTTGGGCCATGGGATAACGGGAGAGGAAATCGGCATTGCCCTGTTCAGTCCCCTTACGGTGCAATGTCCGAAATCTGTATGGTTGCAGAGCTAAGAACCACCGGAGGACCCGGTCGTTATGTCCTTTATTACGGGCCATCCACTCCAGAGGGGCGTGGTCAGTATAGATGACAAACTCTCTCCCTTCCAGATAATACTTTAAACTTTCCACCGCCCATTTAATGGCCAATGCTTCCTTCTCTACAACAGCATAATTGGTTTCACGGGGATACAGTTTACGGCTCAAGTATAAAATGGGGTTCTCGTTCCCATTTTCGTCTTTCTGTGAAAGGACCACCCCTAGACCCTGGTCCGAGGCGTCTGTCTGTAGGAGGAAGGTCCGTGAATAATCCGGACTGACCAATACCGGTTTGGAGGTTAATGCTGCTTTGAGTCGAGAAAAGGCTAACAGTAGAACAGGGTTGGGATTCTTTAGGAGGGTTTCTGTTTTTATGGACTTCCTTAAGAGATCAGTGAGGGGAGCTGCAGTCTGGGAAAAATTGGGTATGAACCTGCGGTAATAACCTAGTAGGCCTAGGAATGCCCGGAGGTCTTTTCGGGACTGGGGGAATGGAATGGATTGAATGGCCTCAACCTTCTTGGCCTGTGGACGTATCAATCCCTCTCCTAAGAGGTAACCCAAGTACTTCACCGAGGTAGCCGCTAGAGTGGTTTTTGCAGGATTAATGGTGAACCCAAAAGAGCCCAGGGACCCAACGACTTTGCTGAGGTGATCGAGGTGTTCTGCCCAACTATTGCTATAGATAACAATATCGTCGAGGTAGGCCCCGGCATACCCTGAGTGTGGTCTTAATACTTGGTTCATCGCCCTTTGGAAGGTGGCGGGTGCCCCGTGTAACCCAAAAGGTAATACTGTGAATTGAAATAAGCCGTCTGGGGTAGAAAAGGCAGTTTTCTTTCGGTCCTGTGCTCTTAGTGGGATCTGCCAGTAGCCTTTGCAGAGATCTAACGTGGATATGTATCGGGCCTTCCCTATGCTCTCGACCATCTCATCGACCCGCGGAAGGGGATAAGTGTCGAAGGTAGATATTTTATTTACCTCCCTGAAATCTATGCAAAACCTGACGGACCCGTCGGGTTTAGGCACTAGAACTATGGGGGAATTCCATTCACTGATGGAAGGCTCAATGATCCCCATACCCAACATTAGTTCGGTTTCTTGTCGGATCACATTCCTACGGGCTTCAGGGACCCGGTAGGGTCGAAGCCGTACAATCTTTCCGGGCTCTGTGTGTATGCTGTGTTCTGTGATGGTCGTGTGACCTGGTGAGGAGGAAAACACTCTCTGTAGGGGTTGTAGGGCCTCTCGGAGACTCTGTCTCTGCTCTCCGGTCATCTCGGGGTCAAAGCATGATTCAAATAAGAGAGGGCTTGGCATATCGCTGGTGGACAGGACGGGTCGGGGTCCCTCCCATTTTTTAAGAAGGTTGATATGGTACACCTGTGTGGTGCCTCGAACAGGATCGAGTTCTACTTCGTAGGTGACCGGAGTCACTTGGCGAAGAATCGCATAGGGTCCTTGCCACTGCCCTAACAGTTTGTGGTCTGATGATGGTCTCATCAGAAGAACTAGATCCCCATTGTTAAAGGAGCGAGGTTTGGTACCCTTATCATATTGCCCTTTCTGGCTGGCTTGTGCGTTCTCCATATTCTGGCGGACAATGTCACGCAGCTGTGCGAGATGTGTTTTTAGATTTTCGACATATTCTGGCAGGGGTCGGGTTCTGTCAGGTTCGGCCTCCCATGCTTCTTGGGCCATGTCCAGAAGGGTGCGGGGTGGTCGACCGTACAGCAACTCATACGGAGAATATCCTGTGCTACTCTGAGTTTTGCACCGAATGGCAAACAAGGCCAACGGCAACATCTCCTCCCACCTCTTTGCCTCTAAGGCCAACATTTTCTTCAGTGTTAACTTCAGGGTGGCATTGTATCGCTCTACCAACCCGTCTGTCTGGGGGTGGTAGGCGGAAGTGCGGATCTGTTTTATGCCGAGGTTTGAACAGACTTGTTTCATTAGGGATGAAACGAACGGAGTGCCTTGATCCGTAAGGATCTCCCTGGGAAACCCTACTCGTGAGAATATGGAGATGAGGGCTTTAGCTATGGTCTGTGTTGTAGGTTGGCGTAAGGGCACTGCCTCAGGGAAGCGGGTGGCGTAGTCCACCAGAACTAGGGCATATCGACAGCCACTGCGGGAGGGAAGTAAAGGGCCTATGATGTCCATTCCGACCCGGGTGAAGGGGATATCAATGAGGGGTAGAGGGAGTAAGGGAGCCCTGGGAGGACGATATCTACTGTTCCTCTGACATACTGGGCACTCTCTACAATATTGTCTGACCTCCTGATGTACTCCTGGCCAATAAAACTTCTCGAGGATGGCCAGACTGGTTTTTTCGTCGCTGAAGTGACCCCCTAGGAGATGGCTGTGGGCAAGGAAGAGCACCTTCTCTCTAAAGGGTCCGGGGATCAATAGCTGTGGTGGTTGGTTTGGGTTCCCCTTTCTATATAGTAGTCCGTTCTTTTTAAAGAAATAGGGACATACGTGAAGGGGGTCTTCCTGATCTAAGGCCTTTCCCCAGGCCTCTTGTAGGACAGGATCTTCTTGTTGCGATGCCCGGAATTCTCTATCTGTTTGCCAGGGGTGGACATCGGGAACCACCGGGTAGGCGGTGGTGTGGTTTCGTTTCTCTTTCCTCTTCTGATTACGGGATTTCCGGGCTTTGGTCGGATCTTCAGCCAGCGGCTGTTCCCCGGAAAAGGGTGCTTCTCCCCACCATTGGTTCAGGGAGTCTGTAGTGTCCTGCACTAATTTAGGGAGACCAGCATAATCACTCCCTAGGATCACTTGCTCGGGAAGGTTCGGTATCAGACCTACAGTGAGTTCAGTTCCGGGATCAGCTGGGTGCCGTACTCGCACCTGGGTGGTAGGGTACTTTTTAGTGTCTCCGTGTACGCATTGGATGGCGACGGTTCCTGTGGGTGGTCTTGGTGGGGTCGGTAGGTCCTGGGGCCGTAGAACGCTCTGGCGACAGCCCGTGTCAGCCAAAGCTAGGAGTGGATGTCCGTCTACATACACGGGACAACGGAACGGTGGGGGTTTCTTTCCGGGTGTTGCACACACATAGTTCTGTATCAGGCCTATCTCCATGGGTTCGTCTTTCTGTGGACATACACGTGCTATATGTCCATAGCCCCCGCAGTTGTAACACTGTGGACCCGGATTGGGTGGTCTGTATATGAGCGGTGGTGGCAGCAGGGAAGGCGGCTCCGTTTTCCTTGGAGGGGGGGGGGGTCGCTGGGGTCTGACTGTATTTATATGCGCTCGGTGGGGATGGTCATCTCTGCCCCTGGATGTTTCTTGGGCTCGACTGTATGCACTCGCGATCTCCACCGCGCTGTCGAGGGTGAGCCGTGCATGTTGTCGTACCCATTTTTGAGTGGCCGGATGTAGGGATGCCAGGAATTGCTCCAGATATATTTTTGCTAGGATATCGTCTTTTGTGGAGGAGTCAGGACGTAACCAGCGATTGGCGAGATCTTTAATCCGGAAGGACAGAGCCCTGGGGGTTTCTTGGGGCCCTTCCTTGGCTTGGCGTAACTTCACTCTATAGGTCTCGTCATCTATGCCTAGCCTTTCGAGGATACACTTCTTGATGTCATCATAGGGTGTGTTGCCTTGTATATTGGCTTGCTGATACGCCGCTTGGAGGTCTCCGGTCAGTAGTGGCCCCAAATATTGCCCCCATCGATCTGCTGGCCAGGAGGCGGCCTGCGCTAGTCTTTCAAAGTTCGTAAAAAAGTAGTCCGGATCGTCGCCAGGAACATACTTTTGTAAGACTACTGAGGGGAGGGAGGTTATGGGTCGTTGTTGTTGTTGTCCGAGGACGTCCGTTAATTTACCCATGGCCTGGTCGTGGGCATCCCCTTGGCCCTTGAGGACGTCGTGCAGTTGCCCCCGGTCTTCCTCAGCGGTTTTCAAAAACTTCTCCATTAGCTTTCCCAACATCTCTTGGGACTCGGCCATTTTCTGTACGACGGCCTCCATGCCTCCGGATCCCACTTCTGACACCAACTGTGTGCGTGGGGGTGTGGCGGACCGGAATACCAAGCGCGGAGGCCGTATATAGTGGGCAATGTTTGATTTATTTCCGTTCGTTTGCTCAAAACAGGGTGATTAGCAAAAGTCAATGTTCCAGAAATGAAAGGCACAGCTCCACGGGTGGAAGAAGGGTCCAGGTCCGGTAACGTTGTCATCGGGCTCTCCGGGTCTTCTACTCTTGGGGATGTCCTCGGAGGTACCGGGAGGAAAACAAAGAAAAGAAAGGAGCCGTTAGTCCTGCCGGACTTCTCTCGTCGAATCCCTAATACCAGCACCGGGGACTGTGAGGGGTAAGAAGACGAAAGTGAGGAGGGGACGGTAGGGTCAGGGTAGGGACGGACACAAGCTGGGTATCGAGAAGCAGTAGGGGTGTAGGATGGTGGGACGTGAGGATTAAAGGGTTTCTTTACAAAGTGGAGGAGTGCTTTACAATGTATGTACACAGTGCTCCGAGTGACGACGTGAGCCTAAAGGGTAGTTCAATTATACAGAAGGGAGTTATTTACACTGCACCTAATGTGCTATCGGAGGGGTTCCGTATCACTCACCCGCTCCGCCGCAACTCTCCAAGTTGAGTTGCGGCCGCTCCCCAGCAACCTCCGGTGGACTCCACCAATCTTCGGACCAGTCCTCTTCCTCTTCACTCGTCCTCTCCTTCACCGCTCCAGTCGGGGTCTCCTGCCACAAGCTCAATCCGACGCCGGACTGTTTCCTGGGTCCGGTATTTCTAGTGTCCGGATCGCATGAGGGGGAGGTACTTCCGGGGTCAGGAGGTAGTGCTTCCGTGTTTCCGCCGTTCCGGATTGGGTCCTGGAACAGAGGACAGAGGGTTGGACATTTGGTGGGTTGGGCTGCTACTATGGACGCTCTGGTCGGGTTCCCTGTCGTACGGGAAGGACTGCAATACCGTGGTGTGTGACGGGTATGTGGGGCCGCCGTATCACACTCAGACCCTCTGTTCTTCACTCAATGACTACTTCATTGAGAAAATCACTAACATCAAGGCCAATATCCCCACGGTACTCCAACCTGGCCTCTCATGCTCCCTCCCCCTCCCCTCCTCCTCTTTGGATCAGTTTCCTCCTATCTCCACGGACCGGTTCCTCAACCTGCTCACAAAAGTCAAGTCCGAATCTCCGGCGGACTGTGCTCCTGCACGGATCCTTAAAACTCTTTTCACTAGTTGCTCGGCCCCCCCTCTTGCCCTTCTTCTTTTTTTTTTTTTTTTTTTGAAAACCTTTATTTTGCACCAAGAAAAGAACAAATACGGGCCCACAACCATCAGGCCGGCCACAGATACTCATGAAGCACCAGTGCATGCAATACGGCGACACAGTAATACGTCGTTACCATCAGCAAGTATTTAAGAGTTACACTGTAAAGCGCCGTGATACCATGTCCCAGGATCAATGAAGGTTAATTTTAAATTTTCCATGCAACTATTAAAATGCAATTTGTACGTTTTCTTAATCATGAAAGAGAAATAATAGGCTAAGAAGGCAGAGTCCGTGCAGGTGGAACATGACATTAGCTACAATTCGCCACGCAATCTAACAACCCAACAATCAAGTCCCCCCCAGGCGGCATGGCAGCTAGAAGTATATGCAACAAGGGTATCAGTCCTAACATCCCACCCAATATCCGCCGCCACCCATCCCCTAGTAGTCCTAGACACGGACCAAGACAGAAGAAAGAGGAAAAATAAAAGTGAAGAGAAAAAATAAGGCACCATAGAAACTGAAATCTAGAAACTAAAAGTCTAACCCCCCACCCTACACGCATGCAGAGGCTACGGCCTGCCCCCCCCCAGCAGTGTGTCTGTCGCCCAATAAACCCGAAATATAGCAAGAAGAAAGGAGGGAAAAGAAAAGAAAAGAAAGAATACTATAATATCCAAAATATAGAGAGTGAGAAAAGAGCATCCTTATCTGCAACTCTCATAAAACACAAATTAGTCGAGAGGAGGAGCAATTCTAAATGTTCCCGGTCCCCCCAGCCACAAGTATATCCTCCACCCTGAATATGACCGCACAGTAGCAAATATTAATGCAGATACAGATGTGGAAAGTCAACTCGCAGTGTGCGTCTGAAATAAATGCAAAACAGTCCCAACCCCGTCTCAACCAGCCAAGAAGCCGATAGTAAGGAAAAGCAGCCTAGCCCTGGCCCGATCTCGGATGCGTCCCCGAACACACTCCCGGAGGAAAGCCCGCCCCCTCTGAAACAAAGAGACAATATGGCCGCATAGAGGAGGAGAGTGACTCAGGAGCGCAAAATGGCCGTCGAGAATCACCATAAAATCCTTTGTCCATCATTGAAAGTTCCTCCGTGACATCCAGAGAATATAGGCTCCTCAGTAAAAAGAGTGAAGGCCACGGATAAGGAGCCAGAGGTTGCATATCCAGGTCACGAGTCAATAGCGATGTTGAAGGCAACAATGAGGCAGACCCCGGAGGAAGGGGAAACAAAGTATCACAGTCGGGTCTGTCGGGCGGCCGGTCGCGGGCGCCAATAGAGTCAAAAGCAGGCACATCATCTCTGTAGGCAGGAAGAAACACTGTATCCGCACGAGGCTCTGGCAGAGGCACATCAAAGCCTTGCTGGGTCCAGACATTGCGCTCCTGCCCCAGATCGGACACCATTTTGTCGAATTTCTCACCCAATACGTGGAAGCCATTGCACATTTCTGATCGGAAGTCGCACAGGGCGAGCAGGATTGATCCACAAGATAGTTGTGGCTGCAGCCCCTTCTTCTCGATCCCCCGAGAAGGTGCTAGTGAGCTGGCCCCTAGCGCAGGCAGGGTAACACAATCCACGGGCAGGGATGGGCGCTCTCCCCCATGCCACGAGTCACCAGACAAAGCCATGGTACCGAAAATACAGAGTAGTCGCCGGGGCGGGTGCGGCACGAACAGGCGCCAAACCAGGTCTCAATATAACCAAAGTTAATTCCAGTCGAGCACCCGTCACTTAGAGCCGCCTCACATCAGGCTGATACACCGGGGCAAAGAAGCAGGCAGCCGATGCCGAGCAGACATGGCCGAGCGACCCATGCCGCGCACATCCAGCCCCAAACAAAGAATCCGTACCTTCAGGGCGTCTCATCCCAGCAAGCACTTTCAAGGCACAGCTTGCGATGGACCGCGGCAGGCAGCGCAATCAGGATTGTGTCCCGTGAGAACGGCACCACTTTCAAGTCCTCAGCGCCGATCGGGTAGCCCGGCCGCCACTAAGCCTCCGAGGCACGGCGACGAGCGGCAGTGCAGGCGAGGGTCCAGGGCTGCAAACAGCTCCGCAAATATCTCCGGCCACCGGGCAAGCCGAGATTCCGGGGAAACACGAATAGAGTCAGCACAGCATCGCAAACGTTCCGCCGCCAAGAACCACCAGGATAGAAGTCAGGATGTCCGTGCGGAGGAAAAGGGCTGGTGGAGCCGGGAGCCTACACGTCTGCTCCGGTCGCCATCTTGGCTCCTCCCCCCTCTTGCCCTTCTTAATGCCTCCTTAGCTCTAGGCTCTGTTCCTTCGTCTTTTAAATCTGCTATCGTTCTCCCAATTCTGAAAAAATCTGGTCTGGACCCCTCCCTCCCTTCTAATTTTTGGCCTATCTCCCTTCTCCCTTATCTGGGTAAGATTCTTGAAAGCCATGTTACATCCTGCCTGTCCAACTACATTGAGGAGAACCACCTCTTGGCCTCCCATCAGGCCGGCTTTCGCCCAGGCCATTCCACAGAGTCAGTGGTCATGGCGGTCCTGGACGAACTTAAAGGGAAAGCTGACATCAATCTCCCTCAGGCCCTGGTCCTCCTCGATTTGTCCGCTGCGTTTGACACGGTCGATCATTCCATTCTTCTCGACCGTGTCAGCGCAGCGGGCATCCGGGGCGCTGCCTTCTCTTGGCTTGCGACCTTTCTTCAGGGCAGGTACCAAGCGGTTCACCTCTCGGGCTTCTCCGCTCCTCCCCGTTCGGTCACCTGTGGGGTTCCCCAAGGCTCCTCCCTTTCCCCTCTTCTCTTTAACATTCATATTTACCCCCTCATCGCCTCTCTTCTCGAGCTGGGGGTCTCTGTGTATAACTACGCGGCCGATCTCCAGCTCGTCTTCGATCTGTCTTCCCCTTCTATCTCTCTTCCTAAGTTTTGTTCAACTTTAGTCTTTATATCTGAATGGATGAGCATCAATCACTTGAAGCTCAATCCGGACAAGACGGAGCTTGTCCTCACGGGTGGTCCCTCTAACCCCTGGTGCCCGGTTCATTGGCCCCCCTCTTTTGGTTCCCCCCCTTCACCACTCTCTTCCGTTCGGACCTTGGGCATTAAGGTCAGCCACGACCTTACTATGCATGCCCAAGTCAGCTCAGTAGTGTCCTCCTGTTTTCTGTCTCTCCGCCTCATTCGGAAAATCTCTCGCTATTTCTCTACGGATGCCCTCAAAACCATAGTCATGGCCCTCATCACCTCCCGCCTCGATTATGGGAATGGCCTGTACGTGGGCATACCTGCCTACGAAACCCGCCGTCTTCAGGCCATTCAAAACCAGGCTGCTCGCCTCATTCTTCGTCTTCCCAAATCCTCCCACATCACTCCCGCACTAAAGTCCCTTCATTGGCTTCCTGTCCACTTCAGATCCTTCTTTAAATTGGCTTGTGTGACCTATCGCGCTCACACCCACTCAGCTCCCCTCTTCATCGGATCTCTCATTTCCCCTCACGTCCCCAGTCGCACTCTCCGCTCCTCCTCTCTCTCCCTTCTCCATGTTCCCCGCTTTCGTAAATCCAGAATGGGAGGCACCCGATTCTCGGTTCTGGCCCCCTGGTTCTGGAATAGCCTTCCTTTGTCCATCCGCTCCATCCCTATTTACACTCACTTCCTCAAAGCCCTTAAAACTTTTCTGTTCTCCCAGGCCTTCCCCTGCTAGCTTTCCCGAGTCCCCTCTGTGAGTCTGGTCTAACCCTCAGCGCCAGGAAGCCGCTTGGCCGCAGTGCGCTTAATCAAGTTCTTTTTTTCATTTCATTACTACTAATTTTGAGGCTCAGCTTATGACGACGAATTGGTATTTGCTGCATTGTGCTTTGGGACAGTTATTGCTTAATTCTGTACTCCTTGTGTTTACACAGAGTAGTTTTTTGGGGACGTAAGTGGCTGATTTCCTGTTGTTCCTTTGAGCAATCTATTGTGGAACCTACTGGTAAAAATTGGCTTTTGCGCAAGGTTAACCCAGCCACATCTTGTATGCTCAATACAAGGTAGTTGACATGGAATGCTTTGACACCCAGGACAACATAGAGGACAACAGTGTGTCTAGAAGAGGTGGTGGTTCTTCAAAGCACTTTATTCATGCTTAATGAAACTCTTACTCTGGGTGATGAAGAGGAATATCAGATTGATGAGGCACATTATACCATAGGGGAAAGACCTATAATAAGTCAGCCTCCTGAGGGCTTTCTTAAGCTCACAAATTATCAGGAAGAGCAGATGCCTTCCAGAAAGCTAGGGCTAGTGACGTATTGTAGAAAAGGTGTGGTCAATCAGTGAGCCCTCAAGAAAATGAAAAGAGCCTATCCACATTGGGTAATATTGTTTTTGGAGTTACCTACATCTAAGGAATTGCCTGTGATCATCATGGTTAGTAAAGAAGGAGGACACAAGGAATAAATATACCCAGCACAAAACATCTGGTAGAGTCAAGACAGCAGCATGCTGGATATATATACACTGTTGATAAGGGTAAGAGACTCTGTGAACTCAGAATTAAAAAGTTTTGAGTGAGGTATCTGGTGGCTTAACGGACTAATGCTTTCACTGCAGGTTTAAATGTTTAACAGCCTGGTCACAGGTTCTATGTGGGTCCACCCAGCACCCCTGAGGTTGACGAAATGAGTACCATTGCTTTGAGTAAAAATTATCTGTCAGCCTTAAGATGGAGGTGAACATGTTTCCCACAAGTAGACCAGACGTGTTCTTTGGGAGCAGATCTTTG
This sequence comes from Lissotriton vulgaris, assembly GCF_964263255.1. NCBI lineage: Eukaryota > Metazoa > Chordata > Amphibia > Caudata > Salamandridae > Lissotriton > Lissotriton vulgaris. Next base: position 170,808,440 of record NC_141699.1, read on the forward strand.
GATGGCTAGAAGAAGAATCCGAAGTGGAAGAGATGCTAAATAGCTGTAATACAGAAATCAGAGTGGCAAAATTTAGAGAGATGCTATATTATATACTCATTAGAAATGATTGGATAAAGGTGAGGTAAAATGAAGTAGACAAGGAGACAGATTGATGATGGATACGATGTGGGGAGGGTGGCTCATGCCTGCATTTGATATGGAGGTGTAAATCGGTAATAGCAGTTTCTCTCTTCGCTCTCTCTCGATTTCGGTTGCTCCCCTCTTTCTCTATACTTTGTTTTGACTCCTTTTTAATATGCCCCCTTTGTTTAACTTAAAAAAAATCTGACTTCATGTTGTTGGAGTTTGGAGTATTGAAGCTTCTTTGTTAGTCTTTCTACTAAGAGGAAAATTCCGTGGCTCCAGATAATTTCCCTGGGATCATTCACTGACTGTTTCCTGCTCTCATCTCATGCCTTGCTATGCATTTTTAGTTGTAAACTGTAATATTGTAAAAGGCCTTCTTGATTAATGTTTAGAGGGAGGGAGAAATAGCTAAATCATATTAGTAATATTTGTGGCTTAGCACTGTATCTCAAATTATAAATTAAGGACGAAGCGCAACCAGATATTCCATCATGGGAACCTGGGTAATATAAGTCAGTATGTCAACACTGGTTTCCTAAATTACAGTCATAAACCGTAACCATACCATACCATGCCATGTACAAATAATTAATACTCTGAAACAAAATGAACATAATTTGTGCAAGGATTAAAAACGTATGCTTTGCAAAAAGCGATACTGTATAAGTTCAGTGGTTCTTAACCTGTGGTCCCATAAAATATTAACACATTAACCCCTTCACTGCGCGCGTCGGCCAATGGCTGTCGCAAGCACTACCTCGGTAGTGCTGCGCACGTCCATTGGCCGACGCGGCCTCGCCCACTCAGATAAACTGCCGCACTGCAGCGGAATTCGTGCCATGTTTAAGCGGTTAATAAAGTTTATATAAATGGAGAAGCAAAATGTAATGTTGGACATTTTAAAACGTTTTGTAAATCTAAAGGTATTTGAAGCTGGTCACTAAAAATTAAGTTTGAATCCTCAGAATAATTTATGGGAGCAGCGCAAGTAAATCAGAATATAGTATGGATGATTAGTGGCCTCAATTGAATTTAAGAAAGCTCCAATCGTCCCATTGGAACACATACAAGGGTGGCAGGATGTCACATTGACACCCTGTTGCACCCCTAAATAGTGCATGGGTGCACCAGTGGCACACATACATGCCCTAAGGGCATGTATGTCTGCCACATCCCAGTGTTGTAAAAGCAAACAAGCATTGGAAATGCAATAGGTCTCGGATTTATTTAAGTTAGAGCTAATGGCATTGTAAATGGCAATGTCTTTTAGCCATGTGTTATGGAGTGTATGCATGTGGTGTGTAGTGGAATTATGTGGGTTGGATTGGAATTGTAGCAATGGTGACATGCTGCGCTTTGGGTGAATATGTTTAAAAGTAAAGTGCACCATACTGCGATTGCTACAATAGTTAATTGTGGATGCGTTAACAATTGATGTGTGCACTGATGGCTGGTGGTGTGTGTGCCTGTAGAAATTGTGCACTGATGGCTGGTGGTGTGTGTGCCTGATGGAAGCGTGCACTGCCGGCTGGAGGTGTGTGTGCCTGATGGAAGCGTGCAATGACGGCTGGTGGTGTGTGTGCCTGGTAAAAGCGTGCACTGACGGCTGGTGGTGTGTGTGCCTGGTGAAAGCATGCACTGACGGCTTGTGTTGTGTGTGCCTGGTGAAAGTGTGCACTGATGGCTGGTGGTGTGTGTGTGTTTGGTGAAAGCGTGCACTGACGCCCGGTGGAGTGTGCCTGGTGGAAGCCTGCACTGACGGATGGTGGTGTTTGTGCCCGGTGAAAGCGTGCACTTACAGCTGATGGTGTTTGTGCCTGGTGAAAGCGGGCACTGACTGCTGGTGGTGTGTGTGTGTGTGTGTGGTTGCGTGTGTGGTGATGAGTGTGTGGTGGTGAGTGTGTGGTGGTCAGAGTGTGTGTGGTGTGTGTGTGTGTGTGTGTGTGGTGTGTGTGTGGTGTGGTCTTATGTGTGTGGTGTTATGTGTGTGAGTGGTGGACTTAGTTTGAGTTTTCGAACCCTGCACACTCACACACTGCCCCTACATACTCACACAATGTTCACCCTGCACACACACTGCTCACCCTGCAAACTCACGCACTGTTCACCCTGCAAACTCGCACACTGTTCACCCTGCACATTCACACACTGTTCACCCTGCACACTCACACACTGTTCACCCTGCACACTCACACACTGTTCACCCTACACACAAACACTGCTCACCCTACACACTCACACAATGTTCACCCTGCAAACTCACACACTGCTCACCCTACACGCTCACACCATGTTCACCCTACACACTCTCACACTGCTCCCCCCGCACACTTACACACTGCTCACCCTACACACTCACACACTGCTCACCCTACACACTCACACAATGTTCACCCTGCAAACTCACACACTGCTCACCCTACACGCTCACACCATGTTCACCCTGCACACTCACACACTGCTCACCCTACACACTCACACACTCCTCACCCTATGTAAGGCGAAAAGACCTAGCTCTGCCCTTTGGCCTGTGTTGTAATCGTACAGTAGGTTGTGAGTAGTTGCGCTTGATTGGTTGGGGCGTCCCCTCCTTGCTGCTCCCCTCACAGAGGGCCGGCTGCCTCCATGAAGCTCCCAAGACACGTGTTCAGCTGTTCTTTGTTTTAGCTCCTGTTTGTCAGTGCAACGTGTAAGCGCACAAGCATACCCTGCTCTCTCTGGAACACTCACACTTCTGAGTCTCTCTCTCTGCAGTCACTCACTCTGCAGTCACTCTCACTCTGCAGTCACTCTCACTCTGCAGTCACTCTCACTCTGCAGTCACCCTCACTCTGCAGTCACTCACCCTGCAGTCACCCTCACTCTGCAGTCACTCTCCCTCTCCAGTCACTCTCACTCTGCAGTCACTTTCACTCTGCACAGGGTGTGGGGCAGGCGGGCGTGCTTTGTGTGCCCAGGGTAATTATCCCCGGAGGGAGCGTCATTTCTCACCCTCCGTGGCGGTGTGAGAAAAGGCGCAAAGTCTGAGGCTGTTTAATGGGTTATAATGTGTTGGGGTGGCGTGTTAATCTGTCAGTGTGGTTTAGTATGTGGATACTGGTGGGTGGCGACCAGCGCGAGGGAAAAGCCCTGGGGTGGGTTTGTTTGTGTGTGTGTGGTGGGGGGGACCTGTTTCCCTTACCTCCTCTTAGACAGTGCATGAGTTTCGTGACCTGAACCTGTTGCAATAAATTACTGTAATCCCCTCGATCACGTTACTTTGGAATTGTAGATAATGATAATCTTCTTACCTCTAAATCTCTATTAAGATGGGGCAATGCTGGCTGGCACTGAACAGGCAGTTGCCGATCCACACTCTGCCATGCTCAGCAATGCTTTTTGATGCGGACTGTAGGGTTAGCCTGCGCTGGGCCTCCGAATATTTTTGGGAAAGTAGTCAGGACACTTTATTTTGATGGGTGGTGTCATTTACCACACAATTTGGTTCCCAAGATATACTTTAACGGATATCTTGAGCGAGTCACTACTCAGTAACTGATGACTCGCCCCCATGCGTACGTGTGCCCCTTGTTTAGTTAGCGTGGTTTGTGAGAACTAGTTCATTCAGCGATGCATTTGCAGGGACACCCCTTGGATTTAATCGGTGTGCACGGGTTGGGTGGCCCGTAGGGTGTTGCTTTCACGTTTGAGAGGTTCATGCCTCACAAAGTCCAAAAAGGCAGATAACAAACCAGTTTGCGAACTCCCCAGTGGACCTGAAAAACCTAAGTGAGCTGAATGTTGTTGTGCACTTTAGGGAATCCCCCTATTGGGGTACAGCGGGAGCTTAATGTGAAAGGGGGATCTCGGAGGGTCTCAGATTATGGCCCTGTGTGGACAGTCCTTGGGATGCACTGATTGATGCGTGGAGGAGCATTAGTCAACTCGGAGCTGTGGTGCCTTCACTCTGTGGGGACGCCGCTCAGTCAGTGCTGTCGTGCGTGTGGGTGGCGGTACTCCTCCAGGTTGTCAGTATTTAGTGGGGGAAGATACTCTCCCGTGTTCAGTGGCCTGTGTGTGTGAGGGGGTGCCACTTTTCAGCTTCTGTCGCATGTGTGGTGGGAGGCGGGGGCTGGTGGTGACGGATGCGTGCGCTCCCCGCCTGCCTCTGGCGCACCCAGCAAGGAATGCGAGCCCAGCCCAGCCTGCTCCAGGGACTCCTTACGTAAAGGCGAGGCACCTTCCCGGGCGGGTGATCCTCGGATCTTTCTTACTTTCTAACAGCCTCAGCCCACACAAATCCCTCCCACCTCCTGGGAGCCCCTGTAAGAGCCCTTCCATGGCCGGTTCTGTCTGTCGCTGAATGTTTAAGGTGGCAGCAGTCACGGATCTGGGGGAGGGAGATGTTGAAGCCAGAGATATAAACATACGGTGGTGGTCTCTAGTGACAACAGTAAAACTATGGCTATTGACATGCATGCAAGCCAATATTAGCAGAAATGTTTTTATTTTTGAATTCTTATAGTTACATTTTTCTCAGGATACATTAATGATAAATCACATTTTACCCGTTATCTCTTTTCAACTGTTACCACACGTTGCTTTGTATGAGACTGGAAGGCCAAAACATGTGGTGCTTCAAAAGTCTTACGTGCTCGGTCTTTCTTTGTAGAAGAAATAGACCATGAGAAAGAATCGACCTACAAAAAAAAAAAGCCCACGAGTGGTGCGCGCGCGCCACTGCGAGCATATGTTTTGAATTTTCGCGGCTGTCAAGCCGCGATAATTAAAAACATATGGCCTCTGGTGCACGGAACAGACACCAATAGGCCATAGGCGGAGCTATGCTGCCGCCTATGGCCTATTGCGTGTTCTGTTACAAAACAGCACGCTCGCAAAGGCCAATGAAAATGGACCTTGGAAATAACACGCACGAACTGCGTGGAATTTCCAGGTCCATTTTCAAAACGCAGGGGAAAGGACTCTCGCTGCGCGACACTGCATGCGCAGTGTACGGCAGGCCCGAGCCCTACAAATTGCTCTTTCAAAGTTTTTTTTTATTTACCACCAACTTGTAGTTGGTGGTAAATAACGAATCCTGAAACGAAACTTAAGTGCCCTCTACATTACGTATTCGGTAATTTACCGAATCGGTATGTTAAGAAATCGGTAATTTACCGATTCCTTAAGTTACGTATTCGGTAAAATACCGAATCCTACAAAAATGCCACCTACATTCCAAATGCCAAATACCGGTCGGGTAATTTCCCATTATAATAATGGGGTAACCCTAGAGGTACTGGACCTGGGTAATTACTAATGTAAACAAACAATGGTCCAAGACCCAATTTTTTGAAAACGAAAAATCAACGATTAAACAGCTTAAGGTGTGCATAAAATTCACAACCCAAACACAATTAATGAGAAACAAGAGAATAGGCAACAGTAACAAACTCAAACTTTTTTTGCATTTAATCCATTCTTGGAGTCCAAATTATTATCTACAGTTTTTTATACATTTTATATACAATGCCCCGTATCAAGAGCGTGCAGTAAAAGAAAAGAAAGTGTCAAAGGGCGTGATCGTGATGAGATGAAAAGAGAAAAGAAATCACACAGAGTATATAAAAAATTATTCTGTTTATTCAGAAAGAAAACAGTCAACGAAGGACTGGAGCAATAAATCCTGGCCACATTAGTAAGTCAAATGTACAGTCCTTAATGTTATTCATGAGACATAAGATGTATGAATGTCTGCACTAAAGGGAAGATAACATTAGTGGTCCAGGTATTTTTAATTAGGTGTCGACGTTTCGACTCGTCTTGCGGCCTTGCGGTTAGTTATTCCTGGGCCATGCGAGTCTTCTTCAGGACAGATATGACGGGGCAAGGGATCAGGTAGATGACCCTATAGAGAATACAAATATCGGTGAGGATTGGAGCTGTTGCCTATTTTATTTATTTAAAACCTAGGAGAGGGTTCAAAAAATGGCTTACCCTTCACAGGATGGGGTAGGCGTAATTTCTCCCAAGGTAACTTGGTCCTTACAAATTGGAGGGGGTATTATATAGGTCCTCTGAAAAAATCAAAGAGGAACCTGTGCGTTACAATAATGCATGCTTAGTAGGAATTATTGCCAGGATAGACAGTATAAATATATTATTACCTTGTGTGTGCGTATGGGGTTCCTATGTTAATCATGAGACCATATACCAGTATATGTCTCCTCAATCCAAATCCATGGTAATTGTGCAGCTTGAAAAAGTCTTCACATTTTTTATTATACCTAGAAAGTTAAGGGCCAAATACTAGTAAGTATCAATACAGTATGGTTCCAATAGTAAATAGACAGATGGCCAAACGGGGGCCCTTTACCTGATTAAAGCTGTCTAAAATTGCTTCAGAGAAAGGATAAATCATTCGCCAAATCGAAGCCAGAAACAGCAACTAAAAGCAGAAAAACGGGGATAAGTCTCCTTCCCTGAAACGCTCCGCGTTATTCTAGCAGGGTCTCACATGTTAACTTACTTGGAAAAAACCGAGCAGCGTGGTCTGGTAAGTAGACACGCGTCGGTAGTGGAACCCCAGGGCAGAGTGGTTCAACACATCGTGTGTTGACTCTGTTGTACCGCGTTCGGATAATAGAACGCGATGACGGACTACTCCGTGACCGGGCACTTCCGGGTGAGGGAGGACACTCCCTTCGCCCGTGTATTGGTTTAAAATTGGAATATTAGGTTTGAAACATTGACGCTAGAAGGTGTAAACCAAGCCCCTGTTAATGTTTAGCGCTACAGGTTATTATGTGAGCAAAAAATATAATTATTTCTTGCAAGAGTACATGTTCGAAAATATTTATAATTAGCGTGTTAACAGGCTAGGCACGTTCATCATGGGGTATACTACATATAAGCTAGTTTTAGTTGCATTGAACATAGGAGAATCAGCTTAAAGGTGAATACCCATGGCGGCCATTTTGAGTTGGGGAGACACAGATCGGGCCCCATTGGTCATCATAATACACATGTTAAAAGACATATTTACAAAGAAAAGGGACAGTTGACAAACACTATTTACAATTACACACAAACAGCGCATAGTTACCATAGTAATAGTCATTCACAATGAACATACAAGATCTGAATGTCATAGCTGATTTCACACTTGAGGGAAAAAAGGGGGGAATAAAGATCAGAGGATTCCCACTTGTCTATTGATCTACTCTAATTCATTCAACCCTTTGTGTGCCGTATCCAGGAGGTGTATCCAACGGCATTCCCTCCTGCTTAGGATGCTCTGTACATCACCCCCTCGTGGGTTAGCTTGTACTTTTTCCACGACCCACCATTTGATGCTCTCCGGAGGGTGCGAAAAAGTGGTAAAATGCTGTACAAGTGGAGCCCCTATTGTTTTGCACCGAATCCGGCTGACATGTTGGAGGATCCTACACTTTACTCTTTGGATGGTTTGGCCCACATACATAAACCCACAGGGGCAAAGAATGGCATAAATCACCCCTGTGGTGTTGCAGTTACTGTGAATTTTTAATGTGTATGTTTGGTCATTATGAGTAAAAGTGGTACATTCCACAGACATGGGGCAGGCTTTACAATTCCCGCATTTTTTGTGCCCAATTACCGGTGGTAAACCCCATAGTGTGGTTTGGGAAGGGGCTGATGGTGTAGGAAGAAGTGACTTGATGAGATGATCCCATTAAAAATTTATTGATCTTGTATGTTCATTGTGAATGACTATTACTATGGTAACTATGCGCTGTTTGTGTGTAATTGTAAATAGTGTTTGTCAACTGTCCCTTTTCTTTGTAAATATGTCTTTTAACATGTGTATTATGATGACCAATGGGGCCCGGTCTGTGTCTCCCCAACTCAAAATGGCCGCCATGGGTATTCACTTTTTAAGCTGATTCTCCTATGTTCAATGCAACTAAAACTAGCTTATATGTAGTATACCCCATGATGAACGTGCCTAGCCTGTTAACACGCTAAATATAAATATTTTCGAACATGTACTCTCGCAAGAAATAATTCTATTTTTTGCTCACATAATAACCTGTAGCGCTAAACATTAACAGGGGCTTGGTTTACAACTTCTAGCGTCAATGTTTCAAACCTAATATTCCAATTTTAAACCAATACAGGCGAAGGGAGTGTCCTCCCTCACCCGGAAGTGCCCGGTCACGGAGTAGTCCGTCATCGCGTTCTATTATCCGAACGCGGTACAACAGAGTCAACACACGATGTGTTGAACCACTCTGCCCTGGGGTTCCACTACCGACGCGTGTCTACTTACCAGACCACGCTGCTCGTTTTTTTCCAAGTAAGTTAACATGTGAGACCCTGCTAGAATAACGCGGAGCGTTTCAGGGAAGGACACTTATCCCCGTTTTTTCTGCTTTTAGTTGCTGTTTCTGGCTTCGATTTGGCGAATGATTTATCCTTTCTCTGAAGCAATTTTAGACAGCTTTAATCAGGTAAAGGGCCCCCGTTTGGCCATCTGTCTATTTACTATTGGAACCATACTGTATTGATACTTACTAGTATTTGGCCCTTAACTTTCTAGGTATAATAAAAAATGTGAAGACTTTTTCAAGCTGCACAATTACCATGGATTTGGATTGAGGAGACATATACTGGTATATGGTCTCATGATTAACATAGGAACCCCATACGCACACAAAAGGTAATAATATATTTATACTGTCTATCCTGGCAATAATTCCTACTAAGCATGCATTATTGTAACGCACAGGTTCCTCTTTGATTTTTTCAGAGGACCTATATAATACCCCCTCCAATTTGTAAGGACCAAGTTACCTTGGGAGAAATTACGCCTACCCCATCCTGTGAAGGGTAAGCCATTTTTTGAACCCTCTCCTAGGTTTTAAATAAATAAAATAGGCAACAGCTCCAATCCTCACCGATATTTGTATTCTCTATAGGGTCATCTACCTGATCCCTTGCCCCGTCATATCTGTCCTGAAGAAGACTCGCATGGCCCAGGAATAACTAACCGCAAGGCCGCAAGACGAGTCGAAACGTCGACACCTAATTAAAAATACCTGGACCACTAATGTTATCTTCCCTTTAGTGCAGACATTCATACCTCTTATGTCTCATGAATAACATTAAGGACTGTACATTTGACTTACTAATGTGGCCAGGATTTATTGCTCCAGTCCTTCGTTGACTGTTTTCTTTCTGAATAATACAGAATAATTTTTTATATACTCTGTGTGATTTCTTTTCTCTTTTCATCTCATCACGATCACGCCCTTTGACACTTTCTTTTCTTTTACTGCACGCTCTTGATACGTGGCATTGTATATAAAATGTATAAAAAACTGTAGATAATAATTTGGACTCCAAGAATGGATTAAATGCAAAAAAAGTTTGAGTTTGTTACTGTTGCCTATTCTCTTGTTTCTCATTAATTGTGTTTGGGTTGTGAATTTTATGCACACCTTAAGCTGTTTAATCGTTGATTTTTCGTTTTCAAAAAATTGGGTCTTGGACCATTGTTTGTTTACATTAGGTCGGGTAATTTCAGCCGTTACCTACTGGTATCGGGCGACCTACATCTGGCCCGTAATCTTTAATTCTTGGCAAATGGTAGAAGAATGAGTCCTGATTATGGCGAGAGACTGCCTTGGACTGCCATACTAAATTCCTATTGCTCATTGTGCCATGTGGATTCAAACTGTACCCCACTAAAGAAGCTCAATCATGCAGAAACATGCCTGGGACTGTATATTTTCCAATTCCTATGGAACATTACCAGCCTCGCTCCAAAAGGGGCTAGATTATTTCTATTGGGGTGGGACCAAGATGGATATGGCAGAGAAGGGAATAGAATGAGCCCATAATAACTACCTATACTTCAGGTTAATTCACGTGTTCTGTCCATCTCTTTTTTATTTTTGTCAGTTAGGATGAGTGGTGTCAGTTTGTCATTCACCACTAGTTATTCAGACTAATTGCACCTCTTACACATACGCACGCCATACACATTGAAACATACATTGAAATTTGCATGTAACACTATATATTCTTATTTTATCCAGGACAGTCAAGCTCTGCTAAGGCTGAATTAGGTGGTAAACAAGCCGAGTTCATGGCCAATACAGCATGGGATTTTGCTACGAAAGAAGGATTTCGAATATTTAATGCTTCACCAACGAAACCATCTGCAACCACTATTAGATCGTACAGTACTTGGGCCAGCAGAAGGCACTGGGACATAAACAGACCTGCTAAAAAAAGAGTGTTTACTTCGACGCCAGTTTCTGCTTCTGCGCATGCTTCAAAAGGACTTATTATCTCACCTGATGGTCTTTCTGAAGAAGTTCAGGGTCTTTACAATAAACTGAAGGAATTTATTCATGTGAATATCTATCCTATTGAGCAGATGCTACGAGATCATCAGGTTTCAGAGAACAGATGGACCCCACCTCCTGTACTAGAGAAACTTAAGGTAATGGATGCCACATTCCTACTGGAATTCAAATGTTGTTTATTAAGTAAATTCCTCATATTAAATGATGATTTAGGAAGGACCCATAATAGGCTTTCTTTCTACCTACATCTACCTATGTCAAGTTTTGTAAAGCACAGCAAACACCCTGGTGCTATAGAAATTGTGGGAACCAAATAAAATATAGAGCAAGCTCAGGGTCGTAAAGCCAGCCCTTTAAAGGTTTTTAATTTAAAATGTTCATACAGAAAACTTCTTTCCAAAGCCAGTACCACAGCCCTGTGGTCTGGTAGGAGAAAGTTTTACGTCCGAGATGAGTTCTTTTGTATCTGTTTCGAAGTTAAATATTATTTTTGTTTTTTTTACTCCTTCCATACAGATCACACCGCTAGTACAAAACAAATTTGGTAATTTGACTGAGCTTCATTGGTTTATCATTCGTTGTCAAGTGGCTTTGGCAACATGTTGGCACGGTACAAATCAGATAAATGATATATTGTGTGTGACAAGCACTAGCTATCTTCATATGAGTAGAACTCTTAATAGAACCACATTTCTATTTGGGGTGTATAGGTAGACTGCTTTAAAGCCTGCCTTTGTTCTGAAACCAAGGGCGAGAGGTAACACACACATTGCATGTTTTGTATATTAATTGTATAGACAATAGTTCAGGGTGTGTTAGAATGCATTCCCAATATTTATAGATGCACTCAAATTCAACAATTTGCTCTTTTGGAATAGTTTTCCGGTGTGTATTGCCTATCGTTTATTAGGGAATAATTTCACAGCTGCACCTTTTAATAAGGCTTGACGTATGTTGATTCAGGCTTTCATTTTAGTTTTTTATTTATAAAAGTTATAGATTTTATTGTTTTACAGTCTCTGAAACATAGTTTTTAGTCGGGTATTTGTGGGTATCCCATTGTTACATAGGCCAACATGTTTTAACTCCTGTCGCCTTATTGTGGCGTCTTCATCAGGACATGAACCATAGAGATGCTCACTGCAAGTATTCTGCAGGAGCATACGGGAGTTTATAATCACCGGCAGCCTGTGGGTGTTAGTGCACAAATGGAGGGCTCACTGTAGTCTTTTTGCTCAGTCTTTATTTGTCTTCATTTCTGATTAAATTATTTCGGTGCAGTAGATCGTGGCATATTTCTCTCTGTCGCAATCCTTGTACGAGTAAAAGATATTTCTAGGACGTAGAAACTACAAGAGTTATGTAAATTCCCAGTGAAGTCAACATTTGTTGGCGTTTAAGTAGGCTCGTACACAAATGCCCAAAACATTGCTAAAACCAAATTTGTGAATGCAGAAAGCTCAAAACACTGATCAGAACAACATGGGAAGTGTTCTAATATATCTTACACTAACTTAACAAATCATGCCTTGCAGTCTATGGCTGTTGTGAAAACTATACCTGAAGTTCTATATTTAATTAAATAGATGACATTTGGGAAATACCCAGAGACTGATTGTCTTCAAAGTCTACAACTAGGCATTATTACCATTGTTGGTCTCAAATTGTAATGACTGTTTGGGAGAAGTGTGCAAATTATTGGTTCATCTCCCTGCACATTCTTAATGCATAAAGTTTAACTTTGACCGACTGTGTACTTTTCATCTGGGGTTCTATGCATTTGCTTTCATCTATTGCATCTGCACACTTTCTTGAACTTTCAAGATTTTCAAAGTTAGTGGTGAGAGTGGAGGGGGTGGAGGCGTGGTCAACTGCTGAACAAGATGGTAGCGGGAGCATGAAATCCTGCGCCACAGTGGCAAAACTGGACTAAATCCTGGTGACACAGGGCGTCTGCTGGCACCACCATACTGCTGAAAACCAGAGAGTGCTGGTGGTTACCATGCTTCAGGCTGCAGGGCTCCAGTCCAGAGGGGTACGGGTCTTCCCCCCCTCACCATGACACCCTAAGTACTGGTTGGGCGTCTAAGTGGGGATCCAGAAAGGACCATGAACTGAGGCACACTGGTAGAGGGGAAGAGGAGGACTACCAGAGCAGCCCAAGACAAAATGGTTGCCTAAAATAGGCAGGACAGGCCTGCACCATAGCCCCCAAGCTAGAGCACAAACCGCAGGAGGGGAAAGCCTTCATATACTTCACCTGTGTAGCATCTGACACAGTGCACAGATAGGTGAGAGAAGCTCAGTTGAAGATTGCAGAAGCACATCACTGTCTATGCTAGCATCTGGTTAAACACCTGAGATGGTGCTTAAAGGGGTTCAGTGAATGGATTTGGAGACTACGGGCTGGGATATACTGTGATGGTTCCTCGCTTTGCCCCATGCCCACTTAAGATGATTAAGAAGATGCTTGAAGTAGTAGCAGGAGTGACGCCCAAGACCTTGTGTTGCCTGGATTTTTTAAGGGCTACCAGAGTCACCTCGTGCAACTGCGGGAGAGGGCCTAGCAAAAGAAATGAGGGGAAGGCAGAACATCGAAGGGACAATAACTGAGAGACGACCCTGACATTGAGGTGCGCAGAGAGATGGGTCTTGGCCACACTCTTCTCTATCCATCCTCCAGGCAGGTAAACTGAATACATATGCTTTTTGTAGTGGCACGCCTGGGCAACCAACTGAAACGGATCTAGCAGAGACCCCACAGGAGCCTGAGGACCCACCCCTTCACAATCTCCTTCAGGCGGTGAAGGACTCTAGATTGGCCCAAGAACACAAAATAGGCATGCTGGCAGTGGACGGTACTGTCCTGAGGGCAGATCTTCAAAAAACAGCCACCAGGTTGGGGACAGCTGAACAAACCAAGACAGAACACACATGGCCCGTCAAAAACCTGGAATTAGACGTCCAACGCCTCACAGAGACTACCCACAAACTGTATACCTGAGCGTAGGACGCGGAGGGGTGTTGTTGGTGCAACAGTATGCGCTTTGTGGGGCTACCGGGAAAGACAGAGGCACTGGTAGTCTAACAATTCAGGAAGGCCTGATCAAAACCATGGTGGACCCAGAGGTTCTTTGCAATGACTTTGTGGTTGAACTGGCACACAAAATAGCAAGCGTACCCGAACACCAGGGGAAAAATCCAGGCCACTGATAGCACCGATATTGAATCGTGGAGACTGGGAGGCAATCCTGAGGGCCGCTCATCAAAAAGTGCAGTTGTCCATTGACAATGCAGAGCTCCAGCTTTTCCCAGACTACACACAAGAGATGCAAACCACAGTCTTTTGATAAAGCCATAGTAGAACTTCACAAATGCAAGATACTATACACAATGCTTTTGCCCGGGAAACTCTACATCGGCATGGAAGGCAATGCATGGTTTTTCCTGCCACCAAAGGAAGTTTGAAATTATCTGTAGGCATTGCAGCCATCTGGACACTGGAGACACACCAAGAGAAACAGCCGAACCAGAGAAATGGAGGACAACACAGCTACACCAAGATCACTGAACCTCCGAGGCACTTGTGATGGGGTCCAAAGAATCTTGGAATCAGCAGTGGAATGAACATATAATGTTGGGAGCCGATGAGGCCCGGATACTATCTTCTCATATCTACACTTTTAGGGGATCTGCCCCTATTCCTTGGGGAATTGGACTGAAGTACTGAAACAGTGAACTCCACATTGGTTTTGTAAGCTTAATGTTGCTCTGGAGGGCGACGGGCACCTCAGGCATTGGGGTGGTGGACAGTTGGAAGCTCACAGCATGAGGCTGTAGGGAGGAGGGGTGGAGGGAGATGGTTGACCCAAGGTATTGCGGTTATGGGGGTGGCTTAATAAGAGACTGATGAACAGAGGGGAAGTACTAGCAGGTAAAAGTAACATAACACTATTGAGATGGCCAGTAGACCAGGCGACCTGCCTCTTAAGATCTTATCTTGGAATGTTAATGTGCTAGGGCACAAAATTAAAAAGGGTATAGTGCAGAAATACTTCTACCGATAAGATCCGGACTTGATACTGTTACAAGAGACACACCTGGTGGGTACAAGGATTGACTTCCTAGGTAGGGGTAGATATAAATATTGGGCGCACTTGGGGTTTACCAAGGGCACACAATAGAGGGGTATACTGGCCTGCAAATCACTTCCACTCACTGTTAATCAGACATGGACGGATACGAAGCTGTGCTATGTGACTATAAGGGCATGTGTCAAGGCGCACCGGTGGCTGCTGTGTCATGGAATGTCCCCCAGGGTCTACAGACAACATGCTAACAAAAATGGGCAAAAGACTGTCCCAAACACTGGACACATTGACCGTTATAGGAGAAGACATAAACATGAAGATGAGGGCTGATATGGACAGAACAACAGCAAGATAGTCAGGGCGCACAGGTACGATGCTGTTTGGTTTTACACAGGCAGTGAGCCTGGTTGGCCCTTGTGTGAGTCTTACCCCGAGAAGCAACAGTATTCCTGTGCAGCCAATGGGATGAGAGATGATGCCACAGATCCATAGAGGTAGATATGGGGATACACACTTTCTTCCTTAGGGTATATTTGACCAGTCACCCCTGTGCACTACAATGTACACCACACTATTTAGCCCCAGAACAGAGTGGCAATTGGATCTCTGGGAAATCCGAGATGAGAACAGCAAACAATTCCTCCTTCAGGTGACAGACCAGTACTTGCTGAAAACGTGCAATCTGCGTCATCTGAGGGCCCACTGTGGGAGGCCTCTAAAACAGGAGTGTGGGGGCAATGAATAACAAAAATATAGGGCAAGTGCAGGAACAAACTACGGGTAATCCACGGGCTCAAGACGAACCTGGCCCAATGATAGGGGGACTATGTGCTGGATCAGAATGCCGCAGTAGCCTATTTGATGGCGATGGTCAGGGTAGAATACCAACAGTTATTGGAGGATGAGGCCAAAGCACTAAAACGAGCAAAACATCATAGACTCTCTCAAGTGGGCAATATCGCGGGGAAATTCCTGGCCTGACTGACTAGAGGGGCAGCGATGGATAAGCAATGGATAAGACAGGGGAAGACACAGACGGGACTCCTAGTGGAATCTGCGCCGGACACAGCGAACGCCTTCGCTGCATATCCAGAGCTGGTCTACCAATTGGAGATACTCTACACAGAGAGAAGACCTTGAGAAGTTCATAGGCGACATCCTGACACATAGTCTGTAAGTGTACAATAGAACCAGGCTGGACTGAGCAATGAAGGCATAGGAAATAGGCAAGACCATTCGATAGATGAAAAGTGGGAAAACCCCAGGCCAAATGGCTTCACAACAGTTTTTTTAAATTTCAGGACAGCAAACTCAGGGAAGGATTGCTGCTGATGTATCAAGATACCCGCAAGGTGAGTTTCCTACCAAGCGATCTCTGCCAATCAATGATTGTACTAATACATAAGAAGGGGGAAACTGCTGTGGACTGTGCATCATATAGGCCTATTTCCCTGATGCTGAGGTAAATATTTTGGGGAAGGAGTTTGCCTAATCACCTGTATCAGGTTATTAACTAATTGATTGCACCTGATCAGTCAGGTCAGGACCCATGTCACATGGGTCCACTCACCATAATCTGTGGCACCTTTATGGAGTTATGGGCAACAGAGACAGGCTGAGACAACTGGTGGTGCTCCTCTCACGCAATGCCTCAAGGGAATTTGACATGTTAGAATGGCCCTATTTGATGGCAGTTCTTGAGAAGATGATACTTGGAAGGGAGTTTGCGGCATAGGTATAGCGGCTCATTGCCGACCCCACAGCGAGAGAATGCAAATTAACGGTACGGTCTCACGAGAATTTGGGCTGGGGCAAAGATGGGGATATCCACTTTTCCACCCTTCTGTTTGCTTTTTCAGTAGAACTATTGGCAAAATGGGTGAGGATAGATGCACTGCTGAAGAGCCTCTGAAGGGATCAGGGGAGGGAGAACAGAATCTCCTTGTACGCAGATGATATGTTGCCCTTTCTGGTGGACCCAGAAATTCGATTCTGTGAATAGTTGACATACTCACCACATTCACAAAATTTGCTGGAGTGCTTATCAACTGGCAAAAATCTCTAGCGTATTCTCGATAGGATGGCTTCCCCCACAGGCATGAGAGTGCTCCCCTGGACTGGACGACGCAGGGGTTCAAATACTTGGGAATATTCATAATGATAGAGCCCAAAGAATTAATGCGCCGCAACCTCTGGTGTGTCCTTAACAAAGACAAATTAGATGTGGGACACTGAAGGAAACTCTCACTATCATTTCTGGCGACGGGAGCACTCTATACAATTACAGTGCTCCCTAAATTCCTGTATATGTTGCAGAAACACCATTTGAGGTTTCCAAATCCTTTTTTGCAGCAGTCAATGCAGTAACCTGCTCTTCACTCTGGGGCGGACTGGTTACAGATAAAAATTGTACATCGGGCGTGCTACACTCAAATCAGGCTATAACATATGGGGAAGCTGAATATTAATAGATGTCTGAGGGGATGTCACCAGGAAGGTTCGCTCTTACCTACATTATGGTTTTGCCCAAGGATAAAGGATTTCTGTTCGCCATGAAGAGCCACCTCACAAAGGCCCTAGACTCCAAACTGACCCTGAATGCCCAGCTAATAGGCTTGGGAATTTGGGTCGGTAAGACGCTGTCAAAATATACTATGCTGTTTGCAATGTTGCATGGATGGTGGGCCTAGGAGATATGGTCAGACAGTGGAGTAGCTCAACTCTACCACAGTTACAAGAATAGGCACGTAATATAGGCTGGTGCATGCAGGTCGAGAAAACAGTCTACTGAGGCAATTGAGAGATCTCCAAGGCAATGACAATCCCACTGATGATACTCTGAATGAGACTCAGTGGTTTGTAGTCCTGAACCCTAGCAATCTTACAAGGTTAAGGATGTGTTAAGGACACTGTAAACTACTGTCATCTCTTAGGTTACCTTCATGCAAGGTATCACTGGAGAGGCCACTCTCTCCCTATAGTCAATTACACACACGTTGAGAGACTACTTTCTCCCCCACACCCTACCAATGGGAACTATAAGGCATATGTACTGTAATAAAGGAAAGTGTTAACTCTTCCTCTTAAAAAAGGTTTACACTCTTGCAAGACTATTGCGGGATCGGAATAGAAAGTAATGATTCAACTTTTCTAATAATAATAAATGGACTTAAAATAAATAAATGAGTATCAATGTGTGCTATGTACCAGTGTTGCTCTCATGGAAATAAACGTGGGGTATTTAAATAAACCTAAATGATTTATTTTTCTCCACAATGAAATCATAGATTGTATTTCATTAAATTAAACAAACTGTTACTATTGTGGTGTATGTAAATTATACATACTACATCAGGATATATTCAATGTAAATGCAACGTCATGTAAATTAGGAAGCACTTCCCCCTCGGACTGCACCCCAGCGATTTCCTGCCTGGTTCTTGGGAGAGTCTCACAAGAGCTTTTAAGAACGGGGAAAAGGGAAACATAATGCAAACCACATTGTATATGAAAGTAGAGGCTAGCTTTGAAAGGAGATTTTCTGTTAACAGTTTTAAACAACTAGAATCTTTTTTTTTGTCCTGTTAAGGAAGGCAAAAACATACAACTTTAATGTGTGAAACACCAACACCATCTCCTTATAAACAAAAAGGAAAAAAATATAGTACAAACTGTTAAAAAAAAGCCTACTTCCTGGGGTGTACTTATGATCTTGGACAAGCATGTCCTGGATAGACCTGCTTGTCTGCTTACTCAAGCAGCACAATAGTGCTATATTCATGAAAATGCAAATTTTACCTATGTCCTTCATTCACATTCTTAGAAGTGTCATTCAATATCTTTCTCGTAATGTACCTGCAGTTCCAGCAGGTGTCGCTCAGCCACCAGGGCATGGTGGCATGGTTAGAAGTCCTAGCATGATTAATTTGGTGATGGGGAAGTGGCCTCAGAATAGGGATGAATTTCCTTTTTAGTTGGTGGAAGAATTGGAGCAACTCGAAGCTGTCTTTCCTCACACATCTACTGTGGATAAACACAGGATACCTACAATGAGTTAGCCGAAAGGTCTTGTTCCCAATTTAGCAGATTGCACCACTTGGGGGAAAGTCTTTGCGACAGTTTACTCGCTATGATTTGGCACCCCCTCCATGACTGTGCTTCCGACGGGTCTTAAGAAAGTTCAGGATGAACAAGGAGCGGATGCCGCCCTTGAGTTGGGGATGAGACTCGTGGAGGCATTCCCCATAGTCTCGGACATGATTCTTGCTAACGTCAAGGGGGAAGCAGTTATCCTACAGGTGAGTCAGCTCCTTGAGGCAGTGGCTGACGTGGATAAACAAAGTGAATTGCCCAAGATTATAGCTAAAGTTTATAAATCATTGTGATGCAATAATTTGGGAATAAGACCTTTTACTCAGTCACAAAGTAAGCCCCAACCAGAAAAAGAGGGGCATCCAGTTTTTCCAAAGAAGAACTCTTATGACATTTTATTGGCGGAAGCTGATTGTCCTCCCCCCAGTCGTCTTGGCTTTGTCGTGGGGGAAGACGTAAAACGTCCTAGTTTTTCCTTTTACGTCTCGGAAGAGGCTAGACAAGCTTACAAGTCTGAATGGGCTTTGGCCCTAGCGCCGGCTGTGTATCGTAATCAAGTGTGCTGGTACGATCAATCACCGGGCCATGAGATAGCTCTATGTTCCATGCCACTGCCACAAGCCCAATACCCTATCAAACGAGACGCTAAAGCTTCCGTGAGTGTCATCTTGACACAATTAGAATATCAAGGTGTAATTGAACCCTGTGTTTCGTCAATGAAAAATCCTCTTTTTCCAATAGTGAAACTGGACGGTTCCTATTGTATATTGTTGGATTACAGGAATATGAATAGTCATGTTCGTACATTTTCCGTACAAAACACACAGAGCCCTGCGTGGATAAATAACATAGTCTGTAAAAAGTATAAAATAACACTTGATATATCCAATGGATTTTACAGTCACAATCTGGTTCCTGATAGCCGTGACTTGATGGCATTTACTGTGGTTGGCAATCAGTAAAGATTTACGCGTTTGCCTATGGGCTATAAGGATAGTCCTGGGGCTTTTGCTGTGCGTGTTGTCTCTTTTGCATAACATAGACCCAGATGCTTGCTCATACTTTGATGACATTTATTTGACAGATGATGAGTTGATACCCCATCTAGTCCACGTTGATCGCATCATTATGTCTTTTGCCAACCTGGGGTATAAATTTAATTTTGCTAAATCTGACATCGCCTATTTGACAGTGCTCTTTATGGGTTACAAACTCAATAACAAAGGTAGGGGTTTAGCCCCTCATTTCTTGGAGAAATGTGCGCAATTGCAACCTCCTTTTACTTTAAAAAAGTTACAATCTTTGCAGGGATTTTAAAATTTTGTGTGATCATATATCCCTGAATATGCCCAGGTCATCAAACCGCTTTATGCATTGATACAACCCACTTTTTCGTCTTGCAGCTGGTTTCCGGAACACACCGCGATTCTTCAGTCTTTGCAAGCAAATAGGCTTGCGACCAACTTCCTCTTAACAAGAGACATTTCTACAAATTTGGTCATACAGAATTTACTGGGTACAGTAGTGGGTGATACAGTCCTGATTGCATACAAATCGCACTTGTACACTTCAGCGAAGATGCGTTTGTCTTCGATTGAAAACATTCTTACAGCAGTCCAAAAGGTAATTCTTAAAGAACACTCCCTGGATCAAGGTAAGCGCATTCTTATGGTCTCGCCTTTGGCTGCTCTGGAAGCAGTCACGAAGGCGAGCGTTCCTAATTCTAAAGCCTTACATCCACGTTTGATTCAGTGGGCGAGTTCATTGACATCGGCTGATGTCACTTTTATCTTTGACCCATCATTACAGATGCAAGAGTTTTTACAATACAAGCCAGTTCATCCACCTCCATCGTCTCTTCTTCCTCTGGATCGGTACAAATGTATCATTTATACTGACGGATCTTCTCAACCAGCCATAGGCTCTAAACATGCTTTTCTGAAATAAACACGTAGTGATAGATTTCTTACCCTAGAATTACCCCCAGGCGACTGGATCCGGAAAGTTTTTCATCAGCAATACCCTGCGCGTCGGTAGGCGTCGTCGTGCGGCTCCGTGTGCCTCGTTGGCGCCGGGATGACGTCGCTGGAGCTACTTAGACGCGCCCACGCACGCTGACGTCAGTTCTGTTCTTTCTTTATCTGCGCCAGCAAGGGCAGATCCGGGAAGAGCGAGTACCCCTAGTCATTTTTTTGACTGAGCTTTTCAAGGCCTTTTACCTGATGTTTTCGAATTGATCGTCTCATGGTGTCGTAGGGATGTCCGGTTTCAAGAACTGTGGGGACTGTCAACGCATGATGTTGGAGACGGACCCCCACCGCTTGTGTCTTTACTGCCTGCGGTGCGACTATGACCCAAAGTCATGCCCCGACCGCTGGGCCATGGCACCAAAGACTTTGCAGGAGCGGTCCCAAAAGTTGCTTGAAGTCCGTCAGTCGGCTCCGTGCAGCTCGAGGTCCCTGTCCCATGAGAGGTCGAGGGACTGGTCGCGGAGCCGTCATCACCATTCTTCTGGATCTAAGTCTTAGCACTCGGAGTCAGGTAAGTCGAAGCATTCCAAAAAGAAGTCGAAGAAGCATCGTCGCTCTTTGACTTCTCATTGCCCGTCGTGCGACGCGGCTGACGGTGTGGGCAGTGCCACCCCCACAGCTCTGGCAGTGCCTACGACGTCGCCACCAGTTTACCCCCCTTTCCGGGTGTGGTGGCGACGCCTGCTCAGGTGCAAGAGTTTTTTGCTGCCATGGCCCAACTCTTTGGGCCGTCTGGCCCCGCGGGTATACCTGCGGGCCCCGTGGGCCCGACAGGGGGTCCTACTTTGCCATCTCTGGCGGCTCCGGCCCCGGTGTCATCGGCGGCACCGGCCCCCATGCCGCAGGCCCCCCAGAGATCCAGGATCGGATCCCAATCGATGCCGGTTGACCTAGTGACACCTCCACCGGCATTGATATCCCTGGCACTGCTTCCGACGTTGCCAGCTTCTCGGGACGACGTCGTCCCCAGGTTCAGACCGGACACGATGCCAGATCGGTGCTGCCCGACGCTGATACCGACATCGATGGGCCCTTTTGTGCCCTATGTCAGTCCTCCTTATTTTGAGCCTGTTCCACAGACTTCGGAGGAAGGGGAGGACTGGGAGGGGTCTGAGGACCCTCTAGCACAGGACTGTGCTTATGATGAGTACTGGGCAGAGGATTTGGGGGATTCCGGTGGTCTTGACACCTCACCTGACCTTGGCATGCTGTCTCCTCCTACAGTGGCTACGGAGGAGGGAGCCAGTTACGCAGTGGTGTTGCGTAGGGCAGTGGAGGCTCTCCACCTCGAACTCCCTATGGTGGCCGTCAGAACTAACCTCCTGACAGAAGTGCTCCAACCGGTGGCTACCTCTTCAGAGCCCTTGCTGCCTTTTAATGAAGCACTGTCAGATGTTCTTTTGGGCACCTGGTCCAGGCCCAACACAGGGGCTCCTGTGGACAGGAACGTGGTCTGACGCCATCGCCTGGCTCCGGGCAACCCCCTCTCCCTCTCCCTTACCCAACACCCCACCCCTGAAAGCTTGGTTGTCCAAGCCTCAGCATTCCAGAGCGTGCTCCCTACCGCACCTACGGATAGGGAATCCAAGAAGCTGGATCAGCTTGGCAAGAAGCTGTTTTCATCTGCCAGCTTCGGCTACTGGGCCTGATGGCCTCCTGCATCCTGATTGTGGATCGTGCCAGATGGCATTTTCGGGCTCTGCAGTGGGACCTGAAGTTCCACTGGGCACAGCATCAGGGCGACCTGTCTGATTACGTCCAGTTCTCGGAGGGCACTGCACGGCATTTGCAGGGGTGGCTTACGAATCGCGATTGGGTCAATGGCAGATCCCTCTCCCTTCCACAACCTGAACATACAGTTGTGACGGACGCGTCACTTCTGGGACGGGGCGGCCACATGGGGGAGGCAGAGATCAGAGGCCTCTGGTGTCCAGCGGAGTCCCGGCTCCACATCATCCTGCTGGTGCTTCGGGCGATCCACCTTGCACTGAAGGCATTCCTCCCCTCTGTCATGGGGAGAGTAGTGCAGGTGTTCACAGACAACACCACCGCCATGTGGTACTGCAACAAACAGGGCAGGGTGGGGTCGTGGACCCTATGCCAAGAGGATCTGCGCCTCTGGGCTTGGCTGGAACATCAGGACATGTTCCTGGTGGGGCAGGTTCTCTGAACGCTAGGGCGGATTAACTCAGCCACCGGTGCATGATGGATAACAAATGGCGTCTGAACTCTGACGTGGCGCAAGGTCTCTTTCAACAGTGGGGAGAGCCTTGGTTAGATCTATTTGCCACCAAAGAGAATGCGCAATGTCATCAGTTCTGCATGTTGGAATTCCCAAAGCGGCACTCGCTCGGCGACGCTTTTCGCTGCGAGTGGAGTTGCAGTCTGTTGTACGCCTTTCCGCCTTTACCACTTCTGCCCAGAGTGCTGAAGAAGACAAGGCGCGACCGGGCCCAAGTTGTTCTTGTGGCTCCGGACTGGGCTTGAAGGGTTTTGTATCCTGAGTGACTCAGTCTGAGCATTGATCCCCCGATCCGTCTGCCTCTTCGGGAGGATCTTCTGTTTCAGCAGCAGGGGACGGTCCTCCACCAGAACCTGTCCAGCCTCCATCTCCTTGCGTGGAGATTGAGCAGCGGCAGTTGACGTCTTTCGACCTTCCCCCCCGAAGTCTGTAATGTTATCTTGGCGGTCAGGCGTCTCTCTACTAAGACAGTATACGCCTGGAAGTTGAATACGTTTGTGGCATGGTGCACAGCAAAGGCTGTGGATCCTCTTTCTGCCCCTCTTTCAAAGGACCTTCTTTTTCTTCTCTCTTTGGCCCAACAGGGCTCTGCTCTGGGCACTATCGGGGACTATCTCTCGGCCATTTCCGCCTTTTTAAGCCTCCCAGATCAGCCTTCTCTTTTCAAGTCCCCTGTTGTGAATAGAGTCTTGAAAGGCATCATGCACATGTTTCCTCCTGTTCCTTTCGTGATGCCTCAGTGGGACTTGAATCTAGTTCTTACCTTTCTGATGTGCCCTCCCTTTGAGCCACTTCATAATTGCCCTCTTCGTCTTCTCACTCTACCGACTGCTTTCCTGGTTGCCATCACCTCTGCCAGAAGAGTGAGTGAGCTCCAGGCTCTTTCTTCTAAGCCTCCTCTTCTCTCTGTCCATCCGGACAAAGTTGTTCTAAGGGCTCTTCCTTCTTTACTGCCAAAGGTTGTCACTGCCTTTCACATCGGGCAGATCATCACTTTGCCCACCTTCTTTCCACCTCCGCATCCCTCTAAAGAGGAAGAGAGGCTCCACCATTTGGACCCAGAACGTGCGCTCTCTTTTTATCTGAGCTGCACACAACAGTTCCGGGTGGATGACCAGCTCTTAGTTGGCTACGAGGGCGTCAAGAAAGGTCGGGCTGTGTACAAATGGACCATCTCTCGTGGGTTGTTCTGTGCATAAAGGCTTGTTACTCTTTGGCTAAAAAGGAGCCTCCAGTGGGGTTGCGCAGCCACTCTACCAGGGCGACGGCAGACACTACTGCTCTGGGGCAAGAAGTTCTCTTGCAGGACATCTGTCTGTCAGCTATGTGGACTTTGTTTACCAAGCACTACTGCCTGGACAGCCAAGTCCGGAGAGACGGCTTCTTTGGCCGTTCGGTTCTCCAGGACTTTTTGGTGTGATCTTGGTTTGCAGACCCACCACCGGGGTTGGTATTGCTGGAGTATCTATTCTAAGGTAAGGAATCTATCACCGTGTTTCTTTCAGATGCACAAGTTACTTACCTTCAGTAACGATATATCTGTAAGTATTAGTAGTGATAGATTCCTTACCACCCCACCCATCCTCCCTGTTCTGCGAACTGATTTCTAGGGTTAAGGTCATCCCTTTCAGGGCCCTAGTTTTATGGCACCAGTGGTCAGTTTCTTGCATGGCTCTGCGTTCCTGACGTGGAAAGTCATGTACAGAACTGACAGTGCGCGTGGGCGCGTCTAAGTAGCTCCAGCGACGTCATCCCGGCACCAACGATGCACGCGGAGCGGTACGACGACGCCTACCGACGCGCAGGGGTACTGCTGACAAAAAACTTTCCGGATCCAGTCTGGGGGTAATTCTAAGGTAAGGAATCTATCACTACTAATATTTCTTACAGATATATTGTTACCGATGTTAAGTAACTGGTGCATTCATCTGCCTGCGCTATTGTGGCAGGCTCAATGGTGTATGGTGAGTTTAAGTCTTCCTTGGTGCACACACAGGCTCTGGGAGACTGTACTGCTCAATTGACTGAGCTGTGCACTTTGTTGTTGGCTCTAGAATCCGCTGATTCCTCAGGGCCCACTCTTATAGTGTGCAATTCATTTTACCGTGTACAATCCTCTAATGACAATTTGTTCTTTTAGTCTCAAAATGATTATCGAGATTCTAAAGGCAGTGCAATAAAGCATAAAACGCTTTGTGTTCGAATGGCGGATCTTAAGGAGAGTCTACCACTCATACATGTTATCCATACTCTTGGCCATCAGTGAGTGGGAGCACATGCTGTTGGTAATTCTATGGCTGATGAGGCAGCCAAATCTGCAGTAGCCACTTGTTCAACAAGGTCCATGACTGAAATAGACAATGACATACTTTCTGCTACAGCATCTTTGTGACCAATGGCATCCAGGAAAGCATAGCAAGCCAGATATGTCTACACTCACCAAAATGCAATAGTGAAATAAATATAAAAAGGATAGAATCTTTCTCTTCTAAATAAAGACATCCAAATGAACCAATCACAATCCTTACTTAGGGTGTGCTTCCACTCCCAGGAGTTTTTTAAGAGGCTCACAGGCGTCTCGCGAGACTGTAACACAAGGAATTGCTTAATATCTTCTATGAAGCAATACATTTAATAAAATTCTAAGTTAATCAACAAGTCAAATGTTCTACTTTTTTTAAATTACACAAAAAACTCTGAAATTAACATAATTCTAAATCTACAGTCTTGCAAGTGCTTTTTGAGCATCAAACAGGAAGTACAGCCCCCTTCGGTGTCCACGCAAGGGATTAGGCATCTGGCTCCAACGAGCATCTCTCTCACTAGAGCAGTCTCTTTTAGGAAAATATATATATGCATATCCAACCATCTTTTATTCACTATTCTAGATTAGCATTAGATAAGCACAAACCTGGTGAACAACTGTATACAATAGATTACAATGAAATGTACAACTCTACAATCCTGCAAGAGTCCCACAAGCATCTTGCAGGGACCTCGCAAGAGTCATGATACCTGAAGAAAAATTAATTGCTGGTAAAGTGTCTTGATGTTAGAGTTAAAAGAACTGTGCAAGTACACAATCTCTAATGAGATAGTTAAATATCTATCTGTTTAATACAATTATTTTATAAACATTTTGCAAACTCTAAACCATATCTTATGTTATGTTAGAATGAAAAAGGCATTCTATTAGCAAAATAATGTCTGCACATAACATATAAAGTCATTCTACAATATATACAGAACCAAAATAAATTAATTTACTTTTATTACAAAAAACTAGAACTTCACTGAAGAAAGCAAATGTTAACAATATTGTAGGTGGGTGAATTTCTTAGTGACAACATTAATGTTTTGAACAAAGACAAAACACCAAAATAAGCAGTTATAGTTAGCAGCACTAACTATAACATGCACCCCCATCATTCAATGCTAATCACTTCACATAATACATCACTCATGATTATGTTACACACAACTTTTTGGTTCTACAGAAAACATTTCCAACAGGAGAGAGATTGTACATAGTAAATACTAGCTTTTGTGAGCAGCCTTGAGTTATTGGAGAGAAATGTGGCAGCATTATACTTCAAATGGAACAGTGTGTGTACCAGGTACTAACATATGATTTCTTGCTTATTTTGCTTCCAAAGAAAGGCCATCTGTAAAGTTTTTATCACAGTATGAAGGGTGTAGGTAGTATGATCTTTAGCACCTTCAGATCTTCATGGTTTTTTCAGTGAATAGTTTCTCATTTTTTACACCTGTTGCATAGAATGTAGACTGTTCTTAGTAGATTATTTTCAATTGTCTGTGGAGTATTTCTTATCATAGTTTATATTTGGAAATAGTGTGGTATAGAATGAACTCTCTCCATAGAATAAACTCTTTTTACAGTACTCCGTTCTCTACACATTATTGTCACATGGTTCTGTAAATCATTAAACACATACAATAACAAATACCAGAGATAAAAAGAAATAAATCACATCAAATCTTATTGCCATGCTGTAGTTGTATATAGTATTCCCAAAGATAAGAAATCCTTAGATATTACCTCCCTAATAACTTTCCACCGATCTGCCGATTCACCACAAAACGTTTAGACCTAAGGCATTTTCTACATTTTGAGATGAAATACATTTTTGTGGTGAATTGTTATGGGGATGCAAAGATAAGAGGGACCCGAAACGTGTTTTTCCACCAATGCATTTTCCATAGACTATTGTATTTGACATAGCTTCAAAACGGCTCAATGGATTTACATGAAATTTGGCAGGCTTTATACATTATGGTGCAGAGATTATGCTTTTTGTGTACTGCAGTTGATGAAAAATTGCAGTAGAGTGGCGGAGAGTCTTGTACAGTGTAGAGTTGTACAGTGGAGTATCATTATTTGTGAGAACCCAGTGCATGGTAGAGTAGCGATTTATAGTTCGTGTTGTCTGGTTAACGAGCAGAAAAGAGTGTGCAACGAGCTCCACTACTTATAATAATGTGAAGGTGGTGGATAAATTGTAAATGAAAGTTATAACTATAACTTTAGAATTGTTAATGTTTGTGTAGTTTAAACTTGGTTTGTATAGGGAAAATAAGTTTTCCAAATTATAAATAAGCTTTAACGTTTGTTTTTTTCATTGTACATGTATATTTGTGTGTGTGTGTGTGTGTGTGTGTATATATATATATATATATATATATATATATATATATATATATATATATATATATATTGAATATAAGATTATCCATAGTTTTTTCAAATAATCATCCGGCACTCCAGGTAAGATTTGTAGACACCCTTGGGCTTTTATTTATAACAAGAAAACATCTACGCATTTCAGCACCCAATGCTGCCTTGTTCACAATGTTTGAAGCACCATTTTTTCGCATTAAAATACTTAACAGATAACATTGAGAAAGGACATTACATGCTATGGAAACAGGACTAAGCCTTCAAACTTGTGGCAGCCATATTTTTTTTTTTTTTTTAATTTTTGAAAACCTTTATTGTGCAGTGGTAAAAGTACAAATACGGGCCCACAACCATAAGGCCGGCCACGAAAACTGTTGAGGCACTGGTGCATACATTACGGCGACACAATAGCACATGAGGATCATAGGCAAACATTGAGAGTTACACTGTAAAACAACGTGGTATCGTGTCTCAGGAGCATTGAAGGTTAATTTTAAAGGTTTTTTTTTTTGTGTTGCAACTATTGAAGTCCGACATTGTAATTTCACATAAACAGCACATAAAGAGAAGAAGCCCGTGCAGGCGAGACGTAACATTACCAACAGTTGTATCAAGTAATCCAATTACCCAAAAAGCTAGTTCCCCCAGGCGGGATGGCGGCTTAAATTCCTACAACAGAAGTAGCAGAGCTAACATAGCACCCAGTGTCCACCGCCACCCACCCTATTCTAACCCTGACACGGACCCAAGAAAGTATAAAGAAAAGAGGACGAACAACTAATAAAATAAGGCACCATAGAAACTGAAACAGAAAACGAAAAAATCCCCCAACCCCCCACCCTACACGCATGCAGAGGCTACGGCCTGCCCCCCCCCCCCCCCAGCGCGGTGTCTGTCGCCCTATAAACCCGAAATATAGAAGAGGAAACAGAAAAAGGAAAGAGGAAAGAGTATAATCCTTGAAATATAGGGAGTAAGAAAAGTGTAGACTAATCTATATCTCCCATGAAATGAGGAAGGTGGGGAGGAGCCAACAAATACCAGGCTTCCCGGACTCACAGTCATTACAAAGTTCCCTACGCCATATGTAGCACTAAAGTTGGGAAACATCGCATCAAATGAGAGCAGAGTGGTTTACCCCTGAACCCCCCACACCGCACAGAACCGCCATCCCAACAACAAAAATAAACAGCAGGACTTAATAACTGCGACCTTAAATGAGGAAAGCATCACACCCAGCGAATTCAATATATCAAAAAGCGTTCCAGTCCAGGTCACCACCAGTCGATCGGGCAAAACCAACGTAGGGAACACCATCAGCCCTGGCCTGAGCGTCGAAATCCCTCCAGGCATGGCCGCCGCTGTGAGCTCCCCTCAGGCAGAACAAAGGAGCAAGATGGGCGCTTCCGACAAAGAAGGCGCAGAGGAGGAGGAAATTAGTGCCCCCAGTCACCAGCACGTTCAGTACCCAAAATGACGGACGCCCCCTCCATCTCAGGATGATACACTCTCCACAAATGCAGAGAAAGAGTCACGGAGGCAAAGGCAGCGAGGGGGGCCCGCACCTGGGAAGTCGTTAAGTTATGCCATAGTGACGACTCCGTAGTCACAGTATCAGGCATCAAAATGGAGGGCGACTTTGCAACTTTATCCTCATCAAAAGAGGAACATCCAACATTGTAGCCAGAATCATTCCGTACCGCCGCACTCTCACGCTGCAACATTGCATCCGGACAGGAGTAGTTAGCGGCAGCAGGGGGCCAGTCGATCGTGGTCGTCTCAGATACGGTGTAGCTCCCCCAATCTTTCGCTCCAATACTAGGGCTTGTCGCCGCCATGTCGCCCGCAAATCGGCAAGGGCAGCCAGGATATCGCCACAAGTCAAGTCCCTCTGCACTGTCAGCTGGTACGCATTGCACGGCGGCTCCCTCAAATCAGTCACCAGTCCGAGGGAAGGCAGGGCATCGCGTGCTGGGGACAGGGAGACAGCTACCATCTCTTTCTGCAGGGGGGGTGTCATGGCTACCCATGCAGTGAGCACTCAATGAAGAGAGGGGGGCGACTTCGCAGGCGAGAACAAGGATAGCGGGAGCCACCGAAGGAAGCGCGGCTCACAGATCCAGGGCTGCGCGGTACGAGAGCCCCCTCGCCTACTAGCAGTGCAGGCGGACCGCGGCAGAGAAGGCACCCCAAGATGGACTCCGTCCAGCCTACAAGCAGCGTGTTAGGGGAAAGCACTGCAAAAAGGGCTCCCGTCTCGCCAGTAATCAGTTCGACACAGCAGGGAGCCTCACCACAATGGAAGGGGCCGATGTCACCCACCTCCGCGATCGGCTGCACTCCCGCATTAGTCGGTACCTTCCCAGCGTGTCCCGTTGGCGACGCTCAGCCGCGTCCAGTGGCGGCGATCGGCTCCAGGTCCCGGGTCAGCGTCGGAGGTCGGCAAACGGTGCGAGTTCACCGTAGAAACAGCCGGCAGAGGTCTCAGAGGAACGCCAGTGACATCAGTGCTTGTGTGTCTCCGTTTTGACGCGGTGTTGTCAGGATTAAAGACAGGATTTTGATGCAGGATCGGACGACTTGCGGAGCCGGGAGCTCACACGTCCGTCCCGTCAGCCATCTTGGCTCCTCCCCATGGCAGCCATATTTAAACATGTTTTCTTTCCTGCGTTCCAAAGACATAGCAACAAATTTCACTTAAAATTAAAAGTGGTTCCATAGATGATAAAGTGCATATTTTTGGCGGGAAATTTCATTCCTCACAGTTTAAAACACTATATTACATCTAAAATACCCCAAAATTACATTTTCGTCAGTGCTTGTCGGAAATTTAAAGTGCAGATGCACAACCATGTTCCAAATGTTGTCAACAACATATTATTCTGGCTAGTGCCTATTTGAATCAGGTGCAAGTACTAGCAAAATAAAGTGCAAGTGCTTCAGTGCAAAGTATACGTCTCTTTTCCTCTTTTATAATCATTTCAATAGTTACTTCACTATAAAGTGCAAATGCTAAATAAATACAACATATCATGATTTACACAAAATAATCTATGTTAAAAAGTATTTAAAAGCACATAATTTCTTCTATCTATAGCAAAATTACATATAAAAGTTAAAAGAGGAATCTCAGTTTAAAGTGAAAGTGCTCATGTAAACTAAGAAAGTGATGCCTTTTCTATAGCGGAAAGAACCTTTTTTGTATCTTTTTCCCTATAGGCGTATCACTACCTCCAATGTATGCATACTACACCAAAATACACTCTAAAGTGCAAATGCATTAAAAAAAGGAGAAATTTGTACCCGAAACAAATAATTAAAATCAGTCATAGTAATTCATGTGTCCCTACTCATTACTGTCTTCAAATTTTACATTAAAAACATAAGTTACATGGTTTTATACTTGTGCAGGTTTTTACATTGTTACTCTTCATTTCATTATTCAAGACAGACATGTATATAAATCCTCATCCACATTGAGCCCATATGGTTCTTTACAGTTAAACTCCAAAATAAAATGTTTCTAACTTTCGGAGTTCCCTCTCCCTGTCTCCTCCTCTCTTCTTTCTCGGACCTCTGCTATACAACTGTACTGCAGGCTCACAGGGTTACTCTGATGATGGGTCTCAAAATGCTTTGCAATGGGATATGTCCTGTCTTGATTTACAATTTCTCACCTGTGTTGAAGAATTCTTTTAAATACAGGGATAGTTGTACTCCCTATATAGATTTTAGGGCAGGAGCATTGTATTAAATAAACAACAAAACTGGATCTGCAGGTTAGGAAACTTCTAATGGTCACAGTCATGGGCATTCGCAGAAATGTTTCCGGGGGGCAACATTTTAACTTCATCACCATCCTCCGACATGATTGAGCGCAAGTATTAAATACATTTAGGTTTAAAGTATTTTATTGAAGCAGGGTAAGGAAGGAAACAACAGGGCAAGAAAAAGAAAAACCACAGGTGCCCCACAATCAATGCGTACAATACAGTAGATACATCAAAGCAGTTCTGTCCCTTCAGTAGGCACCATCCGGCATGGAAACACAGCTTGTGCGCCTGTGGTTAA
This sequence comes from Lissotriton vulgaris, assembly GCF_964263255.1. Lineage (NCBI taxonomy): Eukaryota > Metazoa > Chordata > Amphibia > Caudata > Salamandridae > Lissotriton > Lissotriton vulgaris. Next base: position 170,840,128 of record NC_141699.1, read on the forward strand.
AGACAAAAAAGGAGGGGGGGAAGAGGGAAGGGGGGAAGGGAGGGGAAAAAAGGGGGGGGGGGGGAAAGGGGGGGGAAACAACCCTGCTCCACAACCTACCCAACCAACAAAACCCCCCAACTACCGCACCCCAACCCACCCCCTGTACTGTGCCAGTGACCATCTGCTCTCCCCTCGTATCGACCCTCCGGTTGACTCCGCTACTCAATGCCAACTCCGACCAATCAAACAGGCGGATCCGGTGGCGGTGTCAGCCGTAACAGCCTGAGATACCTAGGGCAGGTGATCTCCCTGAACTCAGAACACAACAGGCTATGGAAAGGCGCCCACAGCTCCTCAAAAGCATCTGTATCCCCCAGTGCCACTAAGGACATATTTTCCATGCCAAGGACATGCCACAATCTATGCAGCCAGCCGACAACAGTGGGGAGTGTGGTGGAGCGCCAGTGTATGAGAATGTTTTGCACCGCTGACCCTAGAGCTATCGCAATCTGTCTACCCCTTCTAGACCTGAGGGGGTACATTAACCCATTCGGCAAACCCAGTAGGACATAGGCAGGGAACCGTGGCAGCTCTATCTCAAAACATTTGTCCACCTCGCCCAGAACCTCCTCCCAATAAGAAGCCAAAAGGGGACAATCCCACAGTATGTGTGTAAGCGTGCCAGTTTGGCCACAGTTACGCCAGCACGTCCCCGGTATTGACCTATCCATCTCATGTAATTTCTCAGGAGTGCGGTACCAGTAGGTCGAAATTTTGGTGAAGGTCTCCGTGAGCCCCGTGTGATAGGCCGAGTGGCGTGAGCGGTAGGAGATGTGGTCCCATTCTGTGTGGCTCAACACTCGTCCGAGCTCCCGTTCCCAGCGCTCCCGACCGGGGTTGTGAATGTGAAAGGGGGGGGCTGCAGCATCTTATACAAATCGGAGATTAGTTTAGCGTCCGACGTGCGAGTGATTAACCAGCGCTCGTACACCGTGATCTCCCGGTCCGCCGTTTCGCGCACTTGGGGTTGTAGTGCCCAGTGGCGCGCCTGCATATACCTCATGCGCTCCGTCTCAGGGAAGCCGTAGTCCCGCTGTAAGTCCTGGAAGGGGATGACACCCTCAGGGCCGTATAGGTGATACAAAGTGCAACGCGGGCCGCCCGCCAGCGCTCGTAAGCACCAGGCTCAGTTCCCGGACCGAAGTCCGGATTGCCAATTAACGGCGTGAAGGGAGAGGGAAAAGTAGTAAGTTCATGCCTAGTGGCCACCGAGTCCCACGCCCGAAGCGGGACACGCGTCACAAGAGATGCGTAAAGGTTAGGGGGTCGATGAGCCCGCCTCAAGAATGGGACCTCCTGTAGCGTTCTGCCTGCTACCGCCTGGTCCTGGAACAGCCAGTGTTCGTCTGACTCCCACCGGCTCCATTCCACCAGATAGCGGAGTTGGGCGGCCTGGAAGTATTTCCGTAAATCTGGTATCCCTAGCCCCCCAGATTCAGGTGCCAGCGTAGCGATGTTCCTCTTAATCCGTGGTCTACGGCCCTGCCACACAAACCGCGCAATGGCCGATTGAGTGTCCGCGAGCCACCCTGTGGGGGGCTAGAGCGGCAACGCCCTAAACAGGTATAGTACCTGAGGCAAGAGGGTCATCTTCACTGCGGCCACCCTACCTAGCAGCGACAACGTGCCCTTATCCCACCGACCCAGTTCCTCTCTGATTTTCGTGCTCAAAGCCGCATAATTGGCCGTGACCATCGCCGGGAGGGAGGGCGCCAACAGGATCCCCAAATACGGAATCCGGTCCCCGGACCAGCTCAGAGGGTAAAGCCTCTGCAGTTCCGCCCTGGTGGCACTGGTGAGCGAAATGTCGAGGGCAGCTGATTTCCCGAGGTTCACCTTAAAGCCCGCCACCGCGGCGAAGAGGTCCAATTCCGCAATGCAAGCCGGCAGCGACCTCCGTGGGTCATCAAGCGTCAAAATGACGTCTTCTGCATATAGGCTAATCGCGTGATGAAATTCGCCCATCTTGACTCCGATGATATCGGGGTTCTGCCGAACCCTTTGAGCAAACGGCTCCATATAAAGAGCAAAGGGGACAGTGGGCATCCTTGTCGCTTACCCCGTTCTATGGGAAAGGGCCGGGAACTGCCCCCGTTCACTCGGACCACCGCGGACGGGAACCGGTAGCAGTTGAAGATCAGGTGCCGGAACTTCTCGCCTATCCCGAACTTGCCCAAGACCTTCTCCAGGTAGGGCCAGTGCACCCTGTCAAACGCCTTCTCCGCGTCTATGGAAAGGAGCATTCTTTCCCCGGGGATCCTGGAGGCCTTCTCAAGAATATGAGTCACCCTCTTTGTGTTGTCCACTGTCTGCCTGCCAGGCACAAAGCCCGCTTGATCCGAATCGACCATGCCCGGGAGATGAAGTGCCAAGCGTGCTGCCAATATGCTGGTGAACACTTTCAAGTCCGTGTTCAGCAGCGAGATAGGACGATAGGACCCACAGGCAGTCCTGTCCTTGCCCGGTTTCGGGATCACGGAGACCATGGCCTGAAGAAATTCGGGGGGAATGGCACCCGGCTCCGCGAACGTGTTGAAATGGCGGGTCAACAGAGGCGCCAGCTCCTGACAGAAGGTCTTATAAAACAGAGGGATGAAGCCATCCGGTCCCGGGGCCTTGCCCGGTTTGAGCCGGGAGATCGCCGTGACCACCTCCTCGATACGGATCTCCCGTTCCAGATACTGAGCCTGATCCGGCGTTAACGACGGGAGCGGCACCGACTCCAGATAGTCCGTCTCCGCCCGGGCGGAGGGGGCCTCGCCAGTGTAGAGGTCTGCGTAAAAACTACGGAAAACGTCCGCTATTTGCTCATGTTCCGTGACAGAACCTCCGGCCGGGTTGACCAGCTCCTTCACTCGGTGCTGTTGGTGTTGCACCCTGAGCTTGTTGGCCAGGAGCCGTCCGCAACGGTCGCCACCGGTATAATACTTGTGCTTCAGACGAAGCATCGCGTACTCCGCCCGGTCCGTGTCCAGGGCAGACAAGAGTTTCCTGGCGGCTTTCAGCTGCCTCCAGACTCTGGGGGCTCCCGTTCTATGATGAACCTGCTCCAGCTCCTGCACCTGCCGGGTAAGCTCGTCCCTTTTGAGCTGTCGATCCTTGTTCTCCGCCGAGGAGATAGCGATAAATTCGCCCCGGAGCACAGCCTTCAGGGCTGCCCACTGCGTCGCGCGGGAGGTGTCGTCATTGTCGTTTACGAGCTGGAATTCCGCAATGGCCGCGCAAATCTGTTCCACCGTCGACCGTCTGTGCAATAGCGTGTCCCGGAGTCGCCAGACCCCTCTCGGCCGAGCCACCGGGGGCAGATTGAAGGTACCCTCCACCGGCGCATGATCGGAAAGAGAGAGGACCCCCATGTCAGCGTTCGAGGCTAAAACGAGCATCGGACCCGACACAAGTAGATGGTCCAGTCGCGCATAGGACTTGTGTGCGTGTGAGAAGTAAGAGTACGCGCGGGTAGTAGGGTGGAGGTGGCGCCACATGTCATGCATGTCCAGCTCCTCAAGTCGTGTGCGAACCGAGCCCGAAAGCTCTCCCAACTGGTGGCGCCGTTGCACAGACCTGTCCAGAGCCGCGTCGAAAACCAGATTCAGATCTCCCCCCAACACTATGTGCCTATCAGAGGTGGACGCCACGTCTTCCAGTGCCCTGTGCAAGAATTGATCCTGGCGATCATTGGGGCCGTAGATAGAGCCTACAGTCAGCACCAAGCCTCCCACCCTAATCCTGTATGCCAAGAGCCTCCCTTTCTGTTCCGCCACTTTGTGTAAGATCTCCCCCCTGAACCCCCTGGAGAACAGAAGTGCCACCCCTGCCGTTTTGGAAGCGCTGGAGGAGAAAAGCTGCGTGGGGAACTTGGGGGTACGCATTCTGGGACAGTCTTTGGCCAGCAGATGGGTCTCTTGTAGCAGGCAGATATCAGCCTGGGAGTTCTCCAACAGAGACAATACCGCCCGCCTTTTAACCGGATTATTCAGCCCTTTCACATTCAGAGTAACAACTTTAAGAGCCATCAAGGAGGGGAATCATTGAAACGCACATAGGTGGGCAAGGCCCAGCAAGCGAACATGGAGGCCACCTCACGAAACCTCAGCACACAGCAAACACAGACATCCCTACGGCACAGTACAGTCCCCGAACCCCAAAACCCCACAACTAGAGGAACCCCCCCTCCCCTTGGAACTTCACACACCCAACCCCACACCACTCCCAACTCCCAGCCCCCTTGCAAACCCCCAAACTCAAAACCCCCCCTGCAATTCCCATTCCCGCTCCCCGCTTCTCAAGCCATGCAAAGAAGTCATTGTCCCAGTCCGGTCCTTATCGGACAAGGCCGTGGAAAGTCAGTCTAGTGGACGTCCAGCCACCACCACCTGCACTCGCCATCCTGCCCCACCCACCCCCAGAACCCCCGCGCCTCTCCCCAGCCTGCTGCCAACTGTCCTGAGTGCTTCGTCTGCGGCGCGGCGCCGGGGTGTCTGTATCCGATGCTGTGATGCCCAATACCGCGCAGACATCCTGGAGGGACCGGAGCTGGTGCAATGTTCCGTTCCACCGAAAAATCAGGCGGAAAGGGTGCCCCCAAGAGTACTGTGTCCCCTGCTCCCGGAGGAAGTCCGTGGCGATTTTAAAGGATTTTCTCTTCTGCAGTGTGACCGTAGATAAATCCTGATAGAGGGCCACCGGGTGGTCTCGGAATCGGAAAGGCTGCTGCCGCCCCGCCTCGCGGAGGATCCGCTCCTTCAGGGGGAAGTCCGGCAGGAAGGCCAGGATGTCCGGGGGGGGCGCTGTAGCCCTGCGGGGGCGGCCCACCCGGTGCGCCCTGTCGATGCGAACCTGAAAGTCTTCTGACTCCCCTAAAATTGCACGGAAGAGGGCCTCCAGGTATGCGGTCACGTCTTCACCCTCCTCGCCGGACGGGACGCCTCGGACCCTGATGTTGTTCCGCCTGGACCGATTTTCGAGGTCCTCGGCGTGGGCCTGCAGCTCGATCTGTTGCTCCCGCAGCCGCAGGACCTCTTGCTGCAGGTGGGTGATCCCCTCGTCCATGGAGTGACCAGCTTCCTCCACGGTGTTGACCCGCTCCCCCAGGGAGTCCACCTCTCTCCGTACCTCGCGGACCTCCCCGGCCACCTCCTGCTTCAAAGTCTGAAAATCCTCCCGCAAGGAGCTGAACAGCGGCTCAAGGAACGATCGTGTCACCGGGGGCTTTCCGCCATCAGCGCCCCTGGAAGGGGCTGGGGAGGTCGTGGCGGTTTGGCTCCCTCCGCTGCGTAGGGCACCGCGCCCCAACATGTCCGGCAAAGTCCGATCGCCCCTCCTTTGTCCCCTAGCGTTCGACATCCTGGCGGCACGGGAGTCAACGATGGCCGTCGCTCGGCGAAGAGGTCACCAGGGCCAGGGCAGCTATACACCGGCCAGGAAGCACCGCCACACAGAGACCCCGAGCAAGGCCGGGCAGCCGGGCCGGAGTTCACAAAATGGCCGCCCGTTACAGTCAATGGGCCAACGCCCAGGGAGTGAGGCCTACCCCCGTCGCGAGTCCAGTGGCAAGAAACACAGCCGGAGGGCAGGCTCGCGGGGCTTAGGCAGCCGGGGCCGGCACGCCTAGGTGAATATCTGCTCCGGGGGCGCAACACCACTCCTCCACAACCGGGGTTGGGCCGGAACGGCCGCACGAGGCGAGTACTCTCAAGCCCCGGACTTGCGTAGCAGCCGGATGCCGGCTCCGCTTCCGTCGACCTCCTCCGTTCAGCTCCGCTCTCGTCGACCTCCTCCGTTCGGCTCCGCTCCGCTGGCCAAGTCCCCTTCGGCACCCACTCGGGCACCACGGTGCAGACACTCCAGCGGGTCACTCACAGGCAGCAGAGCACACCGTCGAGACCCCAAGCCTGGAGGTCTCGCGGCCTCCGGATCGCACACAAGCCGCCCAGCGGGCTCCGCCCCAGGCTATCTCGGTCAGAATCGCACCTCCGACGGGGCAATCAAGGCTCAACGATCACTCCGCACCACCACCGGGGTCTCCAGGCTCAGTCACCGCTTGATCCGGGGGGTAATCAGCGGTTGCGAGCGGTGCAGGGTTTCAGGGGCCCGGGAGCTCTCGGCAAGTGCGACCTCTCAGCCCGCCATCTTGGCCACGCCCCCCTAAATACATTTAATACAAATCGAATAAGACAAAGAGCTTAAATAAACAAATAAACCCATAGGGGGAACAGAAAAATCGTGTGAGGCGCCACAGCAGGCGACCTGGCAACTACAATAAAACAGAGGGAAAAAACTAAAAATGGCCAAAAAAAACAAAATAATTCTATATCAGGTTGATGTGGTTCTAGAGCATGGGTACTCACAAACCTTCTCTCGTGGGGGGGCAAATTTACAGTGTGGTTTGTGGCCGAGGGCTGCACCGGTGGGGGCGGGATTAGTGGGGGAGGGGGTTGGGGCTAGAGCAACAAAAAAACTATGACCATGAGGTTAAACACATGCCCCTGCAGCGGACGCCTTCATCCACTGAGCCAGCAGACCTAGCATACACACATCTCTCTCTCTCTCTCTCTCTCTCTCTCTCTCTCTCTCTCTCTCTCTCTCTCTCTCTCTCTCTCTCTCTCTCTCTCTCTCTCTCTCTCTCCTCTCCTCCTCTCTCTCTCTCTCTCCTCCCTCTCCCTCTCCCTCTCCCTCTCCCTCCCTCTCTCTCTTTCTCTGTCTCCCTCCCTCCCTCTATCTATCTCTCTTCTCTCCCTCTATCTATCTGTCTCCCTCTCTCTGTCCATCTCTCTTCCCTCGCTCTCTCTGTCTCCCTCCCTCTGTCTCCATCCCTCTGTCTCCCTCCCTCTCCCTCTGTCTCCTTCCCTCTGTCTCCCTCTCTCTGTTTCTCTCTCTCTCTGTCTCCCTCCCTCTCCCTCCCTCTTTCCCCCCCTGTCTCCCTCCCTCTCTCTTATTATCCCTCCGTCTCCCTCTCTGTCTGTCTTAGTCCCTGCCTCTATCTGTCTGTCCCTGTCTCTATCTGTTCATGTCTGTCCCTGTTTTCCTCCTTCTGTCTCCCTCTCAGTCTCTCTCTGCCTGTCTGCCCCTGTCTCCGCCTCAGTGTCTCTCTCTATCTCTATCTCTATTTGTCTCCCTCCCTCCCTCTCTCTGTCTCCCTCTCTCCCTCTGTCTCAGTCACTCTGGGCCAAAAGAGGCCCAGGGAAGGAGGGCCACGCTGCCCTCCTTCCTTAAAAAAAATGAATTAAAAAAATGTAAATAGGCCTAGCCCCAGGGTATGGGGTCCCCAGGCCGGGTCCCCTTCCTGTTTAAAAAAATATATAAAATGGCTCAGGCCTTGGGGCTGGAGTCCCCAGGGCCCAACAAAAATTAAGAGAAGGGGGGCCGCACAGTCCCCCTTCTAAAAAAAAGAAAAAGAACAGAGAAGCTGGCATCCTGCTATAGGCCCCACCCCCTCCCTACACCACTCTACAAACCTGGGTTGGGAGATTGAGTCCCCTTGAATCCTAAGGGTCCTTAGGGGCCAACTAGCCCACCAGGTACCTCAAGTAAGCCCCACATAGTGGGATTGCTGAGAGGTCGTCAGAGGCCATGCTCCTTTTTACACCACTCTGCAAACGCACCTCTTGGCGCATTGCTGGTGGGGCGAGGAGGTCCTCTTGTGTCCTAAGGACCTCAAGACTAAAGTGGACTTCATCCCCGGGCAGTAGTGCACCAGGAGGCGCGTTTGCAGAGTGGTGTAAAAAGGGGGCGTGGCCTCGGCCCACTCTCAGCAACCCAGCTGTGTGGGGCATACTAGAGATAACAAAAGGGCTAATTGGCCCCCAGGGACCCTCAGGAAGCAGGGGGACTTCATCCCCCAACCAAGAGCATACCAGGAGGCGCATTTGCAGAGTGGTGGAGAAAGGGGGTGTGGCCTGTGTCCACGTCTCAGCAATCCCACTATCTGGGGCTTACTGAAGGTGTCAGGTAAGCTAGTCGGCCCCTAACCACCCCCAGCAGCAAAGGGGACTTTAATCCCCATCGAAGAGCGTGCCAGGGAGCGCATTTGCAGAGTAGTGGGCAAAGGGGGCGTGGTCTGCTTTGAGAGTCTTACCAATGTTGCGAAGTGGGACTTACTGGAGGTAATAGGAGGAGCTTGCCCCCAAGGTTGTCCTTGGGGCCAACTACCCCTCCTGTTACTTCCAGTAACTCCCACACAGTGGTATTGCTAAGAGGTCTTCGGAGGCCATGCCCCACTTTCTCCACCACTTTACAAATGTGCCTCCTAGCACACTACGGGTTGAGGATTGTAGTCCACTTTACTCCTGAGGGACTTTGCGGGCCAAGAAGCCCTCCTGGTTCTTCCTATAAGTCCTACGCAGCGGAATTTCTGAGCACTTGTCGGAGGCCCTGCCTCCTTTATGCACCACTCTGCGAAGGCGGCTACTATGTCATAGTTAGAAATTAGGATTTAAAAATTCCTTGGAAATTCACTGAAAAAGGGAATTTCAGGGACGTTATAGTTAGTTGGACATTTCAGCAGAGAATGTCAGCTGTTCTAGTTAGCTGAGCTAACTATAACTCGCGCCCTCGCAATGCACTGCTGATGACATCACATATTACATCACTCATGACATGGTCAGTGACATTACTGATGACATCACTGATGACATCTCAAATGACATCACTGATGACATCATCCAGTGAGCGAGTGTTTCTTAGAAGTTTAAGAATGTTATATTTATATACCTCAAGGTGTATTGAAGAATGAGTGGGTATATGAGTGTCTTTATGGATGATTCAGCATGTACATGACTGTATGAGTGAGTGATTAAACATGTCTTAGTGAATGTATGGTGAGTGACTAATCTGTGTCAATGTGTGTATCAGTTTGTCACTTGGTGTGTAAGTGGCTGCATTGGTTGGTGAGTAGGTAGTGTCTATATGGGTTATTGATTAGTTGTCTGAGTACCTGTATGGATGCCTGAGGGTCTTTGTGGGTTAATGAGGGGGTGTGTGACTTCCTGCATGGATGTATGAGTGGGTGAATCCCTGAGGTGTATGGGTTCATGAGTGCATTTGTGAGGGACTGTATGGGTGTGGGTGTGTCGGTGAGTGAATAGATTTCTCAGTGGTATATAGGTGAGCATCTGCATATGCGAAAGCCTGTATATGTGAGTGTTGGAGTAAATAAGTGACAGTATGTGTGAGTGAGTGTGTGCTTCTGAGAGTGACTGTGTGGGTGAGCATGTGCTTGTGTCAGCGACTGTATGGAAAGTAAATATTTGTTAGTATCTGTATGAATAGTGAGTATGTGTGTGTGTTTCTGTATGAGTGAGTAAGCGGCTGTGCCATTGAGTGTTTGGGTGAGTGAGTAATGAGTGAGTAGCTCTATGGGTGACTGGCTGTATGACTGCCTGTATGTGTGAGTGAGTGGATGTGTTTGTGGCCCTATCAATCAGTGAGTGTGTATGTACGTACCGGTATTGGTGTGTCTATGGTTTTCAGAATGGTAGTCTGTATTTTAGAGTGGGTGTATGAAAGTTTATATTAGGGCGTGAGGAGGTACATCGATATTAAGTGGATGATGTCATCAGATATGTCATTTCAGATGTAATCAGTGATGTAATATGTGACGTCATCAGCAGTGCATTGCGAGGGCGCAAGTTATAGTTTGCTCAGTTAACTATAACGGCTGAATTTCTCTGGTTTTCTATGAGTGAAATGTCCATCTAACTATAATGTCCCTGAAACCTCTGTTTTTTTAAGTGAATATATATATACATAAATGGATTCTATGACTAAACAACTACTTGACTGAACCACGACTCCCTAATCCACGAAAGCAAAACAACGAATAATGCTTTACAACTACTTTTTTTACAACGAATTTCTTAACCACAAATACTTTACATTGCCCATTACTAATTGACGCCAGTATGTTCTTTTAAATAAACATGTTCAAGCTGTGCCCATCAGCGAGCACCATTGAGCAGAGTGAGAACGAAGGCTGTGCTTATCTGATTAAAGTGTGGCCGACTGCTCAAAATTTAGCATGTGCTTGTTTAAAAAAAAATGTATTAATCGATATTTATTTTATATATATTTTTTGTGAATATTCCTTATATTAACATATTTTTCAAAGGAAAGACATACTTTTAAACTCCGCACTAATTAAAAAGTCAATAATTCACACATAGATTCACAATATTAAAATTCCATTATCTATTTTTAACAGCTGTCTGCAATGATCACTAAAATGCCCTTTGCATAACGAACTGAAATAAGAAAAGAAAAGCACTTTTTAAATCGATGACATTAATCACATTCACACATAAGTAAACCATTTTTTTTAAAGGATTGCAGAAATATTTTCATTCTCTAAATAATTCATCCACAATAAAGCTTATAAAAAACGGACAACCTCCACTTTGATTCCATTTTCAACTGTGATAGCCATAGAGTTTTACTCACGTTGAGAAGAGAAAGGCTTCAGAAGAGTGGAAATCCAAACCAACACTGCCATCTTCTGGCATAAAAAGGTAAATACATTCTGAACTTTTTTTTTTTTTAATATTTTTATTAACACTGAAACGAGATAACGTGCCACTTCGTTTTTAAGGACTTCGTTGTTCCGAAAAGTTGTGGTTCTGGACTTCTCGTTGTTCAGACTTCGTTGTTCAGGTAAGTCGTTGTTTGATGTTCGTTGTTTAGGATGTTTTCCACATAAATGCACAATGAGAGGCATAAGTAGAAGAACCTAGGCAAACCAAGAACTAGGGTCATAGTTTGAAGAGATAGCTCTTTATAGGAGTGACCTCCCATCGTGCTCTGTGGACCTTGAGAAAAAAGTGAGCATGTATGTCGTGGAGGAGCATAGCATTCTGGGCAGGTGTGTAATTCGCAAACTCTGAGGAAATCTAGTTAAAGGAGTCGAAGAGATTTGAAAATGCTTTTGAGGCAAAAGCATAAGGCTTTGAATAAGCAGTTTTTGAAACAGGGGCCAGTGTAGACTCGTGAGGACATACTGACCCACTTAGGGATATCCAACAAATTTTGGGCTGTGGCATTTTGCATCAGTTAAAGTTTATACATCAGATAACAAAGGATTCCAAAAATAGCGCAATGCAATAATAGAACCTACTTATGATTAGTGTCTGTGTGTGAGAAGTTGCCTTGCAGAGCAGGAGATAAAAATGAGAATATTCCTTAAAAGCTTTTTCACGAAAAGTGGAGGTAAATTTGATGATGTGGGCCTCAAAGAAAAGCTTTTTGTCAAAGATTACCTCCAAATTGCGTCCGGAGGCCAACAAGCAGGGAACCAACTCAAGAGCCACCAAGATTTCAGTTTTATCTGAGTTGAGTCGAAGGGTATTAATGTTCATCCGAATAGCGACTGGAAACAGACAACATTTAAACGTTTCCTGAATTATGTTAATATATCAGTCTAACCTAAGGATAATTTGTGTGTCATGAAATGGAAAGCCAAAGGAGGCAATCGGGCCAGCCATGGGGGCAGCATGTGTTGATAATCATGGAGTTTAGCGCAGAACCCTGCAGCACTCCACAAGAAAGAAAATTAAAAGCAGAATGGAAGGAGGGTAGCTGAACTGCCTGAGATTTGGAGGTGAGTAAAGGTGAAAACAAGGCTAAAACATGTCCTTCAAAAAGGCAGCCGACTCGTCGAAGATCAGAGCCGAGGAGCCTCCAGCATTGAATGTCATATGGATGTCTTTGGTGACGTCGTTAACAGTCTCAGTGCCCTGCTGGACAAAAGCATGACTGAAAAAATTCAGCAAGGAGCTACTGCCAATTTAGTGGGACGGTTGGAAGTTAACAAAACTTTTCAGAACTTTATAAATAAACGAATCAAGGGAAATTAGATGGAAGTTGGACACGATCCCAGGATATAAAGAAGGTTTCTTCAGGTGTCTCACCAGTAAAGCGGTCATGCAGGAGTCCGGGACAAGGCCCTTGGCCAGAGACTGGTTTCGTATGGCTACCATCACCAGTGCCACTGTCTGGCCATAAGCTTAAAAATTTCAGCCTGGCAGCGATCTGACGGGGAACCATATTTAAGGGTTTGCAGTTTATCTAGCATAGAATGCTGCAATATTGTCTCAAAGTCTAACCATATTACTCTCCTATGAGACGGTGTAAGTGGGCAGTGCGGGCTTTAGTACAATATTTGTCATTAACACAATGACGATGGTGCATATGTAATTGGGTGCATCAAGTGCTAAGCACCACCTATATGCATAACTTACAAAAGGTTTGTATTTTTCAGAATCCAGTTTTTGAGATCCACTGTATCAATCGACTGCATTTACACAGCATTTAGTTGTGATATTTTCTACACCAATGAATTTTCCTTAATGCCTTATTCAAGAATCCGTGATCAAATATCTTTCCTGGAAGAAAAAAGGTGTTACTGTAGAATTAGATCACTGCTGAGGGTTCTACCAGTTGTTAAATGTCCTCTCTTCAGTTACCTGCATACACCGGAGGACTAGTCTTAAGAAAACACCCTTTTACTGTAATTTGATTGCTATATTTTCATTTCAGGAAAAGGCTAAGTCAGAAGGCTTGTGGAACCTCTTCCTGCCTTTGGAAAGTGACCCTGAGCGAAAGTACGGTGCAAGGCTGACTAATTTAGAATATGCTCATCTGTGTGAGCTAATGGGAACATCTCTTTTTGCACCAGAGGTATTTTTTTAATTAATTTTAATCACATTAGAAAGTAAGACTTATTTAATATTCTGCATGTACACATTTTCCATATTATAAAAACAAAATGGTTGGATTGCAGAAAAGCCAATTTTAATGTTTGGTTTTAAAGCTGAAAATATTAAATATTCTTTTATAAAAACCCTTTGATATCTATTGCAAAGACATGATTGTTTATAATTTGTATTATGCACACGTGCAAACACTCTCTGAGCTGAGAACAAGACTAGGATAAATGCTAAAGTGTATCTGAATTGCCTCATGCCGACCTTTATAAAGGGATATTGAAAAGCAGTCTCTGAGGTTAGTCTGGTTGCGTCACCTGGTGACCAAAGGTTTCTTTCTGCAGCTTTGAATTCTTCGGGAAATGCTGAAATCAAATGATTTGTATGTCCTGGTTTTTACAGCTGTGTTGATTACTTCACTGCTTCTTACCTCTGTACTGTACTGGACACCTACTAGTTCCCTCATGTGACCTCAATCCCTAGTGACAAAGCTATGGTGTACTTCATGACACAGCATTTCCATTACATGCGCTCTCAAGGCCTCTAGGTATCATTTGCTTCTCCTTGTGTACCCCCCATCATTTAGGGCAGTGGATGGAAACATGCCAGGAGATTAAAAAAAAAGTAATAGAAATGCACTTAGAAGGGAAACATAAACATGTCTTGGAAAATAAAAACCGAACAATAAAAAGCAGGATATAACCTAATGTAAAAGCAGAGTGAAAGGTACAAGAGTAATGTTCAGCATAATCACTTCTCACCATCACATTTTCATTGTCCGTAATAACATTTATTGATAAAACCATATCAAGCATTGTAATATTATGAATAGCATTAATTTAAAAAAACGTATAAAACATTTTTGCATAAAAATGTTATTGTTAGTAGGTCTCTTTGATTTTCTTTTAAATTGCTTTGCAAATGGTCTAATTTATAAATTATTTTATCAGTTTGACAAATCCCTTCAATAATTGTCAATCGTGCTTTTGATGCAGATTAGAATTGTGCAGATGCAGGATCTAAGCCCTAATCTTTTTTTTTTTTTGTTAAAGATATTTTTATTGAGAAGACAGGAAGGCAGAAATAACAGAAGAGAAAAGGGATGGAATCACATGAAATGCAAAAAAAAGAAGTGCCCTCGCAGGGGCCAACTCAATAAGGCCAAGCAGCAATAATAGTGATGAAGGGTCGTACAGCGTCATCGCTCACGGCAAAAAAAAGGGGTACAAAAATCCGCCCGGGACAGTATCAAACCCCCCGAGGAGTCCCGGAGGGGCAAGAGCCCTTACTGGTACCGGGCAAAGCTGTCCAAGGCAGAGGCTTATTCGACCAAGTCCATTTGCGCCTCCAAGCGTCCCGGCCATGAGGAAGACGGTGCGGCAAGGCCGAATCATGAAAAAACCAAAGTCCCCATCCCCCTCTAGGAAATAAAAAACGAACCAAACCCCCCCCCCCCCCCCAGAGGCTCCAACTCCCAACTACTCCCCTCTCCCCGGTGGTGGCAGCCTAGCAACAGACGTTCGCACAAGCAGATTTCACACCTGGAACAGATGTAGGGCGCGTATGGTGGGTGGGCAGACCGCTGACGGCAATCCTCGAGAGAGAAAGCGGACCAGTGGGCCCCATCTGAAAGCAAAGTTCTTAAAGTTATTTCTGAAAATGTCCGCCATACGCTCCACACTCAACAACTTCCACAACCTAGCGAACCAAAGGGAAAGAGCAGGGGCCTCCCTCTTCTTCCATGCTGCAGCCAGGGTCAACTTGGCCGCACCCACACAGAGCCAAAGGATGTGTTTGTCTGCCCTGGTTTGGTGCTCCAAAAGCGAGACCCGAAGGCCCAGGAGCACGAAGCCTATGGAATCTGGAATCGGGTAGCCCAGTATCTCCCTGATATGAGACAGTATCTCCTCCCAATAGGGGCGTATGATGGGGCAATCCCACCAGATATGGCGAAAGTCCCCAAGGAAACCACAGCCCCGCCAACACCTGTCTGATGCAGAAGGAAAAATCTTTTTCAACCGGGTCGGGTACAGATACCAATCTAGCATGGTCTTCATATGGGCCTCCCGAAGATCGATAGAATGGTTACATCTGTGCAGATCACGCCAGAGGTGAGACCACTCCTCGTCGGAGATATCCCGCCCCAGGTGTTCCTCCCACAAACCCATGTATCTAGGGCGAGGTGAGATAGCAGTGGTCAATAGCAAGTCATAGAGGAATGAAATCACCCCTATCATAGATGATGTGCGAGTGATATAAGATTCAAAATCCGTGGGAGGCCTCGTCGCGGCATCCCGTACCTCAGGTGACATTGCCCAATGCAGCAGCTGGGCATGCCGGTAGCGCTCAGTAGGTGGCACCCCATAGTCACGCATGCAATTTTGGAAGGTGAGCGGCTCATAACCATGGAACAAGTGTGTGAGTGCGTGGCAGCCCCCCGCTCTCCACCCATCAAAGAGCCCCTCAACAAGAGCCGGCGGAAACGCTGGCTTAAAGTGAATAGGTGTGAAGGGGGAGGGGAAGGAGGTCCACCTTTCATCACTAGAGACCGAATCCCAGACCTTCAGAGTAGTACTCATAGGGGTGCTAATGTAGGCGTTGCGTGGCCGATCTCCCTTCGCCTTCCAAACCAGGTCCCATATGGAACGACCCGCCACACTCCTGTCCATATGTAGCCAGTGCTTTTCCGACTCCATTTGGGTCCATTCAGCCAGCACCCGGAGTTGCGCCGCTTTATAGTAAAGAAGCATGTCTGGAAGGCCAGCCCCGCCTTTCCTCAATGGCCGGCGTAGCGTAAGAAAGGAGAGTCTAGCAAGACCTCCTTGCCAGATGTAGCGCAGAATCATAGATTTAAGACGCCGAAATAAACCCCCTTCCAAAGTAATAGGGAGGGCTTGGAACAGATAGAGGAGCTTGGGGAGCATCGTCATCTTGACGGCATGCACGCGTCCCAACCAGGAGATAAACATGGGCTTCCAGCGATTAAGTTCGGCCTGTATCTGGGTCAGCAGAGGAGGGAAGTTAGCCGCATACAGGGTAACGACGGATGAGGTCAGCCGGACCCCGAGATATTGTATGGAGGAGCTAGACCAGGACAGGGGCGTGAGCGGTCGGATGCGCGCTACCTCCGTGGGTGGCAGCGTGAGATTGAGAATGTAGGATTTGCCAGGATTGACCCGAAAACCCACCACCGCTTCGAACTGGGAGAGCACGTCCTGCACATGCGGGAGGGAAATCCCGGGGTCAGCTAGCGACAATAGGACATCGTCAGCAAAAAGAGATATTTTGTGCTGTTCCCCCCAAAAGGGGAGACCCACAATATCAGGGTCTTCCCGTACCCGAAGGGCAAGAGGCTCGAAGCTGAGCGCGAAAAGTAGAGGAGATAGGGGGCAGCCCTGCCTCGTACCCCGGGAGTGTGCAAAAAAGGGTGAGACATGACCATTCACCATAACCCTCGAGCGCGGACCATGATAATTGGCCCGAATCATATCTATAAACTTGGGAGAAAACCAAAGGCCTGCAAGGTACTAAAGAGGAAGTCCCAATCCACCCGATCGAATGCCTTTTCAGCATCATGGCCCACCAGAACAGCTGGAATCTTAAAGCGAGCTTTCTCGATCAGATGAATTAGCCGTCTAGTGTTGTCATGGGTCTGGCGACCCTTTATGAAGCCCGATTGATCAGGGTGGATGAGGGCAGGCATGAGGTCCTGGAGCCGGGCAGCTAAGATAGAGGAGTACAATTTAGCGTCTACGTTTAACAGGGCTATGGGCCGGTACGATTCGCATTTAGAGAGGTCCTTCCCCGCTTTGGGAATGATCGAGATCATAGCTTCCGCCATAGTGCCCGTAGTGTGGCCCGCCTCCCTCATGCTGTTGAAAAGAGTCACCAAGTGGTCCCCCAACTCAGACACAAACGTCTGATAGAAGGAAGCCGTGTAACCGTCTGGGCCCAGAGCCTTATGCGGTTTAAGGGACCGAATGGCGGTCAACACCTCCTCCCTAGTAAAGGGGGCCTCCAAGAGTTCGTTCCATTCCTTGGAAACCTGTGGAAGCGACAGGGCTTCTAAGTATTCCCGCTGAGCGGCCGGCGCCAGGCGGTCTGCTGAGTACAAGGCGGCATAAAAGTCGCCGAAAAGCTCTGCCTTAACCGCATCCCTATGTTCCACGACGCCGGAGGGCGTCCGAATGCCACCTACATATTCCCTCTCACGTTTATCACGGAGCTGCCGTGCCAGATGTTTCCCCACTTTGTTGCCCTGAGCATAAGAAAGGCGCCGTAGGCGCAAGAGGGTATATTCAGCCCGATTATTATAGTGCGCCCTAAGCTTCCCCCACACCGCAGCAAGAGGGCGAAGGGTCTTTCGGGAAGGATTCTGCTTATGCGCAGTTTCCAGTGTCGCCACTTCCGCCTCCAACGCCTCCCTAAGTTTGTTCAGGGTGGAGTTCAACGCAATGCACGTGCCCCGCGTCGTCGCCTTGAAGGCTTCCCATTGGGTGAAGACCGAGGTATCACCAGCCTTGTTAAGCTCAAAAAACTCACCAATGGCTGCCCTAAGCTTTTTGCAGGATTCCTCATCCCGCGTAAGGGATGCAGGGAAATACCATTTGCGGTGAGGGGACGACTCCGGGGCCCAGATCAAGCATGTCGCCAAAAGGCTATGATCGGAGACCGAGAGTGGAAATATTTTGCTATCCCGCAAGTCGCCCTGCAGAGATTGATGCAAAAAAATGTGATCAAGGTGGGAATAAGTGTGGTGGACATGGGAATAGAACGTGTAGTCCCTAGTGCGGGGGTGGAGGGAACGCCAGCTATCAATAAGGCCCAAACTTATCAAAGTATCACGCAGTTCCGGGGAGAAGAGACCCGCCTCTGTCCTCTGCTGATGTGAACAATCAAGACATTTGTCCCAAACCAAATTGAAATCCCCCATCACTATCAACGCTCCCTCCCCAAAGTCCCCCACCACCCTCAGAAAGGCCTCAAGGAACCCATTTTGGCCCGCGTTCGACGCATAGACAACCACCCACGTGCAAAGCCTACCCATAAGCATCCCCTTCACCATCAGCCACCGCCCCTCCTTATCCCCCCGCACCCCCACCGGTTGCAATTGAAGTGTAGAGCGGAACAAAAGCGCCACTCCTCGGTGCTTAGTAGTGGCTGAGGATTTGTAAATCAGGAGATATTGCCTGTGCTTAAATCTAGATTCATCTTTACGGGCCAAATGAGTCTCCTGCAGGCCCACCACATCTAACTGATGATCAAGAATATACTTCCACACTTTCCGGCGCTTTTGAGGAGAATTCAGGCCTTTAACATTCCAGGAGCCTATTGTAACAGGCGACATTGAGTCAAACACCTCCCCCCATCGCCCCAATCAGTGCACCCCATATCGCCAGAACCAAACCAAACACACTACAGCCATACCAAGTCCCCAGCCAACACCACCGGGTCCCTTCCCAAACAACCCTCCCACAATCCACAGGAGCCTCAAAAACAAAACACAAAAAGGAAAGAGTCAGAACTAGAAAGAGAACAATGAAAGTCGGACATGACCTTAAGGGTCGGGGGTAGAAGACCCTGGTAATGCCCCCCTCAAATTCAGGGTCGGGGTAACCCTCCAATTGATAACTGTCCCACAGAGTACCTGAGATGGTAGAGCCCCCCCGGCTCCCACGGGCCGCCGTCGAGGGAGCCTAGGCCGCCGAGGAGCTGTCCACTCGGCTCGACTCAGTCACCAGGGCCAGTGAGGCCAAAACTTCTCCCCTTTCACTCTGGCTCGCCGATGGCGATGGACCCTCTACCACACCGTGTCGGCCCACTCTCTGCCATGCTGGGGAGCGGGAACGGCGACGTCTTCTTGGGGAGGCGCTGGCGCCCGCCGACGCGGCTGCTTCCTCCATGCCGAGCAGTTCCCTGGCGGCTGCTAGGGATCGCACCTGCACCAATCTATTTTGCCACCTGAAAATGAGCCGAAAGTGGTGACCCCAGGAGTAGGATACCCCGTGCTCCCTCAGGAAGGCCGTGATCGGGCGGAAATCCCGTCGTTTTTGCAAGGTGGAAGCCGCCAGATCGTGAAAAAGCTGAGGGCTGTGCCCACGAAAAAGCAAGTTATTGGTGTCCCTCGCCTTCCGCAAGATTGTCTCCTTCAATTGGAAATCGTGGACACAGACCAAGATGTCAGGAGGCGGCGAGCGCGCGCCACGTGGCAGGCCTACCCGATGTACTCTGTCCATCCGGACCTCTGTGCGATCGTCCTCCGCCAGAATTTGTAGAAATAGAGCCTCCACGTACTCCCGTAGGTTCCCACCGTCTCCATCCCAGGGCACCGCTCGGATTCGAATGTTATTATGGCGGGACCGGTTTTCCAAGTCCTCGCAATGGGTCTGGTGGTCCAGATTTTGCTCGCATAGCTGGAGCAAGTCCTGCTGTAGCTGATGGACATCCCCACTTGTTAGACGGACCGGGAGGGTCGGCCGAGGATAAGGGGAGAGGTCTCCGGGGAGAGCCGTCTCCGACGATCGTACAGACAAGTAACTTCCCCCCCCACAGACGGACACCACACAAGGGTAAAGTTCAACGATACTTTATAGGCAATTCTTTAAGTACGATGAATGGTACAAGGAGGTCTGGACTCAGGGGTCCCCTCGATTCTGGTCTCTGGTTTGGGAGAAGGGTAGCGGGACAGTCTTGTTACCAAAAGATGGGTATAGCTCTCAATCCTCGAGCTCGGCGTTCTAGATGATCGGGCCGCGGCGGAGCCAGCAGGTCCCGAGATGGACGAAGGAAGCGACGGTCCGCGGCGGAGCCAGCAGGTCCCGATGAAGATGGTAGTTACAAACGGTCCGCGGCCACGCCAGCAGGTCCCGACGAAGATGGTAGTTACAAACGGTCCGCGGCCACGCCAGCAGGTCCCGACGACGATGAAGGTTTACGAAGGTTACGAAGGTTGCGGCAGCGCCAGCAGGCAGGACGATGATGCGCAAGGCAGAGCTACGGCAGCGCCAGTAGTCCGTCAAGGATGAGTTCTTCTCTGCGTCTCTCGACTCCAGGATACAACTGCCTTCCTGCTCTGGAGCTGCCCCAGTTATAGGGCTGGTGCCCTTTGATGTCCGGACCCTCGCACTTGGAGGTCGGGAGGTCCGGGATGAGGGAGTCCAGACACCCAGCAGGGGGGTGGAGCCAGCGCCCGGGGAGGCGATGGGCGAGCGGCACTTGGCGGGGGAGAGCCATCGACGCCTCTTTCTCCCATTGACTTGCCAAGTAGCCCGCTCACCTCCTGGGTGGATGGTGGTGCCGGGATGTCTGAGGCCTGGCTAGGCCCAGGGTTGAGGTCGGCCGGGGGCCAGGCGGCCTCGTGGTGGAGTGTCCAAGATGGCGCCCAGGCTGGGCGCGCGGGCCAGTAGTGGGTCGGGCCCAAGAGGTCGATATGTTCAGGGGCCGGGGTCCCGGAGGGGACGGAAGACGAGCAGTGGTGGTGTGTGGCCCTTGTGTGTCCGGGCTCGGGCCTGGTCGGGCCGAGGGGGGAGCGGCCCTTCATGTGGCCTGTCCAACATGCGTCCCCCCCAGCTGAAGGCGGGGAGAGTCACCCATCCTCTTGGGGACTCTCCTCGTCGAGGCGGAAAAACCGGGACAGGCCATCCGCGTTGGCGTGATCTGGCCCAGGCCGGTGCTCAACAGTGAAGTCCATCCCTTGTAGGGAGATGGACCAACGTAGTAGTTTCGGGTTTTCCCCCCGCATCTGCATCAGCCACTGCAGGGGTCGATGGTCGGTCTGCACCCGGAAGTGTGTGCCAAAGAGGTAGGGCCGGAGCTTTTTGAGGGCCCATACCACAGCGAAGGCTTCCCTCTCTATGGTGCTCCAGCGTTGTTCTCGGGGTAGGAGTCGCCTGCTGATGAAGGCCACTGGCTGATCAAGGCCTTCGGTGTTCACTTGAGACAGGACTGCCCCAATGCCATGGTCGGAGGCATCCGTCTGGACGACGAACTCCCGGCTGTAGTCGGGGGCCTGGAGCACAGGGGCGGAGCACATGGCGGCCTTCAATTGTTCGAAGGCTGTTTGACAATCCGGGGTCCAGTTGACTTTCTTGGGTTGATTTTTGGACGTGAGTTCTGTGAGGGGCCCCACTATGGTACCATAGTCTTTCACGAACCTTCGGTAATAGCCCGTGAGGCCCAGGAAGGCGCGTACCTCGGTCTGGGTGATGGGGGGCTGCCAGGACTGGATGGCGGCAATCTTGAGCTGCAGAGGGGCCACCAGGCCGCTTCCCACCTGGTGTCCGAGGTAGGTTACGGACCCCTGACCAATTTGACATTTGCTGGCCTTAATCGTGAGGCCAGCCCGCTGGAGGGCCTGTAGCACCGCTCGGAGGTGGTGGAGGTGCTCGGGCCAATGGTGGCTGTATACAGCGATGTCGTCTAGGTAGGCGGCGCTGAATCCTTCGAGCCCTGCCAGGACCTGGTTGACGAGCCGCTGAAATGTTGCTGGAGCATTCTTCATGCCAAAGGGCATGACCTTGAAATGGTAATGGCCATCAGGGGTGGAGAAGGCAGAACGTTCTTGGGCCCGGGGTGTGAGGCCGATCTGCCAGTAGCCCGCCGTCAGGTCGAAAATACTGAGGTAGCGGGCAGCCCCCATGCGGTCGATTAGTTTGTCTGCCCGGGGGATAGGATGTGCGTCTGTTCGGGTGACCGCATTCAAGCCCCGGTAGTCGACGCAGAACCGGAGTTCTGGTGTGGTGCCGGGAGCGGCTGCTTTGGGGACCAGTACTACAGGGCTGGCCCAGGGGCTGTCTGAGGGCTCGATGACCCCGAGCGTGAGCATTTTGGTTACTTCTTCCTGGATGCAGGCCCGTACCCGATCTGGCACGCGGTAGGCCCGGTGGCGGATAGGGGGGTTGTCCCCCGTGTCCACGTCGTGCACACACCAGGAAGTGACACCTGGGGTGAGGGAAAACAGGCTGGCGAACTGCAACAGAAGGTCTCGACACTCCTGGCGTTGTTCCCGGGTGAGGGCCTCCGAGAGTCGGACCCCATCCACGGAGCCGTCTTTCTCCCGAGTCCGTAGGAGGTCAGGGAGGGGCTCGGAGTCTTCTTCGGCCCCATTGTCTGTGGCCATCAGGAGGCTGAGTTCTGAACGCACAAAGTGGGGTTTCAGTCTATTAGCGTGGAGGACCCGGAGGGGGTTCCGGGCAGATTCCATGTCGATGAGATAGGTGGCAGGGCCCTTGCGCTCGACTACTTTGAAGGGCCCCGTCCACTTGTCTTGCAGGGCGCAGGGTTCGGTGGGGGACATCACCCATACCTGTTGCCCAGGTTCAAATTCGATGGAGGAGGCATTCCGGTCATACCACTTTTTCATGTCCTCTTGGCTGGCCTCTAGGTTGGCTTTGGCCAGCTCTCTGAACCGCCGGGTCTGGTTGCGGAGGGTTAGGAGGTACCGGAAGACATCTGGGGGGTTCTTTAGAGGGGGCATCTCCCAGCCTTCCTTGACTAGGCTGAGCGGCCCCCGTACTGGATGTCCATACAGCAGTTCAAACGGGCTGAAGCCGAGGGACTTCTGGGGGACCTCCCGATATGCGAAGAGGAGGCACGGCAGCAGCACATCCCACTGGCGACGGAGGGGCTCTTCCAACCCCCCAATCATCCCTTTGAGCGTGCGGTTGAACCGCTCAACGAGTCCGTTTCCTTGAGGGTGATAGGGGGTCGTGAATCGGTAGGTAACCCCACACTGTTGCCAGAGGGACTTCATATATTTGGAAATAAAGTTCGTGCCTCTGTCGCTGACGACTTCTCGGGGGAAGCCCACACGGGAGAAGATTCCCATCAGAGCCCGGCCGACTACCGGGGCTGTCACAGTCCGCAGGGGAACAGCCTCGGGGTAGCGGGTGGCGTGGTCCACTAGCACCAGGATGAACCGATGTCCTTGTTTTGTACGCGGGTCCAGGGGCCCCACAATGTCTATCCCGACCCTCTCGAACGGGGTGGTGACCACGGGAAAAGGTTGCAGGGGGGCTTTTAGTTTGCGGCCGCTCTTTCCACTGGCTTGGCACGTGGGGCAAGATCGGCAATGCTGGTGTACATCGTCCCTCATTTTGGGCCAGAAGAAGTGGGTCACCAGGCGGCTGTAGGTTTTATCTTGACCCAGGTGTCCAGCCAGGGGGACATCGTGGGCCAGGTTTAGCAGAAAGTCTCTGAAACGGAGGGGTACCACTAGCACTCGGCTGGCCCCCAACTCCGCGATTCTTTGTTCACTGTATAGCAAATCATTGTCCCAGTAGATCCAATGAGTTCCGGAGGTATCCCCTGCGCTTTGGGCGAGGGCTTGTTGGCGGAGTCCCTCGAGGGAGGGACAGGTCTTCTGTTCTTGGCGAAACTGTTCTTGCGTGGGCCCCCCCTCTTGAGGCCACTGGTCGAGGTTAGCGAGGTCTGGAGGTTGAGCTGGTTCTGGGGGGACGTCACGGTCGGTGGTTTCGGCTGGGGCGACCGGAGGCGGAGGCGCCGGCCATTCGGGTTCCTCGGGTCGGGGTTTGGCACGGGCGGCCATGGACCGGGTGGTGACGCATGCCCAGTCCGGGATGCCTAACATCCCCAGGTGTTCTCGTCGTTCTACGGCTGCCCACGGAGAGCTTTCAAGGTCATTCCCCAGGAGGCAGTCTACGGGGGCATCGTCTCGGACCGTTACTTTCAACATGCCGGAGACCCCTCCCCATTCGAAAGGGACGCAGGCCATCCGACACAGGCTCTCCGAGTTATCGGCTGAACGGACAGGGCAGAGAATGTTTGGTAGGAACTGTTCTGGGGTCACCAGGTGACAGCGGACGGCTGTTACACTGGCCCCGGTGTCACGGAGGGCTTCGGCCCGGCGTCCATTGATGCTCACCCATTGGCTGTACTTCTGGGTGTTAGCGGGTAGGGGGACCCGCGGGACCATGTCTTTCCCCCCTAAGCATGCTAGAGCCATGGCGGCTGGCTCCCATTCTTGATGCTCTTGCTCATATTCTTCTTGTTCCTCTGAGATCTGTTCCTCCCCCAGAGCAGCAGCGGCTACTTGGCGGGGTCTTGGGCTCTGATACTGGGGGCAGTTTGGGTTGTTTGCATAGTGGCCGACTCGTTGGCATCGATGGCACGTAACATTGGCTCGATATCCCGGTCGCGCCGGGGTGCTGCCCCGGTTCGCCGGGGGGGTGGTGCTGGTAGCGGGGGCGACCGGAGCGTTGTCTCTTCCGCGTCCTTGGCCTCCTCCTCCTCCTCGGGGACGGTGCTGACCGTTGTTGTTCCGGCTCTGTTCATAGGACCCATTTCGGCCCACTCTGGTGATTTCCCACCGGTCAGCTTCGGCTGCGAGCTGCCGGGGATCGGTCAATTTGCTGTCGAGGAGGTGCTGGCGGAGCTCAATGAAGCAATTGTTCGATAGATGCTCCCATACCATGAGATTGAAGAGTTGTTCGTAAGTTGTGACCTTGCTTCCTTTGATCCAGCCCTCGAAGGCTCGGCTAAAATAGTTTACATAGTCCACCCAAGTTGTACCCGGGATGCGGGTGCAGTCTCGGAACCTCTGACGGTACATCTCGGGTGTGAGGCCATAGCGGGTGAGGAGTGCAGCTTTCATATGGTCATAGGAGGTCATCTGGTGGTCCGGGAGCTGTAGCAGGGCGTCACGGCCCTCATTGAGGAATCTCCCCCATAGACCGGCTCCCCAGTCGCTTCTATCGATCCGGTGGGCGGTCATAGCGATTTCGTAGGCCTTAAACCATTGCTGGATGTCGTCCTCTCGGAAGTATTCTCGAACGACATCCTTGGGGATGTGTACCTTTTTCTCTGTTGCCCCTGGGGTGTGGGGTTGCTTGGGCACCCCTACTTCTTTATTCTGCTTGCGTAGGTCGATCTCAGCTAATTTTCGCTCGTGTTCATATGCCAATTTCTTCTCCTCGAGCTCCCTTTGTCTCTGTTTTTCCTCTCTTTCTTCTCGGAGACGCAGGTGCTCTAAGTTTATTTTTTGTTCGGCCAACTTAAGTTCAACATCCATTTTGAGCCGGGCCATTTCCAGCTCGTGTAGTCGGGTTTTTTCTCGTTCCTGGATCTCGTCTTGCGAGAGACCCGTTCTTCGCTCCTCAGGGGCTGTGGTGTTTTTTTCTATTGCTGCGATGTTTTGATCGGGGGTTCCGGCAGCCCCGGTTTCTGCCCAAGACTCTAGGGCATGCTTGAAATCGTCCTTGGTACTTAGACCGGTGGTAGCGATACCTAGTTCTATGCAGAATTGTTTTAATTCACGATGGCTGTACTCGTCCAATTTCTCCATCTGAAATTTCTCGGTGGATCCGCTTTCTTTGTTTGACATCGTGATTTCGTCGTGGGGTGAGCTACTCTCTGTACGATAATGCGGTGATTCGGATCGCGCCGCTGGCCACCAATGTTAGACGGACCGGGA
This sequence comes from Lissotriton vulgaris, assembly GCF_964263255.1. Lineage (NCBI taxonomy): Eukaryota > Metazoa > Chordata > Amphibia > Caudata > Salamandridae > Lissotriton > Lissotriton vulgaris. The sequence continues at coordinate 170,865,292 of NC_141699.1, forward strand.
GGGTCGGCCGAGGATAAGGGGAGAGGTCTCCGGGGAGAGCCGTCTCCGACGATCGTACAGACAAGTAACTTCCCCCCCCACAGACGGACACCACTCAAGGGTAAAGTTCAACGATACTTTATAGGCAATTCTTTAAGTACGATGAATGGTACAAGGAGGTCTGGACTCAGGGGTCCCCTCGATTCTGGTCTCTGGTTTGGGAGAAGGGTAGCGGGACAGTCTTGTTACCAAAAGATGGGTATAGCTCTCAATCCTCGAGCTCGGCGTTCTAGATGATCGGGCCGCGGCGGAGCCAGCAGGTCCCGAGATGGACGAAGGAAGCGACGGTCCGCGGCGGAGCCAGCAGGTCCCGATGAAGATGGTAGTTACAAACGGTCCGCGGCCACGCCAGCAGGTCCCGACGAAGATGGTAGTTACAAACGGTCCGCGGCCACGCCAGCAGGTCCCGACGACGATGAAGGTTTACGAAGGTTACGAAGGTTGCGGCAGCGCCAGCAGGCAGGACGATGATGCGCAAGGCAGAGCTACGGCAGCGCCAGTAGTCCGTCAAGGATGAGTTCTTCTCTGCGTCTCTCGACTCCAGGATACAACTGCCTTCCTGCTCTGGAGCTGCCCCAGTTATAGGGCTGGTGCCCTTTGATGTCCGGACCCTCGCACTTGGAGGTCGGGAGGTCCGGGATGAGGGAGTCCAGACACCCAGCAGGGGGGTGGAGCCAGCGCCCGGGGAGGCGATGGGCGAGCGGCACTTGGCGGGGGAGAGCCATCGACGCCTCTTTCTCCCATTGACTTGCCAAGTAGCCCGCTCACCTCCTGGGTGGATGGTGGTGCCGGGATGTCTGAGGCCTGGCTAGGCCCAGGGTTGAGGTCGGCCGGGGGCCAGGCGGCCTCGTGGTGGAGTGTCCAAGATGGCGCCCAGGCTGGGCGCGCGGGCCAGTAGTGGGTCGGGCCCACGAGGTCGATATGTTCAGGGGCCGGGGTCCCGGAGGGGACGGAAGACGAGCAGTGGTGGTGTGTGGCCCTTGTGTGTCCGGGCTCGGGCCTGGTCGGGCCGAGGGGGGAGCGGCCCTTCATGTGGCCTGTCCAACACCACTGAGGCCCAAGTCGTGGTCCTCTAGGGTCGCTACACGTTCGCCGATGCCGTCCACATCTCGGCGGACCTCACGGAGGTCGGAAGCTAGTTGCGATTTCAGTTCCGTGATATCGTCCTTGATGGAGGAAAAAAGCTCTATCAGGAAGGCCTTCGTGACCGGGCCATCAGTGTCGTCCTTGGCCGGCGATTTGCTAGGGCCGGGGGGCGATCCGGATGCCCCCTTAACAGGACCATCCTTCCCCGGTTTATTCAAGCGATTCCTTGTCGTCATGGTGCGACGCCTCAGCGCAGATCCAGGCTCCTCACGACCTCCCAGAGCGTCCCGGCTAGCCAGCTACGTTCCTCCACCTGCAGCTAGTTTCGCTCCGTAGACACCGGGGGACCGATGCGATCAGAGGGCAGCACTCGCCCCTTCGCTCAAAGTCCGTTGGGCCATCTGATGGGTCGCCCCAGGGCACAGATGGTGAGAGGCAAGATGGCACCACCTCTCCTTCCTTTAGCCTTCTGCGCTGTCCAGCAGCCGCCAGACAAGTAGGGGCATCTTCGTCACCTCCGCTCGGCGTCAACACCCAGATAGATCGCCGGGGACAGAGGCAGGCTCGCTACAATCCCAGTGGGGGGGACCCGCAAAGCAAGCGCTTCAGTCGTCAACTTGTTAGAGTTCAGGGTCCCCTCGTGTGAAGAGCCGATGCAGCCCAGGCGAAGCTCCGTAGGCCGCTCCGGTACTCGTGCGTCACCACTCGAACACCTCGGCTAAGTCCGCCGTTCTAGGTCGTAGCTCGACGGGAGAAGGATCAAACCAATTCAGGACACCTCAGCGACCCCAGGAGAGTCAAAGCCGGGGCTGAAATCGCCCCAGTGCAGCTAAACAAAGCTATGAAAAGCTCGGGGTGCCGGAGGAGCTCGCAGGCACGTCTTACTCCGTCGCCATCTTGGCCACGCCCCCCCAGCCCTAATCTTTTTATTGATGAAATCAAAAATCTTTTATGCTCACATGAAGCAACTAATTTCATGGGCTAAAACGTTCTCACTTAAAACTACAAAATCGGCACTTATAATTTAGGGCCTTATTTATATTTCACAAGCGTGACAGATATCCCGACTGCTGTATTCCAAGTGAATTATATCCTGTAAAACATTTGTGATGGAGTATCCTGTTTGCCAGAATATAAATCAGGCACATAGTCTTGTATATTTTCATTACAATGAGGCAGAGTAGATTAGTGTGAAGTGGAGTTGCTTAGAGTGGCATAGAGTAAAGTGACGTTGATTGGAGTGACCTCATTGGAGTAGTTTCAGATTAGTGCATGGAGAGGCGTAGTTGGGTGGTTTAGAGTACAGTGGCATGCACAGTGGCTTATAGTAATGTGGGATGGCATGGAGTAGAGTGGGGTAGAGTAGAGTAACACAGTGGCATGGAGTAGAGTGGCATAGAGTAGAGTGGCATAGAATAGAAATGTGTGGCCTGGAGACGCGTAGAAGGGAGTAGAATAGCAGAGTGGAGTAGCATATAGGGCCTGTGGAGTGGCATTGTTTGGAATAGAGTAGAGTACTGTGGCATGCAGTGGAGTGGTGTAGACAGGCATACACTAGAGTGGAATGAAGTGGTATGGAGTGAAATGGAGTGGCGTAGAGTAGAGTGGGGTAGAGTGAGAAAAAGTGGTTTGTCATGGAGTAGAGTGAGGTAGAGTAGCATAGACTAGCAGAGAGTAGAGTAGGTTGGCATTGTGTGGGGTGACATAGAGTAAACTGCGCCAAGTGGCATGGAGTAGTGTAGAGTGAAGTGGCGCAGAGCGTCAAGAGTGGCGTAGCATTGTGTGGAAAAGAGTGACGTAGAGTGGAATGGTGTACAGTGACGTGGAGTGGCTTAGAGTAGCATTGTTGAGTGTAGTGGCATGGATTGGAGTGGCATTGAGTAGAATGGCGGCATAGAGTGGGTGGCGTACAATAGAGAGGCATTGAGTACAGTGGCATGTTGATAGAGTGCTGTAGAGTAGCATTGTGTAGAATAGAGTGGTATAGAGTGACATAGAGTGGCGTAGAGTAGAGTTGAGTATAGAGCAGAATGGGGCAGAATAGCCTGGAGTAGTGTTGTGGAGTGACATGGGGTGGTGTAGAGTGTAATGGCATAGAGTGGCATAGATTAAAGTGCATAGAGTAGGGTGATGTGTGGAGTGTTGTGGAGTGGTGTATTTGTGGATGGCTTAGAGTAGAGTGGAGTGACTTGGAGTGGCTTAGAGTGTAATAGCATAGAGTAGAGTAGTACAGTTAAGGGTGTAACTAAAGAGTCAAGAGTGATGGCAGATACAATCAAAGCAACATAAATAAACTATATGCCTGTTTTAAAATTAAGAAAGCGCATTGCAAGTCCAGGAATACTACCAAAATTCTTATTGAATAAAACAAATAGTGCGTTGCAAAAAGACGAGGAAGAACAAAGACTAGGAAGAACGCATGCACTTTGTCCAATCTGCAGGGAGCAGCTATCACAAAAAAGGAAGAGAAGCTTAATGGAGCTAAGCAAACGAAAGATTGCAAATGAGAGTGGCAACAGAAACAACTAATTGTATACTTTGAACTGGTCGTAAGGCCACTGAATTGTGAGCAATACATCTGATAGAGATTTCTAGCCTTACCTTTGAACTTCGAGGTATCAGGCTGGATCTGGAAGATGACATTGGTCAACTCTGTGTGATGTCATTGGAGTCGTGTTCGTCATCGTAGTAATGTCTGCGTCATCAATATAAACGCCACTCCGGTGCACTGACGTCAGTTCTTTCTGCTCGATCAGCGCAATCCATTTTTTGAGAGACTTTTTCCGACTTCGTTAGTGTGTAGGTTTTCAATGTCAAGCAAGAAGACTTAGAGATTCAAACCTTGCGGCACCTGTCACCGCACCATGTTGGTCACAGATCCCTATTTGGTCTGTCTTTGGTGTCTGGAGTGCAACCACGAATCCAAGTCCTGCTCCGACTGCCGGGCCATGGCGCCAAAGGCTTTGAGGGAGCTTCTCGTGGCCAGACGTCCTGCACTGCGGAGGTCTCCTCGTCGGTCTCGATCCCATTCCAGATCTCGGTCTAGATGAATGTCCGAGCTCCGCTCCGGTAAATCGAAGTCTTCGTAGTCGAAGTCGTCGAAGTCAGGTAAGAGGCACCACAAAAAGCACAAGAAGTCAAAGAGTGCTTCTACTTTGCCCCGCCTGTCTTGTGATGTGGCAGAGGAACCTCGGCGTTCGAGGCTCCGATCCACAGAGCGGGTGCCTGGGTCGACTCCGCGTTTCCCTTCCTTTCCGAGGCCGGAAGCAACCCCTGCCCAGCTGAAGGAATATTATGATGCCATGTGCGCTATATTTGGTGGCCTGACCCTGCCCATGCGGCTTTGGGCCCTGCAAGCTTAGAGGACAAAGGGCCCATGGTTCCAATGCCGGCAGTTCTGTCCCTGGCACCATGGCCTCCAAATGGACCCATTCCCAGGTCCGGACCAACACTGGTTGTATCGCCACAGGGACCTTCCCCGGCGTTACGTCTGGCGCCGGGGTCCTCAGTGTCACTGGCACCCACCGGCGGCACCTCCCCGATGACATGGAGCTAGTCAGGCATCCTCTGATGCCGAGTCAGGCGCGGACTGAGCCATACAGCTCCATGCCTTTCTCTCTGCCCTATTCTGAAGGATTGGGGATGGAGGAAGTAGATTGGGAGGTGGAGCCGGATCCCTTAGAAATCTAGCAACAGCAAGACATGGACTGGTATGAGGAATTGGGTGAGGCCATTGGTCTGGACACCTCCCCAGACTCTGGCATGCTTTCTCCTCCTACCCTGGCTACTGAGCAGGGAGCATCTTTTGCCATTGTGGTACGTAGGGCTGCGGAGGTCCTCGACCTCCAGGTTCCTACAGTGGTAGTCAAGATGAATGTCTTGACAGACGTCCTGCAGCCTGGGGTTTCGAGCTCAGAACCCCTACTGCCTTAAAATGAGGCAGTGACAGACGTCCTTCTGGGTACTTGGTCCAAAACCTGCACAGCGGCTCCTGTGAATAGGACGATTGCTCGCCGCCATCGCCAACACCGGACGACCCACATTTCCTCACCACTATCCCCACCCCCCAAAGCTTGGTGGTCCAAGCTTCCACTTCTCGTGGTGCATTCCCTTTCGCACCCCTGGATAGGGAATCCAAGAGTCCGGAAAACTTAGGGAAGAAAATGTTTTCTTCTGCCAGCCTAGCATTGCAGCCGGTGAACACTGCATGCTTCTTGGACTGTTACTCCCATTTCATTCGGGATACGGTAGCACAGGTGCTGTCCAGATTCTCTGAGGAGGATCGGTCTCTACTCTTCCAAGCTATTTCAGATGGGAGGGATGCAGCTAAGTACACCATCAGATGTGGCTTGGACACGACTAACTCGCTAGGCAGAGCGATTTCCACGACGGTGATGGTTCATCTCCACGCCTGGCTGAGAACATCTAGTTTTTCGGGGTATGTCCAGGCCAACCTTGCCATGGTCTTTGATGTCTCCCATCTCTTCAAAGACAAGGCGGATGCTACGCTTGAGCACTTTAAAGACTCGCGGGCCACGGGCAAGTATTTGGGCCTCACTACCGCCCCTAGAGCTTCATCCAATTTTCGTTCCTTTCGTGGCTACTGAAGGGTTTATTAACCGCACCAAACTTACCCAGGCCAGAGGGCTCCCCAAGTTCAGCAACCTTTGCGGGCCGTGGACGTGGTTCACCCGGCCTCTTGGGTCAGGAAACCTGAAGTCACGCCAAGCCACTATCCCCTCCTCCGTTGCAAAACCTTCCTTGTCCGTCCCCCAGGATCATTCTCAGCCAGTTGGTGACAGAATACTCCATCATCTCCACCACTGACGAAACATTACATCGGACAGGTGGGTGTTGCAAATTGCCCGAAGGGGCTACTCCCTCCCCTTTGAGACTTCCCCTCCTTTTATGCCCCCAGTATACAATCGGCTGATGGAGGATCACCTTGACTTGCTCCGCGAAGAAGTCTCAACTCTTCTTGGCCAAGAGAGCGATAGAGAGGGTTCCACGGCCTGAAGTAGGCGTGGTTGCTATTCCCGCTACTTCCTGGTCCCACAGAAGGACAGTGGCCTTCGTCCTATCCTAGACCTCAGAGCCCTCAAGTACTTCCTCAAAAAGGAGAAATTCAAGATGCTCACTCATGCTCAGGTCCTGTCTGCCTTGGACCCAGGAGACTGGATGGTAGTGCTGGACTTGCAGGTTGCCTACTTTCATATCGCCATACTGCCTGTCCATCATTGCTACCTGCGGTTCATGGTGGATCACTAGCACTTTCAATATCCGGTGCTCCCCTTTGGCCTCACCAGTGCTCCTCGGGTGTTCACAAAAAATTATGGTTGTGGTCTCAACCCATCTACGGAGATCAGGGGTACCAATCTTCCAGTGGCTGCCGGTAATTTTTGGAGGGAAGGGGGCGGGCAGGAAACGCACACACGCACATATGCACAACACTCCCAGCCAGGCATTCACGTACGCACACATACACATACACATACACACACACACAAACACATCCATTCACAACACTCTTTACCAAACATTCATATATATATATGCACACATGCACGAAACATTAATTTAAAATAAAACAAAAAACACTTGCCTGCAGCCAGCTCTGCCTCAGAGGTTCCAGGATGCTTGGGACTGCTGCCTTTCCTCATTGGCTGACCTCCGAGGCAGAGCTGGCTGCAGGCAAGTGTTTTTTGTTTTATTTTAAATTAATGTTTCGTGCATGTGTGCATATATATATGAATGTTTGGTAAAGAGTGTTGTGAATGGATGTGTTTGTGTGTGTGTGTGTGTATGTGTATGTGTGCGTAGTGAATCCCTCATTGGCTGACCTAAGGTCAGCCAATGAGGGAAGGCAGCAGTCCCAACATCATCACAGAGTGGGATAGGGTCAGTGAGACTTCTGACCCCACTCCACTCTGTGATGAAGTGTCTCTGATTGACACTGGACCATGGGGGCTTCAGGGCTTAAACCCGAAGTGCCCAGGTGGAAGGAAATCAGTGACGCTACCCCTCGTCACTGAGGGGAGGGGTCTCAGAGACCTTTGCTAAGCTGAGGACGTCCCGCCCACAGGAGCTGTTACTTACTCAGCCCAGCAAAGTTCAGCTCAGGCAGCCAGGAGCCTGCGCATTTTTCGCATGTCTGGCTCCTTGAACTGAAATTGAACAGTGTCTTGTCAGGCTGACCTTTGTGCGCCTGGCGGACACTGTTCGTCGGGGGCAAAAGGTGGAACGGCGTGGCCCCTCCACCCCAGTGGACCAGCCGCACCTTCAGTCTTCCCCTATCTTGACGACTGGTTGGTAAAAGCGGGCTCACCCCAAGCAGTTGTCACCCACCTCCAGGCTACAGCGAACCTCCTGCATTTGCTGTGGTTTAATATCCATGTGTGGAAGTCACACCTGATTCCCTCTCAGTCACTTCTTTTCTTTGTGGCAGTTCTGGACACTGTACAGTTTCGGGCCTATCCTTCTGAAAGGCGAGTCCAAGATATTCAGGCTATGACACTTTCCGTCTCTTATCTTGTATTTCGGTGAGAATGACTCTCAGGCTATTGGGCTTCATGGCCTACGATATCCTGCCAGTGACCCATGCTAGGTGGCACATGCGGGCTCTGCAGTGGGACCTGATTCCAATGGGCACAGCGTCTGGGAAATCTCACCAACCTGGTTCAGATTTCAGAGGGCACTGCGAACACCCTGCAGTGGTGGCTAATGAACTGGGATTGGTTCAAGGGCAGACCCTTCTCTCTTCCCCACCCAGACCTCACAGTAGTGATGGATGAGTCTCTTCTCAGATAGGCCGGCCACCTGGGAGAGTTGGAGATCAGCCGACTCTGATCTCCGGGGGAAGCCAAGGTCCAAATCAATCTGTTGGAGCTTCAGGCAATCTGGCTGGCACTGAAAGCCTTTTTGCCATCAATAAAGCGAAAGCTCGTACAGGTGTTCACAGAATACTACAGCTGAGCAGAGTGGGTTCATGGACTCTTTGTCAAGAGGCTCTGTGTCTCTGGATTTGGCTGGAACGTCAGGGCATTTCTCTGGCCAGTTCTCTTAACGCCAGGACGGACGAGCTCAGCCGAAGGTTCTTTGCAGATCACGAATGGCGCCTCCCACCGGAGGTGGCAGAAGGTCTCTTTCAACAGTGGGGAGAGCTTTAGTTTGATCTGTTTGCCTCCAAAGAGAACGTGCAATGTCTGCTGTTTTGAGCATTGGAGTTTCCAAGGAGGCACTTGCTTGGCGACGCTTTTTATACAGAGTGGAGCTCAGGCGTCCTATAAGCTTTTCCGCCCATACCCCTCCTGCCCAGAGTGCTCAATGAGATCAGGAGCAACCGGGCACAAGTTATCCTGGTGGTTCCTGACTGGGCACAGAGAGTTTGGTATCCTGAGCTCCTAGGCATGAGCATTGATCCTCCGGTGAGGCTGCCTCTTCGGAATGATCTTCTGTCGCAGTAGCAGGGATGGGTTCTCCACCCGATCCTGTCCACCCTCCACCTCCTTGCATGGAGATTGAGCAGCAACAGATGACAGCCTTTGACCTCTCTCCCAAAGTCTGTGAGGTTATTCTGGCAGCCAGGAGTTCCTCCACAAAATCAGTATACGCCTGTTGATGGAAAAAGTTTTGTAAATATTGTACCCCTTATCTGCTCCCCTATCTCAAGTCCTTCTGTTTATACTTTCCATGGCCCAGCAGGGCTCTGCTCTGGGCACTTCGAAAGGCTACCTTTGTGCCCTTCCTTCTTTTCTTCTGCTGACTGATCAGCCGTCTCTGTTCAAATCTTCTGTATTGCTGAGGTTTTTGAAAGGGTTAACCCATTAACACCCCCTTCACTGTTCATCATACCACAGTGGGACCTTAATTTGGTGCTAACTTTCCTGATGTGTGCCCCATTTCAGCTGCTGCATAACTGCCCTCTGCAGTTGCTCACCATCAAGAAGCCTTTTTGGTGGCAATAATCTCTGCCAGGAGAGTGAATGAACTGCAGGCTCTGTCCTCGCAGCCTCCTTACCTGACGATCTTTCCGGACAAGGTAGTACTCTGGATTAGGGCAACATTTCTACATAAGGTGGTAACACCCTTCTATATCGGAGTCCGTTACCCTTCCCACCTTCTATGCACCCCCGTATCCTTCCAAGGAAGAGGAACGTATCCACCACCTGGACCCAAAAACACTGTTATTGTTCTACCTTGATTGAACAAAAGAGTTCCGGGTGGACGACCCACTCTTTATTGGATACATGGGTGCAAAGAAAGACTGTGCTGTCCAGAAGAGACTATGTCCCAATGGGTCATTCTCTGTATTAAAATGTGTTACGCCTTAGCGAAGAAGGATCCCCCTGAAGGGCTTAGAGCCCATTCCACCAGGACGAAGACGGCCACCACGGCTCTCCAGAGTGGTGTTCCCGTCTTTGACATATGTCAAGCTGCCACTTGGATATCTCTGCACACGGTCGCAAGGCACTACTGCCTGGATTCCCAGATCCGCAGAGAAGGCCTGTTTGGTCGCTCTGTTTTAAAGGATTTTCTAGTCTGAGTAATTTCGCAGTCCCTCTTCCAGGGATGGTATTGCTTGGGTATCTGTTCGAAGGTAAGGAATCTGCAGCTAAATGGACAAGTTACGTACCTTCGGTAATGCCTTATCTGGTAGACACATGATTTAGCCGTAGATTCTATACCGACCCACCCACCCACCCACCCTTCCTACACTGCGGAATTGGTCTTAAGTGTCAAGGATGTTCCCCTTCACGGCCAACTGTGTTTTTTACCACACCATAGTCAGTCACTTCATGGCTTCGAGCTTCTGGTGTGGAAAGTCGTGAAAAGTACTGACGTCAGTGTGCCGAAGTGGCGGTTATATTGACAACGCGGAGATCACGATGAACATGATGCCGACGACGTCATGTGAAGTCGACCAACGCCACCTACCAGCATGCAGGGGTACTGCTGAGAAAAATCTTCGGGATCCAGCTTGACGCCTGGAGGTTTAAAGGTAAGCAATGTGCGGCTAGATCATGTCTCTGCCAGATAAGGCATTACCGATGGTAAGTAGCTTGTCGATCTCACAGCACAGCACATGCAAGGTCTGGCTACTTTTTTGCAAAACGAGCTCACAGCTATGATAGTTAGACCTTCAGCGTTATCTCTATGTTGTTTTTCCTTGGAATGCAAAAATCAAATATTTTCAGCTATGCTTCGGCCTTGTCGACCTTGGTGCGATTGAGTAGACATGAAAATACTGCTCCACGCCCCTATACTGTATGCCACTTGGTTCTATGCCACTCCGTTCTACGCCACTCCACTCTATTCTACTCCACTTTAAACTTTGCCACTCCATTCTACTCTAAGCCACTCTACGCCTCTTCGGCCTACACAACACCACTCTTTTCTGTGCCACTCTACGGCATTCTGTGCCTCTTCACTCTACAAAACTCCTCATCTGATAGAGACTTCTAGCTGCAGATTCCTTATCTTTGAATTTCTCTGGCGTCAGACTGGATCCAGGAACTTTTGTGTGAGCAGTACCACTGCGGGCCATCAGGTGGCTCAATTCGGTTGTGCCCGTTGGCATCGTTGGTGCCAGATGGGACATCGCGGTCACCTATATAGGTGGCACCAAGGCGCACAGAGGACAGTTTTTTCCCTACCGCACCAGTTAGCGCTGATCCGGAGAAAAGCTATGTCTTTCTCTTTTTGGCTGACTTTTTTTGACATTTTGTCAAAGATTTTTCTTGTGCATAATAAATGTCATCTAAAAAAGTTAGGGTTTATGCTGTATGGTGCCTGTCACTGTGCCATGTCAGTTACAGACCTGCACCTTGTGTGCGTATGGTGTCTTGAGTGGGACTACAACTCGAAGTTGTGCTTGGACTGCCGGGCAATGGCACTTAAGGCTTTGAGGGAGCAGTCCCTAAAACTGCTTGCTGCCGGCACTCAACGCCATCGAACGCAACTCCTAGGGAGTCTCGATCCCGATTGAGGAAAAGAAGGTCACTGGACCGCACCAGAAGCTGCCAAGTCCTCTTTGTCCCACTCAAGTTCCTCAGGACACTCAGCGAGGAGGCACAAAAAAGTCTAAACGGACTTCGACTTCACGTCGGCTGGCGAGACGTGTGAGGAACATCAACGTTACAGGCACGGTTTTGCTGAGCCGTTGCCAGGTCCAACTCCGCACCTCCCCATTTCTGGGAGACAAAACAACCTCCGCTCCAGTAAAGGAGTTTTACGAGGTTATGCCCTGAGTATTTGAGTGGACTGACACCTCTGAAGCACCTTTGGGCCCTGCCCGGTCAGAGGAGGCCCCATCCAGTTCTGCACCGATGGCTCCGGCCTTGGATCTAGTGGGGTCTGAGGCCGACCGCTGCCGCCGCGTTCTGCAGACGAGTGAGCAGGCGAGGGAGACGGACGCCACTGACACTGCGGGCTCAGGCTTTCCCGCTACCGACACTCGGGCTCTAGCACAGAGCAGACTGCTGACCGCTGACCTTGGGAGCAGAGTGGAGGAGAGCGGCCGCCGCGGTAGTGGGAGCCGCGAGGGAGCAAGCGGTTATAGCAAAAATTTAAGTAAGTGAGGAGTAAGTGAAGGTGACGAGAGAGCTTCACCGGCCGCAGCCGCCAGATTTTAGGGCAGCGGCAAGGGAGCGAAGCAGTGAATCGAGGCAGGGCGAAGGAGTCAGGAGGCCAGCCCGTAACTGCAGAACTGCAACCGAAACTGCACAACCACTGCCATCCGCTGCTGCCGTTAATGATAACAGCTAAAGAGCAGCTAAGCACCCAAAGAACCGCCGAAAGAAAAGCAGATCCGGCGGGGAAACGTGCAGCAAAACCCAATAGCAGGCAAGCAAGGAAACACTGAGGGGAGCATCGCTATTGACACAGTCTTTTGTTTCATCTTGCCTCGCAGGACCTCACCTGGCCGTCTGTGCTTGTACCTGGCACAGGGGGGGGTGCCGATGGTGGGGTAAGCCTTCTCCCTACTCTCCTCTGGTGAGCAGCTGATTGAGCTCACCTGGCTGGCTGCATGTACCCGTGTGTGGGGGTGCTGAGGTTTGGGCAAGTCTGTTTCCATCCCCCCTCAGGCACCTTTGGCCCCTTATTACCTGGAAGAGGATTCGGGCTGCGAACTACTGTTTGACGGAAGCGCATCTGAGCATGCAGAACGTGCTGACGTGGTCGCGGCAGGTTTTAGAAGTCAGATGAGCTGGTGAGCGGCTGGTGAGCGGCAGCTGCTGTGGCTGCCTGAGGCTGTTACGCGCTTGCGTCGTGGTCCGGTTGCGAGCTGTTGTGACGCGTGACGGGCTGGGCCCGAGGTGCAGGCTGCTGCGAGGTGCTGTGACCCGTAGTGGGAAGTGGTCGGGGACGCAGTGACGACGAGGACAAGTAAGTCGTCCACGCGAGGGGTAGGCGGCGAGCGGTGGTGATGTTAGCTTTGCTTGATCTCAATAGCAATAGCCTGAGCCGCTCTTAAGATCAAGACCCCGCTCCCCCCTGGGCGCATTTTAGCCCCCCCGCAAATCTGTTCCAGTCTGCCCCTGAACCATCTTGAACCACTTCTTTTCCGGTCTCACCCAAGTCACCGGCTTGGTGTGGGTCCCCAGCAGGGTCGCCCTTAACGTGCCCTTGGCGGCCGCACCTCGGTTCCGGCCGCCTTGCATCCCCGCTCGGCCCAGCCTTGCTCACACCCCCTCCTGACACCCACCTCCTCCGGCAGCTCAGCCGTTTAGGGCGCTCGCTAGTAAGGCCTTCCAAAGCTTTGGTTCTGCTCCCCCCGCCCCCTCCAACCCCCTTAGCCCGTTGCCGCCACTGCTGGTCCCACTGCCCTGATTGTAACTGGGCCGTGACGGCCCCCCCCCTATGTGTGACCCCACCTGGGTAGTTGTGTTGTCGCATTTGGGGGGGTGTCTAGGAGAAAAGCACGGGCCTCAGGCGACAGGAGCAGCTGAGACCTGTGGACAGGTGGCGTCGAGCGAGGGGTTGGGTAGGGACTAAGTGTGGGGGGGGTGCCCACGCACTCAGCACCGGCCATCTGATCTCGTAGTTTATGATACCACAAGACAAGATAAGACCAGATTAGCAACTTCGTCCCGGAGCCATTCTGGTCCTACACGATCCTTTACACGATCCTTTACGATCTTTCTGCACCCAGCAAACTCATCCAAGTGCAGTCGGCAATACAGAGAGCATTTTGAAGAAGGTCCACCTGTCCTAGTTCTCAAACCTACTTGCTCTGAATAGCCACGTCCAACAACAGAAGTGATGAGATCTGGGAAAATAAGAAAAGCCCCCTCCGCACTAAAACGGAAGAAACCTAGTATGCACACCCCTTGTGCACCATCCTTGACTGGTTTAAAATCCCTCACCCTTTTGGACTACTTCAAAAAAGCTCTGGGTGGGGCCAAGTCTCCCCCTTCCCCTCAACCCTCAGAGGTAACTAAGCCTTGCGACGCTGACCCATCTGCAGAGTCAAGCACGTATTTGCTACAAACGTTGTCAACTTTTACTAATAAGCCTGCGCCAGTTCCGGATGTGTATATTTTTGGGTCCGCACTCGTCGATCAGAACACCGTCTCGGAGGGCTCTGTGAGGGTCCCTCACATCCCCCCACCAAGCTACCAACTTTCATTAAGTCAGCCTCTTCCCTCTCACGATATTTATAACCAAAAGGCCACTTCCAGCCAATCACCCCCAGTGAGCCTAACTTACAACCCACGCCCCCAAGTACTGCATTCACTACAATCGGAGAACCTCTCAACACCCCTACCCCAAAATTCTGTCGTGCCTAGGGAGGTTACCCCTGCGCCTCACTCATTTAATTTTCCCACAAATTCACGCACAAATGTATTCTGCATCCAATTTTGAGATATTTAGCCCCCCCCTTATTACACGTCTCAAGCCCCTCAGAGGGGAGTCCAGACTTGACTAATCCCCAACAACGCTTATACTCACCATCAGCAGTAATAATAACTTCCCTAAAATCGCCAAAAAAACCGATCCAAATGACCAACTGCTAGCGGATTTGTCCTTTTTCTTCAAAAACACTCAAAATTCACCCAATTCCATTCCAAAAATAGATAGAGCCACACCAAGACGCCCCCACAATATCGAGCATCTGGCCACAACTACTTCAAACCCTTCAATCTACAGTTACTGCTTTAAACTATCACTCAGACAAATTAGATACGCAGGTTGACCTACTGAACACCTTGGCACTGTTCACAGCAGGTATCGATAGCAAATTGGACAAACTGAACAATTTAATCAGAGGAGCACAATCATCTTCAAAACTAGTACAGCCGGTCTGTTGCTGCTCACCCATCATTGACTCACTCTCCTCGCTTCCAGCCTTCTGATCCACTGTCGTAAGCGAGGTTAAGCAACTGAAGGGAGGCGGTACATCCGAATGTCCCCATTAGTTATCCCAAAAACTCACAACTCCGAACTCAGAATTACCCAACTACTTGTTTACACCTGCAATCGGGACGCGGTCGAGTGGGAAACCAGAATCCTTAACAATTCAGATTGACCATCATGATGACCCCCACTATCCCAAAGGCCCTCTTATTCCAGCAGTGCCGACAGCATCCCCGGCCACAAAGTTCGGTCAGCAAATGGGCAAACACTCTCTATTGGCATCAACGTGTCAGAGTTGCCCGTCAACCCTGCCGCTGCCACCGTCCCCAACCCTGAAACAATCCCTGGTCCCACAAAGAAACAAATTAAGATTAAATCCAAGTCGACCACCCCCAAACTATTTCCACTATCACCAACTCAGTGGAAGATAACTACAGGTCCTTTAGCTCGAGAATCACCTCCCTTGCGGACTCTGCCGCCCCTCTTAAACTCTGTAAACCGAAAGGTAGAGCCCCGGCTCCCTGGTATAACGATTCTTTGAAAACCCTCAAATCAGCCTGCAAACAAGCTGAGAGAAAGTGGAGACACGGATACTGTAACAATAACAAAACCCTCTGGAAGAAGGCACTCCGTGATTACAAGTCCGCTATTGCAGAGAGCAAAGCAAATTACTATTGTTCCACCATCACCAATGCGGCCAATAGTCCAAAAAGCATATTTCAGATTCTGGACAATATCTTACACCCTGACTGCGTCAAAAACTCCATCCCCCCTTCCCAGTCCCTCTGTGATAGCCTCGCTCAGTTTTTTACTGATAAAATTGAGACTATCATCAATAACCTAGCAACGCCCCCGTCTTCCACTCTCTCCACCCTCCCCGAAACCAACCTCACTAACCCTGAACCTCTGAGGCTAACCTGCCCTCCCACGAATAAATTGTTGGATTTCCCTCTTATTTCTCAAGCAGAATTTGAAATAGTCGCACAAGGCATCACTTCCGGATCCCCCCTTGACCCTTTGCCACCGAAAATATGGAAAACCTGCGGGCACCAACTATTTCACACCCTCCGGTTGATTTGCAATCAATCCCTGAGCTGCGGCGTCGTTCCCCGCTCCTGGAAGCAAGCGCTTATAACCCCGCTGCTAAAGAAACCCACGCTAAACCCAGACTGTCTGTCCAACTTCCGCCCCATATCACTCCTGCCTTTCCCAGTGAAGGTGCTCGAACGCTGGGTTAGTAAATGCCTCTCTACCCACCTCGAGCAACACCACTTTTTGGACGAATTCCAATTTGGGTTTCGCCCAGCCCATGGCACTGAAACCGCGGTGCTCACGGCCATGGAGGAGCTTCGAATGCGCGCAGACAGGGGTCAAGCTGTGGCCCTCATTTTACTTGACTTGTCTGCCGCATTCGATACTGTCAATCATAGGGTCCTGCTCCAGCGGTTGAGAGCGGCTGGGATCGACGGCACGGCCTTGATCTGGTTTCACTCATACCTAAGCGACAGAAAACAGGCTGTTTCCCTCCCCCCCTTCCAATCAGCCTTCTCCCCGGTCCCTCACGGTGTCCCCCAGGGCTCATCTATCAGTCTGATCCTTTTTAACGTTTACTTAAAACCTCTGGTCACGTTAATCAAGTCACACAACATGACCACAGTAAACTATGCGGACGACACACAGCTCCTTCTCTCTTGGGAAGGCGAAGATTCCATTTTCTTGCAAGCCTTCCATGACTGCCTACGAGACACGGCATGCTGGCTGCACCGGAACTCACTTCAGTTCAACTCCTCGAAGACCGAGGTGATGTATTGCCCTGCAAGTCGCATACCCCGCCCGCTGCCCGCTGAGTTCTGGCCCCCGGAAAACCCTAACAACCCCCCACCAGTCACCACCGTTCGCAACCTGGGCGTCATGCTCAACCATCAATTAAGCATGGAAACACAGGTCTCTAGAACAGTCGCAACCTGTGCCGGCCTTATGCGCTCACTGCGCAAAGTCCTGCCCCTTCTTCCATCCTCCGCCAGAGCACTAGTAGTCAGGTGTACTATTCTTAGTCGCCTTGACTACTGCAATGCCTTGCTGCTTGAATCTCCTGCGATTCTACTGGACAGACTCCAACGTGTCCAGTCGGCAGCAGCCAAACTGGCTTTGGGATGGACTAGGAGATCCTCGGCCACTGCTGCATTGGCTGAGTTGCATTGGCTGCCCTTGAGGCAACGCATTGCCTTCAAGGCCCTTTGCCTGATCTTCAAGGCACTACATGGAATAGGACCCAGACCTCTTCAACGTCTGTTCTCTTGGTACACCCCCACCAGAACACTCAGGTCCACAACTGCCTGCCTCGCGAGAGTGCCCAGATGTAAAAAGGCCAGGATGGGAGGAAGATCGTTCAGAGTAGCTGCAGCCAAGCTATGGAACAGTCTACCTGTCGACATTCGCCATATCCCTCATCTCCTCCCATTCAGGAAACGTATCAAAACATGGCTTTTTCCCTTGTCCCTGTAAAACCGGCCAGTCCCAGTCCACCCCCGTCAATAAACCACAAGAGTAGCTACCAGCGCCAGGATACCTGCCAGGTGACAGTCGCGCTTTACAAATGTTTTAAATAAAATAAAAATAAAGTTGTTCGCAACTGCAGCTGATAAAAATGTCTTAAGTGTTCCACAATCACCACCGTCAACAACCCCCATTCAAAGCCTACCTATGGCAGACTCAACTTCAGGGGCCTGTCAACAGATTTCTGTTTGTAGCCACGATTGTAATATCACACCTGCTGAAGCAGTGGCACTGGAGCCTCAGCCTGCCGTTGAAAAACTAAGGGTCGAATCCAATGTACCAATCATATCAACGACCACAGTCATGACAACACAATCTCAACCAGTTTTTCCCTCAAGTTCGCCCTGGTTGGGAAAACTAAACACTGGACCCAACTTCTCAAAAGTAATTTATAATAAGAAATCAACTCTACCTATAAATACCCAGCCACTGAGGCGAGGCCCACGAGATCCTTCCCAACTCCAACTGGGTTCAGACGTAGGCTCCTCAACTGATAAAATAACTGAGCCCAATCCGAGCCCAAGCAGCAAAGGTGCTAAATGCGATCCAAAGGGCTCTAAACTACTCTTTGCCCCTGAATATAAATCAAAAGGTAGGCATGACACCCTCAACAGGTCGAATATAATAAAACTTGCGAATGGTGCCCCGGGTTTTGAGGCCCTTACATCGGCCGATATTGACTCCATTGAATTACTCCCACCAAGAGGCACACAACCCTCTGAGGTAACTCTGGTGTCATTCAGGTCCACTACTTTGGCACGAGCATTCTTAGAACATAAGGTTACCTTCCGGGAATGGGGCATCAAAATGTATCCCTATTCCACTCCAGGTTACCCCACAGCGCTATTAAACCAGCCAGTCACCCTGCTAAAAGCTGAATCCCCTAGAACTGGAGTCAAAACCAGGCCATATTCAATTTTAAAAAATGCCCTAGGAACAACAGAATTGAACATAAACTCCACGAGTGCAGACCTTAACTCTGACAAAACCCAAGATTGGGGATGGCTTCCAGCTGCCTCTTGCACCCCCAAACTGTAAGGCCCTGCTCCAATTAAGACCTCAAGCATTTCCACCTGCAAATCCCTTCAACTCTGAGCCAGACCCCTCTTTTACATTGTGTTCATGGAACATTAGTGGTCTCCAACATAAAATTATCAACTTAGAGACGCACTCCTTCATATTTGGGCACACTGTAATAGCTCTTCAAGAAACATGGGCAACCCAAAATTGTCCTGTGACTGGCTTCATTGAATTCTGGAAACCGGCAATTAGAGACTGCCCCTATGGCCACCCTAAAGGGGGCCTGTCGATCTATGTTTCAAACAAAATAAAAGGCCCAATTACGCCATTAAACTTTGACGAAGACTGGTTACTTGGTGTCAAAATCGACTCATGGAGCAAACCACGCCCACTCCTACTTCTCAACATCTACATTCACCCGAGTACGCGCACAAAAAAGGTCCAGCTAACCCGCTTAATGAAAATTTTGTACAACCTGGCTGCGGATCAACCTTATTCTAATTGTATAGTTTTAGGGGACTTTAACACCAACCTCTTTCAGGGCAACACTGCTGACCTCGAAGGGCTTTTCCCATTCACATTCACTATGGCAGAGGCACAGTCCAATCCACCAAACCAAGCCTACTGCGGTCTGGGAGAACTGTGCGTGCTTCAACTTTATAGTGCTGGATTTCTGGTAATAAATGGCAGATCAACGAATGATACTCCACCAAAATGGACCTGGACAAATGGCCTCAAACAATCCTATTTAGATTATACCATCTGTAACTTAGCCCTGCTCAAACATCTGGGCAATTTCAGTATTCATCCTCGAACGGAAAGCGACCACCGTCCCCAGACCGTTACCCTCAATGTAAAGCCAGAGTACCATAAACCAGCCTCAACAACATGCACAGGAACGTACACTGAAAATGTGAAGCGCCTAAGATGGAGTGAAGACATAAGCCCTAATGTCATGAAGGCAAGTCTGGCTCTTATAACAGGCGGAACTGACCCGGCGCTTTCTCCTACTGTCGCATGGTCGACGCTCTGCTCACAATTAATAACTCTCTTCCCAGCCAAACAGCATTTTCTACAAGGCTTCTTCCAGAATGCCAGTTCCCAATCTCAAACCAAACAAGGGCGCTGAAGAAATCCAGAAACAATGCCTTGAGGTCTCTTACGAAATCTCCAGGAAACAACGAGCACCTAAATGCATACAAAACTGCTCAAAAATCATTTAGGCAGGCCATACAAAAAGATAAACGACTCCACCAAAGTAAATTCTGGTGCAAACTAATATGGGAGAGTAAAAACCAAAACACAAGAAACTTCTGGGCTTTAATCAATCGTTACAACTCTAGCTCACTCAGCTCAGGGTCAGCAAACATTCAAGAAGCCGACTGGTTTGCCTTCCTTACAGACCACTTTAGGTCCCCAGAGGGAACAGTGCCTTCAGAAACATGCGCTCCCAACCTGACGGAAATAAGCCCGAGTAAGAGCTGGAGCAGGCCCACTGGCTGTCTAGACCCCCGCAGCGATGACTTGCAGACCACCCAAGAAACGGTTACTAAAGTATTGTTAAAAGCAAGATCGGATGGAGCTCCGAGTCCAAATGGCCTACCACAGAACCTATTCAAATCAAATATAGTTCTTTGGTCGGGACATCTAACTAATCTTTTCAACTTTGCACTAAGAACTTTAAACATTCCGGACTCTTGGCGTGGCGCAATAATTCATCCAATCTACAAATCCGGCTCCCACGCCTCTCTAAACACCTACAGACTAATTGCTCTCTTAGACATCGAGGCTAAGCACTACGCAGGTATTCTTTTGAAGGAGCTTAGATCAGAGCAACCTTATTCCAATTAATCAAACCGGTTTTACCGCCAAATCTGGCACTCTGACTAACTTATTGACATTGTCCATAATTGTTGACAAAGCATGTTCAACATCTAGGGCTGTTTTCTGTTGTTTTTTTGATTTTAAAGCCGCCTTCGACCGGGTTCACAGGGCTGTCCTATGGGAAAAGCTAAAAAAAATGGAGGATCCCAGAATAAGTTTTGAAGGCGATTATTCAATTACACTCAGGCACATGGGTTCAGGTGAAGTTGGGGTCTGGCACACATCTCTCTCGGAAAATCATGACAACTAGAGGTGTCAAACAGGGGTGTGTGCTGGCCCCACTTCTTTTTAATCTGTTCATAGCAGACTTGTCAGCTGCTCTAGATGAAACAAACAGTCATCCACCTAAGATGGGTGGTTCGCCAATAAGCAATCTTCTATACGCCGACGACTTGGTTCTTTTTAGTCTTACACGGGTAAGGTTGCAAAGGTTCTTGGATAAATTATACAACTACACCACCGCGAATAAATTGGAGGTTAACCTAAAGAAAACCCAAGTGGTTACCTTTGGAAGAAAACGTAACGTCGGCAGTGGCTGGTCGTATAACAATACAATCCTTGCGACAGGGGGCACATATAAATACTTAGGGTTAACTTCGACTCTAGGGGCAACTTTGTCAAACAGCGCAGTGAGATATCAGTAAATGCCGTGATCTTACAGGTGACCCTCTTTAAGCTCTCAAAAAATTTGTCTGGCCCAAGTTTATCACCTTTACTGGAAGTCATGAGAGCAAAAATTGGGCCGTCCTTGTCATAAGGCATTGAGATTTTCAGGGGTAATCTAAACACCAACTTAAACCAACACGTGACCAAAATTTATAAAAAAAGTCCTCCATTTGCCAAAAAAGGCATCTGCTGCCCAATCAGATTAGAACTGGGCTTATTAAATTATGAAGTCTCTAACATCGGCTCGTACTTAAACCTTTGTCATAAAATTACACAAGCAGACATAGGCTCACTAGAGTCACTAGTTTGGCTAGACATTACCGAGAAAATACAGGGGGCTCGTATGGTCGCCTTTTTAAGGATTCCATCCGCGAAATGTCTGCGGGCGACCTATAAGCCCTCAACCCTAGCACAACATCATTTAAAAGGAGCATTAAGAAATGTGAAAGAACCAGTTCCCTCATCATTAACAAAGCCCATTTTGCCAAACGCCGACACGCATGGGCAGTTATGAATTCTTATGGGCGGCTATCTCCTGCTATCTACCTGTCCTGCACTTACTCTCTGTATTCAAAACTTAGCTTCAAGGCTATTAGATTGGGTGACTGGCAATTCTTAAAAGATTTGCCCTCTTGGCGTCGTATGTCAGAAGTTTTATTGTGCAGAGGGTGCGGCAAGACGGCTGAAACCTTGGAGCACGTGGTCTGTCTTTGCCCCGCCCTTATGTCACAGCGCAGACGTAAATTGAAAATGGAGTGGAACAGGTTGGGTATTCGGACCTGCAGACAGGCAATTATTGCAGCTCTGAACCCTGAAAATATAGCTTTAAACATAGGCCTTACAACCCATATACGCTCTGCATATTGTAATTTTATGCATGCTTCTCCTTTTTAAGCAATAGTTTAAATTAAATTGCACTGTATGTCTAAGCAGCTAAAACTGTTTTTATTTGATCGCATTTTATCATAACCCGCTGCTATTGATGTGTTTGCTGCTGAGTTTTATCTGATTTATTTTATCATAACCCGTAGTTATTTGCTGAATATCAGATTGCTTTTACAAGCCCAACATTGCTAATTGTCAGTATCACAAACCTCCTCTGTTTTAATGTTCTGTTTATAGCTATGCTGACCGTGCTTTTTAATCACCCATATGTAATAAGAACCCGCATAATGCGATTTGGAAGATCTTCATTTAACCACTGTTGTTTTATTGGTTCGTTTTTTCTTAATAACGTGTACTGTTGTCGGAATCATTGTGGTGTTCTTTTAAGGATATTTTACATCCAAATAAAGAGTATTATTATTATTATTATTATTAGTGGGGTCTTCTGGATCTGATTTCAGATCCAGATTGGCACAGTTCATGTCAACTCAACATTCTTCGGCACTGGTCCTGATGTCGATGGTCCCGGTGCTGCAAAAATCCAGCAGCATTGAAAGCCCCATTCTCATCCCCAACGTATTGGAGTCAAAACGGCGTCAGCAGAATCCATCACCGACAGGGCACAGTTGTCCTAGGTTGTTGCCTGACCCTTTGAAGAGCAGACATGCATGCGGGAAGAGTGGGAGGGGTCATTGGACTCTTACGTACACCAGTTATACACTCCTGTTGAGAATTTGGACTGGTATAGGGAACTAGCAGAGGCCAGTGGACTGGACAACTCTCCAGATGCTGGTCTGCTCTCTCGACCTACCGTGGCTATGGATGAGGGAGCATCTTATGCAATAGGGATGAAGAGGGCCGCAGAGGTCCATGACCTCAAACTTACCTTGGTAGCTTGACCGAAGTGCTTCAGCCTGGGGCTTTCTCATCCAAACCCTTATTTCACTTTAATTAAGCACTGACTGATTTCCTTGTAGGGATCTTGGTCCAAGCCTAGCACAGGGGCTCCTGTGAACAGGACAATTGCTCGCTACTATCGTCCTTCCCTGGGTGATCCTAGTTTCCTCAGCCAACACGCAATCCCTGAGAGCTTGGCATTCAAATCCTTGACTTCCCATGGCATGTTCTCTGTCGCACCCCTGGACAGGGAATCCAAGAGGCTGGACACACTTGTAAAGATGGGATGTACGTTGTTACAACGCATGCTTTTACCACGCATGCCTTTACAACGCAGGTTTTTCAACGCAAGTCGTTACAACGACTTGCGTTGGGGGGTGCTGGATAGTGAATAGTTTAATTTACTATTTCAACTCCAGTCCCCGTGTATAGTAGGGAAGGTGTTGGATAGTAAATTAAACGATTACCTATCCTAGAGCGCCCCCCAGCGCAAGTCGTTGTAATGACTTTTTAAAAAAAAACATATTTTATTTAGTTTTATCAGCATACAAAGCATCTCAAAATACGTTTCATCCTTATACAACAAAACATGTCTCCACTGTATGTTCCAACAAAACCCCCCGATCCCGCCCCCAAAATAACAGTTGGTGTGGGTACTTTCCAATTGGTTAACAATCGACTTGGCGCCAGTCAAATGGACATTGGTCATAGCAATTGCGCATAATTATTATCACATGTTCATACCGTATACATTCATCCACATTCTCCCTTTGCGAATCCTGCAAAGCCTGTACTAACGCCTCCCATGCTCTGGCCATATCTAACGTTCTTGTCGTTTGTAGTGCCTTTGGCGTGTCGGAATCTAACGGTACTCTCGCTGCAAGCCCATTTATAAAGTTCAGCCTTCCATCTCTTGATCGAGGGCCCCTCTCTAGACTTCCAGTGCCAGGTGATTTCGCGCTTTGCTAGCAGAAGCCCCAGGTCGATGAATTTACTGGTTACTTTAGTTTTAGGCGTGTGCGGGAACCAGTGCAACAAGCAGACTGCCATATCATAGTGTAGGTGTCTATCTGTTATAGTGTTCAAGAGCCCCCCTACCTCTGTCCAATATTGCCCCAGCACTGTACAATCCCAAAGCATATGTTCCAGTTCTACGCCCTGCTCCAGACACCTAGGGCACGCCGCATCATGAACACTAAAATATTTCTTAATCCTCCCAGGGGTCATGTAAGCTCGGTGTAGTATAAAAAATTGCACCTGTTGGAAACGCGCGTTTCTAGTACCTTTCCACGTCCTCCTAATAACCTGCGCCCATGCCGTATCAGGTATAAGCTTACCAGTGGTCTCCTCCCATTTGAGCTTCAGAGCCGCTAATGGCCTCAACCCTTCATTCAACATCCTAGATTGAAGGCACGTGACTGCTTTATGAGTCCCT
This sequence comes from Lissotriton vulgaris, assembly GCF_964263255.1. NCBI lineage: Eukaryota > Metazoa > Chordata > Amphibia > Caudata > Salamandridae > Lissotriton > Lissotriton vulgaris. Next base: position 170,889,116 of record NC_141699.1, read on the forward strand.
GCGGCCATCACAACGTATTGGCACGCCATGGTAGTCACCGGTTCCTCCTGTCCAGCCTTCCAATGCCTCCGAACTGCCGCCAACACGCCGCATATAGCAGAAAGCCACCGCCGGGGATGTCATATCTCTCCTGTAGGGCTCAGAAGGGCAATAAAACTCCGTCCTCATACAGGTCCCCCACCATTTGGAGTCCCAACATTTCCCACTCCATTAGAGGGGACCAGTCTCCACCGTGCGGCAGTGCTGTGAGAATTCCCAACGGAATCTCCAGAGCATATGGGTGTGCCACTCGCGCTCTGTGCTGACTCCTGTTCCAGCACAATCGCAGTCCTTTCTTCCATCGTTAATTCCCTTGAATGAAGCTTCTGTTGCATTACTATGAAAGAAATGACATGCCTCTGAATGCCTACGCCTCGTCCCTGTTCCGGACCGCGAAACTCCGCCGCTGTGTGTTGTGTGAGTACTTGCAGCTGAGCCGCCAAATAATGAAGCTCAAAGTCGGGCACTGCCATCCCACCCTCTGCCTTCGGTCTCATTAAGGTTGTCAGCGCTACTCTCCTTCGTCCAGTCCCCCACAAAAATCCAGTGGTCAGTGAGCGCAATTCTTTAAATAGGCGCGGTGGGATCCAGATCGGCAAGGTCCGGAAATAATAAAGCAGTCGGGGTAGCGCCACCATTTTGAGGAGTATTTACAAAAAGGGGTGGTGAGGGACAGAGTCTCTGAATTAAGCAGAAAGCTCTCACCCAGTCAAAAGATCAGGGCTAGATCCAACACCGTTTTTTAGCTCACTGCACCATCCCAGTTTCAGAACCTGACTGTATGCAAACTAGTCTGTTCCTGTCCCAGTGCATGATGGGAACAGGACAAACCAAACTACAGAAGCCAATTCTTACACTGGGAAGGAAACAAGCTCCCGGGGACCGGTTTCTGGCATTACAGCCGTCTTCGGCCCGGTTTGCTTGAATCCTGATGGTGCAATGAGCAAGGGTCTCACATCTGAGAATACCCTTCCACGCTTAGGGTGGACAAAAATATTTACAAAAAGGGGTGGTGAGGGACAGAGTCTCTGAATTAAGCAGAAAGCTCTCACCCAGTCAAAAGATCAGGGCTAGATCCAACACCGTTTTTTAGCTCACTGCACCATCCCAGTTTCAGAACCTGACTGTATGCAAACTAGTCTGTTCCTGTCCCAGTGCATGATGGGAACAGGACAAACCAAACTACAGAAGCCAATTCTTACACTGGGAAGGAAACAAGCTCCCGGGGACCGGTTTCTGGCATTACAGCCGTCTTCGGCCCGGTTTGCTTGAATCCTGATGGTGCAATGAGCAAGGGTCTCACATCTGAGAATACCCTTCCACGCTTAGGGTGGACAAAAATATTTTCAAAAAGGGGTGGTGAGGGACAGAGTCTCTGAATTAAGCAGAAAGCTCTCACCCAGTCAAAAGATCAGGGCTAGATCCAACACCGTTTTTTAGCTCACTGCACCATCCCAGTTTCAGAACCTGACTGTATGCAAACTAGTCTGTTCCTGTCCCAGTGCATGATGGGAACAGGACAAACCAAACTACAGAAGCCAATTCTTACACTGGGAAGGAAACAAGCTCGGTAGTTTAGTCTGCCCTGTTCCCATGATGCACTGGGCCAGGGACAGACTGATTTGCATATAGCCAGGTTCTGAGCTGGGATGGTGCAGTGAGATAAATAACGGTGATGGATCAATCCCTGAACTTTGGACTGGGTAAGAGTGGTCTGCTTAATTCAGCCACTCTGTTCAACACCACCCCCTTTTCTGAATCGTTTTTGGCCACTATAGGTGTGGCAGGGTATACTCAGACATGAGTCCCTCTCTCACTGCACCATCAGGATTCAAGCAAGCCGAAGAAGGCTGAAATGCCAGAAACCGGTCCCCGGTAGCTTGTCTCCTTTCTGGTGAAGAATTGGCATGGTAGTTTAGTCTGCCCTGTTCCCATGATGCACTGGGCCAGGGACAGACTGATTTGCATATAGCCAGGTTCTGAGCTGGGATGGTGCAGTGAGATAAATAACGGTGATGGATCAATCCCTGAACTTTGGACTGGGTAAGAGTGGTCTGCTTAATTCAGCCACTCTGTTCATCACCACCCCCTTTTCTGAATCGTTTTTGGCCACTATAGGTGTGGCAGGGTATACTCAGACATGAGTCCCTCTCTCACTGCACCATCAGGATTCAAGCAAGCCGGGCCGAAGAAGGCTGAAATGCCAGAAAACGGTCCCCGGTAGCTTGTCTCCTTTCTGGTGAAGAATTGGCTTGGTAGTTTAGTCTGCCCTGTTCCCATGATGCACTGGGCCAGGGACAGACTGATTTGCATATAGCCAGGTTCTGAGCTGGGATGGTGCAGTGAGATAAATAACAGTGATGGATCAATCCCTGAACTTTGGACTGGGTAAGAGTGGTCTGCTTAATTCAGCCACTCTGTTCATCACCACCCCCTTTTCTGAATCGTTTTTGGCCACTATAGGTGTGGCAGGGTATACTCAGACATGAGTCCCTCTCTCACTGCACCATCAGGATTCAAGCAAGCCGGGCCGAAGAAGGCTGAAATGCCAGAAACCGGTCCCCGGTAGCTTGTCTCCTTTCTGGTGAAGAATTGGCTTGGTAGTTTAGTCTGCCCTGTTCCCATGATGCACTGGGCCAGGGACAGACTGATTTGCATATAGCCAGGTTCTGAGCTGGGATGGTGCAGTGAGATAAATAACGGTGATGGATCAATCCCTGAACTTTGGACTGGGTAAGAGTGGTCTGCTTAATTCAGCCACTCTGTTCATCACCACCCCCTTTTCTGAATCGTTTTTGGCCACTATAGGTGTGGCAGGGTATACTCAGACATGAGTCCCTCTCTCACTGCACCATCAGGATTCAAGCAAGCCGGGCCGAAGAAGGCTGAAATGCCAGAAACCGGTCCCCGGTAGCTTGTCTCCTTTCTGGTGAAGAATTGGCTTGGTAGTTTAGTCTGCCCTGTTCCCATGATGCACTGGGCCAGGGACAGACTGATTTGCATATAGCCAGGTTCTGAGCTGGGATGGTGCAGTGAGATAAATAACGGTGATGGATCAATCCCTGAACTTTGGACTGGGTAAGAGTGGTCTGCTTAATTCAGCCACTCTGTTCATCACCACCCCCTTTTCTGAATCACCATTTTGAGGAGGGCAACCCTGCCCGCCACGGAAAGAGGGAGGGTGGACCAAAACTCCATACAGCCCTTCAGGGCCCTAATAAAGCGCCCCACATTTCCTTCCAACATGTCCGCGGCATCACGGTAAACCCGAACCCCCAGGTATGTTAAGCATACCGGTTCCCATCTCATCTCCCTACAATTCGGGGGCGGTTGCGCACAAGGCCGTACCGGGAATAGACCGGTCTTACGCCAGTTCACCTTAAGGCCGGAAAGTGCACCAAACCGTGATAACAGATCCACCGCGCCCTGCAATGCTTCCTCTGTGTTATCCAGGAACAGGAGCAGGTCATCGGCGTATAATGAAATATGGTGCGACACATCCCGCAACCGGAGACCCTGGAACATCTGCCCTGATCTAGCCTGCGCAGCTAGAGGCTCCATCGCCAGGGCGAACAACAGCGGGGACAAGGAGCACCCCTGTCTCGTTCCCCGCAGCACCGGATACTGAGCAGAGATCACCGCCCCCAATCTTACCCTGGCCTTCGCAGACGAGTACAATATCTTCGTCCATGCGCCAAATTGTTCCCCCAGGCCGAAGCGTCCTAGCACTCTGTGGAGAAATCGCCACTCCAGACTATCAAAAGCCTTTTCAATATCCACCGAGAGGGCAGCTGGTAGCTGCGCATCCCGATGGTCACCTCCCAGAACCCGGATTAACCTTCGAATATTCGAGGCCATATTCCTAGTCGGAATAAATCCCGCCTGATCAGCGTGCACTAATGTTGTCATGAACGGCAGTAACCTGGTCGCCAATATCCTACTCAGGATCTTGTAGTCCGCCGTCAACATAGACAGCGGCGGCCTATAAGAGGCCACATCCGCATCATCGCGGCCCGGCTTTAGAAGGGGGATGATCAATGCTTCCCGCATGGATTCCGGCAACCGACCCAACTCTTTGGCCTCCGCATATATTTCTTGTAAGCGAGGCGCCAATATATCCACGTATTGGGCGTAGAATTCAATTGGCAGTCCGTCCACGCCCGGGGTTTTATTCCGGGCCATGTATTTGATTGCACATCTGATCTCCGATAACGTGATATCCTTCCCCAGTTCCTCCGCTTGCTCGTCCTCTAAGCGCGGGAGTGGTATCTCCGCCAGGTATTCCTCTATGTCCATATCTTCGACGCCCAGAGTACTCTGGTACAGAGTTTCATAATATTCTAAGAACATGGAAAAGCACCTCCTTCTGTGTGTGTACCATGACCCCATCAGATGTCTCTATCCGCATGATCGGACCTCCTCCCCTAACAGGAGTTGCTAAGCGCCCCAGCAGCGTCCCTACTTTGTCCTGCTCCACATGGACCTTCACCGTGTAATTCCTATAGTCAAAACTGCGCAAGCGCTCGACCTCACCCGCTACTTTTTCCTTTGCCTCAACAAGCGTCGCCTGCAGTGCAGGCTGCTCTGGTCTGCGCCTCTTCACGTCCCTTAGTTGCACCTCCGCCTTAGTCACATCGTCTAATATTGTCTTCCTGACCCGAGTACTTACTAATGCAGAGCCCCCGAACCACAACTTTAAAGGCATCCCACTCTCCTGCTCTAGAAGAGGCTGTCCCTTGGTTTTCCTCAAAATATCTCTCAATGCCCTCCTTGACCTCCGTTTGAAAAACCTGGTCTTCCAAGGTGTCAGGACGAAGCCGCCAAGTAGGTATCGACGACCTCTCCTGCATCCAGTGAACAGTCCATAACAGCGGGTTGTGGTCAGAGATAGTCCTAGTTAAATATTCAGTGTATGTTGCCATGGAGGCCAAAGAATGGGAACATAGTATCGTATCTATTCTGACATGTAATTCATGTAAAGTTGAGAAAAAGGAGTAATCCCTATCTTGAGGATGGTGTTCTCTCCACACGTCCACTAAATTCCAATGACTGCCATGCTGACCGTTTCTTAGCTAAACGGTGGACTGGAGACTCCACCATCGGGGGATGTGATCTATCAAGAGCCACGTCCGTAATGGAATTAAAGTCACCACCCACAAGTACTGGGCCAGTTAGATAATGTGCTAAAGTCCCTGAAATTCGGTCCAGGAAGCGCGCCTGGTCCACATTTGGAGCATAAATGCTGCAAAGTAACACATCCTTACCATATAGCCTCCCCTCCACTGCTACATATCTGCCCTCTGTGTCTACAACATGATTCGTGGCCTGGAAGGGGACACCCGCCCTCACCCAGATGAGCACCCCTCTTGCAAACGCCGAGAACGACGTGCTAAATACTTGACCTCTCCATCTACGCTGCAGCGCCTGCCCTTCCACCCCAAGAAGATGGGTCTCCTGAAGCATGGCAATCTGGTCACCTCTGCGTACTAAATATGCGTGTACCTTGTGTCGCCGTGCCATAGTATGCAGACCTCGTACGTTCCATGTGATACAACGCAGTTCAGGTAACGTCCCCATGCCGACTTGATCTCCATCCCCCGGTTCTCATCAAAGGCCCCCCCCACCCAGAACAGGACCTAATAATAAACTATCTGCCCCCATCCAAGCCATGTTGCTATGCGCTCAACAAGCTCCCGTAGTAGCCACCACGGGCCCGCCTTAAGGGCAATCGGGGGGTAGTACTGTCCCAACAGGCAGCCGCGCCAGCCCCACACCCCGCCGCCCATGATCCTCCACTACATTAACAAAAGCATCCCCCCATACAGCAGCCCCAATCACAACCATACACCTCACTTGTTCCAGTTCGTGAGGCGACCTCCAGCGGGCAACCAGGAAGGCTACTCATCAAGCATGCCCTCCGCTGTTCCGGGTGTAACCACCGGGCCTTCATTGCTGTCTGTTTTCGATTGTTCGGCTTCTGAACGCAGTTTATCCTCCTCAGCGTCTGTGCCTACTGCTGACTCAGTCCTCTGCGAACCAGTGATCGCGGCGGCCGCCGCCAGCGCCCCCTGCCTCTCTGCAGATGTTTGCGACGCCGACTTGGACCTCAGACTCCTGTTTCGTCTTCGTATCCTCTGGGACTTGCGCACCCGCTGCACTTTAGGCGGATCAGACTGGTGTCGTTCTCTGCGATCCATACCCGCTCTATACGTTTCCAGCCAGGACCACGCATCCTCAGGAGTGAGAAAAAACTGTGTTGTGCCATCCAGAATATTTTCAGCTTTGCAGGGAAAATCAGCGAATACTGGATCCCTTCCTCCCTGAGCTCCTTCTTTTTTTTTTTTTTTTTTTTTTTGGAAAACCTTTATTGATAGAAAAAAGTACACCGCTATTCAGCCATACATCCCAGAGGCCAGGCAGCATTGTGGTAGCAGGTAAGATCATGTACCAAACAGTGTGCAGAAGCGATCAGGTTTAATTTTCAAGAACTTGTAACTTGGAATAAAGAAACCGAGGAATAGGAGAGCCTCAGAAGGCCGAGAGAAAGGACGTGCCTAGGCACGAAAGAGAGTGGAAGAGAAAGAGAATAAGAAAGTGGCTGAGGACAGTACAAAAGCATGAAAGGGGCACAGCGGGAGGGGCCGAGGCCGCACACCCAAGACAGCACAGAATACAAATGACAACACGAAGGTATGGGGGGGTAACACACCAGGATATGTCGTCTGGAACTACGGGAAGGGGTTCAGGCTATGGAGAAGGTTGGACTTCCAAGTCTACCTCCATCGGGGGTTCGCAGATGTCGCCCCGATATGAGTTCCAGGCACCCCACACAGACCTCCACATTTTGGGTTTGCCCCTGGCCACATACACCGTCTTTTCCCGCAGCATGCACCAGTCCATGTTGGTTTCCCAGAGACTAAGGGAGGGAGGAGCGGGCGCACCCCACTTCTGGGCAATGTCCCTCTTGGCCACCATATTGCCTAGGGTGACCCAACGGGTCTGGGCCACACTATAATCATTCGGACACCACACATTGAGGAGGCATCGTCGGGCCTCGGCCGGCAGGGCCACACCAGTCACTTCCTCCATCACCTCATGCACCTGCATCCAGTACCGGGCCACACCAGGACACTCCCAGATGATGTGCAGGAAGGTAGCAAGCATACCGCAACCCCTCTGACACAAGCCGTCCGTGGAAAGCCCCATATGGATGAGTCTAGGGCCAGTGACATACACCCTATGCAAGATTTTCAACTGGACAAGGCGGAGTCGCGCCGATATGGCCACCTCCCTGGGGGAGGAGGCCGCTGATTGCCACTCCTCATCATCCATTTCTATGCCATCCTCCACCCAGTGCATCCGCAGTCGTTCAAGCAAGTCCACCCTCACGTTAATAAGTTTTTTGTAAGTCAGGGAAATAGCGCTGTCCGGCATATGGCCGTCCAGCACCCGATCCTCCAGGGGTGAGGACTCAGGGATAGCACCACCGTCGGATGTGTGGGGGGAGAGAGCATGGCTAAGCTGGGCGTGTCGGAAGTATTCCGTCGACGCCAGCTGATACTCAGACTGCAGCGTATCAAACGACTTGACCCTCCCCCGCGCAATCATATCCCCAACTTTGGATATTCCGATGGTGTCCCATCGGTCAAAACCTTTAGTTTTCCACAATTTCCCCAGCACGTCCGAATCATACAGGGGTGTGGCCAGGGTGATCCTATCTTTCCAGCCCAGGGTGTCGGTGACCGCACGCCATATATGTACCATCGTTCTGGTGGGGCCCGTCAGCTTACGGTCCAATGACCTGGAGTAAAGGGCTCTGTAGTAGTTCCCGTCGTTAACGAGCCACCGATCCATGGCGTAGCCCGGGCTTACCGCTGGGCCATAGAGGCCATGGTTAACAGCCGCAAGTTGGGACGCCCAATAGTACCGTCGCATATCTGGCAGTGCGATACCTCCGTCATAGCACGGAATAGTCAATTTGAGCAACGAAATTCGTGGCCGCCCATCCCACAGTAGTGCCCGTTGCAGGGATTCGATCTCACCAAAGTATTTGGTCGGGACCGGATCTTGGGAGTTTTGCAAAGCGTAGAGGAAACGAGGCAACGCCATCATTTTGAATAGCGCGGCTCTACCCATCAGGGAGATAGGTAGTTTTTTCCAAACCTCGACATCCCTCCGCAGGCGCGCAAGCGGTGGCAAAAGATTGCGTGAGTAACGGGCGCGGGGGTCGCGCGACACGTAGATGCCCAAGTACCGAAAGCCCTGTTGGGCCACCTGTATTGAGCACCCACGGGGGAGGCGCGGAGTGTCCCCACACAGCGTGTACAGAGAGGATTTAGACCAATTGATCACCAGTCCGGAGTACGTCCTGAAGGTGCCCAGCAGGTCAAAAACCACAATAAGCGAGCGGCAAGGAGAGGTAAGATAAAGGAGGATGTCGTCCGCATAAAGCGATACTCGGTCCTCAAAGCCAGGCGACCACGTGATCCCGGAGACATCGGGGTGCGTCCTAAGCCGCGCCGCCAGGGGCTCCAGTGCTAAGGCGAACAGGAGCGGCGAGAGCGGGCAGCCTTGTCTGGTGCCTCTGTGCAGCGTGAAGGAGGCCGAAAGTCGACCATTAACCGCCACATTAGCCAACGGTGCGGAGTATAACAGTCGGACCCATCCGATGTAAGAGGGCCCTGTAGGAGAGTAGGGTCTGCAATCCTATGATCACCCAGATTTTTTGCTTTTGTTTCACTGGTTTACGACTTTCTCTGGCTGTGGGCCTGCCAATCAGACCCACAGCCTGGCTGTTCTCTTTCTAAATTACAACATGTACCCTAGGTGCATTTACCAATTGGTACTGGGCCACCTTATCAGACCCTGTAACTCAGGGCATAGGTGTACCCAGGGCCGCCAGGGGCTGCAGCATGTATTATGCCACCCCTGGCTGGCCTCCTAAATTTGACACAACTGGCTGCATGACAGCTGGGGCGAAGTCGTGTAATCACCCTTTGCTTTAGATATAGTAGCTCTATATCTAACCATACAATGGACACCCGAGTCCCTATCAGTCACTCCTATGGCAGGCCTTGACAATCCTGAAGGCAGAGTGCATGGGCTCGCGTGAACTGTGTTCTGGCCCGAGCCGAGCCGGTTGCAGCTTGCGGAGAAAAGACCCAATGGCTGTTCCATGATAACGCGTGCCACATCGGTAACTTCGGTGTCGCGTTATCAAGACATGTCGAGTAAGGTGTCATACGAATCGGGATGCTGCCCTCTCACCAACTCTGGCGACGAGGTTAGCATTCCGCCCTTCTAGAGGGACACGACATGTACGTAACTGTGAACCCCGGTTAAAGTTAACGAAAGCCTCAGCTCCACAAAATGGATGCTGCCACCACAGACACGAGTCTGACCTCCTGCTGCTGGGAGTCCTTCCAGCGAGGAGCACTTGGACAAAGGGTTTCCTGTCGAGGGCGGTGTTCGCACCGTCCCAGACAGGGTTTGTGTATTCTGGGTAGGTAGGGCTTTTGCGAGAAGGTGACTGCGGAGTGGCACCCCGGTGCTCACTACGCATCTGCCGGTTAGAACCAGTTCCAGGGGCGACAGCCCTGGCCTGGGGAAAGTCCGGCAGGGGAGAGGGGTGTAACTACCCCCCTTCCTGGTCCCACCCTTAGGGCAGGACCTAGTCATGTACCCACCCCTTTCTTTAGGATAAAGGCCGGAGCGGGGACCCTTCCAAATTAGATCATCTTTGAATCAAGAATACTTTCTACGAAAGGACTTTAAGACTCTTCTCAAGATTTCTCCCTTGTGGCTAAGGAGTAGTCACCCTACATCAGCGGGCACCATCTAAGAACTCTGCGGTTTGCTGTAAGTCCTTCCTCAAGGAATCCGACGGCCCAGCTCGACGAGAACCGGCTTCCCTGGCACCTCTGACCTCTACCCACGTCATCAGCTCAGCTGTGATCTGTGGGTGCGACGAGACCTCGAGGGACCGGCCATCATCAGAACCTGCACGCTCTTAAAACCCAGCACGACCATCGAGGTAACTCTCTGGTGAGTGCTCTGGGGTCCGAGAAGCCCCGACCCTGAGCCGCTCCAGCACCGAAGTGCAGTCTCCCAGCATCTCCACGATCTGCGTGGGGCCCTTCTGCTCGCTGCTCAGCACGTTGTCTGGTCACTAGCCGCTGGCTTGTGTCCTTCTGTGACGACATCCGAGAATCATCACTGCCGGTCTGGTTGCTCCAGACTGGCCCTTGCTTCCATCTTTTCGAGAAGCACCCCGGACCCTCCTGGTCCACTCAAGACGCCGACAGCGACATCCGTCGTGGGACAGCTCGCACCTCCACCGTGGTCGCCGACAACGCCTCCTGGTCCGTGAGACTGCAGAGCCTAGCGTCGCCCACTCACCTGGTCGAGGTGACGGCCAACCGGTGCCTTCCTGGTACCCTCTGACTACTGGCTAGTAGTACGAACTTGGTCCCCTCTGCTTTCAGGTTTCTTCAATCTCCGATCCAGGCTTGGATCTCTACGAACTATTCAGCACTGGTCGCCGGCCAGCAACTCCTTTTCTTCCGGCTCCTGGCTCGTCAGCGAAGACCCCGACGCCTGTAAGACTTGTGCAGCCGCAGCCCTCGTGGCTAGGTAACTCGGCATTTCAGTGCCTGCATAGCCTCCTTACTCTAGGGTCCCGAGTCCCTCGCTTCCGACTTGCCTTAAACCTTTCCGTGTCCTCGGACACTTGTTTTAACTGTGCACTTAAAGTATTTGCTAAAGAGATTTGGTTTGTGCTAAGTACCCTGTCCTCATAAAGAGTACAGGGCTGTTGTGATTCTTAATAAATATACTGTTTATTTTCATAACACTTGCGTGGTGTCCTTTCACTGGGTGTTCAAGGGGTACATGTGTGGTAAACAGCTGGCTTAACGCGCCCTCTCGAGTCTTTAGCCTTAGACTGCTCGTATCCACGCTACTAGGATAGCTGGTCTATAGGTTGACTTACAACCAAACACCATAAGGGTCGTTGGAACGATACATAGCGGTCGCTAGAATAGCGAACGTTGCATATCGGGCCAACTTCTCACATTGGTGGCAGCGGTGGGATTTGAGCTTGCTGTTGTTTTACCACACGTATCCTAAGAATATCTTGTTGAAAGATCGCGCAAGTACTGTTAGTACATATAACTAAAGCTTAGAATACTCTGAGTTCTACTGAACCAGCTGTTGTAGCTCCTCAAGGCTTAGCACACCTTGGCTACAACTCTTAGCAAGGGATCAGTAGGAAAACACATAGTGTAGGTAGGTGCATCACTTACACCACACTAGAAACAGTATGTCGGGCCAAGGAGGAAACTCTGAGTCTCCCCTTGTGTCAGTTGACCCTCCACAGGTCATCCCTTCAGGATATACTGTGCTGAGCTTCAAGGAGTTAAGACGATTGTGTCACTCCCGGAAGATTCAGCAGGGGTCTAACCCCACAACGTCCTTTCTGATTGGTCTCTTGGAGACTTATGATGCCAGGAGAGCTGAGAAACTTCGTAGCTCTTCTAATCCAGAAGGAGACATGCCTCCCCTCGAGGGAACCCGGGACGATCCTGACCTCATTCACCTCGCAACCGAGAACGAGGATGTGGAGGAGGATGAGGATGAGGATCTCTCTGGGGACGAGGCAGATAAGGGACAGGTAGAAGTCGTCAGACTAACACGGTCCAACTTAAGCAGACACGATAGTGGTACTGGGGGAACCCCGGCGCTACTGTCGGTTCCGCTTAACCTGGGGAATGGACGAGCCCGATCTCTGTCAAGAGACTCTGGCAGATCCCTTCATACCAACGGCTCTCACAACTCTTCTCAAAGAGGGATGACGTCCCCTCAGAGGAGAGTGTACGAAGCGAAAGAAAGGGCAGCTAATCTAAGGATCGAAAGGGAAGAACTTGCCCTGGCCAAGGAAAAGCTTGCTTTCGCTAGAGAGCAACAGTTAAGTGGGGCGATCCCCACTGGTGGCAGCAATATACCTAGTAATAGGGAAAAGAGTTTCGATACGAAACACCTTGGGAAGATAGTGCCCCCCTTTAAACAAGGGGACGACATCCACAAATGGATTACTGCTTTGGAGAGGGCCTGCACTGTGCAAGGCGTTCCCCAGAGTCAGTGGGCAGCTATCTTGTGGCTCTCCTTTGAAGGAAAAGGAAGAGACAAGCTCCTCACCACAAGGGTAGAGGACGCTAATAATTACCAAGTCTTGAAGAATACACTCGTTGAAGGGTTCGGCCTAACCACTGAGCAGTACAGGGTGCTGTTCAGGGATACCCAGAAAACGCAGTCTCAAGATTGGTCTGATTTTGTCGATTGTGCCACTAAGGCTTTTGAGGGCTGGTTGCTGGGCAGTAAGGTTACTGATTACAAAGGATTGTATAATTTGATGATGAGAGAACAAATTTTAAACAATTGTCAGAACCAGTTGTTGCATCAGCATCTTGTCGACTCGGATCTGACCTCTCCCCAAGAATTGGGGCAGAAGGCAGACAAATGGGTTCGTACGAGAGTTAAACAGAACCAGGGCCAGAATCAAGGTGGTCAGAAGAAAGCAGACCAGAAGGGTAAAGATTCTAAGGGGGAACAAAATGACCAGAAGTCTTCGACAGGTCCCCAACAACCCAAAGAGGGTGGGGGTCAGGCTCCCCAAAAGAAGAAAGAAGGCCAATCCAAAAGATGGTGCCAGTACTGTAAAAGTAAATCTCACTGGTTTAGTGAGTGCACCAAGAAAGGAGGAGGGCAGACTCCTGCCACTGCAGCCCCTAAGGCACCTGTGCCCCCTAGTACAGTCAGCAGTGGTAGTGCGCCTCCCAAGGGTTTAGTAGGGTTAACCCTGGGTTCTGAGGGGCGTGACAACTTAGTTGGCACACTCACTCAGGCTGTCCTTGTCAGTACGGGGGACGCGGACGTGTCCCCTGACATAAGTCCCAATACGCTGGGCAAATACCGACAGACGCCTTTCATAAATGGAAAGATGGCTCAGGCCTATAGGGACACTTGTGCCAGCGTCACCATGGTGACGCCTAACTTTGTGGACCCTGGACAGATCATGCCAGGTACAGAATTCCTGGTGACCAATGCAAACAATGTCACTACCAATCACAGTATGGCAATTGTAGCTTTCTCCTGGGGAGGGGTAACTGGCCAAAAGAAGGTTGTAGTTAGTCCAGACCTCCCAGTGGATTGTTTGTTGGGCAATGATTTGGAGTCGTCACAATGGTCAGAAGTGGAGCACCGGACTCACATGGAAATGTTAGGTTTGCCAGCACATGTGTTCGCTGTGACTAGGTCACAGGTCAGGAAATGCCCCACTGAACAGGTGCTGGATCCTGGAACAACGGACCAGACACCTCCCAAGAAAAAGAGCAGTAGGGTTAAGGCTGCGCCTTCCCCCTTGCCCCAGGTTGTGGATCAAGTCTCAGAGGAGGCTGACCTACAGGAATTGAGGGAAACTGAGCCTAGAGAGTTTGAACTTGATCAAGTTGAATTCTTGGGTTCAGCGGGACCCTCAAGGGAAGACCTGGGGAAGGACCAGTTAGACTGCCCTTCTCTTGAACCCCTCAGACAGCAGGCTGCTGCTGAGGCTGCTGGGAACGCCACAGGTACCCACAAGGTATACTGGGAAGATGGACTCCTGTACACTGAGTCAAGAGACCCCAAGCCTGGCATGACCAGGAGGCTGGTCGTCCCCTTGTCTCAGCGTGGTTTCCTACTTACCTTGGCCCACGAGATTCCCTTAGCAGGTCACTTAGGCCAGACGAAAACGTGGGACAGGCTTGTCTCGCACTTTCACTGGCCTCACATGAATGAAGATATCAAGGAGTTTTGCCGCTCCTGTGTCACTTGCCAAGCCAGTGGTAAGTCAGGTGGCACGACAAAGGCCCCCCTTATACCAATGCCTGTGGTGGGGGTGCCCTTTGAACGGGTGGGGATCGACATCGTCGGTCCCATGGAACCACCAACAGCATCAGGGCACAAGTTTATACTGGTGGTAGTGGATCATGCCACCAGGTACCCTGAAGCTATTCCCCTTAGGACCACTACAGCACCTGTTGTGGCAAGAGCCCTGGTTGGAGTATTCTCCAGAGTGGGCTTCCCTAAGGAGGTCGTCTCCGACAGAGGTGCAAACTTTATGTCGAGCTACTTAACTGCTATGTGGAAGGAATGTGGTGTCAACTACAAGTTCACTACACCCTATCATCCACAATGCAATGGGCTTGTTGAGAGATTCAACAGGACCCTAAAAGGGATGATTCATGGACTACCGGAAAAGCTTCGGCGTAGATGGGACGTCCTGATCCCCTGCCTCTTGTTCGCCTACAGAGAAGTCCCACAGAAGGGGGTTGGCTACAGCCCTTTTGAACTTTTGTACGGGCATCCTGTAAGAGGACCCCTGTGTTTGGTGAAGGAAGGATGGGAGAGACCTCTCAAAAAGCCGGCAACCAACATAGTGGACTATGTGCTCGGCCTCCGCTCGCGGATGGCTGAATACATGGAGAAGGCATCCGAAAACCTTAAGGCCAGCCAAGAACTCCAAAAAACTTGGCATGACCAAAAGGCTGTCTTGACTGTTTACCAGCCCGGACAGAAGGTGTGGGTGTTGGAGCCAGTGGCCCCAGCAGCACTCAAGGACAAATGGTCCGGGCCCCACACCATCCTGGAGAAGAAGGGAGAGGTCACCTACCTGGTCGACCTGGGAACTCCCCGGAGCCCCCACAGGGTGCTTCATGTCAACAGGCTAAAAGCATATGTCGACAGGAAGGACATGAGTTTGCTCATGGCCCTAGATGAGGGACAGGAAGAGGAGAGTGACCCTCTCCCCGACCTGCTCACTCAGAATCCTGACGATGGCTCGGTAGACGGTGTTGTCTTTTGTGGCAGCCTCTCCGAACATCAACAGAGCGACTGTAAACAGGTTCTTCAGTCGTTCCGACATCTGTTTTCTCTGACACCCAGTCAGACCGATTGGTGCACCCATGAGGTCGACACTGGTGACAGCTTGCCCGTAAAGAGTAAAATCTACAGGCAGCCTGATCACGTTAGAGACTGCATCAAAAGTGAAGTGCAGAAAATGTTGGAGCTGGGAGTCATTGAACCCTCGGATAGCCCTTGGGCTAGTCCCGTAGTTCTAGTGCCGAAACCTCACACCCAGGGTGGTAAGAGAGAGATGAGGTTCTGCGTAGACTACAGGGGTCTCAATGCAGTCACTAAGACTGACGCCCACCCAATACCAAGGGCAGACGAGCTTATTGATAGGCTGGCTTCGGCCAACTACTTAAGTACGTTTGACCTGACAGCTGGGTATTGGCAAATCAGGTTAGCTGAGGACGCCAAGCCTAAAACAGCATTTTCAACCCCTGGTGGGCATTATCAGTTCGTGGTGATGCCCTTTGGTCTGAAAAATGCACCTGCCACCTTCCAACGGTTGGTGAATCACGTCCTTACTGGGCTGGATGACTTCTGTGCGGCGTATCTTGACGATATTGCTGTCTTTAGCTCCACCTGGGAGGATCACCTGGTCCACCTGCGGAAGACATTGGAGGCGCTGCAAGCAGCAGGCCTCACTATCAAGGCCACCAAGTGCCAGATAGGGCAGACACAGGTTGTATACCTGGGCCACCTTGTAGGTGGAGGTCAGGTTCAGCCACTGGAGAGCAAGATACAGTCAATCAGGGACTGGGCTCCTCCAACAACCCAGACTCAGGTTCGAGCTTTCTTGGGCCTGACTGGTTACTATAGGAAGTTTGTCAGGAACTATGGTTCCATCGTGACACCATTAAATGAACTGACAAGTAAGAAAATGCCAAAAAAGGTTCGGTGGACAGCGAGCTGTCAAAAAGCATTCGATGACCTAAAGCAGGCCATGTGCACGGCGCCTATCCTCAAGAGTCCGGACTACTCCAAACCATTCATTGTCCAAACAGATGCTTCTGAGTTGGGTGTGGGAGCTGTTCTTTCTCAACTGAATTTTGATGGTCAAGACCAGCCCATTGCTTTTATAAGCAGAAGGCTGACCCCTAGAGAGAAGAATTGGTCAGCTATCGAGAGGGAGGCCTTTGCTGTGGTTTGGGCCCTGAAGAAGCTGAGGCCATACTTGTTTGGCACTCACTTCAAGATTCAGACCGACCATAAGCCCCTCTTGTGGCTAAATCAGATGAAGGGTGAAAACCCCAAACTGCTTAGGTGGTCCATTTCCCTACAGGGGATGGACTTCACAGTGGAACATAGACCTGGTACTGATCATGGCAATGCCGATGGGCTCTCCAGATATTTCCACTTAGAACAAGAAGACTTACCTGGTCAAGGTTAGCTAGTTGTTCCGACGTTTGGGGGGGGGTCATGTAGGAGAGTAGGGTCTGCAATCCTATGATCACCCAGATTTTTTGCTTTTGTTTCACTGGTTTACGACTTTCTCTGGCTGTGGGCCTGCCAATCAGACCCACAGCCTGGCTGTTCTCTTTCTAAATTACAACATGTACCCTAGGTGCATTTACCAATTGGTACTGGGCCACCTTATCAGACCCTGTAACTCAGGGCATAGGTGTACCCAGGGCCGCCAGGGGCTGCAGCATGTATTATGCCACCCCTGGCTGGCCTCCTAAATTTGACACAACTGGCTGCATGACAGCTGGGGCGAAGTCGTGTAATCACCCTTTGCTTTAGATATAGTAGCTCTATATCTAACCATACAATGGACACCCGAGTCCCTATCAGTCACTCCTATGGCAGGCCTTGACAATCCTGAAGGCAGAGTGCATGGGCTCGCGTGAACTGTGTTCTGGCCCGAGCCGAGCCGGTTGCAGCTTGCGGAGAAAAGACCCAATGGCTGTTCCATGATAACGCGTGCCACATCGGTAACTTCGGTGTCGCGTTATCAAGACATGTCGAGTAAGGTGTCATACGAATCGGGATGCTGCCCTCTCACCAAC
The DNA here is from genome assembly GCF_964263255.1 of Lissotriton vulgaris. Classification (NCBI taxonomy): domain Eukaryota; kingdom Metazoa; phylum Chordata; class Amphibia; order Caudata; family Salamandridae; genus Lissotriton; species Lissotriton vulgaris. The sequence continues at coordinate 170,906,107 of NC_141699.1, forward strand.
TCTGGCGACGAGGTTAGCATTCCGCCCTTCTAGAGGGACACGACATGTACGTAACTGTGAACCCCGGTTAAAGTTAACGAAAGCCTCAGCTCCACAAAATGGATGCTGCCACCACAGACACGAGTCTGACCTCCTGCTGCTGGGAGTCCTTCCAGCGAGGAGCACTTGGACAAAGGGTTTCCTGTCGAGGGCGGTGTTCGCACCGTCCCAGACAGGGTTTGTGTATTCTGGGTAGGTAGGGCTTTTGCGAGAAGGTGACTGCGGAGTGGCACCCCGGTGCTCACTACGCATCTGCCGGTTAGAACCAGTTCCAGGGGCGACAGCCCTGGCCTGGGGAAAGTCCGGCAGGGGAGAGGGGTGTAACTACCCCCCTTCCTGGTCCCACCCTTAGGGCAGGACCTAGTCATGTACCCACCCCTTTCTTTAGGATAAAGGCCGGAGCGGGGACCCTTCCAAATTAGATCATCTTTGAATCAAGAATACTTTCTACGAAAGGACTTCAAGACTCTTCTCAAGATTTCTCCCTTGTGGCTAAGGAGTAGTCACCCTGCATCAGCGGGCACCATCTAAGAACTCTGCGGTTTGCTGTAAGTCCTTCCTCAAGGAATCCGACGGCCCAGCTCGACGAGAACCGGCTTCCCTGGCACCTCTGACCTCTACCCACGTCATCAGCTCAGCTGTGATCTGTGGGTGCGACGAGACCTCGAGGGACCGGCCATCATCAGAACCTGCACGCTCTTAAAACCCAGCACGACCATCGAGGTAACTCTCTGGTGAGTGCTCTGGGGTCCGAGAAGCCCCGACCCTGAGCCGCTCCAGCACCGAAGTGCAGTCTCCCAGCATCTCCACGATCTGCGTGGGGCCCTTCTGCTCGCTGCTCAGCACGTTGTCTGGTCACTAGCCGCTGGCTTGTGTCCTTCTGTGACGACATCCGAGAATCATCACTGCCGGTCTGGTTGCTCCAGACTGGCCCTTGCTTCCATCTTTTCGAGAAGCACCCCGGACCCTCCTGGTCCACTCAAGACGCCGACAGCGACATCCGTCGTGGGACAGCTCGCACCTCCACCGTGGTCGCCGACAACGCCTCCTGGTCCGTGAGACTGCAGAGCCTAGCGTCGCCCACTCACCTGGTCGAGGTGACGGCCAACCGGTGCCTTCCTGGTACCCTCTGACTACTGGCTAGTAGTACGAACTTGGTCCCCTCTGCTTTCAGGTTTCTTCAATCTCCGATCCAGGCTTGGATCTCTACGAACTATTCAGCACTGGTCGCCGGCCAGCAACTCCTTTTCTTCCGGCTCCTGGCTCGTCAGCGAAGACCCCGACGCCTGTAAGACTTGTGCAGCCGCAGCCCTCGTGGCTAGGTAACTCGGCATTTCAGTGCCTGCATAGCCTCCTTACTCTTGGGTCCCGAGTCCCTCGCTTCCGACTTGCCTTAAACCTTTCCGTGTCCTCGGACACTTGTTTTAACTGTGCACTTAAAGTATTTGCTAAAGAGATTTGGTTTGTGCTAAGTACCCTGTCCTCATAAAGAGTACAGGGCTGTTGTGATTCTTAATAAATATACTGTTTATTTTCATAACACTTGCGTGGTGTCCTTTCACTGGGTGTTCAAGGGGTACATGTGTGGTAAACAGCTGGCTTAACGCGCCCTCTCGAGTCTTTAGCCTTAGACTGCTCGTATCCACGCTACTAGGATAGCTGGTCTATAGGTTGACTTACAACCAAACACCATAAGGGTCGTTGGAACGATACATAGCGGTCGCTAGAATAGCGAACGTTGCATATCGGGCCAACTTCTCACAGGCCCAAAACCCAACTTGGCTAGAACTGCCCACAAGTAATTCCACTCTAAGGAATCGAAAGCCATAGTGGCGTCGAGCGAGGCCAAGACCGCCGGGTCGCGAAGCAAGTGGGCGCGCGCCATAACTGCGTGGAGCCTCCTCAAATTGAGCGCTGTGTTCCGGTGCGGTATAAAGCCGGACTGGTCCGGATGCACCAGGTCCGCGATCACACCTACCAACCGGTTGGCCAGCAATTTAGCCAAGATCTTGGGTTCGGCATTTAGCAGCGATATGGGCCTGTAGGACCGGGACAAATTCCGCGGCTTCCCCTCCTTGTGGATCACCACAATAGTGGCAAGTCTCTGGTCGGGGGGGAGTTCCCCCATCTCGCGGGCCTCGAGGAACATTTTACGCAATGGCGCAGCCAGCGCATCAGCCTTTAGTTTATATAATTCGACCGGGATACCGTTAGGACCCGGAGCTTTGCCGGAGCGCAGCGAGCGGATCGCCAAGGCAATCTCGTCCTCAGACAGATCTCGATCCATGTCCTCACGGTCGAGATCCGAAAGGCAGGGAAGGTCAATATCCTCCAGGAAGGAGGCCGAAGCGGACTCCGGGAGGGGAGTCGCGGAGGCGTAGACCCCCTCGAAGTATTCAGCGAAGGACCCTGCTATAGCCGCCGGGTCCGTCAAGGATAAACCATCCTCACTCAGCAGTTCCGGGACCACCCGGGAAGCCAGTTCCCGCTTGTCCAGCCATGCCAAGAGCTTGCCCGCTTTGTCGCCCGAATCATAAATTCTGCCCTGCTGCTCCCTGCACAGGGCCTTCGCTGCGTCAGTGGTGGTCGCCCGGAGTTCGGATTGTTTAAGCGAGAGGGCATGGATCAGGTCGGGAGACGGACCCAGTTCCAGCCGGGCGTTTAGGTCAGCGAGATCAGACTCCAGCCGCACCACATCCTCGTCGCGGCGGCGGCGAGCCTCCGCAATCAGAGAGAAGGCCTCGCCACGAAGCACAGTTTTAAAGGCCTCCCAGAGGGAGACTGCGGAGTCAACGGAGCCGGTATTTTCGGCGAAGTACCGGTCGATAGCCTTGGTCAGGAGAGATCGGGTCTTCGGATCGCGGAAGTACCACGGGTTAATGGGGGCCACTCGGGAAGACTCGGGGACCTGGAAGTCAAATGAGACCCAGACCGGGGAGTGGTCTGAGATACCTCTAGCTAGGAGACGCGCGGTGGAGACAGACTGTGCCTGGGCCGCCGGGGCCAGGACATAGTCCAGCCTAGAAAAGCTACCGTGAGCACCCGAGAGGAAGGAGTATTGTCGCTGTGTGGGGTGTAGCAGACGCCAGCAATCAATCATCCCCATGGAACTCACAAAATCAGGCATCCAAGACTGGGAAGGGCGAAGATCCCTGGAAGGAAAGCGGTCCAGCTCCCCAGAGACAACAGAGTTAAAGTCCCCACCCACCAGCAACAGTCCCTCGGGAAGACCTAAAATGGCGCCACCCAGATCCCTGAATGTAGTCTCTTGCAGCCCCGGGGGAACATAAACCGAAACCAAAACTAGCGTGCGGCCCTCCCACCTACCCACCAGCGCCACGTATCTGCCTCTATCATCGGCAAGCACAGACTCCACCTCCAACGGAAGGGACGTGCGCACCATGATGCCCACCCCTCTGGAACCCGAGGAGAACCCCGCATGTGCCACCATTTTGTAACCCCGTCTATTCAAGGCCTTGCAAGCATGTCCCACCAAGTGGGTCTCCTGTAAAAAAACCACATCGGGCGAACAGCGCTTGAGCATTTGTAACACAACCCCCCTCTTAATACGGTCCCCCAACCCGTTAACATTCCAGCTCAACAGATGAAGTAATTTACCCCCCATCGTTAAGGACGCTCCGCGTCCCCCCCCCCGCCCACATCAGCGCCCACAGCAACAACATTTCAGTCCAGAAGTTCCTCAGCCAGAGCAAAGAGCAAAACAGAGAAAAAATACGAAGAAGCACACCCCAACTACCCACCACCCTGCACCCCTGCATCAGACTATAATCCACCCCAACTAGCAGTGTGCCTGTCGCCCCTTAACTAACCTACAAAAAGTCCACGGAGGAGAAAGGAGGCATCCCATCCCCCCCCGTCATCCCCCATATCAATAACAAAATGAGTCAATTAAAGCAGCAATGTCAAAAGCCGAAGCTCCTCACGGCAACCCAGTTCTCGGAAGACAAGTAGCCAAACAATCATCCCTGTGCTGCCGCGTCCCCGGTGGCTTCCTCCGTCTGGTCGGTCGATTCAGGACGTTCCTGGGGCAGGGTGTCAAGCCAGTGTCCCACGTCGTCTGGAAAATCAAAAAAGAAGGTCCGGTGGTCCCGCTCAATGCGAAGCTTGGCAGGATAGAGCATAGAGTATCGCAGGCCCATTTCCCTCAGTCTCCGTTTCACCCCGGTGAAGCTCTGGCGCTGTTTCTGAACGGCCTGGGTGAAGTCCGGGAAGAAGTTCACTTCAGAGTTCTGGAAACGGAGAGGGCCCACGGTCCTCGATGCTTGCAGGATAGCGTCTCTGTCCCTGTAATTGAACAGCCTCGCAATGATGGGGCGAGGGGTAGCTCCCGATTTTGGCGGCCCACCCGGAATCCTGTGGGCCCGTTCCACCGAAAAGAATTTGCTCAGGCCCCCCGGTGTCAAGTGTTTCACCACCAGATCCTCCACGAAGAGCTCAGTCGAGTCCTCCTCGGCCTTTTCCGGTACTCCGGTGATGCGAACATTTTGGCGCCGCGCGCGACCCTCGAACTCGTCCAGCCGACGCGCCAGCATGCCATTAGCCAGTTTCAAGTTTCGCACCTCCTACTGGACATCAGATACATCCGTGACCAGGCTGGATGTTTTAAGGTCCAAAGATTTCACCCGGTCATTGGTTTTCCCGAGGTCCGTCCTGATGAGGTTCAGCTCAATTTTCAGAGAGTCGACCTTGCTGGACAGTTCCTCGCGAAGTGTGTGCACCTCTGTCCTCACCCCTGATATCGCGCCCATGATGTCCCGGAGCGTTATCTCGGAGTCGTCCGGCGATTCATCCCTTCTCGGGTCCTTTGTGCGAACCACCAGTACCGGCGATCCTTTAGACTGGGAGAATCGCTCAGGAATAGTGGACTGGGACTGAGATGGCTTCCTGTTGAGCCGCTGAGTCTTGCCTGCGTCCGAGCCACCCTTGCCCGCCATGTTGGCAATCGCGGGACGGGGGGGGGACACCAGGGGCAAAAGAATCCAGTAGAGTACGCCCAATGCACACAGCGAGGTCTCCAAGGTTCAGACTTGAGGTCGCCCAGCAAGGCGCTCAGGGAGCAGGAACACCCCTCGGGACAAAGAAGCGTAGGCAGGGAGGTACCACGAGGAGACACCGCTGCAACCCACCCCGGTCATAAGCAACACGGGAGGAGCCTCCGGGAGCCGTCGACACAACAGAGGCTAGGAATGTCCGATTTTCATTCCGAAAGCAGGTGCCGCGTCAGGACCGGCTTAGCAACCGATTCCCACAATCGTGGGACAGGATAGAGAACAGGATTATTTCGGAAGATCGGGAGGTCTTCGGAGCTCCGAGCTTACGCGGCCATCTTGGTTGGCAGCGAAGCTCCTCCCCCTGAGCTCCTTCTTGACTCCTAGGAACGAGGCACGACGCCGTTGAATTTCCTGCGTATAGTCCGGAAAGATCGTGACCTTGCTGTTCCCCACCACAAAGGGGCCTGCCGTTCTGGCTCTTTGTATGAGCAGATCTCTCTTTGTAATGCAGCAACCTCGCCACCACCGGTCTGGGAGGACGGCCCTGCAGCGGAGGCCGCACCGGAACCCTAGGTGCTCTTTCAAGGGTAAAGAAGGTGGACAGTCCCTCCGGTGCAACCACTGTTTGAAGCCAGTTCTCTAAGTAGGCGATCATGTCAGCCCCCTCTTTCTTTTCCGGTAGGCCCACCACGCGTATATTGTTCCGCCTATTACGGCTTTCAGAATCCTCCGCTTTCCTTTCCAATGCCGCTATGCGGTCCATAGCGTCCGCCATCTTGGCTACCATGTCCTCGTGGGCTGGCTTCAGATCCCGGAGAGCACTCTCGTTCGATTTCACTCTCTCCGCCAACTTAGAGTGGTCCGCCCGCAACAGCCCCAGCCCTGTCGCCACCTACGCTATGTCTTGCTGAAGGGCCTCCTTTGATGTGGCTATTGCTTCAAGGATCCTATCAAACTGCTGTTGGAGCCCCCGTTCAGGGATCGCTTCAGAGGAACCCTGCTCCGCACCACCAGCATCATCCGCATCCGTAGTCCCATCTTTCTTCCCCTTGGGCTTCATCTCAGCCAGAAGCGAAATCCCCGGGGCGCGCTACGTGTGCGCTTTCTCCAGGGCCTCTCCAAATCTGAATTACCACTAATCGCCCAGCAGAAGGCAAGCACTCCCCGGCCGTCACAGATCACGCCCCTAGAGGTCCCGTGGACAGCGTTGGGCCCCTTGCGAATGTGTCTCCAGGCACGTCACCACACCAGTTCCTCCGCAGCACTGTCGGTATCCGCAGGGGGCACTACGGGTTAGCGCTCCTCCAATTGCAGCACCAGCTTTCGGATGGGCCTAATACAACAGAGACCTCGCGGAATGCTCCAGAACGCCACTTCTCTCACGCCAGCCAGGTCCCAGCCACAGTTATGAGGGCGTTGTCTACGCACAAGGCCCCAGCCGTCCAGAAATTCAAACAATTGTCCCAGTGCTATCCCGTTGCACTCAGGGGCTCACTTGGGGTCATCATAGCAACCCTGCCTCCCAAAGCGAGCTGCCCCAGATCTTCCCACACTCTCCTTACTAATGCCTGGGAATCAGGGGGTGACGCCCGCACCACGCACCTCCATCCGTTGTAGCTGATCAGTTCTGCTCTCGTGGCTCACCACACTCAGCCACTCACCCCATCCTGGAGCATGCCACTCCAATTACCAGGCCTCCACTTCGCCCCCGCAGCACTAATCCGGGCTCCACTATTGGGCCTGCCCGCAGTCCTCTCCTCTCCACATTGGTGGTATGCAGCCCCAGAGGCACTCGATCCTCGTCCCAGATCCGCAGCACCCGACTTCAGCCTCCTCTCAGGACATCCCAGGTCCCAATTGAACTCCGCTGGAAGCGCCGACTAGCAAGCACCACCCAGGCAGGCGGAGGCGGCCAGCTCCTCCGCTCCTCCCTCGCAGAGCGACCATCAGCCGCAGGGCCGCCGCACCGTAATCGCCACACACAGGGTCCAGCCAACGGCCGCCACCGCTCACCGGGAACGCGTCCCCAGGCTCGCCTCCGCTGCTCCCTTCCCGATCATAGGACACAGGTAGGCCCCCCAGCTCCAGCGAACCCGTGCTCGGGCTACAGCCGATGTCCGATGGGCGCCGCAGCACAGGGTCTCCTCATCAGATAGGCGCCGCCTCCATCTTGCCGTCACTCTCAGTCCAGCGCAGCTAGGGGAATCCTCCTACCGGGCTACTCCGCCAGCTCCCGCCGCCACCTGTCAAGGGGCCGTACGATGCTGGTGCGATAGGGACCCAGCTCGCCAGGTCCAGCCCGCTGCACAGGGGGACTCCTCAGGATGTTTGTGGGGATCGGGCGCGGAGCTACAGGCTCACGCCGCCATTCCCGTCGGCGTCCAAACCACGCCCCTCGTCGTTGTAATGACTTGCGTTGAAAAACCTGCGTTGTAAAGGTACTGCGTGGTAAAAGTTGCGTCGTAAAGGATGATTCCCGTAACGATGTTTTCTTCTGCCAGCCTTGCATTGCGGTTGGTGAACACTGCATGCCTTTTGTGCCTTTACTCCCATACCCAATAGGAAATGGTTGCGCAAGTGCTGCCACAGATCCCAAAGGAGGCCCGAGCTATTCTCCCTCTTAGATGGGAGAGATGCAGCAAAGTTCACGATTAGGTTTGACCTGGATACAACTGACTAGCTGGACTTTTCGGGGTATGTCCAGGCCAACCTTTTGGACTTGCCCTTCAAAGGGATTCGTCTCTTCGGAGAGAAGGCAGACACCGTGCTGGAACGCCTCAAAGACTCGTTGGATATGGCCAAGTCCTTGGGCCTTGCAGTGACGCCTCGCTCCCAGACTGCCTTTTGTGGCTATGGAAGAAGCTTTAAAAAGCACTAGCCATACCTCAGTCACCATCCTGCTCAAACTTCCCAAGTTGTGCGAGGACGTGGATGCGGTACATTCTGATCACATGGGAATGGTAGCCAGAAATCCTCCGCCACCATCCCCTTGGCAGCTGCAGACTCAAAGCCCTCCAAGTTTGGTTCTGCAAGACCATGGGTACCCAGTTGGAGGGAGAATCCAACATCATCTCCTCCACTGGCAGTCCATAACATGAAACAGATGAGTCTTACAGATCATTCAGAGCGATTACTCCCTCCCTTTCCAATCTTTCCCTCCCCCTTTACTGCAGATCAAATGTTCTTGCTCTGAGAGGAAGTTTCAGCTCTCCTGGCCAAGGGGGCTGTAGAAAGGGTTCCGATATCAGAAGAAGGTAGTGGTTGTTATTCCAGCCACTTTCTGATACCCGAAAAGAACAAAAATCTTCATCCTATTCTAGACCCCAAACTGTCAATCTCTTCCTCAACAAGCATTAAAAATGCAATAGGTCTTGCCTTTCATTAAATTAAAGCCATTTGCTATGCTATACAAAACCATTAGCAAAGCAAATGGCTTTAACTTAATAAAAGGCGAGACTTATAGCATTTTCAATGATTGTTCTACTTGAAACTGCATGAGAGCAAATTTACGATTCGCTGTTGTTCGATTAGCCTGTCCCTGTGGTACCGCGCTTGGAGACACTGTGTGGTGGCGGGTAATTAAATATCATAACCAATCACGGTGTAGCTTGATTATCAAGCCAAACTGTGATTGGATGTGTTTCCTTAAGGGTGACGTGACGTGATGCTTTCCCCTCACACAAGTAAATTTTTGAGCAGAAACATGAGGCTGACTCTAGTGGCGTACTGGGAACAAGCTGCATATTTGGTGCCCAGAGGGACTGGAACCTAGTATGGAGTTGTCCTTGGCCTCTACGTGGTAAACTACCTCTCATATTCACTTCTGTTTATTTGTCACAACGATCACCACCTGTCCATTCAAAAATTCTTGTCTGACAACTCTCCACAGGGAGCTGCTACAGCCCCATCTTCATGTTTTGTGAACCACCTGAAGGGTCCCACTCTCTCCCTGCCTTCTCTTCACATGCGTTCCAAACGAATGGCCTCTGTACCCGAGGGCACAGTAGAAACAGACATTCACTGCAGTGTCTGGGAAGCTTTTTTAAGCACACTGTATGTTTGTTCGCTTCTAAGCGTCGATGGCTACGATGTTTGGGTTGCTTCTGTGGCATGAGACCATTTTCACTGCACAAAAATGAATGACGAATATTTCCCGCAATGTACCTTTTGAAAATCTTTTCTATGCACAGAGGAAACTGTCTGGACAATTCTCTACAAGTCCATTGTTTTCTAGAACCACAAAGTGGAGCATGCAGGAAAATAACCAGTTTTTGCAAATTATATGTTCTGTTCCATCATTTTGGTAGCTTTAAATAACAAGGTGTGCAAATCGGTAAAACAAAAAAGTCTGTAAACTTGAAGCTGTGAAAATGTCCGTACACCTTAACAAACATCTTTAAAAAGCTGTGCTCTGCCTACGTTGTGCACCCCGAGCCCCGTTGATTGCTCGTGAGTTTCACTTTCTGTGTGTCCACCACCAGGAATTAAAACACACACATGCCAGTTGCAGAGAACCAAGCGTGACGCCACTTACCGCGGATATGAATGTCATGGCTGGAGGGTGGGGGCGGGGAGGCAGCGGGTGAGGGGACGGAGATAGACTGGGTATGGGCTCCTGTTTCATGTCCACACTTCCCTGCCACACCGAACACTGGTGTTAGGGTGGGGGAACAGGGAAGGGGAGCGCGGGACTTGAGTAGAGACTTGAAATTGTATGTATGGATGGCATGCATTCTTTACTGTGTTTGGGCTAAGCATACAAATGCCCCAGCTCGAAGTCTTGACACGAAGCTAAGGAGGGCACCAGAGTCAGGCTACTCTTCTGTCAGGAATAACATAAAGCAGAGAGGATCTTTTTGTTCAAAGGCTTATTAACTTCCACATGGATGTTCCGGTCCGCCTACTAATTAGGTTAGAGGTTCACTAAGAAATATCGCATATGGTGGGCAGGTACACACCTCTATGCGCTTTAACGCAAAACTGTCTATAACGCATGTGTGTATTTGCACCTGGAAAATTGCTGACACCCAAACTAAAAGAAGGCAGGGTCATGCACCAGGTCACAGGCTTCCCTAACACGATCCTAAATCAGGAATGTATTTAATAATAGCAAGTAAACAGTTGAGTAGCTTAGAATGGGACTATAATGCATGGCAGACAGCTGCATATCTTAATATTTCTATAGTTCCATGACGTCATTGTAGGATGCTCGTGGAGAAGAGATAGATCCCATCTGATGATAATTTGTTTTCTGTATACCACCCACCTGCAACATCAGTTTCACAATTTTGTAATTGTACGGCATACACGGGCAACTATCAGTAAGTTAGCATTACTATCCGCCTCAGCAGCATGAACGACGGAGTTGGCCCTGGCTTCTCGTGAGTTGGACTAGTGACATGTTATCACAGGGTTAAGCTTATAACTCACTGAGTTATCCTAGAATGTTGCTGGACACCTATAGGAATAGTCTGCAACCTCTCATCCGTTCCTTAAAAGAGGGATGCAGGGTGGACCCAAGGTCACATTAGTGTCCTGAGAATATGAATATTTCACTGTTGCAAGCCTGGGCTATTTCCCACTGACATTAGGACAGGCATACAAGTGCAAATGTTGGTTTTGCATCGGTCAACTTGCCAGGCAGGATAATGGCAGTACAAAGTTGCACCGGCGCAATTTACATAATCTGAAAATGTCAGTGCAAAATCGCCACGACACCAGGGCAATTTATATCATCTAGAAAGGCTTTTGCACAATTACACTACTGTGATTGATGTGACACAGGGCTATTTGGTTTAATATTTAGCTGCAATAAATACACCCTGCCTTTGTACGGCCAGTTACTCCATACCCCTTCAGTGTGAGGTGAATTGGTTTTACTTCTCCCCTGTACTTAGATTGTGATTTTACGTGCATTGCACATTACAGTAGCTGTATAACATATAATGAAGATAGATATGGGGCAGTTTTTAATGTGTTCAATATTCCAAGACTATATGTTCCCACTGCTTTATAAGCATTGCTTCATCACTAAATTCATTTCCTTTAAAATGCACAATTTATCAATCTTTTTTCTCTGGAACGTTTATCCATTAAGCCTGCCCGCAACATAAAAGTCATACCCAAATTTTACGCCCAACCACTTTCAAATGTCACCAGCTGCCACTGATTTTTCTCCCATATCAACAAGTTAGCTTTGCTGCGCCCAGCACGGAAAGATACTACCTATGTGAACAGAACCAATTTGCCTTTTACAGGCTTAATCCCCAAACCTATATGGCCCACTTGGTGGTGGAACAGTTTATGGCTAACCTGACACCACTGTTAAATGTATCATGCAAAAAGCTGGTCGGCTGAGATCAGCATGGTGCATGGCACGCTGTAGGCCTGGTGCATACTCAAGTCCAGAGCAAAACTCGAACTGATGCATTCACATGCACTTCCAATACCACACCACCAACACTTCAGTCTGACAAGTGATGATAATGTCATATCTAGCTAGAGACAATAACGACTGTGAAATAGGCGGTGGCTCTATGAAGAGGAAATATTTATCTCCTCAGGCCACATTAACGGACGAGACACACACAACCCTCAAGATATGTTTTTATTCATCAAATAGCAAACTTCGCCTGATTCACTCAAGATACTTTCATAGACTCTCCTATACAGCGTTTGTGAAATAGAAATGGGGCATTAGGCAAGATTCTCATTGTGCAAGATTGCAGGCAGTGGAAGCAAGGGTTTATGCACCTGGCGTTGGGTTTCCCTGGGATGAGGGGTTTCTGAAGAGCGGTGCTGGAGTCCCTGTCAAAGATGATAGACATGCCGGGCATCCTCAAGCTTCAGATGGCACTATTGGCTTGGGTTACAGCAATTGAGCCCCAACACTACTGTTAGATAAACGTCTGGTTGCGTGCCAAAGGGGAAGGGTAGTATGCCAATGTGCAAAACGTGAATGTTGGACTTGATCCACAGTAATGAACAACTAGAAACATACACATGGATGCTCCTGGAAATGACTCGCCCGAGAGACATATGGGCCCCTTTGCGCCGACTCCTCAGGACAGGGACGACAATTGTGGAAGTAACTAATCTAGGAGTTGAGTGAAATGGGATGATCTTGGACCTGAAAAATGGAAGCAATATGGTCGTCAGAACCCCCTGGATACACATTTAAAGGAAATATGTAGAAGAGCGAGAAGCCCGTGCATCCACTATGTCCATGTGCCGCTGCTGCGCAATCACTGTGGTCAAGGGTAAGCACATTTTATGTCTGCTGTGGAATAAGTAGCTGAGGAAAAAATGATAATGTCTTGTCTGACACATTTTCGCCCTTTGTCTGGTAGACCACTTAACTGTTGATTCTGTACTTTGACGAAAATGTAATAAATAAAATTAAAATATCTAATCATAAATATTTATTTTTTAAATGGGTGCAAATTTGCTTCCGTCAAATATAACTTCATTGAACCTTAACACCATTATGTTGTAGGACCGTTAGATAAAATGCAAGCTTAAAACAAACTGATTAAGGGAAAGATCAACAAAGCACGCGGGCCATGCAATAGGTTCAGAAACGCATGGTGCATTTTAGATTTTGAGTGACGAGGTACTCCCCTGTTTGTGAAGATTAAAAAAAAATCCCACTGGGGTTTCGTAAACGTACATCCATATTTTGCGCTAACAACCAAACATGAACTCTCACACACGACCCGAGTCTCACAGATTTACATTAGTAACTCATTTAACCTGAGTTTTATGGACTTTTAGAAAAAACCTAAAAGTGCACAGTGCAGGAAAGAAAACAATCTTAATCACCGTACGTGATCGCATCTGTGTCTACGTCACGATAGTCTTTATGCACTATCATCAGGCTAGAAGCTATGGAAGCTAAAAAAGGCACGACATGTCCTGATTTAGTTAAAAAATACATTTGGGGGAAGTCACCTCAAACAGAGAAACCTGCTCTCATAAAAACCAACACTCAGCAAAAAAAATCCTGGTACCTCATGCGAAAAATCACCTGTTCACATCCGTTTACGGACTCTCCTCATGAGCAAGGCAGGGCAGCGTTTTATGTGTTAGTTCCCTATTAGCAGAAGTAAATCCCTGCATAAATCAGACCTCTTCAGGTGATTCGCTTCTGCCAACAATGGGGAAACAAGACGTCAGTGTTTAGTTGCGTCGGCCGCGAAATGGATCCAAAAAAACCAAGCATTGGCTGCGCAGCAGTAAAGCTGCACGGCCGTGACAGGATCATTTGCACATTAAAAAAATGCCGCGAGCGTGCACTCTCCCGAACTTCCGGTCTCGGGATGTGCACGCTCACGGCAGTCGTGGGGCGGGACTTCCGACTTTGCGAGAAGCCCGCGCCCTCAGAGTGGATGGCAGCAGAAGTCAGGAGAGGCGGCTGAGGCGGTAAGTGGGGCTTGGCACCTGTGTGTGAGGTGTGTATGGTGTGTGGTGTGTGCGCGTGTGTGTGTGTGTGTGTGTGTGTGCGCGCGCGCTTCTGTGAGTGTGGCTGTGTGCGTGATTGTGAGAGGCTGCCACTGTGAATGTGGAATGTGGAGCAAAAGATGTGCACGGCTGGGGGGGGCGGGGCATGATGCGCGTCCACGATGTGCAATCGGCGCGTGTGCACCTATCTACGTCCCTTGAGGAGAAACTTGGCCACAATAGGTCGAGAGCTCGACCTAAAAAGGAGAAGTTCAAGATGCTCACTTGGGCTCGGGTCTCAGGCTCAGGTCTCAGGTTTACTATAAACGTGCTGAAGTCGCACCTGACTCCTCAGATTCTCCCTTTCATTGGAGCTGTTCTGGACTTTTGAGCTTATCCTCCCAAGCTGCGAGTCCAGGATATGTAGGTTATAATACTGATGTTTCAGCTGCTAGCTTGGATAACGGTGACATTGACTCTGAGGCTGCTGAGCCTCATAGACTCCTGCATCCTAATGGTAGATCATGCCTTATGGCATATGCAGACTCTGCAGTGTGACCTGAAGTTCCAGCATCCGGGGAATCTCTCCGACATGGTCTAGATCTCAGGGAACTGCAAAGGCCCTGCAGTAATGGCTTATGAACCACGATTGGGTCAGAGTCAGAAACCTCTCCCTCCTCCAACTAGATCTCACAGTGATGATAAATGCATCACTCCTGGGATGAAGCGGCCATCTGGGAGAGGTGGAGATCAGAGGACTCTAGTCTCTGGCGGAATCCAGAATCCGCATTAACCTGTTGGAACTCTGAGCGATTCGATTTGCATTCGAAGCATTTCTTCCCATTGTCTAGAGGCCCTGTGTCTTTGGACATATTTGGATCAGTAGAGCTTAACCCTGGTGGTTCAACACCTGGCAGGTTCTCTGAACGCTAGGGCCGACAAACTCCGCCGTCGATGCCTAGGGGATCACAAATGGCGTACCCACTCGGAGGTGACACACGGTCTCTTTCAGCAGTGGGGAGAGCCTTGGTTAGATCTGTTAGCCTCCGAAGAGAACACGCAATGTCAGCAGTTCTGCCCATTGGAGTTTTCAAGGCGGCTATCGCTCGACAACGCTTTTCATCGTAAGTGGAACTCAGACGTCTTGAACGCCTTTCCACCCATACTACTTTTGCCCAGGTTTCTCAAAAAGATCAAGAACTACCAAGTCATTCTTCTGGCTTCGGACTGAGCTCGGAGCATTTGCAATCCGGAGCTTCTGAAAATGAGCATTGATCCACCGATCAGATTGGCCCTTTGGGAGGATCTTCTGTTGCAGCTGCAGGTGAGGGTCCACCACCTGAATCTGTCAACTTGCTGACTCCTTGTGTGTAGATTGAGTGGGGCTTTTGACCATTCTCCTGAAATTTGCGAAGTTATTTTGGGGGCCTGGTGGCCCTTCACCAAAACGGTATATGCCTGCTGTTGGCAAAAATGTATAAAATATTGCACAGAAAAGACTATTGCCCCTCTTTCTGCCTCTCTTTCTGATATTCTACTCTTAATTCTTGCCTAGCAGGGCTTTGGTCTAGGCACTCTCATTCATTATCTCTCTGCTCTGTCCGCTTTCCAGTGGCTGCCTGACCAACCGTTTTTGTTTAAGTCCCCTCTTCATCATGCTTCAGTGGGATCTGAACCGGGTTCCGCATCTCTCATGTGTGCTCCCTTCGAACTGCGTCACAATTGTCCTCTCCGGCTGCTTACCATCGAGACAGCCTTTCTAGTGGCAATAACATCTGCCAGGAGCGTGAGTGAGCTGCAAGCTTTATTATCTAAGTCTTCCTATCTCATGGTATTCCCGAATAAAGTGGTGCTTCCCATCCGGGTCTCTTTTCTACCTAAAGTGGTGTCCCCATTCCATTTGGGCAGTCTGTCACCCTGTCCACCTTTTTAGGCTTTTCTACATCCTTCTAAAGAGAAGGAATGACTCCACTGTCTGGACCCAAAAAGAGCACTGTTGTTCTACCTTGACTGCACAAAAGAGTTACGGGTGGATGACCAACTCTTCTTGGGCTATGTAGGAGCTAAAACAAAAGTACGGGCAGTTCAGAAATGGACCATTTTGCGCTGGGTTGTTCTCTGTATCAAGATCTGCAATACCCTGGCCAAAATGCAGCCTCCTGACGACTTACGGGTCTATTCTCCAGAGGAAAAGCTGTGACCACGGCGTTAGCTTGCGGTGTTCCAGTCCTAGACATCTGCCAGGCAGCAACCTGGGCGTCCCTGCACACGTTTGCCAAGCACTACTGCCAAGACAGTCATGTCCGCAAGGACATGCACTTCTCCCGTTTAGTCCTGCAGGACATCTTTGTATAGTTTATTTGTCCGCAGGCCACCTCCTGTATGCTATGGCTTGGCTATCTATTCAACGATAAGGAATCTGCAGCTAGAAGTCTCTATCAGATGAGCAAGTTACTTACCTTCGGTAACGCATTATCTGGTAGAGACAATATCTAGCTGCAGATTCCTTACAGACTCACCCATGCCTCCCTGCTCTGCAGACACATTTTTAGGGCTAGGGTTCTTCCCATTGCAGAGCCATAGTGTGGACACACTCTGTGCCACTTCCTGTCACTCTACACCACCCCACTCTACACCACCCCACTCTACATCACCCCACTCTACACCACCCCACTCTACACCGTCCCATTCTACACTGCCCCTCTCTACACGACCCCTCTCTACACGACCCCTCTCTACACGACCCCTCTCTACACGACCCCTCTCTACACCACCCCACTCTACCCCACGCCACTCTACACCACACCACTCTACTCTATGCCACTTTACACTGCGTCACTCTACGACATTCCACTCTACTCCATGCCACTCTACTTCATGCCACTCTACTCCCCTTATGCCACTCCACACAACACCGCTACACTTCCCTCATCACCACTCCACTCCACTTAACACCACTCCACTTTACACCACTGCACTCCACTTCACTCTACACCACTCCACTTTACACCACTCTGTTCCACGTCACTCTACTGAAGTCCACTCTACGTCACTCTACTCCTCGCCACTCTAAAGCACTCCACACGACTCTATGCTACTCCACTCTACGCCACTCTTCTCTATACCACGCCACTCTATGCCACTCTGCTCCACACAGTGCCACTCTGTGCCACTCCACACCACTCTGTCACTTAACTGTACACCACTCTACTCTGGGCCACTCCACACAATGCTTCTCCACTCTATGGCACTCTACGCCACTCCACTCTACACCACTCCCCACCACTCCACTCTTCCCCACGGCACTCTACTCCACCCCACTCTGCCACTCCACACCACCCTACTCCTTGTCCCTCTACTCCACACCATTCCTCTCTGCCCCACTCTGCTGTATGCCACTCCACTCTACTCTATGCTGCTTCATTCCACTGTACGCAAGTCCACTCTGCACCAATCTACTGTACGCCACTCTACTCCACACAGTGCCACTTTATGGCACTTCACTCCACTCCACTCTACTGCATTCCAACCTACGCCACTCCACTTCACTCAATGCCACTCCATTCTACACCAGCCTACACTACTTTACTCCAATCCACTCGAAGCACTCTATGCCACTCCACTTTACTCTACACCACTCCACTTTACACCGCTCTGTTCCAAGTCACTCTACTCAAGTCCACTCTACGTCACTCTACTCCACGCCACTCTAAAGCACTCCACACCACTCTATGCCAATCCACTCTATGCCACTCTTCTCTATACCACGCCACTCTATGCCACTCTACTCCACACAGTGCCACTCTGTGCCACTCCACACCACTCTGTCACTTAACTGTACACTACTCTACTCTGCGCCACTCCACACAATGCTTCTCCACTCTATGGCACTCTTTGCCACTCCACTCTACACCACTCCCCACCACTCCACTCTTCCCCACGGCACTCTACTCCACCCCACTCTGCCACTCCACACCACCCCACTCTGCCACTGTACACCACCCCACTCCTTGTCCCTCTACTCCATACCACCCCTCTCTGCCCCTGTCTGCTATATGCCACTCCACTCTACTCTATGCCGCTTCATTCCACTGTACGCAACTCCACTCTGCACCACTCTACTGTACGCCACTCTACTCCACACAGTGCCAAAAAGTGGCACTTCACTTCACTCTACTGTATTCCAATCTGCGTCACTCCACTTCACTCAATACCACTCCATTCTACACCAGCCTACACTACTTCACTCCAATCCACTCGAAGCACTCTATGCCACTCCACTTTACTCTATTCTACTCTATTCCACTCTGCCACTGTACACTACTCTACTCTACTCCATGCCACTCCACGGCACTCTAATTTATGCCACTCTGCTCAATGCCACTCTCTTCCTCACTGCTCTACTGTACATCACTCTGAGCCACTCAACTCTGTGCCATTCCACTTTACTCTATGCCACTCCATTTCACTCTACACCACTCTACTCCACACAATGCTACTCTATGCTACCTCACTCTATGCCACTCCCTTCTAAGCCACTCTGCTCTACAGCACTCCATGCCACTCATTGCCACTCTACTCCACGTCCCCACTCCCTGTACTATACTCTGCCACTCCTATCCCCACATTGCCACCCTATTCTATGCCACTCACACCACTCCATGCTATCCAACCCACTCTGCTATTCGCCACTCTACTTCACTCTACTCTACTCCACTCTACTCTACTCGACTTTATGCCACTCCATTCTACTCCAGGCCACTTCGCTTTACTCTATGCCACTCCATTCCACTCTAAGCCACTCCACTGTGTGCCAGTCAATACCACTTTACTTTAAGCCACTCCACTCAACTCCATGCCACTGCATTCTATGCCATTCCATTCTACTCTATGCCACTCAACTCTAAGACACTCTACTGTATGCCACCATTCCATACAATTCCAATTCACAGGCACTCTATGCCACTACATTCTAAGCCACTGTACGCCACACCACTCTACATAACTCCACTCTGTCACTCCATTCTATGCCACTCCACTCTATGCCACTTTATTGTACGCCACTCCATTACACACAATGCAACTCTGTGCAATGGCACTCTACACTTCTCTGTGCCACTCCATTCATCTCTATACCACTCCACCCTACTCTAGTCTACTCCACCCTACTCTATGCCACTCCAATCTATGCCACTCCTCTCTACGCCACTCTAGTGTACGCCACTGCACTCTGTGACACTCCATTGTACATCACTCTCCTATATGCCACTCTACGCCACTCAACTCCACATATTGCTACTCAACAGCACTCTATACCAGTCCACTGTTCGCTAGTCCACTCTGTGCTATTCCACTCCATGCAACTCCACTGTGCGCCAATCCACTGTACGCCACTGCGTTGTGCCACTCCACTCAAGCTAGTCTGCTCCACTCTGTCACTCCACACAATGCTACTCTATGTCACTTTTACGCCACTCCATTCTAATCGCCAAGAGACAGAGCAGTCAGCGGTGGTAGTTCCAGTAAGTGGGCCCCAGCCGCGTGTGTCAGCATCAACTTACCGGTAATCTCAGCCGGAGCTTCGGCCCAGCAGGGGGTAGAAGCAGCAGCTTAGCAGGGACTCAAGGAGACAGTCTTCAGGGCGGGAATTCGACCCTGCAGGGGCAGCAGAAGGGCCAAAACAGCCTCCCAAGACCTAAGAGAAAGTCAGGGCAGGTACAAGTGCGCCAGAGCCCAGCAGCGAGAAGCTCTGCCCGCCAGCATTGACCCCACCCTCAAGAAGGCTGCTGAGATTTAGGCTGGCACCCCTAGCATGCGGTGTCACAGGGGCAGACACTGCATCGGCAGCACTCTTGGGTCCGCACGAGAACTTTGGCGGGAGCTGCAGTCTAGTAGGAGCCCCATCGTTTTGCCACTCAGCAGCACTGACCGGGCTATCCTCCTTTCCTTTTACCATGGCTTGCCAACTTTTTCGGTTTTCTGTAGACACCATCCTAGTATAAGCTGAAAAATGCTCTTTGTTCACTGCACACTGGACTGTGTACCCTCTACCATGCCAGTCTAGGTCATGTAAAATCTGCACTGAGCAGCTAGTGTGTTCCAAGAACTGAAGCCCCGCCCTTTTAAAGGCCACTGTGGATCCACATCCACATCCACAATAGCCTTGTGCCTCCCTCGCCATAGTACCTAGTACTAATAAACTAGCTTGAATACTGTCAATAGGTCATGGTTCAAACTACTTCAGAGACTGCAAGACACTCAGGGCCCGATGTAGGTAAATCGCATTTACCGACTCTAGAATACCGAATTTTACCGATTCGGTATTCTAGATTCGGTAAATGAGATGTAGGTAATAATTCGGTAATTTTTACCAAATCGGTATGATTCAGTAATTACCGAATCGGTAGTTACCGATTTGGTAATTGCCATTGATTCCTATGGGCCTTGAGGCCCATAGGAATCAATGGCAATTACCGAATCGTTAAATACCGATTCGGTAAAATTACTGAATTGTCAAGGGGGACAAGGTGTCACTTTGACACCCTGTTGCACCCCTGATTCTGGCTTGTGTGGCCCTAAGGGCATGTATGTGTGTCACATGGCACAGGTGTACATGCACAGATGTGCATGTATACAGGAATTCGTTATTTACCATGAAATAGTATTTCATGGTAAATAACAAATTCTTAAGGGCCTGTGGCACTGTTTTCAGTGCCACCTACATCTAGATGTACCGATTCGGTAAATTTACCGATTCAGTATTTTACCGACTCAGTAAAATTACCGAATCGGTAAATATTAGGCCCCCTACATCTCAATCTCCAAATACCGGTCGGTAACGGCCGAAATCGGCCGTTACCGACCGGTATTTGGCGACCTACATCTGGCCCTCAGTTGTGCGTGCTGCATACAGAAGTCAATCTCTCATGCTTCTTTTGTATACTGCTGCATGCATGGGATACTTTAACATGCCACTCCATCACTTTGAGGGCCCATCAAGGATTAGGAAGCACTATAGGAATGCTACAATACAATACATTTTCCTGCAACAGTTCTGGTTTGATGTTTATTCCCATAAAGGCCTCATTACTCCCTGCTCTCCTGCTACAAACCAGTTGATCCTCTCCCTCCTGATGTGGTCTAATGATTCCCTCTTCCGGCCCTCCTACTACTGCCTCAGTGCTTCACCTCCTTTTAGCTCGGGCCCTCTTGGCAAAGCCACCTTTGCCCACTACTGCTCTCCCTGCTGCCCCTCCAACCCTGTCACTACAAGGCTGTTTCTACTTCCCTGCATACCTTCTCCCAGGGGCGTGGCTTGGTCAGTAAGATTGGGGCGGTGTGAGCATCCCATTTCTAGACCATAACACTGCCATATAATGTTATAATACGGTCTGTGACAAGCAGGGCGCATCACAGGAGCTTAAGAGGCACTGGAGAGGGGGAGGAATGCAGATTAATAGGAGTACTAAGTGAGAAAACCCCAACATTTGTAAAATAAACATTTTTTAGAGCTTTCAAAACCGAGATGAGAGAGAGAATGAGAGTGTGAGTGTGTTTGATCATCGTCTGTGTTTTTGTCAGTGTGTGTATTAAAAGATCACAGGTGAAATCCGACAGACACCTCACATACCCGATTGAAAGCACCTGGATCCAACTATTCATCTGAAAATGAATTTATTGAGGGGGTGTAATACCCCAAACGCCCCACCTGAAGCTAGGCCCCTGCTTCTGCCAGCCCAATTCTGACGCTGCCTCTCCAATCTGAAGCCATTCCCTGTACTTCCTCTCCCCTTCTTCTGTGACCCTCTGCAGACCGTGCACTCTTTCCCACCATGGGTTCCTCTTGTCACCATGTTCTCCGTGTGTAGTTTCTGCCATGATAACCGTTCATGGTAAACTACAGACCGCACTTGTGGCAGCAAGAGCCTACCTCAAGGTATGTTTAGCGCTACATTGGGACTATGCCCTCCCAGAGACGGAAACAACACATTAGTTGGTACTCAAAGGTGGATTCCCACATAGGAGAGGTGAGCCGCAGTAATGGAGGAATGAGCTGAGTCTTTGAGTAAAGTGCATCAGAATGAGTGGAGGTGATCAGTACTTTACTTGGTCAGCTTTTTGCATAATATTATTTCTGTGTGTGAGCATGACTGCAGCTCCCTGGGCTGCTTCTGGCTGTCGCTGTGAGTAAAGCTTGCTATGCAGGCTGTGCCTCTGGTGTACACGAGGCTCTCCATGTGGCACATGTACACTGTCGTACAGTAACGTTCCTCAAACGGGTAGACTACACAAACGCCCAAATGATTGGCTTTACCGTTGCTTGTGTGTACTTATCATGTGGAGGAGTGTGGCTCACTGCTTAGAGCGGCAGTCCCTGGTACAGAGGTCTGATCGGGACCAGGGTTCAAATCCCGCCTCGGCTGATCTTGGCTGATCTTGGCGGTTCTTGGGCTCATAATTCCTCGGACCTGATTTCTCGCCTCGGTGCCTACTCTGAGCATGAGTCCCACGCTGCAACTCTGGGCAATAGCTTGCTTAGCCTCCACAACGGCCCCCTACAGCGCTGGGGATGCCTGGTTGCACCCCGGGGATGCCCAGGAGTGGACATTTCACGGGAAAAAGCCAGGACGGGTTCCCTAGCGGTATGAGTACAGCGCCAGGACACACTGCTTGCCGGGGTATCAGTGCGCTTTACCAATACGTCTACATTTACATTTACATTTACATCATGGCGCTTGCGGTTGAATTTATAATTCGTTATGTTTAGTTTTTTGCTTGCTGTTTTTTCCTCTTCAGGTTTTTAACTGCTCGGCTCCTGACACTGGAAACATGGAAGTACTGATTCGTTATGGAACCCAAGGACAGAAGGAGCGCTGGTTGGAGCCATTGTTGGATGGCACCATCCGATCCTGCTTTGCTATGACGGAGCCGCAGGTAATGAACATCCGCCTCACAGGAGGAATAACACTGTGTCGACTGGCTAGTGATACCACAGCAACCCTGCTACTGTATCAGAACTGGTTAGTGGTGTGCCGCAGGTTGTTTACTTATAGAATGTTTTATGCACGTTTAGACACCCTGGCAGTGGTTGGAATATTTCGGCCCATGCCTCCTTCAGGAAAATTTGGGATTTGAATTCTCTCTGCACTTTTGTTAAGTCATGAGAACTGGGGGACTGAATCCAATTTTTAATATATGATTTTTTATTTTTTTTATTTGACATTACAAACCAAAATAAAAGTCATGTTTCTTACCACATGCCTCCCACCTCCTCCTCTATTAAACGTCTCCCCTGTCAAAAACTCCGCTTCCTTCTTTTTAAAGCTGTACTCTTCACTATTTCACCTTTCTCCTGTTCTGATATACCTAGCATCGTGATCCAGTAGTACTAGGA
The DNA here is from genome assembly GCF_964263255.1 of Lissotriton vulgaris. NCBI lineage: Eukaryota > Metazoa > Chordata > Amphibia > Caudata > Salamandridae > Lissotriton > Lissotriton vulgaris. The sequence continues at coordinate 170,928,991 of NC_141699.1, forward strand.
CAGTCGCCAAATCTTCGCCAGCTTCACATGTTGGCCAGTCTGTAGACGCATGACTCTTTCAAGAGCATCATTTCCTACCTATCTCTCCTAACCGGCTCTTGGAGCTCGGTGGGTCTGCTTCGAACTACTGTCTCGTGATCAACAGTTGAACTACTGCCAATAGCATAGTATTCAAACACCCTGGAAAAACTTCACTCTTCAGAAATTGCAACGATTGACAAATGTACCACTGGAGTTTCTGTTCTTCCCTGAATTTCAGACAGTTTATTAAATACCGCTACCTCAAATTCTGCCTGTGCAGGACAAGATCCAAGATATTCCTACAGCTGTTGCACCTTAAACAAGTATTAGCACTTAAGGTTTAATGTCTCCTTTCTGTTTTTTAAACAACTTCATTTAACTTTTACATCAGAAACATTACATTGCGCTTACATTGGTAAAAATAAAAAATAAATAAGTGTTTCTACATCTATTTCCAACATAGCAGTTTAACTTATGTTTTATGTAAAACACTCTATTTCAGGCATTTGTAATTTGTTTACATGCCCTTAACAACATGTCATCATCCCAGCTAAACTCCTATCTGAAGGCTTATGGATTTTTCTATTACCATATACATTGAATGCCCTGTCCGCTTGCATTACACTCACCTCTAGCATAGTCTGTTAGAGTGAGGAACCTTCTGGGGATGCCTTTACTCCTGCTGTGTTGATTAGAGCTGGTGAGGTGTGCAAACACACTAATGTCAATTACCTCCCATAAAATGTCTGAAATGGCCTCAATATTCTCTCGAATCACACTATCTGTTCCTTTATCATTGCTGTTAATTTGTTCCATCGCACACAAGCTCCAGTCTTTAATCTACCACATACTGATAGTGGTGGATCGGTAGCATTCCATGTGTGAACAAATGTCAGTATGGCTGCTAACAAAGAGTAGGAGATACGTTTACCTATTTGGTGAAAGTGGGTTCAGCCCCTCTTTATCTGTGTCTCCCAGCAGACCTATCACAGAATTCATGGGTAAACTGCATGTTAGCATTTGCTCTCTGTGCTCTCTTGGACAGAGCATCTCTCCAAAAGTTCTTTATCACCACACTTTCCCACCACATGTGAATAAATACATGTACCTCTGTGTCTGCAACCCCTCCAGATTCTGTCTGAACTCCCTGCCACTGCTCCCGCACCTTACCGGTGCTAGATACAACCTTTACCTTTAATTTATATACCCATGCTTTCTACTTCATGCATATGGATACATTCGCTGCTCTTCACCATATATTGTCTCCTGTTTATCATTTTGTTGGTTGATTCTGTTACCCCTTTCAGAAGATAGTAAACCAATGCCACGTGGCAGTTAGTTAGCTCTGAATTCAGTATCTTGTGCTGTGCATAGCCGTCTTCCTGCTTTAGTTTTCCCCAATCAGTTGTGTAAAGGGCTCCATAAAAACAGCAGACATCCTTGGTGATGTACCTCCTCCCATGTGCCCCCTGTGACTGAAATATGAGTCCGTAGTTTCCATGAAATCCGAATTCTGGCTGTTGGTCCACTGCATAATACCTTAACCAGTTTGTGGGATTTTATTTGATAGTGTCTCTCATATGAACTCCCATAGTAGCTTATTGAAATCTATCTTGGCATCCAAGCATAACATGGTGACGGAGACCCCTTCATGTGAGGCAATATTCACTGTAACTGCTGAGTGTGTCTTAGAATATCTCCGGACCAATAACAAATTCCTCTTACTTCTCAGCCTGTTCATTCATCCTATGTGCACAGGTTTTTGTACATTTGTTTTCTGATGGATACATCTGCCTGTGGATTCCTCACCATATGAATTACCCCCATGTGCAGCATCCCACTGAAACTTTTCTCCTCCGCTTTCCCACGAGGACGTCACAATGGTATGGCTCCCCCTGTGACTTCACGTGACGTCATCAGAGCCATAAGAAGACCTCGTTGGCATGCTGATGTCCGTTCTCTTTTTTTCTGCGCCGTCAACGTGTACCGGTTTTTCCCATAGCTCTCCATTCTGGGGCAGAAGCCTATGACTGATCCAGTGGTGTCCAGGTCTGTGACAAGGAGGTACAAGGTGGCTCCACTCATCCATCACCAGAAAGTTTGGTTGTCCAGGGTTCATGCTCCTCGAAGGAGTCTGCAGGGTCATTCCCAACTACACCTGCAGATAGGGAATAGAAACGTATGGAGCAATCTGCAAAAAAAAGTATTCTTGTCAGGCATTATGGCTCTCAAATCAACAAATGGTACGTACCTTTTGGGATGCTACATCCATTCCCTTATGGATTCTGCCTGGGAGGTGCTTCCGAAACCTGCAGAGGAAGTTCAAGGGCATTTTCCGGAGGTGTTAACAGATGCCCAGGCTGTGGCCCGTCAGGTCATACAGTTTGGTCTGCACACTGCTGATTTGGCTGCCAGGCGATGGAATCATCTGTGGCTACCAGGAGGCATGCTTGGTTACAGTGTCTTGGGTTCACCCTTGATGGCTTAATAGATCTGCCATTCGATGGTTCTCACCTGTTTGGGGCAAAAGCAGACTCGGTGCTGTACGCGTTAAAGACAGTAGAGCCGCAGCAAGATCTTTGGGTCTCAAGTCTCAGTCCAGGGGCCTCGGATATCGCAAGCTTCGTGGATATGTGAGGAACTTGTCCTTTCGTGCCAGGCAGCAGCTACAGCAGGCAACTCGTCTGTACAGATCTTACAGGGGAAAGGGCAGAGGTCATCTGCGGGGTGCAGTACATCAGCAAGTCTTCCTACTCCTACTCTTCTTCCTCCTCATCTATCCCTCCAACTGGTACGGCAGGGAAGCAGCTCTAGCTCCTCCATCCTAAAGCATGCTTGTCCTGTGGGAGGACTGGTGTACCATTTTCTACAACATTGAAGGTGTATTATTACTGATGTCTGGGTGTTGTACATCATAGAGAATGGGTACGCCCTACCCTTCCTGGAGTTCCCCCCTTCTTTTCCTCCCAACCAGGGCTCATGCTCAGAGGACACCTTCTGCTTCCCCAGCAGGAGGTTCTGACATTACGGAAAAATTGTGCAATCGAGGTAGTTCCGGAGCAGGAAAGGGATCAAGGATGCTAATCCTGGTATTTCCTGATTCCAAGAAAGGATGGTTGCTAGAGGCCGATCCTAGACCTCAGGATTTTGAATCTTTACCTCAAACAGGAGAAATTTAAGATGTTGACCCTGGCTCAGGTTCTTCTTGCACTGCAGAAGGTAGACTGGATGATGTCGATTGATTTACAGGATGCATATTTTCACACACCCATCTTGAAGTTACATCTGAAGTATCTTCGTTTTATGGTGGGGTCTTAATACTACCAGTTTACAGTTCTTCCATTCAGCCTTACTCCGGCACCTCGATTCTTCACAAAGCTGATGACTGTGGTGGCAGCACATGTCAGAAGGTTGGGATTCCTGTTTCCCCTATCTGGACGACTGGCTGCTCCAAGCAAAGTTGTCAGAGATAGTGCTGGATCATTTGCAAGTGACAACACAACCGTTGTTCAACATGGGGTTTTTGATAAATGTACCCAAATCTCACCTGGTACTCTCTCAGGCAACCTGTTCATAGGGGCAGTACTAGACACTATTGCGAGTCGTTCCTTCCTGCCTCTACAGAGGATTCAAGACCTCTAGTCTATGATTTCACTTTTTCGGATTGGAGCGGCTGTTCCAGTCCTGAAAGTGTTGCGCCTGCTCAGTCTGTTCCCTTCCAGCATACTGTTAGTCAACCATGTGCGCTGGCATATGAGGGCCCTCCAGTGGTGCCTCTACCTGCAGTTGTTTCAACACAACGGAGATCTCAAAGAGGTGTTATGGTGGAGTACTCCAGGCAACCTGGATAAAGGGAAGCCGTTTCAGCTTCTCCTGGCCACAGTGGTAACGGATGCCTCCATGCTAGGGTGGATAGCTCATCTGGGGGATCCGGAGGTCAAAGGCCTTTTGTCTCCAGAGGAAAGATTGTTTCACATAAATCTTCTGGAATTGCGGGTGATAAGTTTGGCTCTCAAAGCCATTCTTCCCTCCCTTCGCGGTTAGTTGGTTCAGGTCCTGATGGACTACACTTCCGCGATGTGGTACATCAACAACCAGGGAGGAATAGGGTTGTATCTTCTTTGCAGAGAGTCTCTGCAACTCTGGTCCTGGGCTCAGGACCATCAGATTTGCATGATCGCAATCATCTGGCCCGGGGAAATGAATTTGAGTGCGGACAGTCTCAGTCCACAGTATTCAGCTGATCACAAGTGGCATCTCCATCCAGAGGTGGTCCATCACATTTTCAGGATGTGGTTGTTTCTTCAGTTGGACCTGTTTGCCACTCACAAGAATGTAAACTCTCTGTCCTTCTGCAGTCTCCATTATCCGACGCACGGAATGTTGGGGGACGCTTTTCAGTTAGATTGGGGCTCACAGCTTCTTTAAGTGTTTCGTCTCATACTCTTGATTCCTCGAGTTCTGAGAAATATTCACTGTTGCAAAGTCATCCTGTGCCCTGGGCACCCCCCAGCTTTTTGCTGACTGGATCTGGTGGTAACTGACTCTGACTAACCCTGGGCTCTGTTTAACCAGGCCCAGCGCCAGTGCCAAGCTAAAAGGAACAAATTAGAATGCAGTTAAGGTACCCAACATACACTAGGGTACATTATGGTATGGGTGGGTACCCCAGTTATTGGCATGACCTACCCCATAAGCCCCTAGTATGTAATAGTGCAGGGGATTGAAACTACCTAGAAGTCTCCAGTATCCTGGGGCATGGCAGTTTAGAGGCCAGCAGATTTTCTGCACTAGCATGTGTGCAGTGCTGATGCCTGAGGTCAGTTTAAAAGCAGCACTGGTGGCCAGGACAGCTTTTAAACCTTAAATTGTGCCCAAACTGGACTTTGGGGGTAGGGGCGCGTAAAAAGGAAAAACCTACCATGTTTTTTGCATAATAAGGACCCCCAGGGTCACCCCTAGGTATCCTAGGGGTGGGGGGTCAGTTATCTATAAGGTACGCCCTTATAAAATGAGTTTTTATATGCCTGAGTAAAGTGAAATTTTACATTTCACTCCCCATATTGTGTTTTAGAGCTGCTCAAATTCGACTTTGATGCTAGAAGAATTGGGTAAGGATAATCTGCATGATTTCTGCAGATTCAGAACCCCTGAAGTCTCCCCTAGCTGCACAGGGGGTGGGGGTCCTGTAGAAATTAGGGAAATACTTATTAAATATGGTTTTATAAGCCCTGGTTCTTGAAAAGTGTCCCAAGTCATTTTCCCCATTGCAAATCCCATGGCCCATAGGTTAACATCGTAGGAAGTGATTGATTAATAAATATTGATAGGAGAGGACTGGCCGGACCATTCAAAAACCTCCCAGAATGGTAGTAGTAAATCCAACAATATTATATTGTTGAATTTCTCCTGAAGTGTACATACAAGAAGTTATGAGACTTTCTTGTTTGTAAGTCCAAATTCAGCCTTTCAGTGGTCTGTCCTGATTGGTCAGAGTTAAGTGGATTAGCCAGGCTGCTGGGAGGGCAGTGTGCTGGTCTATAGGAATGCCAGGCCAGGAGGTGGTGTCCTAAACTATGCTCTTCAAAGGCAGAGGGGAGGCCTGGGTTTCAGTCCACTCTGACAGTCTTCACCCAGAGTCAGGGCTAGGCTTAAGGAAGGTATGTGCAGATGGTAGGGGGAGAGTCCATGGAAATAAGCCATCCCATGGGGTGTGTTTAGCCAGCTCTTACATCCTTGCTGGAAAATCAGCCATTATGGATTTGGAAGAATAATGCACTCTGGGACAAACTAATGCCAAACTCTACAGGGTGTGGTCATAACGATGAGGAGTTGCCCTGCTCTCATTGGTCAGCAGTGACCTGGTGCTTGACCCAGAGAATTTTGAATAAGTATCTGAGAGGGGCAGAGCCCTCCAGATCTGCTGCTTGAAACTTACTGAAGCAAGACGTGCCCTGCTGAAAAAGATTTTGCTGTGCAAGGAACTCTAAGGCCTGACCTCTGAAGACTGCACCAAGTAAAACTGCAGCCCTGTGGATTACCTTGCTACCAAAGGACTCCAGAGTTGAACTCCCTGCAAGCTACAGGTTAACAGAGCTCACCTGGACAGCCCCACAAAGAATTCAACGCCTAGAGTACCAGTGGATTTGTAAGGGTTTTGTTCAAGTGGAAGTGACTAATCTTTAAAAATTCATATCTCTGGTTCCCTACAGCGGATTATTTTCGTTTTGTTGTCATTTGAAAGACAAAAATATTACCTATTTTTATAAATTGGTGTTGGATTTTTATTTTGTGTTGTGTCTTAATTATTTACTGAAATGGTGTTTTTGAATGTTTTACATACCTGTCTTTGAAGTTAAGCCTGTCTGCTCGTAGCCACGTTACCAAGGGTTGAGCAAAGGAATAATTTTCTAAGACCTATGCTGAGTCCTATCATGTGTTAGTGGCCTTATTGCCAGTGGCAGACCTACATTTGCCCATACCAATAACCCCCTTTCCAACATTTGGTGTTCAGCGGTGTGGATGAGGACTTGTGTTTAACAAGTACACCTTTCAGTGAATGATTTGAGATTATAAAAATCCCCTAAATTGCCTTAGAACAAAACTTTTGAGTTTGATTTTTAGAATTTGGACTGAACTGTTTTTAATTCATTGTTTTGATTTTTCCAAATTGTTCTAAGTCTATTGTGCCTAGTTTTTTGTGACCCAAAACTAGGGAACCATGGAGCTGGACCTGGCTAAACAGTCCCAGCTTAAGATGGCGGATCTTAGAGAACAATGTAGGCTTAGGGGGCTGCACCCTGCCAAGAAGATGAGGAAGGCAGGGTTGCTTAAGTCCCAAAAGGCCTGGGCCAGGGCAGCGGAGGAGAACCCAAGGGGGTGGGAAGATGTTCCCCCCCAACCTCACCCGAGAGAGGGGTGAGGATGAGACCTTTCCCATTGTGACTAGTGTTACCCAAGTGAATCAAGGTGGTGGTGGGAGTGGGGAAGGGTCCCTTACTCAGGTACCACTACTGTCCCTTGCAGTGAGACAGCTTCAGGCTCAATTAGAGTTGATTGCCTTTGAGAAGGAGAAATTCGAATTGGCTAAGAGAAAATGGAATAGGGAAGAGGAGAAAAGGAATGGTGGCAGCGAAAGTGAAGAAGATGCTGAGATGTCCAGGGGTGGTAGATTTGAACCTAAACTTCCCAAGGGCATAGTACCTAAGTACACTGAGTGGGATGGCATTGACAAGTGGCTAGCAGCCTTTGAGAGGGCTCTTAAAATGAGTAGGGTCCACTCTAGATATTGGGCTGCACTCCTGTGGGAGTTGATTCCAGTATCTGGGAGGGATAGGCTCCTGACCCTGAAGGGAGAGTATGCAGAATCATACCAGCAGATTAAGGCATGCTTAGTCAAGAGATTTGGTCTGACTCCAGAACAGTACAGGGTGAAGTTTAGAGGCACGCAGAAATTGAGTTCAAAGTCTTGGGTAGACTTTGTGGATGTTTCAGTAAAGGCACTGGAAGACTGGATTGTTGGTAACAAAGTTGACACATATGAGGGATTGTATCATTTGTTTTTGAAAGAACACATTTTGACTTATTGTGCAGAAGAGAAGTTACACCAGTATCTAGTGGACTCTAAGCTGACAGACCCCAGAGAGCTGGGGGAAATCAGCTGATGAGTGGGTGAGAACCCGGGTTTCCATTCAGCATCAGGGGTGACCAGAAGAAAGGAGGACAGGTCCCTCCCCAGGGGAAAGCCCAGGGAAATGAAGGTCAAAAACCTAAGGAGTCCTCCAAAGACCCACAAAAACCTGCACAAGGAGGGGGGCCCGAGCCAACCCAAATTCAAAGGGAGAGGGTTTCAGGGAAAGCCTGGTAGGTTCTTTGATCCCTCAAAGGTGGGTAAGTGCTTTGACTGTAACCAGCCAGGGCATAAACAGGGAGATGCTTTCTGCACCAAGAAGCTCCCCCCTAAGGGGGCATCCACAGGGATTGCCAGTGTCAGTGTAGGGGTGGAAGGTGGTGTACAGAACAGGCAGGTGGTGGAAGCAACCTTAGTGTCCCTGGGTGGGGGGAATATTGCCACCATTGCTGCCTTACCTCCAAAAATGGACAAGTACAGGCAGAGGCCTAAAGTGAATGGGAGTGAGGTTGAGGCTTTCAGAGAAACTGGGGCTAGTGTAACTATGGTCCTGGATGAACTGGTGCCCCAGAGAGGTTGTTACCTGGTGAGCTTCACCAGGTGACATATGCAGACAGCACTACCAAACTCCATCCCATGGCTGTGGTGGATGTGGAATGGGGAGGTGTGACAGGCCCTATGAAGGTAGCTGTGTCAAAGGTGCTCCCAGTCCAGTGTTTACTGGGCAATGATCTTGAAGCCTCTGCGTGGTCAGAGGTGGCGAGAGGACTCCATATGAAAATGTTGGAGCTCCCTCAGTGGGTATGTGCTGTGACTAGGTCACAGACTAGCCAGAAGCGAGGGGCTGGACACTTGGACCCTGGAACAAAGGGCCAAGCATCCAAGGACAAGGGAACTGGGCCTTGTGAGCCAGCCCAGGGAACTCCAGAGGTGCAGGAAGAATCTAGCCCTGATGGGGAGGATCTGGCCTCTGAGGGAGGGACTCCATCCCTGCCAGAGATGTCAGATTTGGCAGAACTGACAGGAGCAGGTGGACCCTCCAGAGAGAACTTCAGTCAGGGGCAGCGTGACTGTCCAACCCATGAGAGCTTGAGGCTCATTGCTTCTAAGCAAGAGGAGGGGAATGACAGTGGGTTTCACAAACTCTACTGGGAAGATGGACTGCTTTATTCTGAGGCCAGAAACCTCAAGGAGGGGGCCACCAGGAGATTGGTGGTGCCCCAGAAGTACAGAGAGTTCATCCTGACTTTGGGTCAAGATATCCCCTTGGCAGGACATTTGGGACGGACAAAGACATGGAACCGTTTGGTGAACCATTTCTACTGGCCCAATATGTCTGAAAAGGTAAAGGAGTTTTGCAGCTCCTCTGTCACCTGTCAGGCCAGTGGCAAGGCGGGGGCAAGACAAAGGTTCCCATAATACCACTGCCAGTGGTTGGGGTTCCTTTTGAAAGGGTGGGGATGGACATTATTGGTCCCCTGGACCCACCTACTGCATCAGGGAATAAGTATATCTTAGTGGTAGTTGACCATGCTAGATACCCTGAAGCCATACCTCTTAGAACCATTGATGCACCTGCAGTGGCTAGAGCACTGCTTGGTGTGTTCACCAGAGTGGGTTTTCCAAAAGAGGTGGTGTCAGGTAGGGGCACAAACTTCCTGTCCAGCTATCTGACTGCTATGTGGGATGAGTGTGGTGTCAACTACAAGTTCACCACCCCCTATCACCCACAAGGAAATTGTCTTGTTGAGAGATTAAACAAAACCCTGAAGGGCATGATAAATGGGTTGTCAGAGAAACTCAGGAGGAGATGGGATGTTCTTCTCCCCCCGTGCTCACTGTTTGCCTACAGGGAGGTGCCACAGAAAGGGGTTGGTTTCAGTCCTTTTGAGTTGGTGTTTGGACACCATGTGAGGGGGCCATTGAGCCTGCTAAGAGAGTCTTTAGAGAAGCCTCTTAAAGAAGCTAAGGACAATGTGCTTGATTATGTGCTAGGTCTGAGATCTAGAATGGCGGAGTACATGTGCAAGGCAAACAGGAAACTGGAGGCCAGCCAGGAGCTAATGAAGCACTGGTATGATCTAAAGGCTACTATGCCTGAGTATACTCCAGGACAGTTGGTGTGGGTGTTGGAGCCTGTGGCTCCCAGGGCCCTCCATGACAAGTGGAGTGGACCCTATCCAATCTTAGAAAAGAAGGGTGAGTTTACCTATTTGGTTGACCTTGGCACCCCCAGGAACCCTCACAGGGTCCTGCATGTGAATGGATTGAAACCCCACCATGACAAGGCAGACGTGACCATGTTACTGGTCACTGATGATGGCGTAGAGGAGGAAACTGAACCTGTGCCCGACCTCCTCTGCACTAATGTGCAAGATGGGTCAGTCTAGGGAGTTGTACTCTCTCCCAAATTGATAGACCAGCAGCACAGAGACTGTAAGCAGGGGCTGGAGCAGTTTGCTGGCCTGTTCTCTTTGACCCCAGGCATCACTGAGTGGTGTGCGCACCACATTGGCACTGGTGACAGCCTACCTGTCAAAAATAAACTGTACAGGTCGTCTGACCATGTCAGAGCCAGCATTAAAGCTGAGGATGCTAAGTTGCTGGAGATGGGGGCAATTGAACCGTTAGAGAGTCCATGGGCCAGTCCAGTGGTACTGGTACCTAAACCTAACCCTCAGGGGGGACCCAAGGAGTTAAGGTTCTGTGTGGACTACAGAGGTTTGAATGCAGTCACAAAGACGGACGCTCACCCTATACCTAGAGCTGATGACCTCATTGATAGGTTGGGGGCTGCTAAGTACCTGAGTACTTTTGATTTGACTTCAGGTTACTGGCAGATTGCCCTCATTGATGGAGCAAAGGAGAGGTCAGCATTCTCCACACCAAAGGGACATTATCAGTTCAAGGTAATGCCCTTTGGATTAAAGAATGCGCCAGCCACCTTCCAAAGGTTGGTGAACAGGGTCTTGTCTGGGTTGAAACAGTTCAGTGCAGCTTACCTGGATGATATAGCTGTATACAGTTCTACCTGGGGGGGATCACTTAAACCACCTAAGGGAAGTGCTTCAGGCCATGCAGCAAGCAGGCCTGACTATTAGGGCAAGTATAGGCTTGTTTTACTCGGTTGCTGTTATCTTTCCTTGCTTGTAATGATTTTAATAAATCAACAAATAAAAAATACTTCACTTCACTATTAGGGCAAGCAAGTGCCAAATAGGGCCGAGTTCCGTGGTGTACCTGGGCCACCTGGTAGGTGGGGATCATGTACAGCCTCTCCAAGCTAAAATCCAAACTATTTTGGATTAGACAGCTCCTGTTACCCAGACTCAGGTCAGGGAATTCCTTGGACTGACAGGGTACTATAGAAGGTTTGTTCCAAATTATGGGACCATTGTGGGGCCCCAAACAGAACTGACTTCTAAAAAGAGGCCCAAAAAGGTGATTTGGACTCCAGAGTGTCAGAAGGCTTTTGACACTCTGAAAGCTGCTATGTGTTCAGCACCAGTGTTACTGGCCCCTGACTACACAAAATAATTTGTAGTTCAGACTGATGCTTCAGAGCAAGGGATTGCGCAGTTGTGTCACAGGTAAATGAAGGGGGCATTGATCAGACAGTTGCCTTTATTAGCAGGAGGCTTCTTCCCAGAGAGCAGAGGTGGAGTGCCATTGAGAGAGAGGCTTTTGCTGTGGTGTGGTCACTGAAAAAGTTGAGACCATATTTGTTTGGGACTCACTTTCATGTTCAAACTGACCACAGGCCTCTCAGGTGGCTCATGCAGATGAGAGGGGAGAATCCCAAGCTGTTAAGGTGGTCCATTTCCCTACAGGGAACGGACTTTACAGTAGAACACAGACCTGGGGTTGCCCATGCCAATGCAGATGGACTTTCCAGGTTTTTCCACTTAGCCGATGAGGACTACCAGGGTGTAGGTTAGTAACCCATCACCTTTCGTTTTGGGGGGGTGGGGGCTATGTTGCAAAGTCATCCTGTGCCCTGGGCACCCCCCAGCTTTCTGCTGACTGGAACTGGTGGTAACTGACTCTGACTGACCCTGGGCTCTGTTTAACCAGGCCCAGGGCCAGTGCCAAGCTAAAAGGAACACATTAGAATACAGTTAAGACACCCAACATACACTAAGGTACACTATGGTATGGTGGGGTACCCTAGTAATTGGCATGACCTACCCCATAAGCCCCTAGTATGTAATAGGGCAGGGGATTGAAACTACCTAGAAGTCTCCAGTATCCTGGGGCATGGCAGTTTAGAGGCCAGCAGATTTTCTGCACTAGCATGTGAGCAGTGCTGATGCCTGAGGTCAGTTTAAAAGCAGCACTGGTGGCCAGGACAGCTTTTAAACCTTAAATTGTGCCCAAACTCGACTTTGGGGGTAGGGGCGCTTAAAAAGGAAAAACCTACCATGTTTTTTGCATAATAAGGACCCCCAGGGGGGGTCAGTTATCTATAAGGTACGCCCTTATAAAATGAGTTTTTATATGCCTGGGTAAAGTGAAATTTTACATTTCACTCCCCATATTGTGTTTTAGAGCTGCTCAAATTCGACTTTGATGCTAGAAGAATTGGGTAAGGATAATCTGCATGATTTCTGCAGATTCAGAACCCCTGAAGTCTCCCCTAGTTGCACAGGGGGTGGGGGTCCTGTAGAAATTAGGGAAATACTTATTAAATATGGGTTTATAAGCCCTGGTTCTTGAAAAGTGGCCCAAGTCATTTTCCCCATTGCAAACCCCATGGCCCATAGGTTAACATGGCAGGAAGTGATTGATTAATAAATATTGATAGGAGAGGACCAGCCGGACCATTCAAAGACTTCCCAGAATGGTAGTAGTAAACCCAACAATATTATATTGTTGAATTTCTCCTAAAGTGTACATACAAGAAGTTATGAGACTTTCTTCTTTCTAAGTCCAAATTCAGCTTTTCAGCGGTCTGCCCTGATTGGTCAGAGTTAAGTGGATTAGCCAGGCTGCTGGGAGGGCAGTGTGCTGGTCTATAGGAATGCCAGGCCAGGAGGTGGCGTCATAAACTATGCTCTTCAAAGGCAGAGGGGAGGCCTGGGTTTCAGTCCACTCTGACAGTTTTGACCCAGAGTCAGGGCTAGGCTTAAGGAAGGTATGTGCAGATGGTAGGGGGAAAGTCCATGGAAATAAGCCATCCCAGGGGGTGTGTTTAGCCAGCTCTTACCTCCTTGCTGGAAAATCAGCCATTATGAATTAGGAAGAATGATGCACACTGGGACAAACTAATGCCACACTCTACAGGATGTGGCCATAACTATGAGGAGTTGTCCTGCTCTCATTTGTCAGCAGTGACCTGGTGCTTGACCCAGAGAATTTCGAATAAGTATCTGAGAGGGGCAGAGTCCTCCAGATCTGCTGCTTTAAACTTACTGAAGCAAGAAGTGCCCTGATGAAAAAGATTTTGCTGTGCAAGGAACGCTAAGGCCTGACCTCTGAAGACTGCACCAAGTAAAACTGCAGCCCTGTGGATTACCTTGCTGCCAAAGGACTCAAGAGTTGAACTCCCTGCAAGCTACAGGTTAACAGAGCTCACCTGGACAGCCCCACAAAGAATTCAAAGCCTGGAGTAATAGTGGATTTGTAAGGGTTTTGTTCAAGTGGAAGTGACTAATCTTTAAAAATTCATATCTCTGGTTCCCTACAGCGGATTATTTTCGTTTTGTTGTCATTTGAAAGACAAAAATATTACCTATTTTTATAAATTGGTGTTGGATTTTTATTTTGTGTTGTGTCTTAATTATTTACTGAAATGGTGTTTTTGAATGTTTTACATACCTGTCTTTGAAGTTAAGCCTGTCTGCTCGTAGCCACGTTACCAAGGGTTGAGCAAAGGAATAATTTTCTAAGAGCTATGCTGAGTCCTATCATGTGTTAGTGGCCTTATTGCCAGTGGCAGACCTACATTTGCCCATACCAATAACCCCCTTTCCAACATTTGGTGTTCAGCGGTGTGGATGAGGACTTGTGTTTAACAAGGACACCTTTCAGTGAATGATTTGAGATTATAAAAATCCCCTAAATTGCCTTAGAACAAAACTTTTGAGTTTGATTTTTCGAATTTGGACTGAACTGTTTTTAATCCATTGTTTTGATTTTTCCAAATTGTTCTAAGTCTATTGTGCCTAGTTTTTTGTGACCCAAAACTAGGGAACCATGGAGCTGGACCTGGCTAAACAGTCCCAGCTTAAGATGGCGGATCTTAGAGAACAATGTAGGCTTAGGGGGCTGCACCCTGCCAAGAAGATGAGGAAGGCAGGGTTGCTTAAGTCCCAAAAGGCCTGGGCCAGGGCAGCGGAGGAGAACCCAAGGGGGTGGGAAGATGTTCCCCCCCAACCTCACCCGAGAGAGGGGTGAGGATGAGACCTTTCCCATTGTGACTAGTGTTACCCAAGTGAATCAAGGTGGTGGTGGGAGTGGGGAAGGGTCCCTTACTCAGGTACCACTACTGTCCCTTGCAGTGAGACAGCTTCAGGCTCAATTAGAGTTGATTGCCTTTGAGAAGGAGAAATTCGAATTGGCTAAGAGAAAATGGAATAGGGAAGAGGAGAAAAGGAATGGTGGCAGCGAAAGTGAAGAAGATGCTGAGATGTCCAGGGGTGGTAGATTTGAACCTAAACTTCCCAAGGGCATAGTACCTAAGTACACTGAGTGGGATGGCATTGACAAGTGGCTAGCAGCCTTTGAGAGGGCTCTTAAAATGAGTAGGGTCCACTCTAGATATTGGGCTGCACTCCTGTGGGAGTTGATTCCAGTATCTGGGAGGGATAGGCTCCTGACCCTGAAGGGAGAGTATGCAGAATCATACCAGCAGATTAAGGCATGCTTAGTCAAGAGATTTGGTCTGACTCCAGAACAGTACAGGGTGAAGTTTAGAGGCACGCAGAAATTGAGTTCAAAGTCTTGGGTAGACTTTGTGGATGTTTCAGTAAAGGCACTGGAAGACTGGATTGTTGGTAACAAAGTTGACACATATGAGGGATTGTATCATTTGTTTTTGAAAGAACACATTTTGACTTATTGTGCAGAAGAGAAGTTACACCAGTATCTAGTGGACTCTAAGCTGACAGACCCCAGAGAGCTGGGGGAAATCAGCTGATGAGTGGGTGAGAACCCGGGTTTCCATTCAGCATCAGGGGTGACCAGAAGAAAGGAGGACAGGTCCCTCCCCAGGGAAAAGCCCAGGGAAATGAAGGTCAAAAACCTAAGGAGTCCTCCAAAGACCCACAAAAACCTGCACAAGGAGGGGGGCCCGAGCCAACCCAAATTCAAAGGGAGAGGGTTTCATGGAAAGCCTGGTAGGTTCTTTGGTCCCTCAAAGGTGGGTAAGTGCTTTGACTGTAACCAGCCAGGGCATAAACAGGGAGGTGCTTTCTGCACCAAGAAGCTCCCCCCTAAGGGGGCATCCACAGGGATTGCCAGTGTCAGTGTAGGGGTGGAAGGTGGTGTACAGAACAGGCAGGTGGTGGAAGCAACCTTAGTGTCCCTGGGTGGGGTGAATATTGCCACCATTGCTGCCTTACCTCCAAAAATGGACAAGTACAGGCAGAGGCCTAAAGTGAATGGGAGTGAGGTTGAGGCTTTCAGAGAAACTGGGGCTAGTGTAACTATGGTCCTGGATGAACTGGTGCCCCAGAGAGGTTGTTACCTGGTGAGCTTCACCAGGTGCCATATGCAGACAGCACTACCAAACTCCATCCCATGGCTGTGGTGGATGTGGAATGGGGAGGTGTGACAGGCCCTATGAAGGTAGCTGTGTCAAAGGTGCTCCCAGTCCAGTGTTTACTGGGCAATGATCTTGAAGCCTCTGCGTGGTCAGAGGTGGCGAGAGGACTCCATATGAAAATGTTGGAGCTCCCTCAGTGGGTATGTGCTGTGACTAGGTCACAGACTAGCCAGAAGCGAGGGGCTGGACACTTGGACCCTGGAACAAAGGGCCAAGCATCCAAGGACAAGGGAACTGGGCCTTGTGAGCCAGCCCAGGGAACTCCAGAGGTGCAGGAAGAATCTAGCCCTGATGGGGAGGATCTGGCCTCTGAGGGAGGGACTCCATCCCTGCCAGAGATGTCAGATTTGGCAGAACTGACAGGAGCAGGTGGACCCTCCAGAGAGAACTTCAGTCAGGGGCAGCGTGACTGTCCAACCCATGAGAGCTTGAGGCTCATTGCTTCTAAGCAAGAGGAGGGGAATGACAGTGGGTTTCACAAACTCTACTGGGAAGATGGACTGCTTTATTCTGAGGCCAGAAACCTCAAGGAGGGGGCCACCAGGAGATTGGTGGTGCCCCAGAAGTACAGAGAGTTCATCCTGACTTTGGGTCAAGATATCCCCTTGGCAGGACATTTGGGACGGACAAAGACATGGAACCGTTTGGTGAACCATTTCTACTGGCCCAATATGTCTGAAAAGGTAAAGGAGTTTTGCAGCTCCTCTGTCACCTGTCAGGCCAGTGGCAAGGCGGGGGCAAGACAAAGGTTCCCATAATACCACTGCCAGTGGTTGGGGTTCCTTTTGAAAGGGTGGGGATGGACATTATTGGTCCCCTGGACCCACCTACTGCATCAGGGAATAAGTATATCTTAGTGGTAGTTGACCATGCTAGATACCCTGAAGCCATACCTCTTAGAACCATTGATGCACCTGCAGTGGCTAGAGCACTGCTTGGTGTGTTCACCAGAGTGGGTTTTCCAAAAGAGGTGGTGTCAGGTAGGGGCACAAACTTCCTGTCCAGCTATCTGACTGCTATGTGGGATGAGTGTGGTGTCAACTACAAGTTCACCACCCCCTATCACCCACAAGGAAATTGTCTTGTTGAGAGATTAAACAAAACCCTGAAGGGCATGATAAATGGGTTGTCAGAGAAACTCAGGAGGAGATGGGATGTTCTTCTCCCCCCGTGCTTACTGTTTGCCTACAGGGAGGTGCCACAGAAAGGGGTTGGTTTCAGTCCTTTTGAGTTGGTGTTTGGACACCATGTGAGGGGGCCATTGAGCCTGCTAAGAGAGTCTTTAGAGAAGCCTCTTAAAGAAGCTAAGGACAATGTGCTTGATTATGTGCTAGGTCTGAGATCTAGAATGGCGGAGTACATGTGCAAGGCAAACAGGAAACTGGAGGCCAGCCAGGAGCTAATGAAGCACTGGTATGATCTAAAGGCTACTATGCCTGAGTATACTCCAGGACAGTTGGTGTGGGTGTTGGAGCCTGTGGCTCCCAGGGCCCTCCATGACAAGTGGAGTGGACCCTATCCAATCTTAGAAAAGAAGGGTGAGTTTACCTATTTGGTTGACCTTGGCACCCCCAGGAACCCTCACAGGGTCCTGCATGTGAATGGATTGAAACCCCACCATGACAAGGCAGACGTGACCATGTTACTGGTCACTGATGATGGCGTAGAGGAGGAAACTGAACCTGTGCCCGACCTCCTCTGCACTAATGTGCAAGATGGGTCAGTCTAGGGAGTTGTACTCTCTCCCAAATTGATAGACCAGCAGCACAGAGACTGTAAGCAGGGGCTGGAGCAGTTTGCTGGCCTGTTCTCTTTGACCCCAGGCATCACTGAGTGGTGTGCGCACCACATTGGCACTGGTGACAGCCTACCTGTCAAAAATAAACTGTACAGGTCGTCTGACCATGTCAGAGCCAGCATTAAAGCTGAGGATGCTAAGTTGCTGGAGATGGGGGCAATTGAACCGTTAGAGAGTCCATGGGCCAGTCCAGTGGTACTGGTACCTAAACCTAACCCTCAGGGGGGACCCAAGGAGTTAAGGTTCTGTGTGGACTACAGAGGTTTGAATGCAGTCACAAAGACGGGCGCTCACCCTATACCTAGAGCTGATGACCTCATTGATAGGTTGGGGGCTGCTAAGTACCGGAGTACTTTTGATTTGACTTCAGGTTACTGGCAGATTGCCCTCATTGATGGAGCAAAGGAGAGGTCAGCATTCTCCACACCAAAGGGACATTATCAGTTCAAGGTAATGCCCTTTGGATTAAAGAATGCGCCAGCCACCTTCCAAAGGTTGGTGAACAGGGTCTTGTCTGGGTTGAAACAGTTCAGTGCAGCTTACCTGGATGATATAGCTGTATACAGTTCTACCTGGGGGGATCACTTAAACCACCTAAGGGAAGTGCTTCAGGCCATGCAGCAAGCAGGCCTGACTATTAGGGCAAGTATAGGCTTGTTTTACTCGGTTGCTGTTATCTTTCCTTGCTTGTAATGATTTTAATAAATCAACAAATAAAAAATACTTCACTTCACTATTAGGGCAAGCAAGTGCCAAATAGGGCCGAGTTCCGTGGTGTACCTGGGCCACCTGGTAGGTGGGGATCATGTACAGCCTCTCCAAGCTAAAATCCAAACTATTTTGGATTAGACAGCTCCTGTTACCCAGACTCAGGTCAGGGAATTCCTTGGACTGACAGGGTACTATAGAAGGTTTGTTCCAAATTATGGGACCATTGTGGGGCCCCAAACAGAACTGACTTCTAAAAAGAGGCCCAAAAAGGTGATTTGGACTCCAGAGTGTCAGAAGGCTTTTGACACTCTGAAAGCTGCTATGTGTTCAGCACCAGTGTTACTGGCCCCTGACTACACAAAATAATTTGTAGTTCAGACTGATGCTTCAGAGCAAGGGATTGCGCAGTTGTGTCACAGGTAAATGAAGGGGGCATTGATCAGACAGTTGCCTTTATTAGCAGGAGGCTTCTTCCCAGAGAGCAGAGGTGGAGTGCCATTGAGAGAGAGGCTTTTGCTGTGGTGTGGTCACTGAAAAAGTTGAGACCATATTTGTTTGGGACTCACTTTCATGTTCAAACTGACCACAGGCCTCTCAGGTGGCTCATGCAGATGAGAGGGGAGAATCCCAAGCTGTTAAGGTGGTCCATTTCCCTACAGGGAACGGACTTTACAGTAGAACACAGACCTGGGGTTGCCCATGCCAATGCAGATGGACTTTCCAGGTTTTTCCACTTAGCCGATGAGGACTACCAGGGTGTAGGTTAGTAACCCATCACCTTTCGTTTTGGGGGGGGGGGGGGGGGGCTATGTTGCAAAGTCATCCTGTGCCCTTGGCACCCCCCAGCTTTCTGCTGACTGGAACTGGTGGTAACTGACTCTGACTGACCCTGGGCTCTGTTTAACCAGGCCCAGGGCCAGTGCCAAGCTAAAAGGAACACATTAGAATACAGTTAAGACACCCAACATACACTAAGGTACACTATGATATGGTGGGGTACCCTAGTAATTGGCATGACCTACCCCATAAGCCCCTAGTATGTAATAGGGCAGGGGATTGAAACTACCTAGAAGTCTCCAGTATCCTGGGGCATGGCAGTTTAGAGGCCAGCAGATTTTCTGCACTAGCATGTGTGCAGTGCTGATGCCTGAGGTCAGTTTAAAAGCAGCACTGGTGGCCAGGACAGCTTTTAAACCTTAAATTGTGCCCAAACTCGACTTTGGGGGTAGGGGCGCTTAAAAAGGAAAAACCTACCATGTTTTTTGCATAATAAGGACCCCCAGGGGGGGTCAGTTATCTATAAGGTACGCCCTTATAAAATGAGTTTTTATATGCCTGGGTAAAGTGAAATTTTACATTTCACTCCCCATATTGTGTTTTAGAGCTGCTCAAATTCGACTTTGATGCTAGAAGAATTGGGTAAGGATAATCTGCATGATTTCTGCAGATTCAGAACCCCTGAAGTCTCCCCTAGTTGCACAGGGGGTGGGGGTCCTGTAGAAATTAGGGAAATACTTATTAAATATGGGTTTATAAGCCCTGGTTCTTGAAAAGTGGCCCAAGTCATTTTCCCCATTGCAAACCCCATGGCCCATAGGTTAACATGGCAGGAAGTGATTGATTAATAAATATTGATAGGAGAGGACCAGCCGGACCATTCAAAGACTTCCCAGAATGGTAGTAGTAAACCCAACAATATTATATTGTTGAATTTCTCCTAAAGTGTACATACAAGAAGTTATGAGACTTTCTTCTTTCTAAGTCCAAATTCAGCTTTTCAGCGGTCTGCCCTGATTGGTCAGAGTTAAGTGGATTAGCCAGGCTGCTGGGAGGGCAGTGTGCTGGTCTATAGGAATGCCAGGCCAGGAGGTGGCGTCATAAACTATGCTCTTCAAAGGCAGAGGGGAGGCCTGGGTTTCAGTCCACTCTGACAGTTTTGACCCAGAGTCAGGGCTAGGCTTAAGGAAGGTATGTGCAGATGGTAGGGGGAAAGTCCATGGAAATAAGCCATCCCAGGGGGTGTGTTTAGCCAGCTCTTACCTCCTTGCTGGAAAATCAGCCATTATGAATTAGGAAGAATGATGCACACTGGGACAAACTAATGCCACACTCTACAGGATGTGGCCATAACTATGAGGAGTTGTCCTGCTCTCATTTGTCAGCAGTGACCTGGTGCTTGACCCAGAGAATTTCGAATAAGTATCTGAGAGGGGCAGAGTCCTCCAGATCTGCTGCTTTAAACTTACTGAAG
The DNA here is from genome assembly GCF_964263255.1 of Lissotriton vulgaris. Classification (NCBI taxonomy): domain Eukaryota; kingdom Metazoa; phylum Chordata; class Amphibia; order Caudata; family Salamandridae; genus Lissotriton; species Lissotriton vulgaris. Next base: position 170,949,167 of record NC_141699.1, read on the forward strand.
CAAGAAGTGCCCTGATGAAAAAGATTTTGCTGTGCAAGGAACTCTAAGGCCTGACCTCTGAAGACTGCACCAACTAACACTGCAGCCCTGTGGATTACCTTGCTGCCAAAGGACTCAAGAGTTGAACTCCCTGCAAGCTACAGGTTAACAGAGCTCACCTGGACAGCCCCACAAAGAATTCAAAGCCTGGAGTACTAGTGGATTTGTAAGGGTTTTGTTCAAGTGGATTGCGAAATTGAAGTTTCACACTTTCAAGGACCCTCTTGGAGATTCCAGAACCTTGGATTGTGTGTTGGATACTTTGGGACCCGCAAGCAGAACACCAGGATGGTGTTCTAACTGTACCCCGCTTGCTGAAGAAGGCGGCCCACTACAGTGGTGAGAAAATTCTTCAGAACAATTTATAAAGGTGTGTCCCTGACAGAGAAAACAAAATGACTTAAAGGGGCACTGTTGGTTTCTAAGCACTAGAAAGTGACTAATCTTTAAACATTCATATCTCTGGTTCCCTACAGTAGATTATTTTAGTTTTGGTGTCTTTAAAATATAAAAATATTACCTATTTTTATAAAGTGGTGTTGGATTTTTATTTTGTGTTGTGTCTCAATTATTTACTGAAATTGTGTTTTTGAATGCTTTACATACCTGTCTTTGAAGTTAAGCCTGCCTGCTCACAGCGACGTTACCAAGGGTTGAGCAAAGGAATAATTTTCTAAGACCTATGCTGAGTCCTATCATGTGTTAGTGGCCTTATTGCCAGTGGCAGACCTACATTTGCCCCTACCAATAACCCCCTTTCCAACATTGACCAAGACCGGGTCCAAGTCATATTGATCGCTCAGAATTGGCCGAGAAGGGTGTAGTACACATAACTCCTTTACCTCTGATCACACCTTCCATTACGTCTCCCTCTCAGGGCAGACCTCCTCTCCCAGTTGCAGGAGCAGGTTCTATTCTATTGCATAGTTGTCCCTTAAGGTTTCTGGCATTTAAAACAATATTTTTGGTTGCAATCACTTCTGCTAGGAGGGTGAGTGATTTGCAAGCTCTTAGCTCCAGGCCTTCATTCACATCCTTTCATGCGGATAAGATGATTCTTAGGAGCAGAGCTGCTTTCCTGCCTAAGATGGTCACTCCTTTCTACCTAGGGCAATCCATCACTTTACCCACTTTCTTCCTTCCCTCTCCCCTTCTAAGGTGAAGGAGAAACTTCATCACCTGGACCCTAAAAGGGCAGTCAGCTTCTACCTGGATAGGACTTCAGGTTGGACGATCAACTCTTCATCGGATATGTGGGCAAGATGAAGGGCAAGGCTGTCCACAAAAAAACACTGTCCAGGTGGCTGATCCTCTGTATCAATATCTGCTGCACCTTGGCTAAGAAGGAGCCTCCTGAAGGTATTCGAGCTCATTCTACCGGAGCTAAGTCTTTTTCTTTGGCTGTAGCTAGAGGTGTCTGTGTGGTAGACATCTGCAAGGTGGCAACTTGGGCCTCCCTCCACACTTTTGCAAAGCACTAATGCTTGGATTCAGAGTTGAGGAGGGACAGCCATTTTGAACGTTCTGTGCTGCAGGATTTTTTGGTATAGACAGGCAGGCACCCTCCGCCGGGAGTGGGACTGCTCGGGGATGCAATTCATAAGGTGAGAAATCCACTGGCACATTTATCTATCAGAAGAACAAGTTATTTACTTTCAGTAAGTATCTGCCTGTGGATTCCTCACTGACCCACCCACCTCCCCATAGCCTGTCTGCTTATACCGAAAAATAATCAGTGCATTTTTTATATGCTTTAATTATTTTCTTTTGTTGAAATCTGTTTTTATTGACTTTTAGCTTACATGTACATGAAAGGCAATACACCCGTACAACGTCTACGTATGGTATCACGGAATAACAATCATTGCAAGCATACATGTCGTGCCTGATGCACCAGGTTTTTTTATATGATTTAATGTTGAAATCATGTGATGCTTGGCTCTAGGAAATGTCTAGGAAGATAAATGCCATGTTTGGCTGTGTTTGTATACTGTGTATACTTGTGAAAATGTTGTCGGTTCACCCATTCGCCTTGAAGGCACAGAAATAATGGGTGGAACTGATGTCAGCACGCCAACGAGGTCTTCTTATGGCTCTGACGATGTAACGCGGAGTCGCGTGCAGAGCCATACCATTGTGATGTCCTTGTCCACGTGGGAGAGCTGAGGAGAAAAGTTTCTACGGAATGCTGTGCATGGGGGTAATTCATAAGGTGAGGAATCCACAGGCAGATACTGTATCCACCAGAAAAAGCGTTACAGAAGGTAAGTAACTTGTTCTTAAATCGCTCTTAATAGCAGAATGGTTCTGTATGATCCAGCTAATGTCTGGTTTGATCACTGTGCAGAACTCAGCAATGCGTGAAACCTGCCAGTGAGTTTCCAGAGGTCAAGTACTCACCCAAGGGTGTCTTTGTTGCTTGCTTTCCCCCTTCTCCTCTACCCTCCTTTCTTTTTTTTCTTCAGCTGTCATCTTCCCTTCCTTCGGGAAAAAAAGCAAGCCAAAAAATGTATGCATGGTGATTAGAGCCAGCTGTGACCCAGAACATGAGCAATTTTTTGCGTCTGCAAGCCACCTCTATCTTGTGGTCCGACATATTTTTTTGTTTGTTTTTTAGTATTTGAGATGCTGTTGGCTCACCGGCTGTTTATTTTTAGCACCTCTGCGTTCTCCTGCAGCACACACTTTTTTTGTAGTATAGGAGGCGGGTATGGCTGTGTTTGGTGGTGATTTTTCTATCAATAGATCCTTTGGATCTTCCCCTTCCGAAAGTATCCTTAGAAATGTTTTTCCAAACGTCTTTAATAGACTTTTATCTCATCCCAAACTTATAAAATGTTTGCTGAACCTTTATTAGTTTGTATAAAATGACACATTTTACTCTCCAAATAAGACACAATGTTTGTATCTAAAAATACGACCCATCCACCGTTCGACGATTTTGGGATTTGTTCCCCCTAAAATAATCTCAAATTAAAATGAACCAAATGTTTCTGGAATAGAGCAGGGTGTAGTATGCTTGATGAGAATGTCTCCAACGTGGTATAAACACATTATCACTTCTAAAGTAGGATCTGTGTTTATTAGAGTGAACACACACTTTAAAACCTGGATTACCACACCTCCTTGACAGATAGAATTAATTTTATTACACGCCTAGATGTGATCACTGTGTTTGCACATGTCGGATAGGTGAGGTTGTGATTATTTCTTTTATCCATCTAGTAGTCAAGTGCCACACTAAAATGTTCCCCAATCATACAAGTTGCTTTGAACTGTGCGAACTCTCATCAGAAAAATGCTAAACCGTGTTATCTTCACACATTAAAATGAAACAAACTATTTGAAAAAACATGGGTTTTTGCTACACATGTTAATTTAAATTCAGACGCATATTTTGACATTAGAAATTAAAAATATATGTGCTGCACCAATTTGAGACTGTTTATCTTTTGTAAAAAGCCCCTTGTCGCTATTAGGACTAATTGTAACCATTCCAGTGTAAATCTTTTCCTGTCCTTGCACTGAAGCGCGTCTTTCTAACAAATTCATGTTAATTATTTTAACTTCATTTTCAGAGACATTATAAACAATATAGTAACCTCCTTTGTGGAGGAGTCACTTCCTGCTGGGACTATTCTACCAACCAATACGTTGTATATAAATTTCCTATAATATAAAAATGCTCAAATCCACATAATATAAATATTGTAATACTCAAGCCCTCTCTTACTTGCTTTCTGTAGGGCTTTACTATTCCACAGAACAATCTTGAAAGACATCCTTCTACTTTAAGTTATACCTGAACCCATCCCTTAGCACTCACAGGTACATGCATCATTGGTGCCGTTTACGATTTCTTAATTGCGAAAATTAAGGAATCGCAATTAAGGAATCGCAAACGGCAATGCATCAAAAAATCGCAACATTTTTAGCGATTCCTTATTTTTCCTTAATTGCGATTCACAATTTGCGAATCGCAATTAAGGAATCCCTTCCCATTGATTCCTATGGGCCAAAAGGCCCATAGGAATGAATGGGAAGACAATCTCAATTTGCGATTCGCAATTAGCTAATCGCAAATTGAGATTGCGATTTCAAGGGTGCAGGGGTGTCCAAAGGACACCCTGTTGCACCCCTGATATCAATCTATACACATATGTTGTGCACATACATGCCCTAAGGGCATGTGTGTGCACAACATGACAGTTAAAAAAATGCACAAAATTGCATTTTTTACATAATTCGCAAATTACCATGAGGTAATTTTTTCCTCCTAATTGCGATATTCTTTTTGGGTGTCGTGCATTGCATTTAAGGAATCGCAAATTGCGATTCCTTAAATGCAATTGCATTTTCTGAAATCGCAAAAAATAGCGATTTCTTGGAGTTTTGGATTGATGCATCCCAAATAGTGATTTGGGAATCACAAACGGACGAATTTTGCGATTTGCACCGTTTGTGATTCCTAAATCAATTGATGCATGTGGCTGTTAGTGTATCCCCCGGACTGCATTTTAAAAGTACTCTGTCATACTCCCTCCTTCATATTTGAATCACACAAGCACTGGGGACTTACTTCCTTTTCTCTTTACACTGCTTTGCCAATCTTCACCTCGCCTGCTGCCTGCCAGGCATTTGCTAGAGAGGTAGAATAGGCAGTCCAGGCCTGTGACCTGTATGAGATACAATTTAAACGGGCGCTCTGTGACTTACTCTGCTGCTGCTTCCCCTTCTCCCACCCCTCACGCTCACCACTTTTAAGAAATTGTTCTCTCTGACACAGTGTCCCATGTTTCCTGCAATGACTTATTATTTTCCCTTGTCCCCGTTTAGACTACAGAAATAGGTTTCAGTCCCAAAGTGACGTCTTTCCATAACTAAGTGGTGCAACTTTTAGTTTTCAAGTGAACGTCTTGCAGGATCTGCAAACCCGGAGTACTGTCATCTGAGGTATCTACTCACTTCCACCGTGTTCGCATTCCCTTGTGAGGTGTCTTTTAAAGCATTGCTTCATAGCAGATATTGGCAAAAAAAGGCAAAACGCCCATCACACCTGCAGAGTCCCTTGCCAATTATAGCTTTGACGATCCTGCCTAATCTACTGCTTTGCCCCAACTCTGATTGGCCTTTCCGTGTCACAGTTTGCTTCATGACGCTGAACATCTCGGACTTGGAACATGAATAACTGAACCAACCCAACTCCGCTAATGTTTTCCCTCTGATATAAATGGTTTGTTAGGAGGAAAACATTACCTACGTGGTGCAGGCGTAGGACTCCAGATACCACCTCCACTCCTCCTTAGTGGTTGCACTTTACAATATTAAGGTGCCTTTCTTTTGGGGTGATTGAGGGTGGGTGTAAGCTGATTTTCCTTTTTTTCCGACCAAGAGAATTTTATTTTCAGCATATTATTTTTCCAAAACTAAGCATTCTGGAACACTGTAGCCAACTGACATGGGGTGGTTGGCGTATTCATTGGCAGCAATTGACTGCTGAATATGGGGATCTCAGACTCACAGGAAAGCTAACCTACTTTCCAATCCATGACCTGCATCACTCAGCAGGACCCCAGGCGACACACCTTGGAGACAGAAACTGTACTTAATATTTCCTTTCTTAGAGTGTTGCCCAGGTGAGTATTGTCATCATGCCAGTCTGAATAAAGGACGCAGCGATCAAAGAAGGCTGATTTGAGGATCCAACTCCCATTCAGTCTGAACTAGCAGTGATATAACTTTGGCATTACCATTCCTTACTGACACCCTCCTCGACATACCCATTATCCCTCCGACACGTTCCTGTTTCTAAAACAAGGAGCAACATATATTGCTGTTCCCAGGACTGGAATGTTGTGCTAATTAGATATCCTGTAACCAGCAGTTCTAGCACATTTCAGTAGTGATCAAACCATCAGTATCCTAGTGCTCCGAAGTGGCGGGAATGCTAATTGACTAACTGTGTGAATTCCACTTTATACCAATGACCACGTTCATCTGGAGTTATGAACACTTGTTTTGCCCTGATAAACCCTGAACTCACCCATCTATACATAAAACTCTATTTTATTTGCATAAAGAAGTGTTTAAAACTTGCCTGAATGAACATGTTGCAGCATTACAAAATAAATAAGTTAATACATTTTTCTGCTGACAATATGGTTTTTGTATAATTTGACATATGCATTTAAACCAGGAACACTTTTAAACCTAGGTTGCTTCGTCAGATGCCACCAACATTGAATCCTCAATCAGAGAAGATGGGGACTTCTTCATTCTGAACGGTCGTAAATGGTGGTCATCAGGTAATTTACGTCTCTTTGTGCACCATGGTAATGCCTTTTTGATTCATGCATCTCCCAACATGCCCAATAAATAGACAACTCACTCAGATCTGAGTGTTATCTTGCAGTATGTTTTCGGCATATGCTATGCCTAACCCTTTATCTTAGCCCTTGTTACGGAATGCGTCCGTTACCTACAAGTGCAACACTGGGTCACCCACCCTGACGTTCATCTGGGGGAACAATGTCTTCTTACACCCTTTGAAAAATTACTCTGAATGAAATATGGAGATAGGAGCATTATCACCGAGTTGTATGTTTTCCTGTTGTAATACGAATTGAGGCGATCCCCGACTTACAAAGAATGGGGGAAAATGTACTACAGGGCACACCATTCATTGACGTAACACAGCAAGCATAGAAATAGCCACTAGAATAGCTACTTACTGGTATTTGACACCCGCCAGACTCGCAATGGGAACCTGGCCATAACTCACACGATATGGGTACACAATCCTAATGGACATCAACACACTTTGAAATGCAGCTTTCCCATTTCCCGATCTACATAGTCCTAGGGCTCCCCAACTATTTGACCTTTACTTTTAACTTTAGGAGGTGCTGGTACATTACACTATCACTTATAGCGGTGCTCCAGGCGATCCTTTCACACTGGGGCACGATGAAGCTCTTAATCGTACAACCTGGCTACACAGGAAATGGTGCATTATTTTGGGTATGCAGTGACTGACAGTGCCGAAGACGCACACTCTAGATGTATACTGAGAGCTGTGGGAACTCTATATAACGTTACTCTCAGCAGCGATTAACAAACTGACATACCTTAAATACTTTCACCTGTTGAGACTAACTGCTACAAATAGCGGTACTCAGAGGGGGGGGACAGGAGTCAACAGGAAGGGACTTGAGACCCAGGTTGGGTTAATGTAACCCGAGTCGCTCATTCAGAAGAGAGTATGAGAGGGGAAGGAAAGGGGAGTTAGATGGGATAATGTTTTGGCTGCTGTTGGTTCTTTCACTTATGCGACTACTGTGGCCTGGGCATCCCCGTGGGATGAAGTCTTTAATTGCACTCTGTTTGATTGTTGCTTTGAAACAATAAAACCGATTCGAATCATAAAATATTGCCTTAGCGTAACTGTACATCTGGTAGCCATCTTCCTGGTCAGTGCTAATGCTCACAGCTTGCAGAGTGCTGAAAGCTTACATTTCTGTATCAGTTTGGAGGTCGTTGTGTAGTGTAGTTCCTATATTCCCAATATGCTCTGCGCTTTGGAATAATATATCCTATAGATGTGACGTAGGACTTATGTCTACTATGTCTCTATCGAATATATTAAACTTAATTGTGAGAGCCAGCTAGCTCAGAGGTCACTAGAAACTTTCTCGAATTCACAAGAAGGGATTAGTTTGTGACAACCGCATAAACATGACAACCTTGTTTCCCCAAGATAAAACTGATCTTCAGAGTCGTGGAAACAATAGATATATATTTTACTCAGTCATTCGTGCATGCTTTGTTTCATCAGAGGTGCAGAGAAAATAGAGAGACGGGCGTTTTCAATAAAAAGTATTTATTGAACAGCCTTCTTTCTCATGCAGAAGAAATTAACTGCTACAATCGTAATACTGGCTGTAAAGTATAATGCGTACAGCAGGAAGAGTATTATAAAATAATACTGTAAAAGCATGGTATGGTTTCTAAGCCATAAAATACATACATAAATAAATAAAGACTAAAAGTTCTCAACTGGTGCTTCTAACATACGCCTACTCCGATGTACCTAGCCTAAGTCTAGTACGAGGGAAGAAGTAAGTGTGGTGTAGCATAAGTTTAGTATTCTTTTGTCAAGAATCTATCCAAGATTTCTCCTAGGGTCTAATCAGCTCCGTACCTTGGTTTAGAATGAAGGAGGTCTGGTATCTCTCTGTCTCAGGACTCGATTTCCCAACACCCCGCAAGGGGAGCTTGAAAACACTGGAGCTGGATTTCTCGGCAGGAGAAAAGACATTGTCTCTCTCAGTGCGTCTGCTGGAGGGTCGGCTTCCTTCGACACTTGTAGTAGCAAGATGCGTCGGGCAAGTAGATAGTCGAACTGCTCCAAACCACCGTGTGTTTGCTTGGGCTGGTGTGGGCATATTTATGCCTTAAAGGTGCAGAGTTTGACGTAAAGGTGGACATAACGTCAGCAAAGAGTCTACGTTCTTAGAAAACTCCATGAGTTCTTGGACAAATCAATATTCAAGCAAGGGGAAATCCCTAACTGCTGAAGCCGAGTTTTCCAAGAAATCGTTGTGGATTTTCGGAACTAGTGGAAGTAGCCATGCCATATTTGGACTGCATGAGCTATGTCTGAATATGGTTATGATTTCTATGCCTATATAAGGACATGGTGATTTATACATATATAAGTGCATGAATCGGGAAAATTACACTAGGGTCCTAAAATGCTATACAACAGTTGTACACTCTCCAATATGATAATTCGGATCAAGCACCTGTGTAACGTATTTATTTCAGTCTCATCACCAAATCCATTGGTGGTCTATGTATGAAAACCTAAATGTGTGTCTTGGGTCTGCTTGGATTGTTATATGTTTATGGGGTTCTTAGGGCTCCCCTTGTCGCCTGACTCTGTGATTCACAATTTAATATAATTTTTTATTTATAAACACCTGCATGTGCACCGATTTTTCTTTGACATCTCAAACTAGACTTGTTTGCAACAAGCTGACGTCTTGCTCAGTTCTATCACTGTGCCCGTAAGGGAAAGGTAAATAAACTTCCTCGAAAACCTTTGCCAGTTTTAAAAACACTTAGCTTGGTTGATGAGCCATTTCCTGTAGTGGTGAGACAGCTTCTATTTTTAACCAACTGGTTTACATTTGTGGGATTCCCAGGTGTGGCCAAACATAACAGTAGATCGTTTGTTCTTAAAATGATAAGAGACTGATGTTCCCTACCACATACTTGCCTTCTTCCATCATGGCTGTTCCTAAAGTCATCTGCTTGCCAGCCTCAGCATGCCTTCCTACAGCTAAAGACGCAGACCGTGATTGCTCTATAGTGTAGTGCAGAGTGTACGTTGATCCTGCTGAACATACTTGTGGAAGTCAAAAGATCAGAGGTCATTGTATTATTGTGGATTTGAATGGAATGATTGTTTTTATATGAAACAACAAATATTCGAGACTCACTTTGACTTACTTAAACCCCTAAATTTGCAATGTGGATTTGGTGGTGGACCTACAGTATCTGAGGTTTATAGACAAAGCCTGCCATTATTAATTCGGCCTTACTTTTGCTACCTTAATATTAAGCCCTGTTGAGGTGGCACTTTTTACATGCCTCAAGAGTTCTGCCACTACATGTTTATTTAAAGTCGATGGCCGGTCGCTATGCAAGGAAAGCAAGAGAATGGTGACCCACCTTCTCATGTAAAGGTGGTGTATTAATGATTTGTCTTAATAATGGGTCAAACAAAATACACGCCAGTGTCCAGCATCTGAGTGACAAAAACTGGCTTCCAGGAGGTAACCAAATAGGTGGCTTCAAGATGCACTAGATGTTCTTGCTTCCTATAATGCTACAATGTCTCATGCTTTTCAGCCAATCGGTGTGGCTCCTTCGGTTCTCTTTTGCCAGAGATGTTGAAAGTATTACCCACAGTCCATGCCCATGAGTATGTGACAGAAACTTCAGAGGCAACCTTTAATGATTCATTGATAAAAATCCAATGCATGGATTTTATTTTTTCACTCCTGTTTCCCAGGTGGCAATGATGACAAATTCTTTGCTGTTCAGACGGACATACACCTGAACTCGATCCAGCTTTCCTGAGGCTTCATCAAAACGTTTACTATCATCACCTTGTTTTACACAAGCCAGCAAAGGTGGCTCCCTCCCTTCAACTCTGGAGGTTGGTGGTGAGACTGTCCTGCTAATAGAGTTCCATTAGGATGGGAGTGATGTGATCATATTTCTTCAGGCCCTGGATGCAGTCCATAGGGGTGCTGGGGCGTTGCCTCACTAATGCTACATGGCTCCATTCATGCACGCCTAAATTTGTGCAACTTCTTCCTATGGCAGTTAATAATAACTCTGAGTCTCGTGCAACGGTCACGTGATGCGCAGAAATGCATGCACTGGACACTCCTGAGACTGTGAGGCAATCCGACGGTGTTGAAGGCTGAAGGGGCGTGGCAGTACTTGAGTGACTGGCAGACGCAGACTCACTGTAACTAACAGCGCAGCAGTGGTGCGCATGTTCGGTTTTGGTTAAGTCATTTTTACGACCAGCCCCGAACATGCGCACTGGCTCCTACTACTACTCTTCCCATTAGGAGAGCACGGGACCCAAGGGTTTCTTCATGCATCTGCCCCCTGTCTCCTAATGGGCGGGGAGTAGCCCTGCTCTAGCCAATCCTGGCGCTGCTAAAATGCTGCGTCTGGATTGGCTGAGAGGGGTTGCCATCCACTCCGAAGACGTTAAAAGCAGGCGCCAACGCGGGAGTTAGGACCCCGGCCCAGGAGCAGCAGAGGCGGCGTAGTCCCGGTAAGTTGTCTTTTATTAATATACTTATACTTTATTTTTAAACCGTCCCCCTGCCTCTCCCCGCGAAATCCTCGTGGGTATTACGACTCCGCGCCGCGACTGGTAACTCACTGATTTCTACCATTCCTTCATATACAACATGCACACATAGCATGTGTGTATGTTGTAAATGGACACATGGTAGAAAAGAAACGCAGTGCATTTTATGATTTCACTTACTAAGTAAATGAAATCATGAAATGCGAGGTATTTTGTTTCCAAGATGCCTCCACAGAAATAACTCCAATTTCGTGCATCACTGTCAGCTGTGCACCTGTTGACTAGAGTTTACTATGCACGTTAGATAGCGGGTCCCGTGTCACAAAGCCAGTAACAAAAACAAGCATTTACAATGCAATGGTTTTGCCTTTGTTAAAGTTAGAGCTATTGGCATTGCTCTTGACATTATTTTTATTTATGTTTTTTTTAACATAAATAAATGGCATTGTCATTTACAATGCCACTAGCTTTATCTCTCGCAAATGACACACACAAACACACACAGAGCCCCCCCCACACACACAGCCACACAGAGCCCCCCACACACACAGCCACACAGAGCCCCCCACACACACAGCCACACAAAGCCCCCCACACACACAGCCACACAGAGCCCTCCACAGACTCACACAGAGCCTTCCACAGACACCCACACAGCACAAGCAGGCAACAGGGGCACACGGAGGCACAAGCAGGCAACAGGGGCACAAGCAGGCAACAGGGGCACGAAAACGGAGGCACAAGCAGGCAACAGGGGACGAAAACGGAGGCACAAGCAGGCAACAGGGGCACACGGAGGCACAAGCAGGCGACAGGGGCACGAAAACGGAGGCACAAGCAGGCGACAGGGGCACACGGAGGCACAAGCAGGCAACAGGGGCACACGGAGGCACAAGCAGGCAACAGGGGCACACAGAGGCACAAGCAGGCAACAGGGGAACACGGAGGCACAAGCAGGCAACAGGGGCACACGGAGGCACAAGCAGGCAACAGGGGCACACGGAGGCACAAGCAGGCAACAGGGTCACGAAAACAAGCACAAGCAGGCAAAAGGGTCACAAGCAGGGATTGTAATTTAGACGGAGCTGAAGTGGAGAACGGTCAGTAGGGAAGTAGTGCGGCTGGTGCAGTGGGACCAGGCCGAAAGGTGAGAGGGGTATGTCTGCACCCCAGTTTGGACAGTTTCCACTACCTATCAGGGATTGGTGGGAGGGGGGCGTACTTCTTGCTTGCTTTAGGGCTGTTACTTCGGGGACGCAGTGCACGCTCATGCCTGCTGCCACTGGGACACGACAACAGGCAGGGAGAGGACAGGCTGGGAGAGGGCAGGGAAGGGACAGGCTGGGAGAGGGCAGGGAGGGGACAGGCTGGGAGAGGGCAGGCTGGGAGAGGGCAGGCTGGAAGTGGACAAGCTGGGAGGGGACAGGCTGGGAAAGGTCATGGAGGGGAGAGGCTGGAAGAGGGCGGGCTGGGAGAGGGCGGGCTGGGAGAGGGCGGGCTGGGAGAGGGCGGGCTGGGAGAGGGCGGGCTGGGAGAGGGCGGGCTGGGAGAGGGCGGGCTGGGAGAGGGCAGGCTGGGAGAGGGCAGGCTGGGAGAGGGCAGGCTGGGAGAGGGCAGGCTGGGAGAGGACAGGCTGGGAGAGGGCAGGCTGGGAAGCAGAGAGGGTCTTACCTGAGAAGTCTGCCAGCGCGGAGCTCTCCGGGGCGCAGAGCAGCAGCAGGGCCCAGCAGAGCAGGGCGGGGGGCGGTAGGGGCTCGCAGAGGTGTGCTAACACGCAGAGTGTGGGCGGCAGCAAGACCGGTTCACTCCCCCCTGGTCACTGGTGGACTTTAGAGTGACATGAGGGCCACCGTTTCCACTCGCTATTTAATGTACAGGACTCGCTCCGGTGCCTGGGATGTCCCGCTGGCATAAAGCGCAGGAATCGTATCATAGTGGTCTTTGCATATGCCTGTTTTACGCACCTGCAGAGAGTAAAATGGATTGATTTAACCCGATATTTCTCTCAGTTTCCAGACAGTTCAGCTTTGAAACCGTGAGCAATGCTTGCCTCTTTCTGTCTCAAGCCATTCTGTCTCAAAATAATGCACTAACTCCGAGAACTTTCAGGTTAAATGGATTCATTGTATGCCCTGAATGGGCATAAAAGGCGCGCAGCCTTGTGCCCTAGTACCCAGAGTTTAGGGACCTGTGGTGGAGGCGGACAGGGCCGGTCTCCATCTTTCAGGAGTTGCTGCTGATTCAACGGTGAAGCCCGGCTCGGCTCCTTAGGTGAATTATACCCAGGGGCTCCCCTCACCGCCCCTCAGCAGTGCTGAGCCAAGGGGTCACCTGGTCCCTTATTCTCAGTGAACTCCTGTGACATTAAAAACGAGGCCGCTGCTCTGATTGGAGACCGCTTCAGCCGTCGCTGGTTTGTTTTAAGACGTTGCAAGTGTGAGCAAATCAGTGCTACAACAGCCGTAAAGTTCCCCAGAATGTTATTTTCTACCCGGGCTCAGCACAGGAATGAAAATGAATGTGCTTGATTGGATCGTACACCGCGTCAGCTGCTGAACACCTCAGGATTGTACGCCAGCCATATCCCACTGGGGGACGCTTTGTGACCTATGCAGTCAGGGGCAGTCAGTCGTCTCTACTCTTGTACTCATGCGCCACCACCCGCAGGGCTCAGCTGCCACAGGTCGCGCTGGGATGAGGAATCCTTTCTCTGAGTTCCTCCTCTTGTGTCGCCAAGCCTTGGTGTGCGCTGCTCGCCCGGTCACCTGTGCCACTGGTTAGAAGACATCAGGTGTCTCTTTGTTTCATTCGCTTTGAACTCGCTCGTGTTTCTGGCGCAGGTTCTTGGCCCGCACAGCTTGTTCCGTCTCTCATCGACACCGGAGACAGGGCAGCAAATCTGCAAAGCGGAGCTTTGGCGTCCATCAATGATGGAGGCCCGGTCCGCTGGTGGCAAACCGGTAGAGGAAGAAGTGGGGCAAGGATAGGATGCTCAGTGTCCCGGCTCCACGCAGGTTGATTTTCACCGGTGATCCTCAGCAGAAGCAGATCGTTTCTTCACATAGACAACTGCAAACGAATAACACCACCCACAGTACCTAACTCGGAAAGTAAATCATGGCTGCCACGGCTGTCATCAGGAAACACACGTCATTATTGGATGCGTTTTGCTGTCGCGTGCAACACTTTAACTGCCCCGTAACGGAAGCAGGTTAAACGTTGCAGGCAGCCGCAGTTTCGAACCCGCCCGGGGAGCGGCGCAGCGAAGACTGATCCACCTCCATTATTGCAGCAACCACTGCCTTTTACCACCCCTCCCCACCCTGCGCAAATACTGCATAGTGGATCTGTGGGATCTTTTTAATTAAAACAATATTTTGCATACAAACAGGCTGAACAGATGGCACAAAGGTTAGACGCAAACATAATAGGCTAATAAAAATACAAAAATGTGCAAATTAACATGGCTAGCTCTATAAAAAGGGAGTAGAAACTTCAGGATTCTAAAAGGTGGTTTTAACCCCCAAACCCCTATTCATATTTACATGTGGTGCAAACGAACAAATCTAGTATTGACCCTTGCCTTCCCCACCAATCCAACCCATCTCTCATCAGCCACATCCTTGAGAAGACTATAGTTGATAGATTGTACAGTGCACCAAGACCACAGACAAACAATTAAATAAGTCTTGCTGACATTGTTCGACTAGCTTGGTCAAGAATTATCTGTTTTGAATCTAAAATCTTGGCCGATTAAAGCATTTTTAAAAGGGGGCATCTGCTGTAGAAAAATTGGAAAACGTATCAGCAAAAACAAGGTTTGAAAGACCCGTTGAAGCGGACCAAAACAGCAATTTCCAGGTACCAATAATCTTGCAACATACTTCAAACAAAATGCACAATCTGCATCAAGTATTACTGACGACAAATACTAAATTTCCAAAACTGATCTGCTGCAATAGTAAAAGTCTGCTCAGTCATGTAACGCTTTGAAAGGGCTGTGCAAAGCTCAAAGTCCCATTCCAGTGTAAATAAAGTCCAAGCGAAAGCGCAGAGGTTACAGTCTTTCTTCTTCCTTCACTTTCTTATCCAGAGCCTCCACAACAACGCAGAGTTCCACGGTCTTATCCAACTTCAAGTAAGTTTCTTTACGGATCGTGTGAATGCCAAGCCAGCTGGGCACCAGTTCAGCGAGGAGGCGAAGGTGTTTCTCCATCTCCATTTCTGCGTCATTGAGGAGCGATAGCTGCCGATCACTGTGTTGCAGGAGACCTCCATGGTCAGAGCTGACTTCTTCTCAGACACAGACGTTTCGCAATATCCGGGCCATTTCTGGAAGCCTGGACATCACAGCGAGGCGCTCTTCTTGCTGAGGGTTCCGGGTCATTAAGGCCTGAATCTTCTGAGCTTCCTTTGCTCGGATCCTCTCCAGGAGGGACTCTGGAACTCCCTTCAAGGCCACAGGAACGCTGGCGACGGGGCCCGGTTTCACTGGGTTCGCTTCTTTCGTCTCTGCCACGTTAGATTCCACAGTCCGCAAGGCCAGATTTGCGAGAGCTTTTTCCATCTTGGGTGTCATCATGCCACTAGCCAAGTTCAGCACGTCTTGCGCTGTCATCAACGTATTGACCTGTGGAGGCAGCGGGAGCTCAGCAGCAGGAATATCTGGTTCAGTATCTACATTAAAGCGAGGGTGCCAGCGGGTGATGCTGTCATCAGGCACTACCAAGCGAGAATCCAAAGACTCCAGGAAAGCCCTGTGATGTCTCTTTACTATGTTCAGAATGTTGTCTCCAAAGATGCGGCGCCGCTCCAGAAGGCAAGATGCAGAGAGCTGAGGCCGTCCATCAGTCTTGTCATTAGACACCAAGGGCTCAAGCGTGAGCTGATAGTCGGACAATGGAGGGATACACGATGTTCCGAAAGAGAACCCGGGGGAAGCGGTGACCAATGGACCCGGCCCCGGAAAGTCTCTCAACAAGGTGGCCCCCTGAGCCTCGCAAGGCTCTCAATACCAAACTGCCCCCAGAGCCCTCTCAGGCTCTAAACAACAATGGGTGCGAGATCGCACTACGGGGGGAGGGGCGGACACCGACAATGTGTCCCGACGCCCCTCTCCCCTTGCAGGCACTCACCGGGTCCGGCGGCTGCTGGAGGAGAGCTCCCGCTCCTCGGGACACTCCGGGGCCGCGGAGGGACGTTCTCTTTCCCCGGGGCTCCTCCTGTGCTCGGGAGCCTCGGGACGGTCGGTGCAGGCTGCTTCCTCTTTCCGGCTCTCTCCTCCTCCTCCTGCGATGACGCGGAAGGGGGCTCGGCCCTCTGGGCCAATCCCAGCGCGGCCCGGGCTTGAAGGCGGGCGCTGCTTCCTCCTTTCACTCGGGGCCGCGGCGGTGAATACACGGAGCAATGCCGGGTGGGCACCGGCCTTAAATCTAAATATTAAGCGAGGTGGGCACTCGCTCGGGGTACCACAACAGCGGCAAGGTCCCTGGCAGGGTGGGCACCTGCCAGCGGACAAAATACTCGAAAATCGGCCAAATAAGTAGGCAGGTGCCGGCAATGCCGGACCAGATTCAGGGGCGTTCCCGGCTTTTGGCTGACGTAGCGTTACGTAGCCAAAAGCCAAAAATTCTCGGGAACGCCCCCGAATCTGGTCCGGCATTGACGGACAGGCCAGTCTTCCAATGGCTAGCCTCCATTTATGGAGCTAGCCAATAGAAGACGGGGCGGATTCCAAGCCCCATATACTATTCTCAATAGTTTTTTTCTAGCGAATGCTTACTTCGTAAGCATTGGCTAGTCAAAACCTAAAAACCGTAAGGCATAAGTTCACGTTCTGTAAACCACCCTATGTTCGCAGGGGAAGATTTGCAAAGCCCTGTTTTTTTCCAGCCAGAAAATGAGTTTACAAATAAAAAAAGTCAAACGAAAGCCTAGCTATGGGAATGTTTTATTGTAGTTTTGTTCGTGACGAACCCACGTCAATGGCGCGTCAAAGTGCTGTACAGACATTAGGATAGCAGAATAAAAAGAACATAGAAGTTTGTGTGCCTATTAACACATCTATTTAACTAGGCCCTCTCAAAATCTGCCGCTCGTTTCCTTGTTTGGTAGTCGGTTATCAAGTATGTAAAATGTGAGGACATGAGTATGGGAGGTGCCAGTGCCCGGGTATGGTCCAGTGTAAAAGGGGTGCCTGTGTGCGAAAGGATTGACTTGCAAACAATGAATGTTAAAAAAGTCGAGGGAATGCATTTTAGCGATTTAGTTCCTCTCTTATTTTATATGTTTACTTAGTCTTGCATTCCCCATGAGTTAGCTCTATTTTATAATGTTGTTGTTTATCTGTATTTTTTTTCTGTGCATACATTGAGACTTGAGCCATGCTAGGTGTTTGAGGGGCTTTGATTGAGCTCACAGGCGCTAAGGCTAAAGCCAAACAAAGTGCCTGTCAGTGGGTTGGCCTCTCTGCAGAGCACACAGAACAATGTTTGTGTATTCCATTTGCAACTGAAATTCTGTGGAAATGTGTGTGAAGTGGGTACACTGATGTCAAAATATTTGCAAGGTAAAAGTAAGAGAAAGTAAGGTGCTTATATTTGAGGGAGTGCAGTGCATGTTGGGAGCGGGCAAGTGACAGATGTGAGGAAGGGCATTTGGGAAAGAGTGAAAAGAGGATGCTGAAGAGGAAAGAGAGGGGGTTGAAGATCTGCAGATGGACAAGATATGCAGAGAAAAAGAGGATACATATCTAACATAAAGCACACATAATTGAAGGCCAAAACTCCTTCCACAGGGCTCAATGCTATTTAATTCACAGACTCACTATTTCATAAGTTCAGAATCTAAACATTTTCATTGTTAATTATTTATAAGAAATCATTGTTGTTACTCATTTATCATAAACAGCTAACACCCAGTGACAAAGTCAATCATACTGACAGGCTTTAGTCGTATGTCAGTTGCTGTGCCATTTATATCAGAGAGAACCAAAATACTGGTCTGATGGCACACTATGGGAATCACAGAAATGTATTTGGCATGTTCCTTTATAGGGAGCACCCACTTTTTTCATCTCACTTAAAGACCTGTTTGCTCATATTTCTATATGACTGGTAACAGCCAGCAGCTGTGGGTGCTTCCCGAAGTCTGGTTAGAGTATATTTTTGCAAAGTTAATGCTGCATGCAGTGCAAGACACTGGGCAAGCATACATTTTAAATGACTGAAGTTGTCATGCAGAACAATTTACATATTACAGTAACTGTTGAACAAATTAATGCAAGAAGATACAGGGCAGTTTTTAATGTGTTTAATATTTCAAGACTATAGGTTCCAACTGCATAATAAGCCTTGCTTTATCGCTGCATTCATTTGCTTTAAAATGCACCATTTGCCAATCTTTTTAGGTTTCTCCTGTCGAAAGCTGCGCAAGCAGCGTTTCGCGCAGGCGAAAACTTTTGTGAAGAGTATGGTGCCTTTGTCACGCCTCTCACTTCCATTGGCTAGCTCCATAAATGGAAGCTAGCCATTGGAATTGAGATCGGTCTGTCATGGTTCGAGGCAACTCGTGGGCGTTCCTGAGATTTTTTCTCATCCAGCCCCTTTTAGGACGTCAGTGCGGCGGGGTTTATTTTTTTGGCCGTCCATGTTTGTTCTGGTCATTCCGCGGCCGACCGCGGCCGGAGGAAGTCCAGGTCCAGGTGAGTGCTTTGATCGTTCCCGTCCCCCCCTCCCGCTGTCCGTGCCTTTCCCGCCCCCCTCCCGCTGTCCGTGCCTTTCCCGCTCGTCTTTTACTCGTCTCTTGTATCCCGTCTTATGTCGTCTCCCCTTTGTGTGTCTTGTTGCTATGTTTGTGCGTGTATCCTGTCTCGTCTATCCCGTCTCATGTGCCCCAGGTCAAAGTGCAGCACAAAAGAGAAACTGCTGCGCGCCCTAGAAGGATGCACCCCCCTCCCGCTGTCCGTGAGCCCGCCCCCCTTCCCGCTGTCCGTGTGCCCGGATAAGACCCAGCGTCCGTGTGCCCGGATAAGACCCTTCGTGTACTGTAATAAACTCTCTGAGACATGTGAGACTTGTGTGTAATCTTCTGTTATTCCGCGCCATTAAGGGAGGGGGGGGGGGGGGAGTAGTCGACCTGCATTTTACAAATAAACGCTGTTGTCGGAAGAGTTCACTTCGCACCTCTTGGGGTACGGGGCGAGTGGGCATCCCTAGTTCGGGTCCACAAAGGCTTGCGGCAGCCCCAAGGGGGGCAACATTCGCACAGGAAGTTAGTACGGTCACCTGGACTCCTAGTGGTACCGTCCTGTTCACTGCTGCCTGCCTCCTCGCCGTTTTCCGTGGAGGAGAGTGGATTGGGTATCATAATATTGCATCAGAGACTGAGAGCAGCAGCATGGGTGCAGCGGGTGCAGTGGCACCGGTCCAGAGCTTTGAGGGGTCCGCCGCACCCTATGTAAGGCTGTCCTTTTCTACCTACCCGCGGGTGTGATGGCCCAATTCTTTTTTTTTAAGTTCAAAAGTTTTTTATTAGGAGCTTCAGAGATATACAGCTGAGCAAATGTTAATAACAGAATAAAGAGTACATACATCAAGAGGTAAATAAAGTAGTAACAAAAATTGGCGTAAAGGGCATGCACATGAGTCGTGTCAGAGATTTTACAGTAAATTAAATAAACATAAGTTATACATACGATAAACAAACAAGTATCCAAAGGAGAGTTGCATCCAATGTTACATGACGGTATGCATACAAAGTCCTAGAGTGATAATGTTACCACCACAGTAAAACAGATACAACATAAGTTATACATTACGTGAAACATACATGTACACATAGGAGAGTTGTATCTAATATCCCATGACGGTAGGCGTACAAAGTCATAGAGTGATAACGCTACCACCCCAGCAGGCAAGTTAGGAAGGTGAAAATACGGAATGGGCGCGAGGTTACCAAGCTTCAAGGAGGCTTGTGAAGGTCAAAGTGATGGTCTAGTGAGGTCCAGAGTTTCCTGAGTGGCGGATGCCATGGGGTTGTGGCGAGGGCTATATTGTCAGCCCCTCTTAAGTTGGTGACCCAATTCAGCCAATGGGGGAAAGAAGCTTTGTTTGTGCTTTTCCAATTATTAAGTATGATTTTAACCGCAGCCGTCCGCAATAGGTCGAGTAGGGCTTTGTCATTATCATTGAGTGAGACAGCTTTGGCAAATCCTAGGACGAGCGTTGAGAATTCCCTTGGGAGGGTGATAATGAGGACTTTTGATATAAAATCAAAGATTCTGTCCCAATAGGAGGATACGCACGGGCATCTGAAAATTAAGTGTTCAAGGTCCCCTCCCTCACCAGTGCAGTTCCAGCCCGTTTCATCGACCTTGATTTTGTGCAGAAACAGCCTCCTAGGTGTCCAGAAGGCCTTATGAAGTAGCCAGAACTTGGTTTGTGAGAGTGTAGGGCTTATTTTGTGGCGAGTGGTGGACTCCCAAGTTCTGGCCCAGTCTGCCTCTGAGGTAGGTGTGGATGAGAAAGAGTCCCAATAGCGTTGGAGTGGCTAGGTTAGGGAGGACGATTGTGGGCGAATAAGTTTATATATTCTAGAGACTTGGTGGTCCAGTTTAAGTGAGGTGAGCAAGCCGGGGAGGGAGGGGGTGACGTCCTTCAGGTTTGCTTTTGCTAGTGCTACTTTAATGTGTAAGAAGTTATAGAATTCTATGTGGTGTAGGAGGAATCTATTCTGTAGTTCACTAAAGGTGAGTGGTAACAAGTTTTCGGTGAGTTGGTGGGGGAATAGTATACCTCTTTCTATCCAAGAAGAATAATTTAGAGTTTTCCCTTTGTATGTTAAGGCGGCATTGTGCCAGAGCGACTCCCAGTTTGAGTGCCGGAATTGATGTGGTAGGTGTTTACTAACTTGGAGAAGAGCCATTTTGGTGTTTTTGAAGATAGGGCCCGAGCCTAAGTTGGGACGGAGTTTAATGGTGAGTAGGGCACAGGGGTTGAGACCTTTTAATATTGACCTTTCCACAGAGAGCCACACAGGGGTATATTCAGTCTGTGAAATTAGCCAGTACGATCCTTGTTTTGCTAAAAAGGCAATTTGATATATTTTGAAGTCCGCCAAGTTGACCCCCTAATTTTTTGTCTAAACGTAGTTTCTTTAAACTAATTCTGGCTTTCTTGCCCTGCCATAGAAAGGACGAGATCAGTTTATCTAATTTACTCTGAAACTCTTTGGAAAGCATGAGTGGAAGCATTGTGATGAGGTAGTTGACCAAGGAGGATATCATCATTTTCATGGTTTCTATACGACCCCACCAAGTAATGAATCGGGGGGACCAACCGTCAAGCAGTCGTTTGATTTTGGCCAGGGTTGTGTTTTCATTATGTTTAAGGGTACTTAGAAGGTCATCGGTAAACTCGATCACCAAATATTTAATTACGTTAGTTTGCCAAGTTAGGCCAGAGTCGCCCAGCACTTCTCTAGAGGTGTGGACATTTAGGGGTTTTACTTCGGATTTATCTCTATTTAATTTGTAGCCGAATAGGGAGGAGTATTTGTCAATTGAGGACATAAGCCCAGCGATGGAGTTAGTAGGGTCTTCCGTTGTGATTAGGATGTCGTCAGCATACGCTGCTAACTTAACTCGTGTGTCACCGAAGGAGAAACCTGCAATGTCACTATTATTTTTGATGTCTGTAAGGAGGGGTTCAGGGGCTAGAAGAAAAAGAGCTGGGGAGAGAGGGCAGGCTTGTCTGGTTCCCTGGTGCAGACGGAATGGGTCGGATAGGGTGCCGTTTATAGCTATCCTGGCAGATGGGGCAGAGTATAGGGCCATCACCATCTTGGTAAAGGAGTCGCCAAGGTTGAAGGAGTGCATGCAATGCCGTAGGAAGGACCACGAGACCTTGTCAAAGGCCTTTTCCGCGTCCAAGGTTATCGCTACCGTTGGGGAGGAAGAGGTCTTTGCTTTTTCTAGAAGGTGGCACAACAGTCTCGTGTTGTCATTTGACATCCGGTGTTTTAGGAAGCCAACCTGCGAGGGGCTAATCAGTTTGTGGAGGATGGAGTTTATTCTGGTCGCCAATATTTTTGCATACATTTTGCAATCAAGGTTTATCAAAGAAATGGGGCGGTAGTTTTTAGTGAGGAGGGGGTCTTTCCCTTCTTTGGGTATTACTATGATCGTTGCTTCGCTCATCGATGGGGAAACACTGCCGCTGGACGCTGTAGAGTTATAAAGATTGAAGAGCGGAGGGCTAAGTTGATCTGTAAAGGCCTTATAGAAGGACGCTGTGAAGCCGTCCGGTCCGGGGGCCTTATTATTCTTTAGAGTATTGATTGCTGCTCTGATTTCTGCGCTAGTGACTGGGGAACCTAGGTGAGTCATGTCTGTTTCTGAGAGTTTGGGGAGGTGGAGTGAATCGAGGTAGTCAGTGCAGGCTGATTCATCTAGTGGTTTGTCGTTTTTGTGTAGGTCCTCGTAAAATGCTTTGAATGTGTCAAGGATATTAGATTGTTTAGTGTGTGTGTTGTTTCTAGAATCTTTAATGGACGATATGGTGGACAGTTTCTGTTTATGCTTGAGATAGGAGGCCAGCAGTTTCCCTGCTTTGTTGCCCTCGCAGAGTTTTAGGGCCTTGAAGCGATTGATCCACACACCCCGCTCGTTTGCTGGTGATGGTGTTGTATTCGTACTTTTTTTTGGTTAGTGTTTCTAGTAATTTAGTGTCTAAAGGGTTGGACTTATGTTGGGATTCTAGTGTACCAATCTGTTGTTCCAAAGATTCTAGCTCTTTATTTAGCATCTTGTTTGCCTTGGCTCTGATGTTGATGATGACCCCACGGATCGTGGCTTTCAGAGCATCCCACAAGGTGTAGTGTTGTGGGTGTCATTTATGGTTAGGTATTCCTCAATGGCATTAGCTATTAATAATTTGTTTGTGGAATCTGATAGTGTTTCATCATTGAAGCGCCATCTCTTGGGTGGGAGAATAGATTTAGATTTAGAGCCAGCCAGCTTGGTGCGAATACAGGCGTGGTCAGAGACCAATTTAGGGGCTATTTCTGTTTCCTCTATTAGATGTGTGAAGGGGCTTGAGATCAAGATGAAGTTGATGCGTGAATAAGATTTGTGTGGTGCGGAGTAAAAAGTGTAGTCCCTACTGTCTGGGTTTTGGAGGCGCCAGGAATCTTTCAGACTATATCTATCACAGAGGCGAAGGAGGGCGTCATGCGAACGGGATGGGTGGAAGGAACATTTAGATTGTCTATGGAGAATCGGGTCAAGGGGGAGATTAAAGTCGCCTCCCACTATCATCAGGTCTTCTGAAGGGATGGGTTCTAATGAGCGGGAGACCGAGTCCCAGAATTCCGGGTTGTCAGCATTTGGGCCATAGATATTTACTACATAAATGGGTCGTCCCCCCTTAGTAGGTGTGTAACGGATAGTCTACCTACTTCGTCGTGAGAGTGCGAGACTAGTGTTAGGTTAGCTTTTTTCGCTAATAAGGTGATTATCCCTCCCTTTTTATGAGTTGCTGGTGAGTTCAATATGTGTGACGCTCAATGGATGTTCAGAAAGCGTAGGTCATCTTCAGATAATTTGGTTTCTTGGAGTAATATAATGTCCCCCTTAGATTTGGTGAGATACTCAAACTTTCCTCCTTTTTACCGGATGATTGAGGCCCTTAACATTAAGAGAGATTATCGTGAGATCATCTACTAATGATTTTGCATTAACCATTGGAGATGGGTATCATCGCTGAGAAGCTGCGTGGTAATCTAAAGATATCAGTGAGTATTGCCGTGAGCTGGTCACCATGCGGGTCATTGTGTGGAGATACATTGGACTGCAACGAGATACATGTGTCATATGTGTAGTAAATGAACATAAACAAAATACAGTGCATAACAGAAATAAAGACTAAGAATCTTAACTCTTTTAGCTCCATTTTCTCCCTCCCCTGTCCCCACCACCCTCCATCCCCCCCTCTCCCTCCCTCCCCTCCCCCCAAATACGTACATAGGGAGTGCGACGGCAGCACCGTGCAAGGCGGAGTCAGGGGTACACAGTTGGTAGCTAGTAAATTCCCTAGACATTAAGAATAGTATGGTAGTAAGGAACCCGAAACTCGTTTTACACTTCAAGCTGCTTTTGCGGCTGAAGAAGTCCTATTAACTATAACGGTAAACATTGGTCGAGGCGTGAGAACGTAAGCATTTCACGCTAAGGCGAAATGAGTTAACAATAGCATTAGCAAATACCAGTATTGACGAGCATTAGTGAATAACAATAGTGTGACATTATATTGAAGCACGAGGCCTGCTTGCATTAAAGTTGTAGATACCTGCAACCGCAGAGTAGCAAACTGTATAAGAAACAAAGGCACAACTGTTACGAACAGTAAACTCACTATACAGGAGAGTGAACATTGAGATGAAGGGCTTCAGTGTTGAAGCGGCCGTTGTCCGATTACAGAGCATGACGCTAGAATCCTAACTGCAAACGGTGTGATGAACTAAGCGGAGGATGAGCTCACGTTTTCCTTTTGTTCGAGAGGCCGGACGCTAGGTCCATTTCTTGTTCGCGGCGATCTTCAAGTAGATCAGCAAGGGCTCTGGGGTCCGTGAAGAATTTTGGATGGCCATTGACTACAATCCTGAATTTCGCCGGACCGGCAAAGGAGAATGTAATATTTTTGGATCTGAGTTTGTCTCTGAGTTCCAGGAAACCTTTACGGATCGCCACCGTGTCTTTTGAGAAGTCTTGCGTGAAGATGATTCTATGACCTTCCCATGTGATGGAGTGGTTTCTCCTTGTGAATTGAAGGATCATCTCAACGTGCTGAAATCTGAGTGCTTTGCAGATCAATGGTCTGTGGCCTTTGGAGTTCCTGGAAGCAAAGGTGGGGATCCTGTGTGCCCTGTCCAATTCAAGGCCATGTGGAAATTCTAAGTTGGTGATCATGGGAATCCATGATTCAAGGAAGGCCACGCAGTAATCTGCATCTTTTTCGGAATTCTCTGGAACGCCAAAGATTCTGATGTTACCTCTTCTGTTCCTATCTTCCAACTCCGCATTATGGCGTTTAAGTTCGTCCGTGGTTTTTTCTAGACGTTGGATCTTGGAAGCTGATTGTCTCGCCAGGTCCTACACGTCGCTAATACGTTGTTCGGCCGCACCCAAACTTGTGTTTATTGCATTTATATCGGCTCTGATCGCAGTGAGTTCTAGTTGCATAGAGTCGGTATTGGATTTGGTAGATTTTGAGAGATCGTGTAGGTCTGCCAGTTTTCTGAGAATCATATCCATAGTGGCTGCCATATCCGATTTGGTTTTAATGGGTGAGTCCAAGAGTGAGTCCGATTTCACCTTTTTGGTGTTGTTTCTGTCCTCCCTGTTCGCCATTGCTGCGTGATGTGTGTTAGCTTCTACAGGGATCTGGATGGGCCTTGTAGAACCTGTAGGAAGACACTGTGGGCTGTCGAGGCTGGATACCACGAAAGTAGGACCGGCTGCAGAACGTCTGTTGTGCTTTGGGTCTCGTAAGTGGTTGGGGTCCAGGATCTAAGGGTGGAAGGACAGTGGCTACAGTCTTATGGCAGCGCAGAGAGCACGCAGAGAGGTAGGTAAGCGCTGTAACTGAGCGCTACTTCAGTAGACGGACTTCGCTCCTCACTTAGGCTAGGACTGTGTTTCTCCGACCAAGATGAGACGCTCGGTAGTGAGGCAGGTCTTGATGGTCACTTGGGAGGCAGCACCGGGCACAGGGCACGAGCAGTCGCTTCTAAGGTTGGTATGGCAGGGTGGAGCCGCACAGATGATTAAGAAACCCACTGGGATGGTGAAGTTGGGCTTTAAATATGCATAAAAGCTCACCGTGTGACCAGGCAGTGTATTTTCGCGGGGATCGCCGCCGCCATTTTGGGGTCAGGCACGTCAAGCCGGTTGGCAGCTGTCGAGTCGTCTATTTGGCATCATCCTTCACAAGTGACACTTAGGGGTCGATTTACGATGTTTGTGGCACTTCCTCAGCATGTGGTGGTCGTCTGTTGGTGGTAGGAGCGTTGATTTAGCTCACGGGGTCAGGTGTTGCAGCCACGACCGGGCGCCGCCATTTTGAGCACAGCCCGGGTCGGAGAGCGCACGGCCGACAAAGTTCAGAAAGGACCGAAATTGACGGCTGCAGGCGGATTTCAGCCCACCGGAGGGTTCAGCATGGTTCTCAATGTAGGCTCCTTGGTTCCTGCTCCTCTTGCACCTCATCACGTCGGGCTAGTCATACGCATTGCCCTTTTTAGATTCTTTATGTACCCTCAAGAAAAGCGTATGACTAGCCCGACGTGATGAGGTACAATAGGAGCAGGGAGGCCGATGAACATTTGTAAGAGCTGGTGAATTGATAAAGACCGCTTCTACAAACCATAGAGGGATACATCACAAACATTGACAAATCCAGTCACGCGCAGTCCTCAAGGCTGAATCCCTACTTTTAAGGATAACTTCGAAATCTCCAAAATTCGGTGGCTCCCCTTGCCCTGTTTACAAGAAATCACTCAAAAATTTGAGGTATCCGTGTCGGAAGACGTTATCAATAATCCTTCAAGAAAAGATACACCTGAATAGAGGTGGCCTGAAGGTGTATGAAAAGCCCCTCGAATTGAAAACAGAGGAACAGATTTCTAAATTTAAGGGAATCTTTTTAACTAATAAGAACATTGTTCTGATGAAGGTGTCATTACAAAAACCGAAACGCTGTGTCGACAACTTGTTTTTAACTGTCTCTTGACAAACTTGTTTTACTGTCTTTTTATTAATTGTATTTGTGACTGATGTGTATTGATACTTTTTTTAAAAAGTTCATAGTGTGGAACTGTAATTTGTAACTTAATACCTCATACTATATGAAATAAATTGTACAAACTTCATAAGATCCTTTCGTCCATTTGCATATTTGCAATCTAAAATGTGGTTTGCTTTTGTAAGGGTTTCTTGAGTTATGATGATATACAAACGAAAGTCCATTGTGTGGTACTAATAGGGATTTGTTCCTTTTTTTTGTCTATCACTCCTCGTCCCTAAATCGGAACTGTGAGGAGACCTCCCTTTTTTCTTTAAAATGTAAATGACAATGCCATTTATTTATCTGTTTTCAAAACCAACACATAAATACAAATTTTGTCATTTACAATGCCAATAGCTCTAACTTTTCCAAAGGCGAAACCATTGCATTGTAAATGCTTGTTTTAATTTCCTTCTCTGGAGAGGGACTCTCCCTAGACCCCAGGTTTGTCCATTGAACTTGTTCACATCACTAACTAGTGTTTTCTACTGGAAAGGGCAGAGCCAAAGCAGTCTTGCTTAGTACCCTAGCCCTCTTCAGAAGTCCGATTTGCTTAGCAACCCAGAAATTGCCTGAAATAATGTATGAGTTTTCTTTTATGAATGCCTAGAAGAACTGAGTTTCTAGCCCATTTATCACTGAAATAGTGTTGAAAATTGCACCAAAAAGATGCCAATTTTTAAAAATTTTCTTCACGGGAAGAGAACCCCTCTGAACCCTCCATATTGCCGTTGGGCTCGCTCGCATATGTTGATTTGTTCTGCATATGCCTCACCAGTTTCAAATTCCACAAGCTGCCACTGCCTGGATGAGTGATACTTGTGGATGTTATTTGGCAGCTAACCCTATTTATTGAAAGTATCAGAGCTCAACTTTTTAAGGTTGAGTCACTATGCAACTTCAACAATCCTCATACATGGTCCTACCAGGAGCTGTTGGACTAGTTATAAAGCTCTTGCATTGAGAATAGTTTCACTTCGGTTATGGTACCACTTTGATGGCATGTAAGTCTCAACTCTTCTCTCTCCATTTGGGCACTACTTACCATTGTACTTCCAAATGGTTACTACGGTCTCAATTTCGGAAGGCTGTGTTGTGTTCCTTCAAAATTTCTGCTCAGTAACACATGTATCAATTATTTATGACCACTGCCAACTTACACGGAAATGTTCAAAAATGGAAAGCTAGTTTTTAAGAACAGCCATCTTGTCTTTAAGAAAAGAAATCAGACTGCGCCCCCTAAAAAATAATTCTTTATTTAAATGTAATAAAACATATGTTTGTTTGCTGAGCCTTGCAGCACATCATCCCTCTGACTGTATCCAATCAGAATGAGTCGCATTTTGCGATCTACCTAATGAAAATTAGCTAGGTAGGTGGGATTGCGACCCATCCAAATCTGAATTTTACCAACTGACCTATTACTACATAAATCAGTTCGCAAAGTGCGACCATTTTCTTGCAACCAGTGTAACAATACATCTGGTCCACTGTGACTAATCTAGTGGGATAATGGTCAGACACGTGTGAAACTAAATCTCTAGAAACCATCCAACATAAAGTGTATGCACCAGTGCTTAATTTGGGAAAAAGTAAGTGCCGGGCCCTCGTCAGGTGGCCACGACAGCTTGCACCGGGCTTTTGCTCCTGTTAGCGCAGCCTATGACAGAACCAACACAGCTGCTAACCATGAAACTCTACAAGTTTGCCAATTCAGAATATTCCAGGCCCAAAAGCTGTAGGAATGCTTAGAAGGCAGGTAATACCCCTTTTAATGTATATTGAATTAATAACCAACTGTTTTTGTGCTAGTCTCTACATTAGATAAACAGCACCACTGTGTGGCAGACTGTCCTAGCGCGGTGTTGACAGTTAAGTGCTGGTGCCGAGCACCGGAAACCATCTGCTCAAATTAAGTACTGGTATGCGCCATGTTGTTGTCTCATAGAAGCAATTTTCTCAACTTTATAACTGGTATTTTCACTAATTCTAGTAGAATTCGGGCTAATCCATTTACAGAGGACACTGAAAAGCAATTGAGATGGAGAGCCAATGTGAACATCATGTCCAACAGAATGACTTTTCAAACCCCATTAATCCATTGAAGACCCACTCACAGTGCAATGTTGCAGAGCTTTGATGTGCTATTGACAGGAATGTGTAACTGACCATCAAGAGAAGCATATGACATTAGTCAGTCCTCATTTTTATCTTCCAGCCAATGAAACAAAGAGGAAGTAAAGCATTTTGGGCTTGATGATCAAATTCCTGGCGGTTAAGAGTAGTCTGTGCCATCGAGTGTTGATATTAGAATCTGGTTGGCCGGTGTTCATTGACCCAAGCACCTGCTGTTGCATTGTTTTTTGAGGGAAATGTTCCTGTAATGCTTCATCTGCTATGCTGTTTGCCATTAGATGCTTTCAGAAAAAGGGATGGATTCAAGTGTGCTGTATTGTTGTCAGACTTATTGCCAGTGCAGCTAGGACATGGAACAGGAGTTGGAGGTCAGTCCTAGTTATTTTGGAAAAGTCATGTTCGAAGTCTTTGTTGTGATCAGCTGGTTATCTTTACATGTGTCTCACCACATTGTAACACGTTGTGTTTGTTTCAAAGTGGAGTGGTGCCAAGTTATTTTGACAGAACACTGATGTAAATGCATGAAGTAACCAGGAATGCCTTATTTTCCCAGCACTGTCTGCTTTGTGTCTTTTGACAGGTGCCATGGATCCTCGCTGCAAACTAATTGTGTTCATGGGTAAGACGGACCCCCGCGCCCCGCGCCACAAGCAGCAGACGATGGTCCTCGTCCCGATGGACACAGCCGGGATTAAGGTTATCCGCCCTCTCACTGTCTTCGGAGCAGAAGACGCGCCAGGTAGCAAGGATTAAAGAGCTTTATTTTCAAAGTCCTTTATTTCAGCTGGAGGACACTGAAAGAAGATATCAGTTCAATGTGCAGCTTGTACTGAACATGCAAGCAAGGTGGAAGCACCTGAGGCAGAAACAGTTCCATAATGTAAACCAGCAATATTTACCTAGTAGCTATAAGATTATTTGTTTTTAATAATAAAGTCACAGCAAACATTGTAATAGTCACTCTCGAATCCTGAAGAAAACCTTTGATCTGAAATGCCATGCAGATTGGTCAAGGTGCGAGAACAGTACTCTTGTCTACTGAACCTTCTACACAAATACACAGATATGAGAAAACAAAAAACACACAAATAATAAGTGCTTTGGGGTGCGTTGGGTCAATGATAAGCTGTTTTTTGGTGCTGATAAGATGTTGTTACCCAACTTAACGGTGTTCAGTGATAGTCATTGTCTACCTCTGGTGAATGAAAGGCTGAGTGGGCACACCCAGCATAGCTTTAAACACTGGCTTCTGCCGTGGATTTATTAGTCCAGTGACCCTTAGATCAAAGCTTCCCCTAACCTGGCAGGCAGATCGTCCTTGCCTTTATTCAATACCTTTACCTGGTTTCGTGATTTGTTGCGCTCAAAGTAAAACCGAAGCACTAGGAATATCATCAAGCAGTTGCAAGAGTGGTTTGTGTATATGGACGATTTGAAACTTCCCTACAAATATTCTCTTGCTTTGAATAGTTTTATACAGCGCGAGCTCGACCTAAAGGTATCGGAGCGATTTACATGAGCACCAGTTACATTACACAAGACCCATTCATTTTGTTAGGCACAGGGAAATTAGGTGATTCGCCTTGAGCGTCCCTGCCGAGACTCGAACCCTGTTCCCCAGCTTAGATGTCGACCCTATAGCCGTCAGAAATCTGCGGACTATTTTGCAGGTGCAGGGTGTGCTCAGTTCAGATTCATAATTTCAAATCCCGCAGAGATTGATTGAGTTCTGTAGTGTGCTTATAAAAAAGCATTTCACATTTCAAGTACAATATATATATATATATATATATATATATATATATATATGCAAGCTCCAGGATGTGTCCATCAGTTGGGTTAGCACTCGACCAACAGCAGCAGAGAGTCGGACTCTCTTTAAGGTACAGGCGGTTGCCGCTTGAATCACTCCGTGCAGGTGTGCCTGACGCGTTTCGAAAGCTCCTCAGCTTTCTCTTCAGAGGCTTTCACGGAGATTCGCGCTCCCAATTTCAACAATGCACGCCCTCCAATGGGAAGATGATGTTGGCTGAGCATTGTGGGAGCGGTAGTTCTTAAAGATGCAGATATGGACTCAGGCAGGGGGGTCCGTCTTGAATCCCTGCTGTTACCCCACATATTCGAAGAGGTGTCTTCTCCTCGTGTGGTCCCCTTTCTTTCGGGGAGGTGCACAACCCCGCGGCAGGACGGCCGCGTAAATATGCAAGCTCCAGGATGTGTCCATCAGTTGGGTTAGCACTCGACCAACAGCAGCAGAGAGTCGGACTCTCTTTAAGGTACAGGCGGTTGCCGCTTGAATCACTCCGTGCAGGTGTGCCTGACGCGTTTCGAAAGCTCCTCAGCTTTCTCTTCAGAGGCTTTCACGGAGATTCGCGCTCCCAATTTCAACAATGCACGCCCTCCAATGGGAAGATGATGTTGGCTGAGCATTGTGGGAGCGGTAGTTCTTAAAGATGCAGATATGGACTCAGGCAGGGGGGTCCGTCTTGAATCCCTGCTGTTACCCCACATATTCGAAGAGGTGTCTTCTCCTCGTGTGGTCCCCTTTCTTTCGGGGAGGTGCACAACCCCGCGGCAGGACGGCCGCGTAAATATGCAAGCTCCAGGATGTGTCCATCAGTTGGGTTAGCACTCGACCAACAGCAGCAGAGAGTCGGACTCTCTTTAAGGTACAGGCGGGGTTGTGCACCTCCCCGAAAGAAAGGGGACCACACGAGGAGAAGACACCTCTTCGAATATGTGGGGTAACAGCATATCTGCATCTTTAAGAACTACCGCTCCCACAATGCTCAGCCAACGTCATCTTCCCATTGGAGGGCGTGCATTGTTGAAATTGGGAGCGCGAATCTCCGTGAAAGCCTCTGAAGAGAAAGCTGAGGAGCTTTCGAAACGCGTCAGGCACACCTGCACGGAGTGATTCAAGCGGCAACCGCCTGTACCTTAAAGAGAGTCCGACTCTCTGCTGCTGTTGGTCGAGTGCTAACCAAACTGATGGACACATCCTGGAGCTTGCATATATATATATATATATTCACTGAAAAAACCATAGGTTTCACACCAGTTATAGTTAGGTGGAAATTGTACTCGCATAAAACCATTGAAATTCCCACGTTATAGTTAGTTGGACTCACTATAACTTGCGCGTGCAATGCACTGCTGATGACGTCACATATTACATCACTCATGACATGGTCAGTGACATCACTCATGACATCACTGATAACATCTCAAATGACATCACTGATGACAACATCCTTGTGACAAAGTGGCAGACCTCCTATCAGCATAAAATAACCTTTGACACACACATTCAAAAATAGAAACTAACATTTTCTTAAAAAAGGAGAAACCAATACCAATTACAACAAGTTATTAGGTAATTCCAACATCTACATACACATCCACTCATTCACCAACAGTTCTATATAGTCACTCATGCATGTACTTACTCATCATATGTACTCATACACCTATACATCCTGTTACACACTAATACTCATCCATATAGTTACTCACACACAAATTCACACATGCAAATAAACTAACAAAAAACCATTTACTTGATTATACTGCTATATACACACCACTACACATACTTCTACAGAAACGAAACATATTTACTCTCTTAAACAATCAATTATAAAAACACATACTCACTAACCCACCCATACACACAATCATCCACCCATACAGTCTTGCACACATTCTGTCTTCAAAATACATACAAATAGTGAGTCACTCATTCATGCATCTGTGCTCTAAGTAATATCCCCCACCGAACCATACAGACACTGATGCTGATACTCAAAAAAACAACTAATAACCCATATACACACTCATGTAGCTACTCACCAACCCATGCAGCCACTTATACACAAAGTGAGTCACAGATACAGATATTTAAATATTTAAACATTACTCGCTAATATATGTATTCACTAAGATACATTTAATAAGTCAGTTAACCAATCAATTTTACACAAAAAAAATCCATTTAGACATTTAATTACCCATTTATTCTTCCATCAACCTTTAGATATACATATATAAAAAATATTTATTTTTCAGAAAGATACACATTCACTGGATGATGTCATCAGTGATGTCATTTGAGATGTCATCAGTGATGTCATAAGTGATGTCACTGACCATGTCATGAGTGATGTAATATGTGACGTCATCAGCAGTGCATTGCACGCGCAAGTTATAGTGAGTCCAACTAACTAGAACGTGGGAATTTCAATGGTTTTATGCGAGTAAAATTTCCACCTAACTATAACTGGTGTGAAACCTATGGTTTTTTCAGTGAATTTAATAGGTTTTTTAAATGCTAATTCCTAACTATAACTGGTGTGAAACCTATGGTTTTTTCAGTGAATATATATATATATATATATATATATATATATATATATATATATATATATATATATATATATATATATATATAATTTCTATGGTAAAATGAAACCCCTCATTTTGTTCCTTTTCAAATTAAATGTATTAAGTTTTACCACTCTATTCCAATCAAGATGACTTCAGGTGTGCCAGACTTTTGTCATAAGTAAGACTGTTAGCCTTCTAGTTGTTCTTTAGAACACTCTGGGACATTCTGTCATTGGGCTATAGTTGGGCTACATCTGGCTGATATTTGGGCTACATTTGGGCTCTTTTGTCTCTGGTGGCCATCTTGGGAGACTGCATATCAGAATTTTTTTAATGAAATATAAGAGGATTTGAGAAGTCACTCAAAATGTGCCCTAATTTTTCTTTCTTCGGCACTAATCATAATTTCTATGGCAAAATGAACCCCCTCATTTGTTCCTTTGCAAATTAAATGTTTTAAGTGTTAACACTTTATTCTAATCAAGATGACTTCAGGTGTGCCATACTTTTGTCATAAGTAAGGCTGTTAGCGCTCTAGTTGTTCTTTAGAACACTCTGGGACATTCTGTCATTGGGCTATAGTTGGGCTACATCTGGCTGATATTTGGGCTACATTTGTTTTTTTTTGTCTCTGGTGGGCTACATTGGGCTACATTGGGCTACATTTGGGCTCTAACATATATATATATAGCCCAATATATATTTTTTCAAAGTTCATTTTCGTAAAAACCACTGGAGCACATATTTTGAGAAATAGCAAAGGCACATCGGGCTACCAGTCCCTACAATTTTGCCATGTTTGGTGGAAATCCATTCAGCCGTTCGGGCTAAAAGTGAGGTCGACCGCCCTATGGAAATTAACATGGTGAAAACATGTTTTGGGACCCCCCTTTTATCTCGGCCCCCGCTTGACGAATCCCCCCGAAACTTTCCGGGAAGGACCGGAGCTCCGCCAGGCAAATTTGAGGAAATTTTCAGGCAGATTCGTCAACCGGCGCTAAAGTTATTCACAATAGAATTTTGAGATTTTGCATTGAAAAAAATCCTAACTATAACCACCTACTGACGACGATATATATTCTCCCAAACACCTTCCCAGGGATAGGAAAGTAAGTAGCCGCACACCACGATGGAGCTTGCATCTGTTTATTTAAAGGCAGTACAGTCAACCTAACATGTTTCGTACGTTCTTTGTGAACTTTTTCAAAGGGTTTACGCCGCTGCCATTCAAACCAGGTATGGCAAGAAACTACATCACTTCCTTTTTTTTATTGATTGTTCAGTGGGCGTTACACTCCCTCGCTAAGTTTTGTGGTCAATGTAGTTTCTTGTATAATTATTTCTTACCCTCCTGTGGGTTTGTGTCTCATACCTGTCTTGATGCAAAGTCCATTGTGTCCCCGACAATCCATTTTCAAGATTCTCCGGGAACCAATACCAAAGGCAGTCTTCGGCGGCACCCGCCTGACCTGTTGCTTGCGCATTCCCAAACTGCGGTTCAATTTCGGGCAGGCTGTGGCGCTCTTGTGGCAGTGCGTCGCATACGGCTGAACCACACTGTTTAATATTCTCCCAAACACCTTCCCAGGGATAGGAAAGTAAGTAGCCGCACACCACGATGGAGCTTGCATCTGTTTATTTAAAGGCAGTACAGTCAACCTAACATGTTCCGTACGTTCTTTGTGAACTTTTTCAAAGGGTTTACGCCGCTGCCATTCAAACCAGGTATGGCAAGAAACTACATCACTTCCTTTTTTTTATTGATTGTTCAGTGGGCGTTGCACTCCCTCGCTAAGTTTTGTGGTCAATGTAGTTTCTTGTATAATTATTTCTTACCCTCCAGTGGGTTTGTGTCTCATACCTGTCTTGATGCAAAGTCCATAGTGTTCCCGACAATCCATTTTCACGATTCTCCGGGAACCAATACCAAAGGCAGTCTTCGGCGGCACCTGCCTGACCTGTTGCTTGCGCATTCCCAAACTGCGGTTCAATTTCGGGCAGGCTGTGGCGCTCTTGTGGCAGTGCGTCGCATACGGCTGAACCACGCCGTTTAATATTCTCCCAAACACCTTCCCAGGGATAGGAACGTAAGTAGCCGCACACCACGATGGAGCTTGCATCTGTTTATTTAAAGGCAGTACAGTCAATACATTTACATTTTTCTTTTACACTACAGCAAAAACCGCTGAAATTTGAAATGAAGATAGAGCAGTACTCCGAATATACTGTTTTTGTGGTGCAAAGGTATTTAGTAGTTTGAGATATGTGTTTCAAGACTGCGTTGTGTGGGCTTTAATTTTTTTTTCTTTTCTTTGGAATGTCAATTAAATGAAAAAAATGTAATGCACTAGAAATAATAGAATCTGATTGTCCAAGGGACCATTTTCTGCCATCAATCTCATCTGTGTTACATTAAGCGTCATTTTGCATCTGTGGTGTTTAAGAGCTGCAGACTTTGTTTCAGATGATGAATCCTTTGGTGCTGCTGAGAGGCTGGGTGCGGGGCCGAAGGATAACCTGTGAATCTAGATTTTGCTAAGCTGGGCCAGAAGCCATGCACAGTTTGCTCTGGACACAGGGTGCAGGATACAATCTGTGGACAGAAGTGTTGGACACACTCACAGGCCTGACTCCCCTCTGCCGTTTACTCCTTTACCTTGCCTACCACCTCTCCTTACCTCTCTGTTGTGCTCTTATTCATAGGGATTGTCTGTTAATTCTTCACTGATTACCTGACAAAATGCCTCTCTTTCTGGAAGGAGCAGCATCCAAGGAGAGTGCATAAGCAAGCAGGCTATGTGAGGGCTCTGTTAAGTATGTGTATGCTTCCCAACGTGTGTGCTGTGTACCTTGAACGGTTTTCATGAGAACTACACTCCTTCCTAGACATTTGGACACCCTCAGCTTCCCCTTCTCTCCTTGGCAGGTCCCTCCTCTTAATCTGCCAGGTGATCCTAAACCAGGAGGTAATGTGTGCTCCGGTATTATGGTGGCACACCGACTATTTAACCTTTTTCTCCCCGGTGACTGTGATGGTCCTTAAGCCTGCCCAACACTCAGATGAGCAGAGCATTCCTACAGCAGACATGGCTTCACCAAACACTGGCCTCAGTTGTAGTCATCTTTAGGTTTCTGGCAGGGAAAGATTACTTTCGGTTAGGAGTTTCGTCGGCATCACCATACTCTTTACACTGGAATTACACTGATTGAATTGAGCACCACCCTGGGATTCATTTTGTGGTACTCCAGCCAGAGAGTTCTGCCAGTCAGGATCAGAAATCATCTGACCCTTATGGTAAGTTCTTACTAGACACTTGCATCGAAGAGTATCAGTAGTGCAGGTACATACTATGCTATTCACTCAACTGTGCCTCTACAGCAGGCTCCAGCGAAACATGGCTATCTTCACAGGTCAATAAGACAGTTAAGCTTCTGTTTTAAAACATGCCATTAAATATACAGCAATTTCATAACTCTCCTTTGTCTACTGTGCTTTCATGTTGTAGCTGGTCATGGAGAAGTCATGTTTGAAAATGTTCGTGTACCTAAAGAAAATGTCCTGCTCGGATGTGGCAGAGGGTTTGAAATTGCACAAGGAAGATTGGGGCCAGGAAGAATACATCACTGTATGAGACTTATTGGGTTCTCAGAGAGATCTTTGCAGCTCATGAAGGAGCGAGTGAGTATTTTTGAAGTTCTCATCCGCATGTTATTATGTTTATTTGCCGTGAAATGCAGTACATCTTTCAACCACCCAGATAAATGCATCGGTGTAAACCACATTGCAGCCCAGATTTACGGACACGTTGCACCACGTTCGTCAAGAAAATCCAGTGCAAAGTGTTGTAGCCGGATCCACTTACCAACGCAAATTATGATTTGCATTGGAAAGTTGCCTAAAGTTACGCAGCATAGGGGTATGCTATTTTGCATCAAAAGGGTGTTCTAGGGTGGTACATGGGCGTTCCCATGCAACAACCCATAGGTTTTAATAAAAAATTCCTATCGACTAACCTTTGTAGACTAGGATTTGCTTCAGATAAATACACTTCCCTGCGGCAGGTGTAAAAGTGGATAACGTTTTCAAAGTCTACCCATTTTTCCAACTTTAAATGCATATTGCACTGTACAGCACACATACAAAGTGGGAAAAGTATGAAAGCATAACTTTTGTACTGGATGCTTCCCTTTCCAGTACCAAACCTATATGTGACAGAACACACACAGTCTTGCACATAATACAAGGGTTTGTCAGTTGAGGCAGAGAAAAACAGTGCCAATTTTAGTTGCTGTGCTATATTGTGCCAAAACATGATAAATCTTACCCTACATTTACAGATAGAGCCTTGTAACTGCAGATTCCTCACTTTTGAATATTCCCCAGGTGTCTGACTGAAACCGAAAAATCTTTAGTACCTCTGCACGCTGGTAGGTGGTGTCAATAACTCTGCATCAACTGCATTGAAGGTGACGTCACGGTGGTCATTTAAGAATGTGTGTCAGTTGCTTTCTGCGCCAACCGTGCATTCGAAGAGCTACCTCAATCACTTTTTGAACACTTAAAAAACAAAAACTTTTTGAGCACCCTTTTTTTGACCAAATTGCTCCCAGTGTGCTTGGGACACATTCCCTACAAAACCTACTTGGATTAAGCCTTGTGGGGGATGCAACAGGCAGATGTCTGTGTTTAAACCCCTCTTGGTCTGTTATGCAGCAGAAGGCGGCTCTTTGTCGTTCTTGGTCGTCCTGCTAGGGCTGTTCTCTGCTGTTCTTGGTCATCCTGTCGGACTATTCTCCCAGCTATTCTCGTGGATGGTCATTTTCACGCTCTAAGACCTCTTCCTCTGAGTTGTGTAAGTCAAAGGAGTAGAAGAAAAAGAAGTTGAAGCGTTCTTCAGCTTTCCCCTCCAAACAGTATGCTACTAGGTCCCGCTCCCACGCTCCTCCTGCGGAGATGGCGCCAGGATCAGCTCTGCGCTACCCAGAGTACAGCTGAGCGACGCCTATTCAACTAAATGAATTTTACGGCACCATGTTTGCCATATTTGGCTCACTGACTCCTTCTGGCATGCCTTCAGGCCCCATCGTGCCACAAGTGCCGAGGTGAGTTACACCTAGCAGGGTCTGCCCCAATGCCAGCTGGGCTCACTGGATCCGTCCCCGTGGAGGTCCATGCCATCCTTAACCAAGACTTCATATATTGTTGGAATGAAGCAGCAAAGTTCACCATCGGGTGCGGACTGAACCCAACAGACTTTGTAGACAAAGCCGTGGCCTCCATGGTGGGCACTCATCAAAATCCCTAGTTGTGGTCCACTGGGATGTCCAGACTTCCCTGATTGATATGCCCTTTGATGGCTCCTGCCTATTTGGCAACTAAGGTGACATAGCGCTTGAGATCTTTTGAGAGAACAGGGTCACCATTTGATCACTCAGGCTTTCTCTATTGGCCCGATCTGAGCTGTAATCCTACCGCCCCGTCTGCAGACTTGGTAAGGGCACCTCTGGACTTCTCTAATGTGACCCTACCTTCTGGTACAGCAACCTGCCCATTCCTTTCGTGAATGAAGTCACACACTACAATGAGAACGCAGGAGCTAGGCACAGGGAGCTGTCCTGTCCCCCACCTCTTTCGTAGACAAAACCTCAAAGCCCCTTTAGGACACCCCCTATGCAACACAGCCATCTAATTGGCGGCAGGTTCAGCACCACATGCCCCCAATGGTCTTCAGTTACATCTGAATATTGGGTACTTCAGAAAGTGCAGAAGGATTATGACCTCCTATTTGTGGACACCCCTCCGCCTTTGCCACCATTCCATGGACTGCTGACAAAGGACCTACTTTCCTTGCTCTGTCAGGAAGTGGAGGATCTTTTGGCCAAAAGAACCATTTCGACCAGCGCCTTTTCTGTGGAAAGAGAAATTTAAAATGCTCACCCTGGCTCAGGTCTTGTCTGACCTGGACTCTGGAGACTTGATGGTAGTGCTGGATTTGCAGGATGCTTATTTTTACATTCCCGTCCTGCGAGCCCACCAGCGTTACCTGTGGTTCATAATAGGCCACAAGCAACTTTAGTTCGCTGTGCTCAACTTCGGCATCACCGATGCCCCTCAGGTGTTCACAAGAGTGATGGTGGTAGTTGTGCTCCTCTTTAAAGGTCTGGGGTTCCATTCCTCCCCTACCTTGATGACTTACTGCTGAAGGAAGACTTGTCTCAGGCAGTATTCACCCACTTGCAGACAACAGCAATCCTCTTGCACTCACTGGGATTCTCTAACAACATTTTGAAGTCACACCTTACTTCTTCTCAGGAGCCACTTTCGATGTGGTGCTGTTATGTTCCTGCCCTCCGTAATGAAGAGTCCAGGATACTCAGGCTATGCTCCTGATGTTTTGGTCTCAATCCTGAATTTCAGTGAGACTGACTCTAAGGCTGCTAAGTCTGATGGCCTCTGGATCCTGCTGGTAAAGCATATCCAAATGGCATACGTGGGCTCTGCAGTGGGATCTGAAGTCCCAGTGAGCACAGCACCAGGGGAGTCTCTTCGATCTGTTGAAGACATCAAAGGAGATTGCAAAAGAACTGCAGTGGTGGCTGACGACCTGCTATTGGGTCAGCAGCAGACCTCTTTCTCTCTTGCCATGGGGACCTGGCAGTGGTGACTGATTCATCACTTCTGGGTTGGGGTGGCCATCCGGGAGAGGTGGAGATCAGAGGACTCAGAACTCTGGTTGAATCTCGGCTGCATGTCAGTCTAAAGCAGCGGAGAGTGATTCACTTAGTATTGAAAGCCTTCCTTCTATCCATCAGAGTCTGGGTCAGGTGTTCATGTACTACACCAGCACCATGTGGTAGTACAACAAACAGGGAGGGGATAGGTCGTGTACTCTGTGCCAGGAGGCTCTGGACATTTTTCTGATGGTACAACACCTGGCAGGCTCCGTGAACACCAGGTGGGACAAACTCAACCCTCGATGCTTTGCGGATCATGAATGGAGACTGCACCCAGAGGTGGCGCAAGGTCTCCTACGAGAATGGGGAGAATCTTGTCTCTATCTGTTCTTCACCACAGGGAGCGCAGAATGTCAACACTTCTGTGCTTTGGAGTTCTAAAAGCGGCTCTCACTTGGAGATGAATTTCATTTGGAATAGAACACTGGACTCTTGTACGCCTTTCTGCCAGTACCACTTCACTCCGAGTTCTCAAGAATATCCGGACCAACCAGGCCCATATCATCCTAGTGGCTCTGGATTGGGCTTGAAGAGTATGGTATCATGAACTCCTGAGCATGAGCACCAGTCCTCCGATTAGGTTGCCTCTTCGGAAGGATCTCCTGTCACAGCAGCAGGCCAGGATCCTGCACTGGAACCTGCGCACACTCCACCTTCATGCATGGAGATTGAGCAGTTTCGAGAAGTACTATCTGGCGGCGCAGCTCCAGACCTTCGCCCAGGAGATCGCCAGGGAATTCAGGGGCCCGGAAGACGGTAGAGGGACGGGTATGGCCAGGCATGTTCTCTCCTTTATAGCGCTGCGACAACGCTTGGTCCTGCGGGACTTGTCGATGGAGGAGCGGACTATCCGACTGTGTTGGAATCGGGCTCACGCCAGAGGCCAACTAAGAACACCATATGCGCCTGAAATACCGTTGGGGATGCTGACGGCCCTCCCCCACGGAGGGGATTGGTCACGATTGGCGGCCTGGGAGGATTCCGGTTTACAGCTCGTCGGTGATCTGTACGAGGACGGAGCGCTCCTGTCCTTTCAGGATCTCATTGACCGCTTCGGGATCTCCCGGGGCGACTTTCTGCTGCACTCGGCCATTGTGCGAGCGATCCAGGCACACTGGCAGAACGGGCTGGAGGAACCCCACTTGTCTCAGGTGTGCCAGTACGTAATGATGTCGGCGGGCACGGTGAAGGCGGTCACTTGCCTCTACGGCAGGTTGATTGCCGAGGGATTGGCTCCTCTCACCACATTGAGGACCCGCTGGGAGGAGGACATTGGTAGGGAGATCCCGGAGACGACCTGGGCCCAGTTGGTGAGACGTGCCTGGAAGGGCACACGTAGCGCCCGTTTCCAACTGGTCCACTATTATGTTCTCCATAGAGCGTACCTGACCCCGGTGAAGATCAGGCGTTATTTTGCCACGGCTTCAGCGGAATGCCCTAGATGCCCGGCTCAGGAGGCGGACCTCCTACACATGTTATGGGCCTGTCCAGGACTGACGTCCTACTGGCAGGAGGTAGCGACGACTCTGGAGGAGGTGACGGGGAGGCGCTTATCATTCGATGCGGCGGTGGGGCTCTTACACTGGTTCCCCCATACCCCCCGGAATAAAATTTCCAGTAAATTTATCGACCTGGGGCTCCTCCTTGCTAAGCGAGAGGTGACCAGGAACTGGAAGGCACGAGCTGGTCCGGCAGGCAGCAGATGGCACAGTGAGCTTTTGAAATGGGCGGCGGGAGAGAGCGCGCTGAGATATCAGCTGGCTTGGAGGCAGGGTAATGAGAAGGCGCAGGAGGCCGCGTTGGAGTGGGAAATGCTGGTGCAGGCCCTCAGGGATTATTGTGCCCCCAGCGACTCCGAAAGTGAAGAAGCGACTCGCCCCGAGTCCCGATGAACGTCAGCACTGACAGTCCTATTACCTTCCCCGTGGGTCAAATAGTAGATCCTATGTTGATAAGCTCCCTGGCGCTGGTGGTGGGGGGGGGGGGGGGTT
This sequence comes from Lissotriton vulgaris, assembly GCF_964263255.1. NCBI lineage: Eukaryota > Metazoa > Chordata > Amphibia > Caudata > Salamandridae > Lissotriton > Lissotriton vulgaris. The sequence goes on from NC_141699.1 coordinate 170,991,196, forward strand.
TCACAGTTAGTAGGTATTTTGAGGGGGGGGTTTATTTTGGGGGTTTTGGGTTTGTTTGGAAAAGCAGATGACGGACAGTGTATTATCCGGACCAGCTCCAGCATCCTACTGACCCCTGTTGCATTTCGCCGCCCGACCCCAGGGTTGTGGGCCGGTTGGCTGTGTACAGACTTTACGGAGGGGGGCCAGAGGGCTTTATTCTGTATATGTTGCTTATAATACAATGCTGGTCGCTACTGTACTGATTTACTGATTCCTGCAATAAAAATATATTTAAAAAAAAAAAAAAAAAAAAAAATGGAGATTGAGCAGCAGCAGTTGAGCATTTTCAATGTTCCTTCCGAGGTCTGTGATGTCATCGTGGCAGCCAGCGTCCCTCCACCAAACTGTGTATGCCTGCAGTTGGGATAGGTTTGTGGGCTGGTGCTCATCACATCGCCTTTCTGCCCCTCTCTCTGAGGTGTTGCAGTTTGTTTTATCCCAAATCTGGCAGGCCTTGTCCTGGGACCGTTAAGGGTTACTTGCCAGCCATTTTGACTTACCTGCGGTTGCAGGACCAATGTTCCATTACAAGTCATCTGTTGAGACTCATTTCTTGAAAGATTTACAGCACTTTTTTCCTCCTACTTCCTTTGTGATGCCTCAATGGGACCTCTGTCTGGTCCTCACATTTCTGATGTGTTCTCCCTATGAGCCCTTACGGAGCTTTACTCTACATCTCTTGACTAGCAAAATGTTCTTTTTGGTTCTCGGCTAGCAACGCGCGAAGCGCGTTCTCGCCAGAGAACTATTGTCAGCGTTTCAGGCAAAAGTCTCCGGAAAAACGAGACAAGAGCTGTGCACGCGCGCAGCATTGTGAATGGGAGAGCTGGCCACGCGCCGATTTGCTCTTGCGCACGCTCACGACGCCAGCATCTCCTGGTAAGTTTTGTTTTCGCTTTTTCTACTTCCTTGTTCCCGAGCAGTCATTCGTTCCCTGGCATGCCGTTTTCAGTCATCCGTGGCACCCACCGCTCTCCTCAGTAAAATGCACATGGTATGGGGAGAGGAGAAGGAACGAATCCAATCAGTCCTAACACAGTTAATGCTGTTGAAGGGAATTCTGAGGCAAGTAATGAGCCGAGGTGGGAGGCTGAAGGGCTATTGACGCAGGACGAACGATGTGCTGATCATCAGAGTGTAGTTTGCTGATCTGGTGATAACGGTCTATTGGTAAAGTTGAGGCGTTTTGCGATGCTGACGCGTTTTTAGGAGCTGTGGGTACACAAGAGATTGGTGTTCACAATTTCCCAGATGGTGGTGGGGATCAGGGGGCGGGTGCGGTGATGTGCGTTTAGGTTGTTTTTCCATGAATTACTGTTTAATAAAACAACATACTTTTGTAAAAATGAATGAAGAGACTTTTATTCTAACAACTCAGTCCTACTTGACAGCCTGCCATATTTTTTTAAAGTTCATACTTTCCTAATCACTTTCTAAATAAAATACATAGGGCATCCCTGGCAAAACCAAATGCTTGTGACTCTTTCCAACTCTAGTGGTGTCTAAATGTTTCTTAGGGCACAAGCTCCAGGCTGTGCTGGTAACAGAGCGAGATTGGCATTGCAAAGTTACGAGTTACTAAACTGGAGGAGAACAGAGTCACTGAGTGTTTCAGTAGCTGCAGGGTAGTCAGAACACTGGACGGCCAGCTGAGCTCTGGAGACTTCGTTAAGAGTTACTTCTGGGCCTCACAGGGACATGTAGTGAAAGATCAAGGATTTTTTTTGCTTTATGCGCATTAGCCTGTCTAAAACATTTGATATAGTTAAGGAGTTAATAGAACTGGACATAAAAAAAGCGAGGAAATGGGTATCCATTTGAGTCCTCAGCAAATGATGTAGCACTGCACCTCTGGACTGTTCAAATTGGGATAATGAGACGATGGCCAGAAAAATAAAAACCTTTTTTTTAAAAACATTTTTTTATTGAAGATTGTACACAATATGCAGGCCTCTTAGTTTAGTTTAAAGGAGCTTGTAAAGCGCCTGGTGACGCCTCCGGCGTGTCCCCTCTGTACCCCAGAGGTAGCTGCAGGACTTTAAGGCTTCAGAAAATAGAGCACAATCCAATTTTCCACTTAAAGAATCATTCAACAAATACAGAAGTAAGGGTAAACATTGGACTGCCCAAACTCCCCCCTCCTCCAGCCCCGACCCCCCCTCATCCCCCATCGCACGGTCATCATTCTTGTCATTTTTGACATCAAGTCTTCAAGGTTGCCGTTGTTTGACTTTTCATTCTTGGCTTTGGAATCAAATTGAAATTATAAATTATGCTAACATCTTCCTTGGTAGCCGGCTTAACTTCCGTGTTGCCCGTACCACCTCTTTGCACCAGATGTTTGTCTAATTCTTCCAGGTGCAGTCTACCTCCGCCCCTTCCATAAAAAGCTGAAATGTCATATTGTGGGTTCTCATAAGTTCTGTGGGCTAGAAGGAAACAGCGGTTGCTAATTGCGTACGGTTGCATAGTCCAGATTTCACCACGGACTTTATATTTGCTTCAGTCTAGTGGCAATAAAGCTAGTTCAACAGCCGTCAGAAACCATTGTGTGACACCTAGGTGGTTATCCTCAGAGTAGCTTACTCATGAACAGTTAAAACCAGGGGTGTGGGATTTTATGAAATACCTGCTTGTGCAAGAGACGGAATGTTCAGAAATCTGCTTTTCTGTAAACAAAAAAAGTCCACTTATCCCTTTTGTTATGACTTCCATATGTCTCAACTACATAACTGATGTGTAGTTGAGACATATGGCAGTGTTCTCATCTATGAGCCCCGATAGCCTTTCTGATTATGCGTGAGGTAACTTTTTTTGAACATTTTATGAATGGATAGCAATTCAGTTATTTAGAGACCTTTCAGACAGTTTACATATAAGGGCTGGAAGCAGGGTTGGAACGTCCTGTGGGTCTGTGCACATCCACAAAATAGCATGTTCAATAGTATTCACCATTTTCTCTCCAGTCTGTTTGCGCCCTGAAAGGGGGTTGGCGCTACCTCACTCTCTCTCTCTGCTAATGCAATATGTCTAATGCAATATATAATACATATGCAAACACTTAAGCTATTGACAATAGAAATGACAATAACATTTACTTAGGGGAAAAAAAAAAAAGAAATGCCAATAGCTCTACCTATTATATTGCCGAGAACATTGCATTGTAAATGCTTGTTTTTAGTGGGTATTACATCAGCTAGAAGGCTCAGAAAGTTTCAAGTTTTGCCAGCCCACCCTCCTTACACCATTGTTTAACCAGACAAATTGGTCCTTCGGACGCATACCTCCTTTCTGCTGAAGGTAGTCTCCCCTTTCATGTCGGCAAGAATGTCACTCTACCCTACCTTTTTAACCCCGCCTCATCCTTACAAGGAAAGGGTCTGCTTGGAGGCCAACGACATGGCGTATCGCCCAGCCACGCTTCAGGAGAAGCGTGGCTCACTCAGGTACGGGCGAGTATCTCGGGTTGGGCGGGGAGGAAGGGTTTTAAACCACCGTAGCCACATCGGCGAGAAACCCAGTCACTCCCCTTCCTGAGCACTACCGGCACAAAGTACCCGGTTACTCTTTTACTTATTTTTGTTTTGGGCACTGTGTGACTCCTCACTACCCTACCCTTGCTCACTGTATATATGGGGACACCCAACTAAAAGAAAGTCTTTGTCTTTTCCTTTCCGCATACTGCGGACTGGCGACTGGCCCTGTGAGCACCCTGGAGAGGAAGAAAAGAGGAAAAACCCTTCTGAGAAGGCGCATATCCCCAGACAAGGAGCAGGAAACCTCGCTACCTTAGTATAGACTCAGTCCAAGGTGGAAAAAACTGTTAAAACCAATAAAATCCGGGTTAACACCACTTAAAGTCTCAGAGATTTTCTCTAACCCGCTAACAGGGTAGTTCAGCAGGTTTTGTGGCTTTGGGAAAAACGTGTCCTTTTGTGTCAGGCTACAGCCACAGCAGCAGCAGCCAAATCTCTTGTACCTGTCCTACAGGAGAAAGGTCAGATGTCATCTGCGGGGTGCTGCACAATTCCAAGTCTCCTCCTCCTCCTCAACTCCTTCAGCTGGTACGATAGGGAAGCAGCTGTAACTCCTCCATCTTAGAGCATTGGAGGTCTAGTACGACAGATCTCTGGGTGTTGACCATCATAGAGAATGGGTATGCCCTACCCTTCCTGGAGTTCTACCCTTCCCGTCCCTCTCCCCAACCCATCCATCAGGGCTTTTGCCAGAAAGAGTATCTTCTGCTTCTCCATCAGGAGGTTCTGACATTGCTGCAAAAGGGTGCAATCCTTCCTGATTCCCAAAAAGGATGGTCGTTTACGACCGATCTTCAACCTCAGGGTTTTTTATTTTTACCTCAAACAGGAAAAATTAAAAATGTTGACCCTGCCGCAGGTTCTTCTTGCGCTGAGAAGGAAGACTGGATGGTGTTGGTCAAGTTACAGGATGCGTATTTTCACATACCTATCCTGGAAGTATCTTCGTTTTACGGTGGGGTCTCAACAATACTAGTTTGCGGTCCTTCCGTTCGGCCTTACTTCTGCACTGCAAGTCTTCACAAAATTGTTATGGCGGTGGTGGCAGCTCATCTCAGAAGGTCGGGGATTCCTGTTTTTCCTCCTTACCTGGATGACTGGCTGCTCAAAGCAAAGTCGCCAGAGATGGTGCTGCATCATTTGCAGGTAACAACACAACTGTTCGAGTTGGGGGTTTTGATAAATGTACCCAAATTCCACCTGGTGCCCTCTCAGCGCAGCCTGTTCATAGAGGCAGTATTGGACACTACTTTGAGTTGTGCCTTCCCACCTGCACAGAGGAATCAAGACATCCAGGCTGTGATTCCACTTTTTCAGAACGGAGTGTCTGTTCCAGTCCTGAAGGTCTGGCACCCGCTCGATCTGTTTGTTTCCTGCATACTGTTGGTCAGCCATGCACACTGGCATATTAGGGACCTCCAGTGGTGCCTCCACAGGCAGTGGTTTCAACACAACCGAGAACTTGAAGAGTTGGTCAGAATCTCCAGAGACACCGCAGCGAAGCTGCTATGGTGGAGTGGTCCAGGTAGCCTGTCACAAGGAAAGCCGTTTCACCCTCCTTCTCCAGTGGCCACAGTGGTAATGGATGCCTCCACTCTAGGGTGGGGAGCCCATCTGGGGGATCTGAAGGTCAAAGGTCTTTGGTCTCCAGAGTAAAGATTGTTTCACATCAATGTTCTGGAATTGCAGGCGATATGTTTGGCTCTCAAGTTCTTCCTCCAATCCCTTCCCGGGCATTCGGTTCAGGTCCTAACGAACAACACTACCACAATGTGGTACATCAACAAACAGGGAGGAGTAGGGTTGTATCTTATCTGCAGAGAGGCTCTGCAACACTGGTCCTGGGCTCAAGACCATCAGATTTGTATAGGCACTAATAATCTGACCGAAGATCTGAATGTGCGTGCGGTCAGTCTAAGTCAGCAGTATTCAGCCGATCACAAGTGGCGTCTCCATCTGTAGGTGGGCCTTCACATTTTCGGGATTTTAGGGTTTCCTCAGTTGGACCTGTTTGCCACTCAGGAACTCGCACTACTCAGCATTCTGCAGTCTCCAGTATCCGACGTGGGGAAAGTTGGAGGACGCGTTTCAGATAGATTGGGGCTCACAGCTTCTTTAAGTATTTCCTCCGTACCCTTGATTCCTCAGGTTCTAAGGAAGGTCCACCAAGACCGGTTCCAAGACATATTGATCGCCCTGGATTGACTATGAAGGTTATGGTACACAGACCTCCTTTGCTTCTCATTGCACCCTCCGCTGCATCCCCCTCTCAGGGCAGACCTCTTCTCGCAGTCGCGGGGGCAGGTTCTACACCCTCACCTCCAGAGCCTACACCTTCATGCCTGAAGTTTGAATGGGGCAATCTGAATTCCTTCTCTCTCCCACTGGATATGGTGGACGTTATATTATCCGCCAGAAGACACTCCACCAAATCCGTCTATTCTGGTAGGTGAACCAAGTTTGTTAAATGGCGAGGTGAGAGATCGATTGAGCCTTTGCCGGCCATTTATCTGATGGTCTCAGTTTCTCTCTCTCCCTAGCGAATTTGGTTCTCATATTCTGGATGGGTTCACCCTTTGAACCATTACATAGTTGTTCCTTAAGGTTTCTAGCGTTTAAAACTATATTTTTGGTTACAATCACTTCCGCTAGGAAGATCATTGAATCGCAGGCTCTTAGTTCCAAGCCTCCTTTAATATCATTCCATGTGAATAAGATGGTTCTTGGGACCAGAGCTGCTTTCCTGCCTAAGGTGGTCACACCTTTCCACTTCAGGTAGTCCATCACCTAACCCACTTTCTATCCTCCCCCTCACCCTTCTAAGGAGGAGGAGAGACTTAATCACCTGGACCCCAAGAGGGTGGTCAGCTTCTAGTTGGACAGAAAAAAGGACTTCAGGTTGGATGATTAACTCTTCATTGAATATGTAAGCAGGATGAAGGGCAAGGCTTTCCACAAGAGAACGCTGTCCAGGTGAATCATCCTGTGTATCAAGATCTGCTACGCCTTGGCCAAGAAGAAGCCTCCTGAAGGTATTTGTGCTCATTCTACCAAAGCTAAGTCTTCTTCTACAGCTTTAGTTAGAGGTGTACCTGTGGTAGACATCTGCAAGGCGGCAACTCGAGCCTCCCTCCACATTTTTGCAAAGCACTATTGTTTGGATCAGGAGGTGAGACGGGACAGCCATTTTGCATGTTCTGTGCTCCAGGATTTTTTGGGATGGGCAGGAAGGCACCCTTTCCCGGGAGCCGGACTGATTGGGGATTCAATTTAAAAGGTGAGAAATCCACAGGCAGTTGTATCCATCAGAAGAACAAGTTACTTACCTTCAGTAACGCTTTTACTGGTGGATACAATATCTGCTTGTGGATTCCTCACTGACCCACCCTCCTCCGCCTGTCTGTTTATACCAAAAAATAATTGATGTGTATTTTATGTGATTTATTGTTGGAATCATGTGATACTTGGCTCTTGGAAATTATTAAGAATTTCCAGATTTGGTTGTGTTTTGTATACTTGTGAATATGTTGTTGGTTCACCCCTCGCCTCGAAAGCACAGAAAAAATGGGTGGAACGGACATCAGCACGCTGACAAGGTCTTCTTATGGCTCCGATGACATCACACGGAGTCGCATGCAGAGCTGTTCCATTGTGATGTCCTCTTTGACGTGGGTGAGCTGAGGAGAAAGGTTTCTGTGGAATGCTGCGCATTGGGGTGATTCTAAAGGTAAGGAATCCACAGGCAGATACTGTATCCACCATAAAAAGCATTATTGAAGGTATGTAAGTTGTTTGTCAGGTCTGTGGAGACGGCACTTTGCCTGTTCAGTCCACCAGGATTTTCTGGTTTGACCCATATTGCAGACCCACCTCCTGGGAGGTATTGGTGGAGTATCTATTCTAAGGTGATGAATCTGCAGTTAGAAGGTCTCTCTTAGAAGAACAAGTTACTTACCTTCATTAGCGCTTTTTCTGCTGGACTCTGTCTAACCACAGATTCCTCAATTAATCTCCCCTCCTCTCTGCTTAGCGAACTGGGCCCTTCACCCTAAAGATCCCATTACCTACTACACACTGGTCTAAACATTGTTTTTTACACAGCTCTGAGTTTTTGGCTTTGAAGTAGTCACAAAAGAAACTGTCAGCGCGTCGGGTGGTGCTTATGTGGGTACCACAACTTCACTTCCAATGCGGCTGACGAGACCACCTACCGGCAAGCAGGCGTACTGCTCTAGATGTATTTTTTATTCTAAGGTGTGAAATCTAAGGTGAGGAATGTGTGGTTAGATAGTGTCTACCAGAAAAAGTGCTACCAAAGGTAAGTAACGTATCCTGTTCTTTTATATTAGGTTTACATTATGAGATTTTCACTGTCTGTGGTAACATTTAACTGTAGTTGACTGTGGTAGGAGGATGCTAAAGCATTAGAAATTATGGAAATACGGTGTAAAAGTGTAATTGTGGTGATCCTTGCTCCCAACACTCCTTGAAGCGCACTTCACAATACTAGTTATCCCCAATTGTCACTTTTTAGGTCTCGGTTTTAGGTTTTGTCACAGACCGTTGTGAGCCATGCTGATACTTACATTGGCCTTTGAAAAAGCCTAATACTTACCATTGGTTAGTTTTTTTTTTTTTTTTTTTTTTGAAAACCTTTATTATACCTTCACATCTTTACACAGCATGTCGCCTACAACCCCGAAGGGCCGGCCGCTAATCTTGAGTGTCATATCGGAACGACAGCCTTAGGTACATACAGTGCAAATGCTGAAGAAGTCATACCAGTAAGGGTCGCCGGAAGAGGTAATGAAGGACAGAAGCAAATGTTCTATACAGGGTAGATGAGGTTCTCGTTTTCTATTTTTTGGAACTAACTAAAAGAACAATCGAACATCGGGAAATCACTGTGCGATCATTGACTACGTACATTGCTAGATAGATGCGAGAATATACCTAGATTAAGACAATGCCATTTTCATCCTGGAAATAACGTAGGGCGTAAAGAAAACACCACCTCCCCCAATCTCTCCTGAGGGACCCCACCCCACAGCCAACCACCCTCACTCCACCCCATCATCCTCATCCGAGTCCATTGGGTCATCCTATGGCAGCGGGTCGCAGATGTCACCCCGGTAGGTGTTCCGCGGGGACCAGACCTTGTTCCACTTGCCAGGACAGGCCCGGTTGAGGTATACCGCCCTTTCTGTAACCATCGTTCTGTCCATGTTTGTGCACCACTGTGATGTTGTCGGGAGGTCCGCCACCCCCCAACGCTGCGCAATGTCTCGCTTTGCTACCATCATTCCCAGTGTCACCCAAAGGCGGCCGTACCGGGACAAATCTGTTGGTTCCCACACATTAAGGAGGCACCGTCGTGGCTCCGGTAGCACCGAGACCTCCAGCACCTGAGATATAGTACGCAGGACTTGACGCCAATAGTTGTGTATGCGTGGGCAATCCCAGAATGTATGGAAGAAGGTGCCCTCCTCCCCGCAGCCTCGCAAGCAAAAGGGGTCTGGGGTTCGGTGTATGCGGTGTAGCAGTGTTCTAGTGTAGTATGTTCTATGGAGGACTTTGAGCTGAACTAGCCTCATTCTGGCCGATATGCCCGCTTCCTTTGGGGAAGCCAGTGCCTCGTTCCACTCATGCTCGTCAAGCGCGCCCACCTCTTGCTCCCATTTTCCCTTGAGGGGCAGCAGCGGATCTGGGGAGTTATTAAGGAGCTTCCGGTTTGTGAGGGAGGTCGCCTTCTCAACCATATAGTCTGTCAGGAGGCGATCCTCCAGCGGGGAGGACTCCGAAAGAGTCGAACCAGCCGGGATGGCCGAAAGTAAGGCGTGGCGGATTTCTACATATCGGTATGTCTCGTGTGGTCCCAGATCATAAAGCTCTTTCAAACGGGCGAAGGTGATGACATCCCCTCGCTCCCACATATCCCCCACCGTGGAGATTCCGATGGCGTCCCATCGGGAGAACCCCTTACTGAACCGAAGATTGCCCAGGGCACGCGCGTCCCAGAGTGGAGTAAGTTTAGTGAGCGTGCCTTTCCATCCCAGTGCAGCGGTGGCTGCATGCCAAGTGGCGACGGTGAGCCTAGTGGGGCCTACAAGTGGTCTAAGCTTCCTCCGATCATAAAGTGGGGCTAGTATGTTATTGGTGCCTAACTGAGCCCTGTCTGCTTGGAACGCCGGGTCGGATTGCGGTGCATGTAGCCATTGGTTAATGGGCCTGAGTTGCGCTGCCCAATAATATAGATGCAAGTTCGGGAGTGCAATGCCACCCTCGTACCAGCTTCTGCAGAGTTTGGCTTGGGCTATGCACGCAGGGCGATTGCCCATAACAATCCGGAGACTACTGCTGCAACCTTCCTGAAGTATCCTGTTGTCACCGGGAATGGAGTGTTGTCCAGGATGTACAGGAAACGGGGTAGGGACTTCATTTTAAACAAAGCAGCTCTCCCCAGCATCGTTAACGGCAACCCCGCCCAGAAGCCTGCGTCTTGTTTGAGGCGATCCAGTGGTGGCAAGAGGTTCAGCCTCATATATTCGGAAGGGTCTTTCGTGATGTGGATGCCTAAAAATTTAAATGAGGAACCGGCCAGCCGTAGAGGGCAGTCCGGACCAAGCGTTGGGGGGGTCCCCTGTCAGCACATATAACTCTGACTTGTTCCAGTTGATGGTGTAGCCTGAAACTTCGCCGTGGCCGTTACAGAGATGCAAAAGAGCTGGTACACCATGCTCGGGATCTGTTAGGTACACCAGCATGTCGTCCGCATAGAAAGATATGCGGTCCTCCCACCCCTCCCTCCATTGAATCCCCTTAAGTAGGGGGGTAGTTCTGATGCGAATAGCCAGAGGTTCAAGGGAGAGTGCGAAGAGCAGGGGGGAAAGAGGGCAGCCCTGCCGGGTGCCACGGCCAAGCGGAAACGTGCGTGATATGTGGCCGTTCGCCACCACGTGTGCCACTGGCGCTGTGTAAAGTAACTTTATCCACGAGATGAAGTTTGGGCCAAATCCCATGTGCGAAAGGAGTTCAAAGAGGTAGGCCCACTCCACCAAGTCAAAGGCCATCTTTGCGTCCAATGCCAGTATAGCTGCGCTATCGCCAATGCAGTCCGCCCTCGCCAGCACCCCGTGCACCCTTCTAAGGTTAAGCGCGGTGTTTCTGTGGGGCATGAATCCTGACTGGTCCGGGTGGATAAGGTCGGACAGGTGTGGCATTAGACGGTTAGCCAGGAGTTTTGCTAAGATTTTACTTTCCGCATTAAGCAGAGAGATAGGGCGGTAGGATGAGCATTCCTCTGGGGGTTTACCGGGCTTAGGGATAGCCACAATTGTGGCCGTCCGTTGGTCCAGCGGGAGCATCCCCTTTTCTCGACATTCCACATACATTTTAAGTAGGTGAGGGCAAAGAGCGTCAGTGCGTGCCTGGAACCACTCGACCGGAATGCCATTTGGCCCCAGTGCCTTGCCGGTTCGGAGAGCCCCAATGGCTACCCGAAGTTCATCTGTGGTAAACGGTGCCTCCAGATCAGCTATGGCCTCCGGCTGCAGCGATGGGATGTCTATATTGCTCAATGCACATTGGGCCGCAATCATGGTCACCTCCCGTTCGGGGGTATACACTTTTTCAAAGTGGGACGCCAGCGCCTCTACCACTCGATCGGGGTCGGTTAGTATCCTGCCATCGCCATCCTTCACCTGCTGAATCCCCCTAGAGCTACCCCCTCTTTTATCTAACCAGGCCAGCATCTTCCCTGCCTTGTCCCCCACATCGTACACCCGGTTCTGTGTGTCGGTTATATGTCCCTGTGTTGTGAGTCGTGCATGGTCTGCGTACAGTTGCTGTTGTAGTGTGAGGGTGTGTGCTGTATCCTCCGTGGGGGCGGCTTCGTGAGCAGTAGTGGCTGCGCGCAGTCGGAGCTCGAGGGCAGAGTGTTCAGCTGTCTGTTCCCTTCTATGTGTCGCTATAGAGCCTATAGCCTGTCCCCGCAACACTGTTTTATAGGCCTCCCAGAGAATCTCAGCCGAGGCCGCGGTTGGCTCATTTTCTGTGAAATAGTGTTCCGTGGCCTTTTGAAGGGCCTTCCTGATCTTCGGGACTTTAAGGTAGGAGGCATGAATGGAGTATATGCGGTGACGGGACCGTGTCCGTGATGTTACAGTGAGAGTCAGTGGTGAGTGGTCGGAGATGCCTTGAGGGTGTATATCTACCTCATCTACGCGCTGTAGGCCATCCCCTAAAGCCAAGAAGTAATCAATGCGGGATAGACTGTTGTGAACTGTGGAGTGGAATGTGTATTGCCGGACCATCGGGTGAACATGGCGCCAAACATCCACCAGCCCCAGTGCCTCTAGGAAACGCCGAAACCGGGAGGGGCCCCCCGGTAGGGCGGTCGCCGGGAACTTGTCAAGCTGCGGGTCTGCAGCCGCGTTGAAGTCCCCACCTATGAGCATGTCCCCCTCCGGGAGGGACAGCAAGAAGTCTCCCAGTGCCGGGAGCATCACCAAGTGCAGGGAGGGCGGGATGTATATTGAAACCACTGTTAATGGACGACCGTCCCACTGCCCTGCCACTGCCGCAAAGCAACCCTGTGTGTCAGTTCTAGTACTAAGGGTAATGAAGTGGGAGGATTTTTTGATCAGTATGCCCGTGCCCCGTGAACCAGTAGAAAATTCGGAGTGGACCAGCATTCTATACCCCCTTCTGTCCAAGGCCTTGGTAGCTCCACCCACCAAGTGGGTCTCCTGCAGGAGTATCAGGTCTGGTTTGTAGCGTTTTACCTCGGACAGAACGAGGCCGCGCTTTACCTTATCGCCCAGGCCTCGCACATTCCAAGCGAGAAGTCGGAGAGTGGAGCCGCTTGTCTGCGCCTCATCCACCCTCGCTGCATTGAGCTGGTCACCCGCCATCAATAGTGATCAGACACAAAGTTAGTCTATATAGACTCCATCGCACCAGCAACATTACATTAACAGTCAAAGCATATTGTACAGTTCGAGATCGACTTTGTGAATTTCCCATTAAAAAAAATTATCCCCCCCATCCCTTCCCACCCTGCCTCCCTGCCAAACGGACCTGCAACTGCCCGCCACCCCAACTCAGCAGAGCGCTTATCCCATTCCAAAAACAGAGTACTTGCGCGTCAGGGGAGAGGGTCCCCCAAAGCAGGCGGTCCCTCTGCCGCCCTCGGGATGTCCAGGCCAGCGTCCATGAACGACGAGAAAAGCCATCCTTATGGGAGAAAGCCAAAGTCCACCCAGTCCTTCACGCGCGGGTTTCATTCATCCCCGGTGGCCCCAGTGCGTTCCCGTGATGGTGACCCGCTCGCACTTCCCCTAGCTGAAGACTGTGAGCCCGGTCGGCCGTCGTCTTCAGGCCTGTTGCGTCGACGATTAGAAGTGCGTTCCACCGTGCGCCATCCCTCCAGCCAGTCTCTCGCTGACTCCGCAGAGTCGAAAAACCAGACCTTTATTGCCGGCCACCACTCTCAATCGAGCCGGGAACAACATGGAATACGGCAATTCCTGTTCGCGAAGCGTTTTCTTCACCTCCAAGAAAGTTCTCCTCCTGCGGGTGACCTCCGCTGTGTAATCCGGGAAGAAGGATATACGAGAGTTCTGAATATGGATAGGTGGTGCCACCCTGGCCGCTTGAAGAATAGTGTCTCGGTCTCTAAAATTGAAAAGTCTCGCCAAGATGGGGCGCGGGGCAGCCCCCGGCGTGGGTGTCCCGCCGGGCACCCGATGAGCACACTCCACTGTAAAGAAATTGGAGAGCCCCTTCGGGGCCAGTTGGGTCTTTATTAGATCTTCCACGTACAAGTCCATGGCCCCTTTCGTCTCCGATTCCGGGACCCCCAAAATGCGGACGTTGTTGCGTCTGGAGCGTCCCTCATGGTCATCCAACTTGCTTTTCAAGAGTTTATTGTCCGCTTGCAGTTTTTCCATAGCCACCTGCAGGTCAGAGACATCCTCTAAGAGCGATTTAGTCACCACTTCCACTTGCTTCACTCTTTCGCCCATCTTCTGGAGGTCGGCTCTTATGAGGGTCACCTCGGTAGCAGTCGAGCCCACTGTTGCCTGAACCTGTTCCAGAGCACGTAGTACATCATCTAGAGTAGCCTTTTTAGCCCCTTCGTTGTCCACGCCCTTGCCGATGGACTTGCGCTGCTCAGGCTGGGTGGGTGCCTGGTTGTCGTAGGCAAATTTGCCGAGTTTCGCCTGAGCGGCGGTTTGTCGTGGCCCTTTCCCCGCCATTTTGGCTCTACGGCGAGACACTTTCTGTGGTGAGGTGAGCAGATCGTCCGTAGCCGATCGTGCCGAGGCGTCCGTTCAAGAGGTTCAGTTCGGGAACAGGCCAGTGGTCGCCGCCAATGTCGAGGTGTGTCCGACAGCAGCGGACCCGATTCAGCCTCGGCAAGTCAGGGCAAGATGGCGGTTGTTGCGCAGTAAGTTACGGGTCTTAGCCGAGTGTCGTTGTGGGGTACTGCTTCGCAGCACCACTGGATAGGCAACGTTGGGAATCAAGTGTTCGAAGGGGGAACCGCCGGTTCGGTGATTCGCTGGTGTCGAGTGCTGTCGTCAGCGGGCACTTCCGGTCGATCGTGCCGAGGAGGGTTGACTTCCGCTCGGCCAAGGGCTCAACTCGACACCGCGGCTGCACTCGTGTCACTAGGCCCCTCGCCAGTGAAGGACTAAGATGATGTGTCGCCCTGTTTCCGGGGTCCGAGAGCTCCCAATTTTCTCCTGCCGTAGCCGTTCGGTCGCCGCACCCAGGACACCCCTTCTGGGACGATCAGTGAACGGATAGGCATGCGGATTGTTGCGGGAAGCCGCCTTGCTACGGGAGCCTCTCTAGGTTGCTGCCGCCATCATCGGCTGCTAGCCACGCCCTCCCCATTGGTTAGTTTTGATACTCATTTGATTACTTTGTATTTAGTGACCTTTTTTCCTCTTTTGTTTGTTTGTTTTCTTTACCATCCTTTTGATTGGATGTTTTGTGTCCTTCCCACTTACTTTTTTTTATTGCTGCCAGCATTTTATGGGAGTGTATGTATATTCTTTCTCTCTCTCCCTCCTTATACTGTTCTCCCTTGCATATCAGCCCCCCCATACTCTGCCTGTTGGCCCCTCCCAAGCTTGTTTATTGTCTTTTCCGCACCTCCCTGTCCCACTTGGCTTGTGTTTCTTCTTAAAATGGATCGTTCCCTGCTTCCTTTTGCTTTCAGTCCCCTGCTGCCTCTACCGATGTAGTTTAAATTATTATTTAACTCCGCTCCACATTGCTGGCAACACTTGGCCGCAGTTACTTTTTAACACTACACCCCTCCTCCGCGTCCTCTGCTGCTTCCCATCCCGCCCCTGTCCCTTTACACCCCCTATGCATCACATTTTGTTTTCTTTTTCTTCTTTTTAGGGGGTCTGGTAGCTGCAATTGGCTTCCAGGCAGTTTTTTTCTTCAAAGAAATGTGAGCTTTGGCACACTTTTAAAACTTATTTTGCGTTTGTTTACTGCTCCATGATGGGGGGTCTCACATCTTGCATGCACATTTTTCATTAGACTGAACTTTCTATATTTATTTATGGGGCAGAATTATGGGATTATGCGGTGAAACATACATTTATGGTACAAGAGAATATTTTCTTTAGGAAATTATTAAGTTTCCCAAAATGTACCCCTTTACTTCCTGTTGTAATGGACCTACACATCCATCGTACTGATGACCACGCCGCTCTGCGGCCACTACTGTTTTTGGTCTGCTTGTCGTCAACAGACGAACTTGCTGATTACAGAGTAGGCTTACAGGAAATCCTGAGAATCAAAATAATACGAGGCTAGCATGGTTGACTCATAATGAGGAGTGGTTTACCAAGCCGGTGCTGAGAAACTTTTGGGAGAACCCAGAAGGTTTGACTTCGAGTTCTAAAAAAAAAAAGTGTTAAAGTTAAATTACTGGGCATTCATTCAAACCTCCCGGTTCCACAACCCCAAACTAGGCACCCTATCCTCGAGGTATCTTTCTATGAAACCAAACAGTAAATTTGAGTCCTTCATGGATGAAATTCTACCAGGTCTTGCCAAATCTCTGTATTTAAAATTTCGCTATGGCATCCTGCAAATTAATGCAAATACTGCAAAGTGGGTGGGTAACACAGGAAAGCAAAATTATGGTAGTTTTGAACTTTGTAATTTAGGTGCTAAAGAGAATGAAGTACACATACTATTTTTCTGTTCTGCTTACATCTATGCAAGGAGAAAATGGATTAAACCAATGTGTCGTCTTTGTCGTCTTTTGGGTTTTAGACGTTGCAGTGAGGCTGAAAGAATACTGCATACGGATACTATGCAATCCATTGTCTTCAGCCTAAGCAGATATCTTTTCAGTGTAGATTTAGTTTGAAGGAGAAGGGGTTTCAAATTTTAGCTATCACTGCAAATAATCTTGTGCAAAGTAAAGT
This sequence comes from Lissotriton vulgaris, assembly GCF_964263255.1. Classification (NCBI taxonomy): domain Eukaryota; kingdom Metazoa; phylum Chordata; class Amphibia; order Caudata; family Salamandridae; genus Lissotriton; species Lissotriton vulgaris. Next base: position 171,007,235 of record NC_141699.1, read on the forward strand.
ATAGTAACTCTTATGTAAGTAATGCCGATAGTTTTAAATATATCTTAAAAATGACATCAGGAAAATGAAATTGCGCTAAAATGGATTGGTAATATCGTGATTTAGTTTAAATGATAATGTTGATGTAGATTCATTGTTCTTAGTTTTTTTTTTAATTGTGTTTATTGTTTTAACTACTAGGAAAAACCATTAATGGTTCTTTTAACTATGTTGGATTGAATGGCCGCGGGATCAATATATTTGTTTTATTCTGTATGTAAACTTTTATGGTTTTTTTATAATCGAAATAAAGTTTATTGATTGATTGATTGATATTTATTTATTTTGTTGTTGATGCTCTTCAGCTACAGCAATAAACCTTTTTTAGTTTCTTTGCTGATAGTTAGCTTCAAATAAAGACGTTTTGGCTTTCCATAGGTTTTTTTTTTTAGTCACCCCACTCATTGAAATCTTCTTAACTCTCAGCTAACATGTTTTGTGTTCGCAAATGCTTTTTCAAGGTTTATTAAATTAAACATTTGAGGTGTCCTCGTTAATTTATATTTTGCCATGGATGTTCATTGCATTCTTTTTCTATTCATATTGTATGTACTACTAGTCTTCTGTCTTAAGTTGATTTTGTTTGTCTTCGAGTATTATTTCTGACATAATCACATCACCCCAGGAGTAGCAATCGTCTCAGATGCATCCCTTCACGGTTGCAGAGCTCGTCTGTAAAATACAACGGTCCAGAGTTCTCGCTCCCCAGCTGTACATATAAATATGTTGGAACATTTCTGGGATATAAACATATTAGTAATAATGCTAACAATAATTGATAGTAATATAGTACTGATATTGGTAGTGATAATAACAGTACTACTATTGATAAGGAGCCTCCCATCCAGTAGCACCCAGCTGCTTACCTTGTTTCCCTCAGGTGAAGTCTCGCGTGGCCTTTGGGAAGCCTTTAGCTGAACAGGGGACCATCATGGCAGATATTGCTAAATCCCGAGTAGAGATTGAGCAGGCGCGATTACTGGTACTGAAAGCGGCGCATCTGATGGACACCGTTGGAAATAAGGTATGTTGAGCAGTTGTGCCTTGGGTCGCATGTATTATCATCCTGCATGTGGCCCTTCGCTCTGTGTTGATTGTGCACGTTTCCAGTTGTGCGCATGTGCTGCAGACCGCGTGCTCTAGTCATGGAGCACATGTTCAAGAATCAATACAGTTTTTTGTATGTGGGTTTTAGGGTAGGGTTTTTTATTGGGGTAACATTTTGCATGCTTGCAGGGACTGGGCATACATGTTGGGGAAACAATGTGTTCGCGGTGTCGCAGTCAGTGTGTGTAATGTGTTGGAGGTAACGTGTTGCCTCCCTTATGAATTATAAGAGCACTGGGGGGGACATCCCCCAGCATGTGTTGGGCTCAGTGGACTGTTGCTAGTTCGCTCTCAGACTTTCCGCTTGTAATGTATGTAATGTAAACAGTATTTTTATAGCGCAACTGTCACCAAAAGGGTATCCTGGCGCTGCGAGTTACCGGGATGTCAGTGTGCCAGAATGAGAAGACTATCCCCAAGACTAGACAGGACAAGGAAAGAAGATAGGGAAAGGAAAGTGTCTGAAGAAATCCATATCACATCAGCCTTTTTGTCTTATTCCTCCCTAGGGAACAGCCACGTTTTCATCTTCTTCCAAAATTAAAGCAGATCCTGAGTTTGTCTGATATTGAGGGGGAGAGCGTTCCACAGCCGCGAGTTCCTGTCCTAGGTCTTTTATATCTTGTGATATTTACCAGATTAGTTGTTGCTGAGCGAAGATTTCTTGAGGGAGCATACCACAAGAATTTTTTCTGACGTGGTTTAGGTCCCAGTCCCAGCTTCGGAGATCAAAGTTGGTGGACCTCTAGGGCCATACATGTGTTCCTCTTTATAGGACAGAGGAAGATGGAAAGAGCACAACACAGCTCCACACTCTGTGGTCTGTGACACTGCATGCAGGGGCTGACTAGTGCTAGGACTTTACCGAGCACAACTCTTCCAGACAACCCTTTTATGCTTGAAATTGTCACGCCACAGGTCTGCACTGCTATAGCCAAACTGAAGTGCTTTATGCATTATCGGAAATGTATCAACTCATTTGTCTGTGTACCTCCAGCACCTATATTTACAAGCAATGCTGCTTGTTTTTACTCTAAATAAACTGCATCATCAACAAGTCATATGGCATGTCTGCAAAGGTTGAACTTTAAATATGAAAAAATGAGTACAGGTTCCTTGGTTAAAAAAAGAATAATTTCCTAATCGATAGGCGTGGTCTAAATGTGCTAACGTATACAGTAAGACATGAGAGGGAGCCAGGAGGAACATAAAGAGAGGGTTACAATTGTAAAGTAGTTCCTAGAGCAGTTCAATGCAGGTGCAAGGATACTGCCAGTCAGTAGCATTAGATGACAGATTAACATGCCAATGGGCTGAGCCAAAACTTGACTGTTAAAGTCGCAAGGCAGTGGCTGAAAGAACCTGATTGGAGGGAGCGGACCCATAGCCCCTTGTTTCTATTGTGCTGGCAATAGGTCAGTTTGACAGCTGCGCTATCAAAAGTCAGCCCAAGCAATTGAAGGCAATCATAACGCTGCAAAGCAGGAAACTCCTTCTTAACTGTTTTATTGTTCCATCATTTCCTTTCCACCTACCTAGGTTTCATGTCACACTGCTCCACTGACGTACCTAGAAAAAGCACCTCTTTGTCCTGCGGTAAATGTAGTAAGTCACTAGTACCTAAATGACAATTCAGGCCCCTTAAGATTTTAAAATACTCCTTTGTTGACCTCTTAGTGGTCCCCTTCTTGCCTATGGTTTCTTTTGTTATCTCACTGGGCGCTTTAAACCTGTTTACAATTGAATCACAGCACTTAATAAATCTGCTAATTGAAAAAATACATATACAAACAATAATGGCTCCATGGTAAGATAACCAATTAAGGAAAGTATTTTTTTCTCCATATAATGATGACTAAAGTACACAGTTTAATATCTGCTCTATTTTTACAACGTTCTACAGGCAGCTGCCTTGGAAATCGCCATGATCAAAACGGTAGCACCCTCTATGGCCCAACAGGTGATTGACCGTGCCATGCAGGTAAGAGCACGATGTAGTAAATGCCTTTCCCACCTATTTTTCAGTCCTATTCTCATTATTAACTTTCAGCAAGACAATTTGTTTGAAATTTTGTACAACGTAAGCTGAGCTAATAGCAGTGATAGGAGTTACGGGGTTGACCAACCTGTGGAAGTGGTTGCCGCAATGAGTTAAATTCATTAAAGGAAATAGCCTTTAGGTTGTATGTAAAAGGGTTAAAGCGAGGGGAAATCAGAAAACATGAGGTTGGCTGAAGCACAGTACTTTAGAAAACAGCAATTATTTTGTCTGTGTTCAGCAGTAAGAATTTGAAATATTTCTTGTTTTGAACTGCAGATCAAGGCAGAAAATAAGGCTAATTAGAAGCACCTGTGATGCGAATAAAATATACGTAAAATATGAGTAAATAGTGGTAGCAGAAACCAAAACCGATATAAGGTAGGAAGGAGGTAAGCAGTCGGGGAGTGTGTGTGTGACCAGGGAGAGCTTTTTATAGTACGCAGGTGAGATCAGGATGGAAAACATGCAGGCTTAAGAGACCAAGCTGCCACGCAATAATATGCAGGGTGAGGGCCAACCTCGTAAATTGTGAGCAAGGACCAAAAAGAAGAGTAAAAGTTTCAAGTGTCCTGAATAAATAATTGTTGGTTGTTTAACTTTCATGCAGGGGTAACAAAATAAAACAGTTTTGCAGTTTGTGAACTTTAGAATTGAGAACGCCTTCTTCGATATCGGTTGGCTAATCCTGTATGTCTGTTATTTTTCGTACCTGGATCAGCGCCAAGAGGATTACTCTGCAGCTTACTCGCTATCTGCTAGAATGTGCCAGTAGATCCGCCAGAGCCGCATCCTAAGGGATAGGGACTCTTTTACTTCTGACCATTACTCATGTAGACCTGTTTCCAGATGGAAACTGCCCTTTAGAACCACCTGGTTTCGGGGGGCTATTTTCAGCATGTTTTAAAGCAAATAGTTTCTAGAATGAAAAGGTTAGTTGTGCCAGCTGGTTCCTATTCCCCACCACACCTCTTCTTCCAAACTCGCACTTCAAGCTGTAGCTCCAAGCTGATTACTACCCACCCTTTACCACCCGTGGGGTCACATGCAAATGGTTAAGTTGCACTAAGCCGCAGAAGAGCTGGTGCACATTATCTGAGTTCCTGGGGTAGGCTTGCGAAACGTTTCTGTCTAAAGCTGCCTTTGGAAGATGCCAAATCCATTTCTAGAATTGAATTCATACATGCAGATTTGTTTGCTCTTTCTTTTTTAGATTAGCAAAGAAATATTTTAGTTGGATTTACTCCATTGCAGTGATCCCTTTCTATTGTGCTTGCTTTTCAGATATAAACTGTTTTTACGTAATTAAATGTCAAACGTAAAGCGCAATTACACACCTTATGTGGCACTTTCCTCCCAGTAGTTAATGTCTTGAAAAAATGCTCATGGACATTTAGACCTGCAGTATATAGACTCAATATCCTTTGATGCATTGGAGAAGGGGGCCATAGTACAGTGACACAAAGGGCCCAATTGACAAAATTGGCATTTTGTACTACGTAATGTAGTTTTACAGTAGTGCTATTTACGTACTACGAAATGCAACTCAGAAACCTACAGGTGGAGAGTGAAGATCTCCACCTCTGCCTTTGAAGTGAATTGGTTATTGTGTTTTTAATACTACACTTAGATAAAAAACAAAATTAAACTTTATAACGTGTTCTAAAAAGTATTTACATTGATTGCATATTTTCAACCACTTTTACTTAAACAAAACTTAAAATACTAGTGAGGATGGGCAATTTTTTAAAATGTATATAACAGTTAGAGATTAAATTAATATTTGAATTATTTAATGCAAATTTACATTTTAGAATTTATGAGCTTGTTTATTATATTCAAATTTAATAGTGTTTTTTAAAATAATTTTACATGTATATTTTACATTTAAATATTTGTAATTATTTACAAAAGATCCCTACCCTTTCCTAAAATGAAATCACCAACAGGTGAAAAGTTACTAATTAATATCTTTACATTTGTAAAATCAGTTTTACAGGCCCTAATTAGAGGGGGTGGAATCACAAATGTCTACACCTAGGGGTACATCTCCACTCAAAATTGTGAGCAGCAAAAAAAAAAGGATAGCGTTACACCTAGTTACAGGAGTAGATCTACACATGTCACATGTGTAAATGTCCTCATGTAAATTTACTTTTGTGAATTTAGCCCCTAGTACTGGACACAGCTTGTGAATATTCGTAAACTTCTTCAACAGCCCCACTCTGCACAGGGATTGCACAATGTTGCAATTCTACTTCCATTACAGGCAAAGACCATGTGTCTGGTGCATCAAACACTCTACCTTTATTGTCTTGCATCAGCCTTAGTGATACAGCCGACCCATGTCCCTTTTACTGAAAGCAAAGGTTACTAGTGCCTCATAAGTTATTATCAAGTTAATCAATTAGGCCCCTCTTTTGTAAAGAAGCACTTGCTAAATGTGGATTGCTCATTTCTCGCATCACGTTGAGTTGCCTGGAAGACCTAAACTTGAGACAGACCAAACGATCCTGATAAGTTCTTCTGCATTTTAATTTAACCTCCTGTGAACTCCCTAAGAGTTTCAGATTTATAAATAGGCTGCACCCTGGGATGTGTCAGACAATCATTTTTGATAGGGATAAATAGTTTCTTAAAGCGCTGAGCTGACACTGTACTTGATCAGTCCACCCTAGAGACATCCATGTAAAGCTGTTAGTTGCCACTACTAGACCTATTCAGTGGCATTGATTAAAATGATGGCAAGTAAACGTAACATAATGTTTATAGATGAAGGACAACAGATTAGTAATGTATCTTGCCCTTGGTTTCACTCTACATAAATTCAAGAAGAATAAAGGTAGTACTTCTCTCAATCAGTACAGGGTGTCAAGGGTGGCTTCATATAGCCATATGATTTGGACACAGTATTAGGAGCTCAGTCTTTATGTTCAAGAGTCATACATGCCAACACCCCCCCCCCCAATTCAGGCAGGAGACTACCGATTTCAAGGCTAGTCTCCCGCCTCCAGATTCCTGCATTCAAAAACCTGAATCCTCGGGGAGCTTCAGCCGGGACTTGGCTAGTGAGCCTCAGAGTATTTGCTGCCAGTAAACTACTCCTGCAGGCTATATCTCAATATTTTTGTCACAGACTATCTGCCTGCAAAATCTAAAAATATCAATCCTACCAGAAGTCGGATGACATAGTTCAATGAGCCGACAACCATGGCATGAGTAGAAACAGCTCCATGCTCCTGACGCGTAAGGAAGGGGAAAAACATTTATCTGCGTTTCTGATATCAGAACCTGCCAGCAGAACATTATGTCCCACACATGACAGTAGACTTGATTCAGGCCTTGATAGAAGTCAATGGAAGAAAAACATTTTCCAATTTTTTTTTTTTTTAATCTCCCACTTTTCTCTTTAAAATGTTGGCATACATGAAGGGCTGCACTCCTCCTGCCTGCTTTTGACAAAGAAGCTGTAGTTCTCTTTCTCTTGGACATGCAGGCAACCTACTGACTTTGTCTTTTGGTGGAGAGTGAAACTTCAGTACCACATTGGGCATCACCCTCAAGAAAATGTGTCCCCACTGTTAAATCTATGGGATTATGGTCATTTCAACGGTGTGGTTACCATTGCCGGAGCAAAGCCTTTGCACATAGAAAACCCCAAATTGTTTGGGTGGATGATCCACCTAAAGACAAGGATGGGTGTAGGGACAGGGCAGTGTCTGCTTTCAAAACTTAAATCAGCTAACCTCCAAATGTCTGCTATAATGGATCTCTCATTAATATATGAGCTTTAAATGTTCATAATCGTCGGGGTTGGAATCCTCAACACGCTCATAAAATAACAGCTTAAAAACATTGCAAACTAACATTAAAGCTGTAGTTGATCCCTCTTATTTAATTGTGGTTTTACAGCCAGCGAGTGAATAAATCCTTATCTCCACTCCCAAAAGGAGTGAGTCACAAGTTGAGCACTAAAAAACATAGGTTTTACTTTACAAAAGTATTACACGTCCCTATAGGCTCTGCAGTATAATCTATTTAGCTTTAGCAATATAGCAGGCTGTTCACCCCCTGTAACCGTGACAACATTCTTGCTCTTCATAACACAAGAAACTAAATACAGTCTACTTGAACATTGCCAAAAGTCTAACCTCTTGAATGTCTACTTAGCCATTTACTGCCATTTTTCCAGCCAAGATGTGAATGAATGGGACTTAGGTCTGTTATTCCTATTCAGAAACCATATGCATTGAAACAGAAGGTTTATGCTCCTAAATGGAGGTTCATACCTTTCTTCTGATGAAGGGACAGATACGGTGTTTCCTTTCACTGTTCTGTAAGAGTTATGTCTCTCTTATGGTTGTTGTGAACTTAAACTTAAACTTAAACATCAGGTCTGCTAGTCGCACACATCATTTAAGGAAGAAGACAAATCGTTTAAACATCTTGAAAGGGAGAGGTTTAAAGTCTGTTGTCTGATTAAGGCATTCTCCATTAAGTCTCACCAGATTTTGAGAATCTGTCCACTTCTTTTTCAATGGCATGATTTAAAAATTAAATCTGTCATTGAACCAACATCGATGTCCATGCTCCAACAACAAACTATTAAATAAAGCCCAATCCAGCTTCAGGTTGAAACAGTGCCAAGTCAGCCACCCTACAATTGTAGACGTCAGAAAAATAAAAGATCTTTATTACACACTTAATGCCACACATGCAGTATGTAAGCGGTAGAGTCTATGTAACTGGTGCTGGGGCTACTGCGCCTCCGGATGCCACTAATCCTTCTGCTCCCCATCGAGTGTCCCCCCTTTGCATTAGGGTGAACCTTCTTGTAAATTGAATTGACTCAAAACACATGAATGAAGGCTCGTGCAGGTTACCTATTTTCCATGTGGAAGGACTGAGTTTAATACAGTCACACATTTTCAGCTTGTATAGTCTCGCCACATGCAGATCTTTCTCAGCCATGGCACGTACTCGTCGGTAGCTTCTCAGTGTTATTCTATGGCTAGCAATCTACAGCTAATAAAGGTCAGAGGATTACCTCTACCCTGAGCATTGATTTGAGACAGTACTGCTTCAGCTCCCTTGTCAGAGGTATTCATCTGTACTGTGAAGGGTAGACTGTGGTCCGGGATCTTCAGTAAAGGTGCATTGCACAGTACTCTCTTCAGGTCCTCAACAGGTTTTTGACACTCCTCAATTAAAATAAACTTCTTGGGATGTTTCTTGGATGTCAAAGGGGGCCACTATGGTTTCTTGAAAGGCTCTCCTTTGTGTAAGCAAGGTGAGCGTCTCCTGCTCCAAGATAGACTGAATCTTGGTATCCAATGGGCAAACCTTCCCATTACCCACCCAGTGCCCATTATAGACTACAGTGCACTGCCCCGCTTGGTACTTGGTTGCCCTCAAGGTCCATTTTGCTCTCTGTATCCTGACTAACACATGTTCTACTTGCTTCATCTGTTCTTCCCATAAATTGCTAAACACCACAATGTCATCCAATTAGGCCAATCAAAACTCTCCTAACCCTGTTAGAACTTAATTCACCAGGCTCTGGAAAGTGAGAAATTTTCAACCCAGAGGGAATTGCCTAAAACTGTAAAAACCCCTGTGGTGTAGAAAAGGAGGTCTTCTCCTATTTCTCTAAAGCTTTTAACACCGAAAACTCCTGACACGCAGTCAGCAACGCTTTCAGGATTCAACACTCCTTCATCAGCACTTGGCAAGCCTGAGGATTTTTCATCGCTTGACCCATGTATTGCACCATCACCTTCCTGAGGCCAGTCACATATAGTTCACCACACCCACCTCCTTCTCTGGTCAAGGTGAGTGAGCTATGTACTAGTCTCTTGGGAAAGAAACCCATTCTCTTCTGTGAAGTCTTCCCATAAGCAAATAAGAGACGTGGCAGAAAAAGGCTCAACTTCCTTCTGAGTTTCTCTGTTAGAGAGCCCATCATGCTCTTAAGGGTTTTGTTTAGGCCTCTCCACTAACAAATGGGTTTATGGATAGGTCAATGTGGAGAAGTGGTAGGTTCCACTAGCTTGCACCTAAATCTCTGTCAGACAGGAGGAGGTAAAGTAGATTCCTCAGTCATAAATAACGACTTTGGAAATCCAACCCCAGAAAAGATGTCTTTGAGAGCCCTAGCTACCACCTTTGAATTCATGCTCCTTAGAGATACCACCTCTGGATATGTGGTGGCATGAGCGACCACAACCAAGATGTGATTGTACCCTTATGCTGAGGGAATGGGGCCAAATAGACTAACAGTGTCTATACCCATCCACTCCGATGGAACACCTAAAACTGGCAGAGGCACTATAGCTGCCTTGGTCCTATCTCCTGACTTAACATTCAGTTAGCAATTGGAGGCAGTTCTACCAACCCTTGCAGTGTCTCTGCGTATCCCTGGCTTGTAGAAAAGAAGGTCCAAGGTGCCTGGCCAAGGGCATGTTGTGGGCCAGTGACAACAGGAAGTTCCTGTGCTCTGGTGGAAACATTAGCCTCTTGCTGGCTCCTGGCTCAGGATTCACAGGCTCACTACAAAGCCGTCCATCATATCAGCCAACACAATGAATCCCAATATTCCTTTGCTGACCTATTCTTGAGCTTCTTTCTGAAGTCCCACAAGTGTAGGACACTAATCTTGTGACTCACAGATTTCCTTCCGAATGGGTTCTCCAGCAGTTAACAACCCCTGCAGCTCTTGCAATAACAAGATTTAAAACCTCTTCAATTTTGAGTATCTCCTCATCCTCTTTGGCTGAAGCAGGGGCAGTGGATGTCGTGACTTGCGCCTTCCCTGAACATGCTCTGATCCTCTTACTAGCCAGTTCTGGCCTAGAAAAATGTGAAATGGCCCCAATCTCCTGAAACTGTTGCGCAATTTGTGCTTTAGTCAACACAGCTGGTTCAATCCATGTAGGTTTCTGGTACTAAACCAGGAGCAATCAAATCATTGCCCAAGTGGCATCCAGCACTTTGCTCACCTCTACATCAACCATAGCCAACTTGCCATTGATCTTTACCACAGCTTGGGCAATCAATACTCCATGTCCTCTTTACTGCCTACTAAGCCTATGCCACTGGCACCAGGGAGAATTTCCTTGGGATTGAGATACTTCCACTCAACCATAGTCAGTTAAACTCTCAGGGCAGGAACTTTCCTCCCATTGACTGTAACTTCTAGTTCAAGTTCAAGAATTTATATAGCGCACTACTCACCCAGAGGGTCTCAAGGCGCTTGGGGAGGGGGTTCATTATTTATCGAATAGCCAGGTTTTAAGTTCTTTTCTGAAGGAGATATAGTTCTGTGTAAGGCGGAGGTGAGTGGGGAGTGAGTTCCAGGTCTTGGCCGCCAAGTAGGAGAAGGATCTACCTCCCATGGTGGATCTTTGGATACGCGGCACTGCGGCGAGGGCTTGATTGGAGGATCTTAGTTGGCGGGAGGGTGTGTAGAAGGACAGTCGAGTGTTGAGGCATTCGGGTCCTAGTTTATAGAGGGCCTTGTGTGCGTGTGTGAGGAGACGGAACGTTATTCTCTTGTTGACGGGGAGCCAGTGGAGGTCTTTTAGGTGGCAGGTAATGTGGTCTTGGCGAGGGATGTCCAAGATGAGTCTCGCTGATGCGTTTTGGATGCGTTGGAGTTTTTTCTGTAATTTGGCTGTGATTCCGGCGTAGAGGGTGTTTCCGTAGTCTAGTCGACTCGTGACCAGTGCGTGGGTAACAGTCTTTCTTGTCTCGGAGGGGATCCAGCGGAATATTTTTTTGAGCATACAAAGTACGTTGAAGCAGGAGGATGAGACGCCGTTGACTTGTCTGGTCATCGAGAGTGAGGAGTCTAGGATGAAGCCAAGGTTAAGAGCGTGGTCTGTGGGTATGGGTGCTGTGCCCAGAGCCGAAGGCCACCATGAGTTGTCCCAGGCAGAGGGGGATGATCACCTCCGTTTTGTCTGAGTTAAGTTTTAGGCGTCTGTTTTTCATCCATTCGGCTACTTCTTTCATTCCTTCGTGTAGATTGGTTTTGGTGGTGTTTGGGTCTTTGGTGAGGGAGAGGATCAGCTGGGTGTCGTCAGTGTAGGAGATGATGTTAAGGTTGTGTTGACGCGCGATGGATGCGAGTGGACTCATGTAAACGTTGAAGAGGGTGGGACTGAGTGATGATCCTTGTGGTACACCACAGATGACTTCGGTGGCCTCTGATTTGAATGGGGGAAGTCGGACTCTCTGAGTTCTCCCAGTTAGGAACGAGATGATCCAGTCCAAGGCTTTCCCTTGTATGCCGATGTTGCTGAGGCATTGTATGAGGGTGCTATGACAGACTGTGTCGAAGGCGGCGGAGAGGTCGAGTAGGATGAGGGCCACTGTTTCTCCGTTGTCCAGTAGTGTTCGGATATCGGCTGTAGCTGCGATGAGGGCTGTCTCGGTGCTGTGTTTGGCTCGAAAGCCGGACTGTGAGGGATCGAGGGAGTTGTTGGATTCAAGGAAGGCGGCGAGCTGGCTATTGACGGCCTTCTCAATGACTTTGGCAGGGAATGGGAGGAGGGATATGGGGCGGTAGTTTTTAAGTTCAGAAGGGTCTGCTGTGGGTTTTTTCAGGAGGGCGCTGACTTCGGCGTGTTTCCAGCTTTCTGGGAAGGTAGCAGAGTTGAAGGAGCAGTTGATGACATCACGGAGATGGGGTGCGATGATGGAGTCTGCTTTGTTGAAGATGTGATGGGAACAGGGGTCGGTTGGCGAAACCAGAGTGGATGGAGTTCATTAGGCGAATGGTATCATCAAAGGTGATTGGGTTCCAGGCGCTGAGGTTGTTAGAGGGCGGTTTAGGTTCGGAGGGGGGTGGAGAGGGTTGTTCGTTGGAAATGTTCTCGAAGCTGTTATGTATGTCGGCAATTTTGTTGTAGAAGAAGGGGGATAACGAATCGCAGAGGTCTTGGGAGGGGGTGATGTTGTTTGAGGCTGCGGTGGGGTTGGTGAATTCTTTGACGATGTTGAATAGTTCCTTGCTGTTATGGGCGTTGTTGTCGAGTCGATCCTTGAATGCTGATTTCTTGGTGGATCGAATCAGTTGGTGGTGTTTGCGGGAGGCTGCCTTGAAGGTGGTCATATTGTCGGTGGTTGGGTTTTTTCTCCATTTTTTCTCGAGAGTTTACGGCATTGCTTCTTGGATTTCTTAAGGTCATCGTTGAACCAGGGGGCCTTTTTGCTGTCCTGTTTGTTGTGATGGTTTTTCAAGGGTGCTAATTCATCAGCGCTGTGAGTGATCCATTGTTTGAGTTTGGTGGCAGCTTGGTTTGGGTCTGATGGTTTGAGTTTGGTGGCAGCTTGGTTTGGGTCTGATGAGAGGGCGGGTGGGTTTTGGTTGAGCGATGTGAGGAGTTGGTCGGTGGTGATTTTGTTCCAGTTTCTTCGAGGAATAGGTTGTGGGGGGTTGTGGGTCGAGGTGGTTTTGTAGCTGAAGTGAACACAACTGTGGTCTGTCCAATGGAGAGCTGTGGTGCAATCGAAGGAAATGTATTTGCTGGAGGTGAAGATTGGGTCGAGTGTATGTCCGGCTACATGGGTGGGGGTGTCAACAAGTTGTTTGAGTCCGAGATTGGCCAGGTTGTCAAGAAGGGTGGTGGTGGTGTTGTCGTTTTTCTTTTCCAGGTGAAAGTTGAGATCTCCTAGTAGAATGTAGTTCTCGGAGGCGAGGGCATGTGGGCTGATGAAGTCAGTGATGTCTTCGCTGAATTGTTTACGGGTTCCTGGGGGCCTGTAGATGAGGGTACCTCTAAGTGTGGTCCTAGGGTCGGTGTGGATCTGGAAGTGGAGGTGTTCGGCGGTTGTAAGGTTATCGTCGAAGCTGATCGTGATTTTGATGTTGTTCTTGTGGACAATGGCGATGCCTCCTCCAGTTTGATTGGTGCAGTCTTTTCGGGTGATCTTGTAAGTGTCCGGGATGGCTATGGCGATGTCGGGTGTTGATGATGCGTTCATCCAGGTTTCTGTAAGGAAGGCGATGTCCGGTGAAGCAGTGTCGAGTAGGTCCCAGAGTTCAGTTGCGTGTCTGTGGACCGAGCGGGTGTTCAGCAGGATGCACTTCAGATGGTTAGAGTCGGAGCTGGGTTTGGGGGTAGTGCAAATGGTATGGATCTTGATGCTGGTAAATTTGCAGGAGTGGCAGGCAAAAGGACCGTGGGTACGTCCTGGGGCAGTTTCGAAGCATTGTGGTGTGCGTTCGGGGTTAAGGGCTAGGAGGGTCGAGGCGTCATACGTTAAGCGGGAGGAGTGGGGGTTGCGGGGGCTAGGGGGTATGGCGCTGGGCGCGGTCCAGGCGCGGACGGGCTTACCTTTGGCGCACCTTCGGCGCGACCGCTGCGCGTGAACGCTGCGCGCACTAACATCGGTCATATGTGGATATGGGAAGGGGGAGGGGCGAGGGAGGGTCAGCTGGGAGGCGGGAGTGGGGCGGAGATTCGGGTAGGGAGGCACAAACAACAACAACAGATTAAACAAAATGGCAGCGAGCCAAAATCGCCACAGGGTTGGGGCACAGGCAGCGGCACAATCAGGGAGAATCAATGAGCACAATACAATAGAGTACAATCAGGCACAGTTGAGGACAGTTCTACAGCGCACCCAGGCAGTCTCGCGCTTACAGATGATCACGCTAATGCAAGCAGTCAGGCAAACTAGCGCCACGCAACAATATATAATGCACGATCTCTGGCAATGGCAGCAGCGGCAGCAGCTAGGCGAGTAGGCAGGCAGCGGTGTGGTTAGAAAGCGCTACGATACCACTTAGAGGCGGGGAGCTGCGTGAGGAGCGGCTGTTTCTGCTGGAAGCAGGGAGGTCACAGCGAGACACACGGGGATCAGGGTAGAGAGAATCAGTGGGAGGGAGGGTCAGCTGGGAGGCGGGAGCGGGGCGGAGATCCGGGTAGGGAGGCACAAACAACAACAACAGATCAAACAAAATGGCAGCGAGCCAAAATCGCCACAGGGTTGGGGCACAGGCAGCGGCACAATCAGGGAGAATCAATGAGCACAATGCAATCGAGTACAATCAGGCACAATTGAGGACAGGTCTACAGCGCACCCAGGCAGTCTTGCGCTTACAGATGATCACGCTAATGCAAGCAGTCAGGCAAACTAGCGCCACGCAACAATATATAATGCACGATCTCTGGCAATGGCAGCAGCGGCAGCAGCTAGGCGAGGTGGCAGGCAGCTGTGTGGTTAGAAAGCGCTACAACACCACTTAGAGGCGGGGAGCTGCGTGAGGAGCGGCCGTTTCTGCTGGATCACATCTGCTGAAACACATCACATTGTGTTTTGGTAAATGTGCATCATGGCCTCTGGGAATTTCTCCCAAATGTTATAATGTCCCTCCTTGCGTCACCTTAAACAAGTAATCACTTTTTGCTTGGAAGAACCTTGCTGCCCCTTCTCCTGGTGTTGTTCTTGACTTGGAACCCAATGCCCTTTCTGCTTGGGTGCCACTTTGTTACAATTGTAAGGTCTCTAGTCCCAAACTTATAGTGTAAAACCAGTTTATTGAGAGTTCCTTTCTCTTCTTGGCTTAGAGCTGTGCTGCTCTAACCCTTTGATAACCATGCTAGCTGATCTCCTGTCAGCCAACGCTGCAAGTTTTTTGGGATTATTCTCTGTCAGATATTGCGGGCATTGCCTGCGTTTGATACAGCACTCCTTCTTTAGTTTCTCTGTCACCATCAACTGGTTAAGGCAAGAAACTCTTTGGCCTCCCTCCCTCTCACCCACCAAACAACACACCATGAATCTGTTTCGAATGGAACACCATCACTCAAACACAGATACCATTCCAAAATATCTTCTCAACGCCAAAACACCACTCAACGCCACAGAACCACTCAACACCACAGCACTACTCAACACTACAGCACCACTCAATACCACAGCACCACTCAATACCACAGCACCACTCAACGCCACAGCACCACTCAACGCCACAGCACCACTCAACGCCACAGCACCACTCAACGCCACAGCACCACTCAACGCCACAGCACCACTCAACGCCACAGCACCACTCAACGCCACAGCACCACTCAACGCCACAGCACCACTCAACGCCACAGCACCACTCAATGCCACAGCACAACTCAACGCCACAGCACCACTCAACACAACAGCACCACTGAATGCCACAACATCACTCAACGCCACAGCATCACTCAGTATCACTCAATGCCACAGAACCACTCAACACCACAGCACCACTCAACACCACAGCACCACTCAACACAACAGCACCACTCACCGCCACTGCATCACTCAACGCCACAGCACCACTCAACGCCACAGAATCACTCAGCACCACTGAATGCCACAGCACCACACAATGCGACAGCACCACACAATGCCACAGCACCACTCAACGCCACAGCATCACTCAACGCCACAGCATCACTCAATGCCACAGCATCACTGATCGCCACAGCATCACTGATCGCCACAGCATCACTGATCGCCACAGCATCACTCGATGCCACAGCATCACTCGATGCCACAGCATCACTCAACGCCACAGCATCACTCAACGCCACAGAATCACTCAGCACCACTGAATGCCACAGCACCACTCAACACCACAGCACCACTCAACGCCACAGCACCACTCAACGCCACAGCACCACTCAACGCCACAGCACCACTCAACGCCACAGCACCACTCAACGCCACAGCATCACTCAATGCCACAGCATCACTCAATGCCACAGCACCACTAAACGACACAGCATCACTCAACACCACAGCATCACTCAACACCACAGCATCACTCAACACCACAGCACCACTCAACACCACAGCACCACTCAACGCCACAGCACCACTCAACGCCACAGCACCACTCAACGCCACTGAATGCCACAGCACCACTGAATGCCACAGCACCACTCAACGCAACAGCATCACTCAACGCCACAGCATCACTCAGCACCACTGAATGCCACACCACGACTCAACACCAGCACCACTCAACACCACAGCACCACTCAACGCCACAGCACCATTCAGCGCCACAGCATCACTCAACACCACAGCATTACTCAGCACCACTGAATGCCACAACATCACTCAACGCCACAGCATCACTCAGCACCACTCAATGAACAGGACCACTCAACACCACAGCACCACTCAACACCGCAGCACCACTCACCGCCACTGCATCACTCAATGCCACAGCACCACTCAACGCCACAGATTCACTGAGCACCACTGAATGCCACAGCACCACACAATACCACAGCACCACTCAACGCCACAGCATCACTCAATGCAACAGCATCACTCAACGCAACAGCATCACTCAAGGCCACAGCATCAATCAAGGCCACAGCATCAATCAAGGCCACAGCATCACTCAACGCCACAGCATCACTCAGCGCCACAGCATCACTCAGCACCACTGAATGCCACAGAACCCCTCCACGCCACAGCACCCCTCGATGCCACAGCTCCACTCAATGCCACAGCACCACTCAACGCCACAGCACCACTCACCGCCACAGCACCACTCACCGCCACAGCACCACTCAGCGCACAGCATCACTCAATGCCACAGCATCACTCAATGCCAGAGCATCACTCAACGCTACAGCATCACTCAGCACCACTCAACATCACAGCACCACTCAACGCCACAGCACCACTCAACGCCACAGCACCACTCAACGCCACAGCACCACTCAACGCCACAGCACCACTCAACGCCACAGCACCACTCAACGCCACAGCACCACTCAATGCCACAGCACCACTCAATGCCACAGCACCACTCAATGCCACAGCACCACTCAACGCCACAGCATCACTCAACGCCACAGCATCACTCAACGCCACAGCATCACTTCAACGCCACAGCATCACTCAACGCCACAGCATCACTCAACGCCACAGCATCACTCAACGCCACAGCATCACCCAACGCCACAGCATCACCCAACGCCACAGCATCACCCAACGCCACAGCATCACTCAACGCCACAGCATCACTCAACGCCACAGCATCACTCAACGCCACAGCATCACTAAATTCCACAGCATCACTCAGTACCACTGAATGCCACAGCACTACACAACACCACAGCACCACTCAACACCACAGCACCACTCAACACCACAGCACCACTCAACACCACAGGACCACTCAACGCCACAGCCTCACTCAACGCCACAGCCTCACTCAACGCCACAGCATCACTCAACGCCACAGCATCACTCAACACCACAGCATCACTCAACGCAACAGCATCACTCAGCACAACTCGACGTCACAGCACCACTCAATGCCACAGCACCACTCAATGCCACAGCATCACTCAACGCCACAGCATCACTCAACGCCACAGCATCACTCAACGCCACAGCATCACTCCACGCCACCGCATCACTCAACGCCACCGCATCACTCAATGCCACAGCACCACTGAACGCCACAGCACCACTCAATGCCATAGAACCACTCAACACCACAGCATCACTCAATGCCACAGCATCACTCAAGGCCACAGCATCACTCGACACCACTGAATGCCACAGAACCCCTCCACGCCACAGCACCCCTCGATGCCACAGCTTCACTCAACGCCACAGAACCCCTCAACGCCACAGCACCACTCAGCGCACAGCATCACTCAACGCCACAGCATCACTCAATGCCAGAGCATCGCTCAATGCTACAGCATCACTCAGCACCACTCAATGCCACAGCACCGCTCAATGCCACAGCACCGCTCAATGCCACAGCACCACTCAATGCCACATCACCACTCAATGCCACAGCACCACTCAATGCCACAGCATCACTCAACGCCACAGCATCACTCAACGCCACAAAAACCAAAACGAGCACCAATATTGCTGACTAGTTGGATTTGGGTCTAAGCTGACCTCTTGAACTACTAAATTAAATAGTAACTCTCAGGACACTTGTTTATCCGGAACAAATCCGATGAATTGAATTTAATTGAATTAACAACACATCAACGTTATGAATGTTTCAAATTAATTAGAAAACATTGCTTATTTCACTCCACATATATACATGTAACAGTTCACTCACTCCAAACTTCACATACAAGCACTCATACAAACCATACTACAAATAAATATGTACAAACTATACATCAGTTAATAGTTCAAGTATTTACAATTCCATCTAATTACATATGCAAACATAGCATTGGAACATACTGTGTCACTTTTATTATCAACAGTGTCTTTATTTTAGCACAACGTTCCTAATGCTGATTGACAAGGGTCTACGCGTTTCGATCACCCCTAGTTGTGGGGAGATCTCGTCAGGACCACGTAGCTGTGAATGAAAGGGGGAAAAACATAAATGAGTCTACCGGAAGCCTCCCTAAACGCTTCAGAAACCAAAAAAGGGGGAAATTTGGTCCTACCTCAAAGGTGCTCGATTTCTTTTGGACCACAAGGCTGTAATTAAAACAAACTCAACTTAGTTCCAAAAGCCTTTAGACTTAACTACTCTCAGCAAGACAAAATAAAATACATACTCACATGTATTTGTGTCACAAGCCTCTTTGAATCAATGGGGAGTGAAAGATCTATTGTGAAACAAAGCCTGTTGTCAGTTACGGGTGGGTTTTATGTGTAAAAAGATGTTGCAGAATAAGAAAACTGGAAGCAAACATACTGAGATTCTGGTGTCTCCAGAGTCTGTCGTTTGCGTGGTGGGCTGGGCGCCTCACAACACTGTGTTTGTTTTTCTGTAAAAAACAAGCATACGGATAAATGATCCGGGCACTCGCGTACCCGTCCTGTGTTGTGGCGGTGGCTCGCCGGCGCTGCTGCTCTCCGTACCTTTTTAGTTTTTAAATTTTGGGATGGGGTCAAGCCTCCGTCTGATATGTAGCAAAGCTGTCGCCAAGTGTGCGATGTTCCTTGTTTGAAAATCCCTGTTTTGCTAACTTCCTGTCACTGAGGATTGTGGGAATTGGAGTTTTTTTACAATGTGTGAATGAAACGGCAAAGGAGCTTGGTGACACCAGAATCTCAGTAAGTTTGCTTCCCGTTTTCTTATTCTGCAACATCTTTTTACACATAAAACCCACCCGTAACTGACAACAGGCTTTGTTTCACAATAGATCTTTCACTCCCCATTGATTCAAAGAGGCTTGTGACACAAATGCATGTGAGTATGTATTTTATTTTGTCTTGCTGAGAGTAGTTAAGTCTAAAGGCTTTTGGAACTAAGTTGAGTTTGTTTTAATTACAGCCTTGTGGTCCAAAAAAAATCGAGCACCTTTGAGGTAGGACCAAATTTCCCCCTTTTTTGGTTTCTGAAGCGTTTAGGGAGGCTTCCGGCAGACTCATTTATGTTTTCCCCCCTTTCATTCACAGCTACGTGGTCCTGACGAGATCTCCCCACAACTAGGGGTGATCGAAACGCGTAGACCCTTGTCAATCAGCATTAGGAACGTTGTGCTAAAATCAAGACACTGTTGATAATAAAAGTGACACAGTTTGTTCCAATGCTATGTTTGCATATGTAATAAGATGGAATTGTAAATACTTGAACTATTAACTGATGTATAGTTTGTACATATTTATTTGTAGTATGGTTTGTATGAGTACTTGTATGTGAAGTTTGGAGTGAGTGAACTGTTACATGTGTATATGTGGAGTGAAATAAGCAATGTTTTCTAATTAATTTGAAACATTCATAACGTTGATGTGTTGTTAATTCAATTAAATTCAATTCATCGGATTTGTTCTGGATAAACAAGTGTCCTGAGAGTTACTATTTAATTTAGTAGTTCAAGAGGTCAGCTTAGACCCAAATCCAACTAGTCGGCAACATTGGTGCTCGTTTTGGTTTTTGTGATTGATTAGAGGTTTGTCCTTATTGCCCGTGAGCCCAAACCCTGTTTTGGTTACGTCACTCAATGCCACAGCATCACTCAACGCCACAGCATCACCCAATGCCACAGCATCACTCAACGCCATAGCATCACTCAACGCCACAGCATCCCTCAACGCCACAGCATCACTTAACGCCACATCATCACTCAATTCCACAGCATCACTCAGTACCACTGAATGCCACAGCACCACTCAACACCACAGCACCATTCAACACCACAGCACCACTCAACACCACAGCACCACTCAACACCACAGCACCACTCAACTCCACAGCCTCACTCAACGCCACAACCTCACTCAACGCCACAGCATCACTCAACACCACAGCATCACTCAACGCCACAGCATCACTCAACGCCACAGCATCACTCAACGCCACAGCATCACCCAATGCCACAGGATCACCCAATGCCACAGCATCCCTCAACGCCACAGCATCACTTAACGCCACAGCATCACTCAATTCCACAGCATCACTCAGTACCACTGAATGCCACAGCACCACTCAACACCACAGCACCACTCAATACCACAGCACCACTCAATACCACAGCCTCACTCAACGCCACAACCTCACTCAACGCCACAGCATCACTCAACGCCACAGCATCACTCAACGCCACAGCATCACTCAACGCCACAGCATCACTCAACGCCACAGCATCACTCAATGCCACAGCATCACTCAATGCCACAGCATCACCCAATGCCACAGCATCCCTCAACACCACAGCATCACTTAACGCCACAGCATCACTCAATTCCACAGCATCACTCAGTACCACTGAATGCCACAGCACCACTCAACACCACAGTACCACTCAACACCACAGCACCACTCAACACCACAGCACCACTAAATGCCACAGCCTCACTCAACGCCACAACCTCCCTCAACGCCACAACCTCACTCAACGCCACAGCATCACTCAACGCCACAGCATCACTCAACGCCACAGCATCACTCAACGCCACAGCATCACTCAACGCCACAGCATCACTCAATTCCACAGCATCACTCAGTACCACTGAATGCCACAGCACCACTCAACACCACAGCACCACTCAACACCACAGCACCACTCAACACCACAGCACCACTCAATACCACAGCACCACTCAACACCACAGCACCACTAAATGCCACAGCCTCACTCAACGCCACAACCTCACTCAACGCCACAGCATCACTCAACGCAACAGCATCACTCAACGCCACAGCATCACTCAACGCCACAGCATCACTCAATGCCACAGCATCACCCAATGCCACAGCATCCCTCAACGCCACAGCATCACTTAACGCCACAGCATCACTCAATTCCACAGCATCACTAGGTACCACTGAATGCCACAGCACCACTCAACACCACAGCACCACTTAACACCACAGCACCACTCAACGCCACAGCCTCACTCAACGCTACAACCTCACTCAACGCCACAGCATCACTCAACGCCACAGCATCACTCAACGCCACAGCATCACTCAACGCCACAGCATCACTCAACGCCACAGCATCACTCAACGCCACAGCATCACTCAACGCCACAGCATCACTCAACGCCACAGCATCACTCAACGCCACAGCATCACTCAATGCCACAGCATCACTCAACGCCACAGCATCACTCAGCACAACTCAACACCACAGCACCACTGAATGCCACAGCATCACTCAGCACCACTGAATGCTGTAGCATCACTCAGCACCACTGAAGGCCACAGCATCACTCAGCACCACTGAATGTCACAGCACCACTTAGCGCCACAGCCCCACTCAATGCCACAGCACCACTCAACCCAACAGCACCACTCAACACCACAGCACCACTCAATGCCACAGCATCACTCAACGCCACAGCATCACTCAACGCCACAGCATCACTCAACGCCACAGCATCACTCAACGTCACCGCATCACTCAACGCCACAGCATCACTCAACGCCACAGCATCACTTAACGCCACAGCATCACTCAACGCCACAGCATCACTCAACGCCACAGCATCACTCAACACCACAGCATCACTCAGCAGAACTCAACGCCACAGCACCACTGAATGCCACAGCATCGCTCAGCACCACTGAAGGCCACAGCATCACTCAGCAACACTGAAGGCCACAGCATCACTCTGTGCAACAATTAAACAACTACTGGTTCTAATATGTTCTCTCAATGTTTCAAGCTTCATTACAAATGTCACAAACATTTTTAAATATTTCACTTCTGTTCCTGGATTTTCATCACAATAAAATACACTGAACATAATCATCCCAAAAGTTATTTGCAAAAGTTTAAGCTATTGCCATTATAAATTACAATAACTTTTATTTAATTATTCATTATAAAAAAAATAAAAGCCATTCTTATTTGTAATATTAATACTTCTAAGTCATGTAAATACAACACATATTGCATTACAAATGCTATAAGTGTCACGTTTTCGAAAGTTAAAACTATTGGCATTGTAAATGACAAAGCTATTAATTTCGCTATTTTCAAAACCAACACATACATAAAAAATATGTCATTTACAATACCAATAGCTCAAACTTTTCTAATGCGAGACCTATTGCATTGCAAATGCTTGTTTCACTGAGGCATTGACAGCCACACTCCTGGGGAACCTGGGCAGCTACGATCTTGTTCTGGCAAATAGCCAGAAGACATAGAAAAGCTCCAGGGGACCCATCTTTCTAGCTTCAGCATCCAACACTTGAGAGCCTGATAGTTCAATCCTCTACCAGCAGACTCAATCCCAGTGCGTTTCCGACCACACCACCAAATTAGGAGTTGAAACATATGCAATATTTTGGCAAACATGTTTTTTCTCACCAGTCTTGATCTCAGGCCCATAACCTCAGGTTGCCTCCTGGGATGTCACTTGCAAGTGTTTTAGGACATGGTTGCTGATATCTTTCCTGCAGTTCCTGAGGACCTTAGAACCAGCCTTCTACAGATAATTCATGATGGTCAGGAGGCCAAAATATGTGATCCACTTGGACCTTGACACCACCGACTGATTGGGTAGGGCAGTTGGCACCAGTGGGGTGCTTCAGCGACATGCTTGGATTAATTCTAATGGATTTTCGAGTGAAGTCCATCAATCGCTAAGGGATATGCCTTTTGAGGGCTCCCATCCTGTCAGAGGAAAGGCAGACTGTGCCCAGAAGCACTTTAAAGAGAGCAAAGCAACAGTGCATCCTCTCAGCCTAACACCATCCACATGCTAGCTTCCCCATCAATTTTGCCCCTTTCTAGGCTTCAGAAGGAGATTTCAGCGGAGGCCACAAAAAAAACCTGAAATCCGAGATTCTGCCGACAGCATCCATGCACCCAGGTACAACAAATTGCCCAATGCCCCATGGACCTCTCTGCTGCTGCTGCAGAACCACTTTACTTTGGCTTCAGTGGCGCACTTTCACTCGTTTGGAGGCCAAATGAGGGTTTATCTCCACAGGTGGCAGGACATTTAATTGGACGAATAAGAGCTCAAAAGAATCCAACACAATTATGCCCTACCCTTTATTTCCACCCCTCCAAGCATGCCGCCTACCCAGCAACAGCTTCTGGAGGGCCACTTGTTCATTCTCGAAAGGTAAGTTCAGACTTTCTTGGATAAGGGAGTCAATAGAGAGGGCACTGGCATCAATCATCAGGATTGGCTGCTACTTCTGCTACCTTCTGGTGCCAAATAAGGATAGAGGCTTCCATCTCATTTTAGATCTCCACCCTCTGAACTTCCTCAAGAAGAACATGTTCAAAACGCTCATCCTGGCCCACGTTCAGTCTGCCCTGGATCAAGAAAACTGGATGGTGGGATTTAATATGCAGCTTGCCTACTTCCACCTCCCTGTACTACAGCAATTTGTTTTCCGTGCTTCTCTTTGGGGGTGATTGCTGCCCGTCTCTCGAGGTTGGGAATACGAGTTTCCCTATACCTGAGCAACTAGTATTTGAAGGTGGGCTAGCCAGTGGTGTAACAAAAGCTCCTGCAGGCCCTGGTAGGTCCCTGGCCTGAGAGTGCCAGACTGGGTCCAGAGCGTGAGGGGCCCCCTGCATTTACTTGGCATTAGGGCCCCATCAAGTTTCGTTACGCCACTGGGGCTAACTCCAAATAGTTGTATAACCACCTCCAGACAACCCTAGAATTTTCTATCAATTTGCCTAAGTAGCACACCACTTCTTCACAGTGTCTCCCTTTCATTGGAACCATCCTGCACATGGGCTGTTCAAAGCCTTAGCTCCACCTCCACAAATCCTGAATACTTGGGCTAAGATTCAGATGTTTCAACAGTTGACCTGCTTCTCAGTGAGAGTGGCTCTGAGGCCTCTTGGACCATGCCAGATGTTGCATGCAGGCTCTGTAATAGGATCTGAAGTTGCAGTGAGAGGTCAAAAGACTCTGGTATCTGACGGTAACCCATCTCAACAGCATCCTGTTGGAGCTGTAAGTGATTCGCTTAACATTGGAGGCCTTCCTCCCATCTCTGAAAAGGGAATGGGTGCAAGTCCTCAAATACAACACCATGTGGTACTTCAACAAGCGGAGGGGTGGCCATGGGCTCTGTACCAGGAGACATTTGCCTCTCGAGCTGGCTAGATCGTCAGGGCATCTCCCTGGCTGACAGCAACTGGCTGGATTTTTAAACACCAGAGAGGATGAACTCTACTGACAGTGCCTAGTGAATGACGGCTGAACTCCGAGGTGGCACAGGGTTTTCTTTGAGCAATGGGCCACTGCTGAGAACAAGTAATCTCGCAACTTTTGCACGTTGGAGTTCTAAAGGCATTTCTCACTCAGAGACACCTTTCAGCTAGATTGGGGTTCAGGACTCCTGCATATATTCTTGCTGCTACCTCTCCTGCCCAAAGTTATGAGGAAGTTCAAGAACAACTGTGCTTAAGTTATCCTACTGGCTCCGAAGTGGGCCAGGAGAGCATGGTATCTAGAACTTCTGGTCATGAGCATTTGACCTCTGAATCCGCTGTCCCTTCGGGAGTACCTCCTGTCACAGCAGCTGGGCCAGGTCCTGCACCCCGGCCTGCGCAACTTCCATGCTTGGAGATTGAGAAGCTACCGTTCACAGCCTTTTATTTCCCTCCCAAAGTAGTGGATTTCATTTTAGCAGCCAGCCATTCCTCCACTAAAAGTATCTACGCGGGTTCTTTCTGTCATGTCCAACCCTTACAAGCCTGGTTGTCTGATGTACTACGTCTTGCTGTAGCCACTGTTAAAGATTATTATCAGTTTCATCTGCTGTAAAGTTGTCAGGTCAGCCATCTCTGTTTAAGTCACCTGTGATGTGTTTTTTGAAAGGGCTGACTCATATGTTCCTGTCAAACCCCTTTCTGATGCATCAGAATAACTTTAATCTGTTTCTCACATTCCTGGTATGCATCCCATTCGATCCAGTGCACAGCTCTCCTTTGTGATTGTTCACATTTAAATCAGTGTTCCTTATTGTGATCACATCAGCTGGTAAGTGAGCTGCAATCACTCTCTATCCAGCAACCGTACACCACTCTCTTCCCAGACAGGCTAGGGCTAAGGACCAAAGAAGGGTTCCTTTCTGAAAGTGGGTACGCCTTTCCACATTGGGCAGTCTGGCCCCACCTTTCTTTGCCCATCCTCATCCATCCAAGGAGGAAGAGAGACTTCATCACTTAGATCCCAAGAGAGCTCAGAGTGTTTACATTGATCATACCAATGACTATTGGGTGGATTATCAGCTCTTTGTATGGTTCTCTGGGGTGAAGAAAGGAGATGCTGTGCAGAAATGAATGTGCTCTAGGTGGACTTCCTACTGCATCAAACCTGTTGCAGACTGCCCATGAAAAAGCCATAGGAAACCATATGGGCACATTCTACCAGAGCTAAAGCTGCTACCACTCCACTGACACGTGGAGTGGGAGTCTTGGATATTTGCCAAGCTGCAGGATGGATGCCAGTTCTAATGTTCACAAAGCACTATTGCCTGGATAACCAGGTCTGGCGAGAGGGGCACTTTCCTCCTTCTGTTCTGCAGGATATCCTGGTCTGAGTCCTTCTGTTGACCCACAACCAGGGGAGGTTCTGCTTTGGGAATATAAGTAGGCATCAGAAGTACAAGTTACCTTCAGTGAAACTCTTTGTGGTGGATATTCTATCTAACCACAGATTCCTCTGGTCCAAACTAAAAAAAGAATTACATGTATGGATCAGTACACTGGCACAGTCTGATTACTGAAGGCTCTGTGTCCAACTGTTCGGACAGGTATTCAGTGCTTAATTTGAGCTGGGGGGGTCCGTAATGCTCTTTTTTTGAGACTGACACTTATTTTTTCTCCTCAAACATTTCCTAACAACCAAAAGACAGAAAATACACAAAGGAGAAAGAAGAAAGAAGAGTAAACAGTCACAAAGGGAGAAATCAGGGACCCACAATGGTGAAATAAAGAGGTAGGCAGTGTCTGGTACTTGATTAAAGAGGCCTGAGGTGGATTGAACACTAAGCAGCATTGGTATTTGGCATGCTGGCATTTAATAGCAGTGGCTGTTGGCTTCTGAGCAGAGCTTCTTAGGGCACTAGCACTTAGGCTTTTGGAAATTAAGCACTGCTGATATCAGAAAAAGGCTGTTGTTGATGCTTAAAGGTGGCCCCTATATTCTAGCCCTCCATGACTTCTGGGGCGGGACATCAGGCACGACGTGGAGCAGCACGATGCCACTTACCAGCGCGGAGGGAATTGCTGAATTTAATATTCTCTGGATCCAGAGCTTTAAGTGGGGGGAGGGTTCTGTGGGGGTCTGAGCACCCCTGTTTTTTTTGGGGTGCCTCGAAAGGGGGCTCTATTTTCAGGCCTCAAAGGTTGGGTGACCAGACGTCCCGGTTTTGTTTGGTGTTACTAGTGTGGGTAACATGTCTTGATAGTGAAATACTGCCAATTTCGTTTTTCACTATTGAAAGGCTATCTTGCCCATAGGATGAAAAAGGGGAATGCTGTGTAACATGTTTACCTGCATATCTTCCCATAACGGCAAGATAGACATATGGAATCTGGTATCCCTGAACTTGGAATTTAATAAACATCATTTAGTGAAGATGGTTTTTAAATTCTAAGTTTGGAAATAACACTTTTAGAAAGTGGCTATTTTCCTGTTCAACCTTTCTGTGTGCCTCTGCCTGGTTGTGTATTGACTGTCTGGTTTGTGAGTGACAGGGAATGGGGTGGCTCCAGAAGGCTGGCTGAGTCAGCATAAAGCTGAATAGACCCATCTGCATGTACTCGACATGCAGATGGGTGCACTCTGCCAGTGCACCTCTTCTTCCTTTGTGAGTGTGGGCCAGAGCCATCAGACGCACCACAGGAGGTGGAGCCAGCATTGTGGCAGGCAGGCACAGCCCTATTGAGACCCAGGTGCTACTCCTCCCACCACTCTGGCGTGCTGTGAGTTGGCTAGCAAAAGGTAGAAGGTCTGCTGAAGAAAATTGTTGTGAGAAACCCCAGCAAAATAGACACAGTCTTCAAGGGTTTTGGGAAATTCTGCAATTGATTTCTAAGTAATGTAAATAATGTTTACATGTTTTAAAGTGTTTGGTATTTTATGGCTTATACTTAATAAATATACCTTTTTGCCTATTTTATTATCCTTTGCTGGATGCGACTTCATGATTTCTTAAGCA
This sequence comes from Lissotriton vulgaris, assembly GCF_964263255.1. NCBI lineage: Eukaryota > Metazoa > Chordata > Amphibia > Caudata > Salamandridae > Lissotriton > Lissotriton vulgaris. The sequence goes on from NC_141699.1 coordinate 171,035,020, forward strand.
CACAATGCTTGTTATCTTGATTTAGACCACGCCCCTACTCGGATAGGCCACACCCCTTTCATACATTTGCCACACCCTTTTTAGAGCACCACCAGTTTTTTTCCCGATCCACTGTGGTGCCTAGGGGGTTTTGAGATGGTGAGGAATCTGTGGTTATATAGAATCTCCACCAGAAAGAGTATTACCAAAGGTAAGTAACTTGTACTCTTTGTTGTGACAGACTTTCTGCCAAGGACTTCCTAAAATCTGCTTTTAGTTCAGCTAAATATGCCTCTAGATGTTCTTTTGCTTGCGTAGGCATGGTTTTATTGCTGGTTTGTCATTTCTGATGCAATACATTTCGTTTCCTTGTTCCTTTTATTCTGCTCAGTAGGCTATAGTCATTCAGTCTCATGCTCCTTCAGCCATATGACACATTCTGCCATCACCAAAACAAGCCTAGAGTTTAGTTGCGTTTTTCAGGCTTCCCTGCCATGTATTCTCTCTGCATTCATCCAAACTAAATATTTTCGGAGTTTTTGAAACTGTATTCTGACATTCCTATATAAATTCAGTAAAACATTATCACAATGAAGAGTTAACATTTTAACTGCGCTTTACTATCTTTTACTGAACATAAATGGATCACTATTATAATCTTTTGATAGCTTTCGAAGTGTTTGAGTACTCGAGGAATATGCAAATGCGTTTTTGTTACAGATTCTGCAGTAAAAGTCCATAACTAAAGAACTAAAAACAAAACATAAAGGCACACCACCACATACAGGGAAAGAGTGTGCCATGAACAGCCAGCCCGTGTGCCCTCGAATGGCCAACGCTTGTAAAGTAGTCTGTGCCTCTCGTCTGTTTGCCGTCGCTCTCTATGAGCCCCACGGGCGCCCTGGCCGTCGCATGACTCTTGACATGTGTTCTTTGTTTCAGGCTTTCGGCGCAGCGGGCCTCAGCAACGATTACCCCCTGGCTCAGTTCTTCATGTGGGCGCGAGCGCTGCGCCTGGCGGATGGGCCGGATGAAGTTCACCGGGCAGCTATCGCGAGAATGGAACTGAAGAAATGAGGCCTTCTCACTGGGATTTATGAATGATAAATTATAAGTGCCTGCTCATTGCCACGCTTAGGCAGGAGTTAAAGGTGCCTTGCTAGTGCTCAGCAGGTTTCGCGCCTCATCAGGTTCTTCGTTATTGACTGAATTGTTAGATGAGGCCTTGCTTGCATATGTCTTCCGATTAAGTACTTTTAATTTTTTAACTACACCATATCTAGAATGTGACCACAGACTGTAAATCAAGCATCGTCCTGTTGGCTTAGAGCTACGTCGACAAATTAAATGTTCACTTTTGTAATGTATTATGGCAGAAGACCAATATCTTTTTCTGAAATTAGATCATTGTTTTCACGCCTTTCTTCGGAACTTGATATAGAATGGAAAACACTATTTTCTACTTTGGGTTTTAGCAAATTCACTGACTTATTCTTAATCATGTATTTGTCAAAAACACGTATCGATGACGTCATACTGTGCATATGTTTATTTTTTTAGCCTTGGTGTTTATGACCTACTGGTGTGCTTGTCTGTATTCGAGTGAAGGGTGGGAAGTGTAACTAACAATGTAATAATTTGCGTTCTTAAGGGGTTACAGACAATTTAAAAAAATGGAGGCTGCCTGAAATGCTATAAAAAGTTTTTGATTGAGAAATAAAGTTAAAATGCAAATATTAAAGAACAGTATATTTTATGCTTGAAAATCATGGCCACTTCTTAGTGATTCCATTATCAAAATAGCATAGATATTTAAAACGAAAAACGAGTGTGTGTGGTGCACAGTGTAAGCTGAATTGAGCTGCACTTTTCACATTGGCTTATAGTCTATGACTTGGGTCAGAGTTTAGATAGGAAGAGCGTTTTTATATTTTGCTTATAACTTTGGCGTCCTGTGACGAACCTTCATGAAACCTTTCAAAACAAAAATTAATCCGCCTCCGCTCCTTTCTGGAAAAGTTTGGGTCCTCGATAAATTGTGGGCCCATTCGCGGCTCGCATGACTCGCGGGTGGGAGGGTCGCGGGGAGTTCACGCAGGAGGGGGGGTTTAAAAAATAAAACTTACCTTACTAGGTCTCGCGTTTTCCTGCTTCTTTCCTTGAAAAGGAAGCAGGCATCCTCCCTCCCCTCCCCTAAGCCACTCACAACGTTGCACTGGCTGCGTTGTGATTGGTGCAGACAGCGCTCAGCCCGGCGCCTGTAGGGAGGCCATTTTCTCTATGTAGGCTGCATGCAGCCTACATAGAGATAATGCAGAGTGCTCACAGAGGGCCGACCAAACAGTCAGGGCCCACAGCATTGGGCAAGTCACTCCTCTCCGACCCGCCCACCCCCAACCAGGCATACCATTCTGCTTTCTCGCAGCGCGAGAAGCAGAAACATAAAATGATATTTTAAATATAATTTTATGTTTCTGCTTCTCGCACAGCGAGAAAGCAGTGGGGCAACGTTCCTTTGCCCTAATGGAGGTGTCACCCTGGCTCACAAAATGCCATTTCTCCATGCAATTTCCATAGGTAATTTTAGACAGAGCTACAGCCAGGCTGTCTGGAATAACACCAGATTGGACAGAAAACTAATTCTTTACCCACAAAGTGTGCTTTTTACGTCTCGCCTAACACAGCGTGCATGCGCTGCAAAAAGAGAGGGCCTCTTGGCATCACTCCAGACATTCTGAAAGCTTTCTGTAAGCTCGTGCTTGTGGTTGGCACATCAATTTGACCTTTGTGTGGCTTTTAAAAAATAAACAGAACGATTGCCAATACTGTTATCCTTGCTACCTATCATTCATCACAGCACATTAGAATCAAACCAAAGTGGGTTCTAAGACTAATAGTTCAGTCTGATTGAATCATCATTTTGTTTTATTCACTTTAAATGCATGAATCAATTATTTTATGCAACTTGTACAAATCATTAAATCTCTGCGATTAAAAACATTATATACAATGGACAATAAATACAAATGTACACATTCCAAAACATTACAAAACATCCATTATTTCCCAATCAATCCAAACATTCCACATTCAAACAGTCACTCTCCTACTCGTGAAACAATTTTCTATTTACATAGGGCGTTCAACAACACCATAAACAATACTTTTCTTATGTTTGTATTTTTAAACAAAAATGCAAATATTTTGAGATCATATGACGTATAAACTACGCCATATGATCTCAAAATATTTGCATTTTTGTTTGTGGAATGTTTGGATTTATTGGGAAATAATGAATGTTTTGGAATGTGTACATTTGTATTTATTGTCCATTGTATATAATTTTTTCGATCGCAGGGATTTAATGATTTGTACAAGTTGCATAAAATAATTGATTCATGCATTTAAAGTGAATAAAACAAAATGATGATTCAATCAGACTGAACTATTAGTCTTAGAACCCACTTTGGTTTGATTCTAATGTGCTGTGATGAATAATAGGTAGCAAGGATAACACAATTGGCAATTGTTCTGTTTATTAGTAGGTCAGTGGCTTGGCCTTACTGTTGGGAGCCCATACCCAGTAGTGTTTTTTGTTTAAAAAAAATGAAAGCACACAATTGGCCAAAGGCGGATGCATGTCCCACCTCTTCTTAAAATGTTCACTCCCATGGCCTTTAGGTCTCGGGAGCGAGCAGGCTGGCAGATGCATTCCTCCTTGATCACGTACTTTCCCTTTGCTTGTTGTCTGCTAAAGCAATTTATGGCCTTTCAGAACGCTACGACCCTTGCCCTAGTATCCTGTTACTAATTGATTTCCACCCTGCTTTTCTTTAAAATGCTTGTTTCTATTTCCTTCCCAGGGTTGTCTAATACTGATTAGCCGTTTGGCACGCTCCAAATGGCCTCGTTTCATATGGGTGCACATTAGAGGAAAACATGGGTTTCTGCCTCTTCTCCTAAACAAAACAATCAACAGCTTTGGTAAAGCTCAAAAGAGGGCTAATGCAAGTCCCAGAACATCAGACACAAACTTCCAAGCGTGTAACGTGACCCCAAGCAGCACATGTTGTCCAAGTTGCTGTGGTTGCCAAGGCTAGGGCTTTTCTCTTATTAAACAGCGGAGCGAGTAATTGCGTCCAGCCCTTCCACATGTGGCCTGGGTGGAAGGCCGACGCACCACACCTCACCTCCCAGCCAATACTCTCTAAAACATGCATCATGGCGATTCTCTCTGTTTCAAATGACCGGGCGGAGCTCTGCCCTACTCTGGAACCACAGGGCCTCTGCAGGATTTAGCAGACATTTCTTCAAATAGTGTCATGGAGTTCTGAAAGTTTAATAGCTATAACGCCGTTGTTTTATTACAGCTTCATATTCCAACATTAGAAGTGACCAGAATAAAAAGTGAAGAATTCAGGGCGGGGTTGTAAAAAAACATATATGATTGAAACCAAAATATAAATGTACTCGTTTTTTTTTTTGTTGCCTCTTTTCCACTGTTTAAAGGTTATTGTAAAAAATTTCACAAAAAGTTTACGTTGCTGACAGATGCCTGTTGGCCCAGGTGGTTTAGCAGGGAGTTCATGGTGTGGCGGACTGGTGGTATTTCCCTTTAGTCGTTCAATCAATCACACAATATAGTTGTGCTCTGTATTCAGAGGTTGGCTGAAGCTGGCCATGGAGTGTGAGGTGCGCATCTCTCCAGACGGGACTTGCATTGCTCCCGGAGTATCATTATATTGAAGAAAACAGCAATTTTGTACTAAGGTTCAGTAAACATTTAGGCTACCTTGGTCAATGGTGGGGATTTATAATTACATAGTGCTACCGCGAACGACATGTTACCTTGTGGGTTTGGGTAGAACTCTGAGAGCGGAACCCTACCACCGCCAGTCTAGAACATTCCTGAAACCAGAAATGTCTAGGTACAATATATCTTTTATTCATCTTGATAGCACAATTAATCACAGACAACCTGTGTCTATTCTGCTCCATCTACACATGCCATCCAAGTTGCAGAATCCGCATCGGGTGACCAGTGACATAACAAACAAGCATTTGCATTGCAATAGGTCTCGCAATTGCGAGATTTTGAGCTATTGGCATTGTAAATGGCAATGCCGTTTATTTGTATTTAAAAAACCTGCCTTAATAAAAGGCATTGTCACTTACAATACTGTCATATAGATGCTGCTTTTCTATATACTGTGTTAAGTTAGCATGAGTTTATTAAATGTTTAAACGACATATTTTCCTTTGGTTTCAGTTTGCACACGACACATAATTGTTATTGTAGCTTTCAACCTAGACGAAAGATGTGATTTATTTGAGAATAATATGTTATTGCTCTGATATCAGTCGTGCTTGGTACACTGTCTGAACAGTGAGTGCTGAACCCTCTAAGAATAACCTAACACAAAGTTGCTGGGAGCTCTGATCCTCGCACCACTAGACATAACACAAATACAGTTGCTGCCAACATTGGGCTCTAAGCGAGTTTAAGATAGAGTTACTGAGAATGCAAAAACACACTTGATGGTGCTTCGCATGCAGAGAGCTGGTAGCTGATGATGTGATCCTCTCCTCCTGACATTTAGAGGTATGGGCCCGCCCTGCTAAAACCCAAATGAGACCTTCTTAGATATAATATAGTATGCTAAATAGGGAGCGCGAAAAATAGGTGATACAAATTTCTATTGATTTTTGCATTATAATATGCTATCTCCGTTTGCTTATTATGGATTAGTGACTATGCTGATAACTCTGATTTTTATAATATGTCTTCTTGTATTATATAAGATACTGCGTTTGAGAACCTTGCATTGAATAATAAATATTTCAAAATTGCACGTGTCCTCTTTTACTCCACGTTCTGGTTTGAAATGATTATAGAGCGAAAGAGTGTTCATGTGTTCCACGATACCTGAGGTAACCTAAGTTCATGTTCTGGTTTGTCTAAGTCATTGGTAGTTTGTTATGACCAATGAGACACTGTAGCTAGCTCGGTAAGGGGATTTTGGATACTGAGGTGAGTTTTGGGTCACCCTAATTCACTGAGGTTCCTGATCTCTATGCACAGTTCTGTAAGAGAACGGAATCCCTGCTACAATACCAATAGAACTAAGTTTAAAAAATTTGAGACCTATTGCATTGCAAATGCTTGTTGTAAATTGGTGTAAATCTGTTTAATAGTTTTGGGGTTATTTTGGTTCAAAATGTAAAGATGCATTGACAGTTGGGCTGAAATTCAAGCCTTCTGATTGGCTAAGGGGGCTTTTTTTTAGCACCTTCTGTGATTGGCTAGCCACAACATGAAAATAAATATTGCAGCTGCCATTACAGACCTGGTGGAGTAGGTCCCCTGTCCTGAAAGTGATTTAAAAACTACTACATAAGGAGAAAGGATATGGGTATCCTATCCCTGTTCCTTGTCAGGGGGTGTCCCAAGAGAGGCTCCAACCGGACCCCAAACTTGAAAAATATAAAAATAAATGAAGGGTGCTACAATCCTGCAGGACTCCAGAGGGACCGGAAAAATAAATTACAAAACAAAATTGTGGTGTGGGTGTCTGTAAGGGGACTGTCCACTTGTGGGATGTTCAGTGGCGGTAGGTAGTGCACAGCTGGGTCTTTGTTGCTCGCGGGCCACAGACCTGGCCTTGTGGCCATCCCCACACTAGGCATCGCCAGAGGCAGTGCAGGGTGGGGGCTTGGGCCCTTCCCCACACTGTTCATGGCCAGAGGCTCTGCACTGTAGGTGTGCAGGGCCTGCACTCTATGCCACGCCGTGCACAGACAAAGGCCACCTTTTGGGGACTGAATATGGCAATAAGAAAGTAGTTTACATTAACAAATTAACAAAAAAACTAAAAATTCATTATAATGTGACATTTTCGCTAGGGGTGGGCAGTAGTTTTGTCCATGCGTTGAGTTTTGGAAAACTCCACCAACTGCCGTGTGGTTGAGTTTTTTTCTTGCACGTGGTTTGCCAACGTTGAGTTGGTGAGTGCGAGCAAGAAAACTGAGAGCTAGACTGCCTCCCAGCAACATTTCTCAACACACGTGGTCGCAGCTGGTTGCTACCACTCGCATTGAGAAAGCTGCCGCTCACGTTAGAAAAGCTGCCGCTTGAGAAGAAAAGGAACTCGAGTAGCAAAAAGAGACAGCGCCCTCTGGCCATTCACACTGATTTTTCAGCACGGGACAAGCTCCAGCGCAAATCATCAGCGTGACGTACCAGACTCTGCCACTCGCGGATCTCCACAGAATCTCCCAGACTGTTTAGGACTTTTTCCGCCCACCCCTAGTTATAGCTTCGTAAAAATGATGGTTAGCATAACATTTTAAACTGTTAATTAATGTTGTTGATTCCAAATGACATCATTAATTGTAACTCAGACAATTTTAAAAAAAATCTTTTTATTTGAATAACCAGCTCCATAACATTGCACATCAGTTAGCAACGGAAGTTCATTGACAATTACAAATACAATCAACCACAGATACGCTGGAAATGATTAGACTCACCTACAAAGACAGAGCCCCTAAACAGACATTGACATAACCCCAATGGTCCCCCAATTTTGAACACATCGAAGCAGACAAATTGTAATCATCATCCACAATCCACTCCCCCCCCCCCTCTTCCCGCCAGGTCTTCATTGCACCCCTCCCTATTACAGCCGCAGCCCAAGGGATTCAGCGGAGGTCAGATGCCACAAAACCACAGTGTGAAGTGCTCAGACATGGAGTACAAATTTCCACACAGACCACCCCTCAGTCAGGCGCCTCATCCGTCTGCGAATCCATCCACTCTCCCTATACCTCCTCCAAGTCGCCCATATTTTCTCCCATTTTTTAGGGCAACCTCGACTTTTATAAATAACCTTTTAGGCCTATTGGCACCAGTCCAAATCCCGCTCCCACTCTTCCACCGTAGGCAAAAGATCACTTCCCCATAACCTTGCAATATTTCTCTTGGCCACCATACTCGCCAGAGCTAACCATAATTTGTCCCATTTCGGCCAAGTGATGTCACTAGTGACCCCTAAAACACGCCATCTGGCTTCCAGCGGAATATTCGCTCCCACCACCTCTGACATGATGCCTGCTAGTCTGGACCAGTATGCCCTGGTTCTGGTGCAGTCCCACAATATGTGGAAGAAGGTCCCCTCTTCACCACACCCCCGTATGCAAAAGCGTGAGTCTACATAGCCGATTGTGTATTGCGTCGTTTGTGGGGTGTAGGACCTATGCAGGATGTGCAGTTGGATGAGCCTGAACCTGGCGTGAATCGCCACTTCCCCCGGACACTGCAGGGCCTCCCCCTGTAACTCTGACATTTTAATTAATATATCCATTTTAACTTGTTTATTTATTTATTTTTTTTAGAGAGTTTTATATAGCGCAAACTAGACCCAAGACATCAGGTATTGGAGCGCGTTACATGAGCACCAGTTTCGTTATAGACGGACACATTCATTTTTCTTAGGCACAGGAAGATTAAGTGATTTGCCCAGAATCACAGGATGTTGAGCGTCGTTGCCGAGACTCGAACCCGGTTTCCCAGCTTCGAGGTCGACAGCTCTAACCGTAAGGCTACATCCTCTCCCCAATTTATTAGTGTTGCAAATCCTTTCCTGTGGTGCTGGTACATCTTTTTTCCTGAACCAGGAAGAGAGGCCATAGTCTTGCAGATCATAACAGGTCCAAACTCCCGCTGTTGACACGGACGTCTGAGGCGGCGAGTGGTTGTGTTGGAACACATGAAAAGCTATTGAACCACTGCAGAAGTAGATTGAAAAGTCTCTGTTTAATACAAAATAACAAGGGGTAGTTTCTTAACTCCCTATGTGTGGTGTTGCTGATTCACATCGACAGCAGGGATCCTGTCCACAGACAGTTGAGGAGTGTGGGACAAGTGGTGGAGCATAAACATCTTACCCATGAATCCCATTAAGGATCAGATGCACTTTTGAAATATAGTCAACAGCTTAACGATTGCTTCGCTGTCATTTTATCCTAATTAGAAACGGCGTCTCATCGAGTGTTTTTTACCGGACCCATGAAAAACACGTAGGAGAGGAGAAGATAAATGTTTAATGTCCTGAAGAAGGTGGTTCTATTTGTCTTAACCCACCGAAACGTGTTGACGTAATATGCCTCTTTATTCCGCATTCTTTTTCCCCACATTCAATTACAACGTGTCGTTATAACGGTCGCGTTGTAACAGCGCATACCATTACACCGCAAATCGTAACAACAACTTACTCTATGGGGGGGTGCTGGATGTTAAAATAGTATAATTTACTATTCCAACTCCAGTATGTGCAACAGTAGGGAAGGTGTTGGATTTAAAATCGAACACCTTCTGCCCCTTCAGCAAGTCGTTGTTCCGACTTGCGGAGTAATGGTATGCGTTGTTGCAACATGGTCGTTGTAACAACCGTGTTGTAATTCCCTGCAGGGAAAAGGATTCATGGTAAACGATGTTTACAGCATCGACGCTTTGTTTTGTTGTTAAATTTGTGAAATACAGAACCACATTCTGACAAAGAACTTGTACCTTTATTGTGTGTTGTTTCTATGTATTCTCCCAAAATAACGCCTTGATGACAAATGTGGTTGTCTTCTTAGTCTTTTTCGATTTTTATAACATTAAATCTGTTTGATTTATGGTTTTAAGTTTTTTTAATGTGCAACATGATGCATACTTGATTGAATGTTTTTATTAAATTGACCTTATGAGTGGTTCGATATCCTGTGAATCTGTGCTCCCTTTGGGTCTGTCCTTATGTATGTGAGTGGATGTGAAATGTGTGTAAGATAAGCACATCTAAAGGGAATGATATATTTGACATTTAAGTTTTTTTAAGTCTTACTCGGTGCCCAGTCCCTTTGGTCTGTGGGGTCTCTTTCTTTGTATTTGAGAGACACATGAAAAGTGCCACAACATAAGACCATATGGTTTTACAAATACAATTATCAACAATCCCGGCTAATAACTTGAAAAACCAGGACCATCTCATGATTTCACTCAAAACTCACCAAATTCGACACATACTCAAAATACACTCCAGAGACACACACCTACCCCCTCCCCTACGGGGGGCGGGAGCAAATCCTGCTGCTGTTCCTCGCCGTCCTGGAAGACAGAAGGCACCAGTTCAACTTCACCCTGTACTCTGCGTGTGATAGTGAGACAGGGTGTGGATGTGTACTCAAGCTGCGGCAGCCAGGGCAGAACCAGTGCGAGCCGGCCAAAACCCCCAGAGTAGGGGGGTGGTGGAGGGGGAGAGCCCACAGCCGGCCTTGGCCCGGAGTCCTCGGACAAAGGTCAACCCCAACCTATGCTGGTCTCTGACAACAGTCAAACTGTTGCAAAAGTTTTGGCAATAGTAGTTTTTTCGGGAAAGAAATGTGCAAGTCAGCCTTTTAGTATAGTTTCATGACAATGCAGTACAGAGTTCGATAAGGGTGCAAATCTCTGTTGTGGAGCAGTGCTTTAAATGGGCAGGTACTGTCCGGTACCCAGTACCGGCACTTTACTATTTTGAGAGGGAGAGTACCAGCACTTCTCAAGAGAGACCTAGTACTTTAAATTGGAGAGTACTGGCTCTTCTCAGAAACAAGCAGGTACTGTGGTACAGAGTACCTGCACTTCTTTGTTTCCATTTCAAGCACTGCTGTCGAGTGTAAGATTAAATAACATTTGTATAACGTGAAACATCTGGAAACGGCTTATAATTAAACACAGTATTAATGTGTAGCATTGTACAGTATGCTAAGAAATGTAATTTCTTTCAGTCAATGTAAATATTTGTCTGCAGCATCAGGAAACTTTTCGATCAGAGGCAGATGACGTGAATTTGTGTCAAGAGGAAAGTAAATAAAGGTGGAATCAGAAGTCTATGGAGACGGTGAAGAAAAGTGCAAGCATCTGCCTTTGTGAGTGGATTGCGAGGGCGCCCATGGGGCACTGCGGTGATGCCATGCTGTTACTCAAACGTGCCAAGACGGCGGCGAGCACGTTTGGAATGAGAAGATCTGTGTATCATCTGCATGCAAGATGGCAGAAGGAGCCAAATAAGGAGATATTGTCTCCAAGGGAGGTGGCATAAAGAGAGAACTGGGAAGGATCCCGAAAAGAGTCTTGCAGCAGGGCCGGCTCTAGGCTCATGGTGGCCCTGTGCAGGGAGCGTAGGTGGGGGCCCCGGAAGAGGGGGTCCGGACGGGGCGGACCCCCTCTAATAATACATCCAGAAAAGTCGTTAGATGATTGACCAGTACCTGTGCGGCTGCTCCTACCCTTCCGAATTCGTCTCAGAACGATAACATTTAGGAGGAGGAGGGCATTGTGACACACGACCTGAGGGACTGGGCGCACAAAAAATGTTTATGGAAGGAAATTTCTGAACCGAAGAAAGAGCTCCTCTAAAGTCCTGTACACTCCAATAGGCCACAGATTGGACACTCACTGTTCTCTTGTGTTATTACAAAAAATGGAGACATGCGACTCTCATATTTGCAAGGAAAAATAAATTAGGGAAACTCGAGTTCACACACTACTGAACGCGCACTCTTAAGTGCATCAGCAGTGCACTGTGAATTGGAGCTTTTCACAGGCCTGTCACAGATAAGAAATGCTATCAAAACGAAATCTTACAAAACAATATACTACTGGCCGGCAGCAACTCATACCCGGACAACGTTGGGACGGGCTGCTATTAAATATAGTTTGATGTGATTGCTAGACTGCAGTGACCTTAGTGGTACTTCTGTTTCTTCAAGCTGGTGATGTCTGGACAAGAATGATGTCTGTTTTTTTGTCTAAAACCTTTTAATAAAAACACATTTTATTTTCCTCCAGGCTTTTTTAATGTCTATCTTAATACAGAACCATTAGTTGGGGTGACACAAGGAACAGTCTTACTCTCTTCTCAAAAGCAATTCAGGCACCTCACACATACACACGTGAACATGCATATTGAGATGGAGTTTCCCAGCGTATGCCTGGCAGTTTACATGCTGCTCTATGGTGCTGGCACATAACTCACTAATCTCACCATTATATGGCAGGAACCCTCATTTTTGTGACCAACAGGTAACTGAAGGACCTATTGCAACAACAGCAGCAACACGGTGGTCAAAAACATTCAAATCTATCACCTGCGTGTTATACACTGTGCTGGGGAGCAGGCACATAATCCCTCCATGCTAGCTTATGGTGAAACCTGCTATTCATCTGCATACACCCCTCCAGGATTTAGAACGCACCCGAGTGTTTGGGGGTATCTATGCGAATAAGACGTTATTGCTACCCAAAGTAACCCTTTTAGCAACCTTAGAGTAATGACAGATTGAGAAAAAACACATTAAGGTTCTAAACCCTTGTCTTGCCGGTTACATGCAACTCCTTGATGGAGCTTCATAGATCACTGCAATATTCAAAAGATTGGAATTTATGAACTCCAAGTACAAAAGCATCTCAGTATCAAAAGTAGTTACACACTTCCCTAGAAATATAAAATACAAGTACATGATCTGCAGGCTTCACAACCTGATTTGCAGTAGGCATGTTAAACGTATAAGCTACTATGACTCAGAACTGCACGAGACAAAACACATATCTCTTCAGCAAGTGCATTAACCACCAGAGTTATTTTACCGTTATTAGCCCTGGAAAATCGCTGGGCACACAAGATCTCTGCCGGCTCAGGAGCCCCAACCCATAAAGTATTTTTCTAAACATGGCCTCTTTGTTATTCACAGAGAACAGGTGTGCAGTCACATTTGTACTTATTGTCAACTATTTCTTTGCTGTAGAGTTTTTTTTTTTTTTTAAATTATAAATTGACTATCAGACTCTGTTCTCGTGACCCCGCCCCCTTTCCACCGCCAGACCTTGAACCCCAATTTATGGCTTCCCAGACCCGGAGTAAATGTTTTCCATTTCCGGCACTGCCCAACACCCCCCATTTCCACATTATGAGAAAAGTTTCACCAGACTGCAAGACACCTTTCTCTCTCATCTAATCAAACTAGTCATCCTAGAAAGAAAGTCTATGCAGAATATGTATTTGAAAGTCTACCTCTTGGACAGTTTTTTTTTAACAGAATGGCCTTGCACAATAATAAGTGTTTACTTGGGGCATGTTTTATTCCGTACTACTATGTTAGTGTTAGATAGGAATACGTGCGGCAATTACATTATTGCAAAGGTTACGGCTTCGACACTAGTAAGTGGCGCTATGAAAAACATTGAAGCATAACTTCAGAACGGTTGCCAAAAATAATAAAAAACAAACTTTGTAACTTTGCACACCCATTATGTTTTTGCCTAATGTGTGCGCCTTCTTTAGCCAGACTTTTAATTGCAAAATTTTGTAACTAACCACGGAAGAGAGTCGTCGTTTCCTTTCTGTGGTGTTTACTACTTTTAACCACAGTTTGAAAAGCAGCTGCCATGGATGGGGTAACACAGTGACATTCATAAGATCACACTGTGCGCTGGCGGCAGGACGTGCATGCATTAATTCCGGAGCAGGCTTTCTCCAATGTGACTGGGCCTGTACTTTATGGGGAAGGGGGTTATACGGGGAGTAGAATCTGGAGCCTGGCCTGTAGCTGGAGCCCCCCCAGGCCCCCGAAAGCATGCACCTTCTGCAGGTCTGCTTACCAGAGGGTTCCCGCGCTCCCTGTGCTGAAGGATTCGGAGCGACAGGACGACGTTAATTATTTGTTCTTTGATTCTCAGTCTCAAACACGACGATGAGTGACGAATCGACGCACCGCTCACTGATGCACTCAGTCTCCCAGTGAGGCGGGTCGGAGCCGCGTGACCACAGCACCGTGACGCATCACTGCTAAGCGGCTAAATTGCGCATCGCGCACAGCACGCGGGGGCTGTCCCAGGGCCGTCACGTCGTCGTAGGGCTAAGATTGACGGCCCTGGGACCCAACTGTCTGCTGGCTTGCTTCCTGGGCAGGTGAAACCAATTTAAACAACAACTCTCAAACGAGTCGCTGCCATTGCCCGGAGGCCGCCAAATCCTGCCAGGGGGCCGCCAGTGATCCAAGTTCCGATCCGATCCTCGGCTCGTCCGTCGGTCGTCGTGGCGGCCCCTGGGGTTTGGCGGCCCTGTGCAGGTGCACAGTTTGCACATGCCTAGGTACGGCCCTGCTTGCAGGACTCTCCCTGATAAAAGAGTGGGGAGGGAGAATGGTGAGCTTGCCAGACGACAAGAAAGGATCGGTCAGAAAGGTAGCAGGAAACCTGAGGAGGAAAGAGCCCAGAAAGCAGATTGGAGGGGATTGAGTTAGTTGTTTGAGAAATAGGATGGGTTGGTTGGTTATAAAGCAGGCGTTTTAGTATTTGGGAGAAGAAAGTAAGTTAAGATATCAGACGGTAGTTCGTAGGGGTGGTGGTATCAGCGGGGCTTGCTGTAGTATATGTAACATGACTGCAGAGTTGAAGCATGAAGGGCAGAATAGATGCAAGGTTTAAACAAGCATTGACATAGCCAATAGGTCTCGCTTTTGGTACCTTATAAGTGAATAGCCATGCAACACTTGATGTTGTCTAATCTAGGATATTGTGCTGGATAACTAAACATTTATAATGTTCCAAAGGCAAGACCTATTGGCTATCCATTGGGGGGGGCCTTATAAGTGTTTAGGTAGAGCTATTGACTTTGGCAATGTTTCTAAGATGTGCTGTAGAGAAGTGTGGCTGCTGTGTACCATGCTGAGAAGTTGTAATTAAAAGTGTAAGAAGCACTGAGTGATGCTGTGGTGTCATTCAGTGATGCTGTGGGGGCCCTGAGTTATGCTGTGGTGGCCCTGAGTTATGCTGTGGTGGCCCTGAGTTATGCTGTGGTGGCGTTGAGTGATGCTGTGCTGGCCCTGAATGATGCTGTGGTGGCCCTGAGTGATGCTGTGGTGGCGCTGAGTGATGCTGTGGTGGCGCTGAGTGATGCTGTGATGGCGCTGAGTGATGCTGCGGTAGCACATAGTGATGCTGTGGGTTTTCTGAGTGATGATATGGTGGCGCTGTGTGATGCTGAGGTAGCGCATAGTGATGCTGTTATGGTACTGAGTGATGCTGTGGTGTTCCTGAGTGAAGCTGTGGTGGTGCTGAGTGAAGCTGTGGTGGTGAGAAGGAGACGAGTCGTGTGAGGTATAAGGGTAGAGAGTGAGGAGAAGAGCAGCGTGAAGGACAAGGAAGGAGAGTGAGGAGGACAGGAATAGCTTGAGATATAAGGAATGAGAGTATGGAGAAGAAAAGTAGCATGAGATATAAGAGAGGAGAGTGATGAGGAGAAGAGTAATGTGAGGTATAAGGGTGTAGACAGGGCCGGACTGGGAACCACAACCGGCCCAGGCAAAGTGCTCAGCCAGCTCCCCCTCCCCACTCGGGGGCGTTGAAGGTGCCACCTAGCTCTTTGCGGGGGCCGTTTTTCGGCCAATTTTGGTACAGGACCGATTTTCGGCCCTGTAACAAAAACGGCCCCCAGGGGCCCGAAACCGGCCCCCACCCATGCGGCGCACCGGGGGATTGCCCTGTGCCCCCTATGGCCAGTCTGGCCCTGGGTGTAGAGGGATGAGAAGAGTAGTGTGAGGATTAAGGAAGGAGAGTGAGGAGGAGAAGAGTAATGTGAGGTATAAGGGTGTAGACAGGGCCGGACTTGGAACCACAACCGGCCCAGGCAAGGTGCTCAGCCAGCCCCCCCTCCCCACTCGGGGGGCGTTGGGGGTGCAGCCGAGCTCTTTGCGGGGGCCAGTTTTCGGACGATTTTGGTACAGGGCCAATTTTCGGCCCTGTAACAAAAACGGCCCCCAGGGGCCCGAAACCGGCCCCCACCCGTGCGGCGCACCGAGGGATTGCCCTGTGCCCCCTATAGCCAGTCCGGCCCTGGGTGTAGAGGGATGAGAAGAGTAGTGTGAGGATTAAGGAAGGAAAGTGAGGAGGAGAAGAGTAGTATGATCTATAAGAAAGGAGAGTAAGGAGGAAAAGAGCAGTGTGAGGCACAAGGAAGTAGAGTGAGGAGAAGAGTAGTGTGAGGTACAAGGAATAAGAGTGAGGAGGAGAAGAGCAGTGTGAGGTATAAGGAAGGAGAATGAAGAGAAGAGTGGTATGAGGTACAAGGATGTAGAGTGATGAGAAGAGTAGTGTGAGGTATAAGGAAGGAGAGTGAGGAGTAGAAGAGTAGTATGAGATATAAGGAAAGAGAGTGATGAGGAGATGAGTTGTGTGAGGTATAAGGGTGTAGAGTGATGAGAAGAGTAGTGTGAAGAATAAAGGAGGAGAGTGGGGAGGAGAAGAATATTGTGAGGTATAAAGAAGGAGAGTGAGGAGTAGAAGAGTAGTATGAGGTATAAGGAAAGAGAGTGATGAGGAGATGAGTAGTGTGAGGTATAAGGATGTAGAATACTGAGAAAAGTAGTGTGAGGTATAAAGAAGTAGAGTGAGGAGGAGTAGAGTAGGGTGAGTTATAAGGATGTCGAGTGAAGAGTAGAGCAGTGTGAGGTACAAGGAATGAGAGGGAGGAGGAGAAGTGCAGTGTGAGGTATAAAGAAGGAGAATGAGGAGAAGAGTAGTGTGAGGCATTAGGATGTAGAGTGATGAGAAGAGTAGTGTGATGTATAAGGAAAGGGTCTGAGGAGGAGAAGAGTAGTGTGAGATATAAGGAACGAGACTGAAGAAGGGAAGAGTGGTATAGGTTATAAAGAAGGAGAGTTATAAGTTGAAGAGCAGTGTGAGGTATAAGGAAGGAGAGTGAGTAGAAGAGTAGTGTGAGGCATTAGGATGTAGAGTGATGAGAAGAGTAGTGTGATGTATAAGGAAAGGGTCTGAGGAGGAGAAGAGTAGTGTGAGATATAAGGAACGAGACTGAAGAAGGGAAGAGTGGTATAGGTTATAAAGAAGGAGAGTGATAAGTTGAAGAGCAGTGTGAGGTATAAGGAAGGAGAGTGAGTAGAAGAGTAGTGTGAGGTATAAAGATGTAGAGGGATGAGAAGAGTAGTGTGAGAAATAAGGAATGAGAGAGGAGTAGACATGCAGTGTGAGGTATAAGGAAGGCGAGAGGGGAGAAGAGAAGTGTGAGGAATAAGGAAGGAAAGTGAGAAGAGTAGTGTGAGGTATAAAGATGTAGAGTGATCAGAAGAAAAGTGTGAGGTATAAGGAAGGAGAGTGTGGAGAAGAGTAGTGTGAGTTATAAAGATGTGGAGTGGTGAGAAGAATAGTGTGAGGTATAAGGAAGGAGAGTGAGGAGGAGAAGAGTAGTATGAGATAAAAGGATGTAGAGTGAGCAGAAACGTAGTGTGAGGTGTAAGGAAAGAGTGAGGAGAAGAGTAGGGTGAGATGAGGAAGGAAAGTGAGGAGTTGAAGATCAGTATGAGGTATAAGGGAGGAAAGTGAGGAGAAGAATAGCATGAGATATAAGGAAGGTGGGTGAAGGGAAGAGTAGTGTGAGGTATGAGTAATGTAGAGTGATGAGAAGAGCAGCATGAGATTTGAAGGAGAAGTGGGTTGTGATGTATAAAAGAAGTGAGTGAGGAGAGTTGTAGTGTGAGATATAAGGTAGGAAAGTGGGGAAAAGAGGAGAATTAGGAATAAGGTAGGAGAGTGAGGGGACGAAAATTAAGAGGCAGAAGGAAGGTGACTGATGAGAAGAATGGCATACTATGAGGGCTCGGGACTTAATGGTTTACAAATTAGGCACTGTTGCTGTGCACGTTGAGTTGGAGCTTGACAGGGAAACAGAATGTGCTTGTGGTTGTAGCGCATGGACCTTTATATGAGTACTGAGAGAATAGTTAAGAAGGGTGTTCCAAGCTTGGTTTCTCCTCATTGGTACTACTTATTTAAGGCTGAGAAGTCCAGTCTTTGCCAGCGTGGAATAGGTATAGGGTGCGCCAAGACACCGTCTAATCGCCACCTTACACCTTTGAACTCTAGAAAAATCAGACCAAAGTGTCTCGCCAAATTCACTTCTCTTTAGCACCAAGTGAATTAAACGCTCTTGCTGATACATTAGAGCTCGGGGAAGGTTGCATGCAGACTGTGCCTGTGAGACTGATTCACAATAGGTCCGTTTGAGGCAGTAGTTGTGGACTAGGGGAATAGAAAAACCTCAAAGTATTCCTAAAATCGGACAGGTAATGCATCTGGGGATGTCGTTGATTAACGAGGTAATATAGGCAATGAATCGGAGTCGTACTACCACTTAAATGTGTCTAAATTACAACCCAGGCCACAAGGTGGATCAGTGTGTTAAGCGCTTGTTGCTGAGATTCTATAACACGCGTCACGTGTTTGAGTACTAGCTAGAACCAACCTTCTCAGAAGGATCGATTGAGTACCGTTAATGTGCTTAACCAGAACACCTGCTTACATAGTCATACATGGCAGTACTGTGGTTCAAAGTGCCTAGTAAACAACCTGTAAGATCCAACCTTCTTTATAATATCCCCCTGCTACCCAACTTGCAGTTTTTAAGTCCTGGGCAAGGGCAAGGCACGCCTGTAAATATTGTGTTCTTTCAGCAAGGCAAGCAGAGCTGAGAACAGAGCAGCTTGAAAATGGATCTCAGGTTTATGTAACGGATATAACCACTCTAGGTCATATACACTCTTGAGTATTGTGTGTGCATCTCTGACAGAGCAAACAGAGGAAAGGTGGTTTTACACAGGATTTACGAACAGTGCAAACACACTTTAGTATAAATCTACTGAAGGGGGCATGCTTATGTAGTACTTTGATTATAGTACACAATGCTCTTCTTCTGCACAGCCAGTACGAACATAGCCCGTGTTTGCAGGTGCAATCTAAGTTTTTGTTGTTGTTTTTTTTCAAACCTTTTTATTTGTTGTCTTGTGCCAAATGCCTTCATGATGCATGCTAAATAAACTGATATTGAACTTCTGTTTGTTTGCGGGTACACGCTTTGGATGTCAGTGGTAATTATTTCATTGTCAGCCTGAGGCCCTGGTTTATTGCTGTAGGTTCTGGTGACCACTAGATTGGCACACTCGCACTAGATGAGCCACGACGCCACCGTTTAGTTTCGGACTGGGATTCCGTAATCTATGTGTATTCTGATTAATGTTTGCTTCTTTTAGAGTGCTATTTGTTGATTTTTATTAAAAACAAAACGCAACAGACACTCCATATGGTGGATTGCGTAAGTGCACAAAGGGTGTGGGTAAACACATCTTGATGTTTCCAAAGGCAGGTGACACTTATAGTAATGTCCCTGTCACTTGGTGAACCTTGGTAGAAGTGTAATAAGAAAAGTGTGGAAATTCGGAGTGCAAGGGGGACGGGGACACAGGTGGCCGTCAAAGTGAAAGTGATCGCGATTGCGGGCTGTAAGGGTGCCCGCGATCACTTAATGAGCCATGACGAGAGAGGAAAACCAGATGGCGCCTCTAATCGTCATTGTGCGAGTAACCGCACTCTCTATGCCACCCCAAAAGTTGTGGTCGGACTTTTGAAAGCCCACTCACTACATGTCTCGCCAGAGCAGCGCATGTGCTAGCTCAGACGAGATCTAAAAAATGTATAAGATGAGAGGTTACTCACAAGAGAACCTTGAAAGTGAGAGTGTGCGGTAGAGGCCGAGCTGAAAAGGTCATATAGAGTGAAGGATGGACCAGATCTGAGGACAAATATGAACAAGGCATAACCTGCGTACCTCCAGCAAACAGGGCCCTGAATGAATAAATATGGTTCCACAAGTGACAGGGAAGCCTGTTATTCCACGAAGGAATCAGCAGAGTGCCCGTGATAGTGTGGATAGTGAACTATAGAGAAAGAACAATAAAACAGACAACCCAATTATTGGTACATGAGAGACGGTCATGGCATCAGTCAAATCGTTATTAAATTCTTTTGATACAATGTCACAAAAACGCATGGTTATATTATTGTCGGTCGCTTATGTACACTCAGTTAGGTGGTCTGTTTTTCAGCGGGGTGCATCCCTTTGCTTTCCATGCGGATCGGAGTACAGCCCATCAGGAACTAAATTGCCCCGTTTGTTATCTCTTCCTGTTGCCAAAGATTTCCTGTGGCGCTTTATCATGGAATGTCCCCTGATTATACTTCTAGTGATCGCCACATTAATTTTGAGACCATCACCCCCATTAAATAAATGCCCTTGTATGATAAAAA
The DNA here is from genome assembly GCF_964263255.1 of Lissotriton vulgaris. NCBI lineage: Eukaryota > Metazoa > Chordata > Amphibia > Caudata > Salamandridae > Lissotriton > Lissotriton vulgaris. The sequence goes on from NC_141699.1 coordinate 171,055,178, forward strand.
ATATTTACCATGAAAAATGACTTTCTTTCTAGCTATTCCATCCAGTAGCTAGATGCAGTACTGATTCTCTGGAGAACATGATATCAGATTGCACAATGATGCCCTCTCTCATGTGTCACTCATGATTATTTTATAACTTCATCTCAACACTATCACTTCTTGTGATCTGTAAGAATCGATCTGATGTCACACAGTTACTGAAATGGTGAAATGGTTTTTACAACAACTGAACAAGGAGCTTCTAGCTACTACTCAATTGCTGCGGTTGTGATGGCGAAGAACGGATAGACTATTAGAATGCTAATAGACAACCTCTGGGTTTAGTGGCACTCGCAGGGCAGGAAATACAGTAATAGAAGCAGCTTTTGCTTGGTATATATATGTGTAAATAACAACATGGAAGTTTCTGAGACTATTGTGCATTCACTACTGCCTAGACCGCCCAGTAAGTTGGACAAGCCGCGCTGACAACCCACTCCCTAAGGTGTCTTCTTGCCACCTTTCAGATATTTACTCCAAGCTACTCTATGCAAAAAGCATGTGAATCTAAAAAATTAAAGAGTGGAGAAAAATGATAGTTAACTGTCAGTGTGCTTTTGTATAGATTCGCATGTGACATGTTCTACCTCCCCTATGGAGATGGTTATACTTCACATGCTCAACATGTGACTAGGAAAAGAGATACTGGGTCCGTAGAGTAAAGATATTTGGATGAAGATATGCCCTACTGACAGGTTGGACTTTGTAAAAAGTGAGGATTCCAAGCCTGGCTTATTGGCATATTCAGAAAAGCATCTTAACATATGAATTATATACAACCCAGTAGGACAACATGCAACACAAACACCTTTTCCTGCACCTGTTTTAGTAAGCGAGCTTTTTGCAGGGCAACAAGAGGTCCACAAGATGTAGTCAGCAGATAAATGTTTCAAGTTTCTTGTTCCTGCATTGACAAGCAGGGACTGGCAAGCTGCTCTGTGAGGAGCATTTGTCATAGGAGAGGAAACCTGAGTATCACCTAAAGGGTCCTGTCTCTCTTCACAACCGTGGCACACGAGGGGTCCTCCTGTTAGGGGATCTTCATTTTACTGCAGTAAAGATGGAATTTTGAGGAGCTGGTTTAGTAAGGATCTTTCTATGATTTCCAGGTCCAAACCATGCAGGAGGAATGTAACTGTTGGGTAATGTTTCCTTTGATATGGTAGGTTTAGCAAGGTTATTAAAACACATTTTCAGAGGGCCTTTCTGGGGCAGAACATTTTGATGATACCCCTAGACAGCGTGTGGGGAAGGGTTCTGCAGGGATGGACGATGGAGACCGCAATGCTACTACGCTGTAGGCATACACATACGGTGCTGTGTCCTCGGGGTATAGTCACCCAGCACACAAACATTCTCCACAACACCTGGAGGTTGGGGAAAATATGCTCCCACTTAATAGGTTTTATCAGAGGAAGGAATCAGTGTGTCTAAACCTTGGAGTACAGACACTATGCACCACGAAAAGCAATATCCTACTGACAACAATTTATGACGCATAATGGGCGGAGCGGTATTCCGCCTAAAAGTACTATTTTAGAGGACTCCTTTGGGTGTCCCTCCTTAACCAGTAGTTGGCGATGACCATAGTGGATGGCCGAGTGGTCCCTTTGAATCATGGCCAAAAAATACGGCAAATGAGGGAACCTTCTAGGAAAAATAGAACGCATCAGGATCATGGTACACACAGATGTGGTTAAATGTATGTCACAATAGTGGGATTTTTAGGTTTAAAGTATTTTTATTGAAGCAGGGTGGGGCAGGACACAATAGGGTAAGGAGCAAATAAACCACAAGAGCCGCACAATCAGTGCGCATTATATAGCAAGTACAACAAACAGTTACAACTTTGCAAGAGGCTTCATCCGACTCGGGAGCACAGCTTTCGCACCTGTGGTCACATACAAAGAACTAGGGGGGGGGGAAGGGGGAGGGAAGGAAGGGCGGGATAGGGGAAAGGAAGAGAAAATCAGAAGGGGGGGGGACAGAGAAAAAGTAAAGGAAAAAAAAGAAAAAAAGGGGGGGGAAAGAGGGAAGTGGAAAAGGGGGAAAAGAAGAAAAATGGGGGGGGGGGTGAAGGGTGGGGAAGCATCCCCGCTCCAAAAACCTACCCAACCAAACAGAACCCCCAACTACCATATCCCAACCCACCCCCTGTACTGTGCCATTATCTACAGCCTCCTCTTCATTCAACTCTCCAATAATCCCCGCTATGCAGTATCGACCCCGCCCGTTCAGACAGGTGGGTCCGGTGGCGGCGTCAGCCTCAACAGCCTAAGGTATCTGGGGCAGGTGATCTCCCGAAACTCGGAACATAACAGGCTATGAAAGGGCGCCCACAGTTCTTCAAAGGTATCAGTATCTCCCAGGGCCACTAAGGACATCTTCTCCATTCCTAGGACATGCCATAATCTATGCAGCCAGCCAACTACAGAGGGAAGCGTGGTAGTGCGCCAGTGTACGAGAATATTCTGCACCGCTGACCCCAGAGCAATCGCGATCTGTCTACCCCTCTTAGACCTAAGGGGATACATCAACCCATTTGGTAGCCCTAGCAGAACATAGGCAGGGAATCTCGGCAATTCTATCCCAAAGCATTTGTCCACCTCACCCAGGACCTCTTCCCAATAAGGAGCCAGTAGGGGGCATTCCCACAGGATGTGTGTTAGTGTACCAGTGTTGCCACAGTTGCGCCAGCACGTCCCTGGTATTGCCCTGTCCATCTCGTGCAGTTTCTCCGGAGTGCGGTACCAGTAGGTTGAGATTTTAGTGAAGGTCTCCGTAAGACCCGTGTGATAGGCCGAGTGACGCGCGCGGAAGGAGATATGTTCCCATTCCTTGTGACTCAATACTCGCCCGAGCTCCCTGTCCCACCGTTCCCGACCGGGGTTGTGAATGTGAAAGGAGGGGGTCTGCAGCATTTTATACAGGTCCGAGATCAGTTTAGCGTCCGACGTGCGAGTGATTAACCAGCGCTCATACGCCGTGATTTCCCGGTGTGCCGCATCGCGCACCTGGGGTTGTAATGCCCAATGACGCGCCTGCATGTATCGCATGCGCTCCGCTTCTGGGAGGCCATAATCCCGCCTCAAGTCCTGGAAGGGGACAACTCCCTCAGGGCTGTACAAGTGATACAAAGTGCAGCAGCGGGCCACCCGCCAGCGCTCAAAAGCACCCTGCTCCATCCCGGGGCCGAAGTCCGGGTTGCCAATGAGCGGCGTAAAGGGAGAGGGGAAAGTAGTAAGCTCGTACCTGGCAGCCACCGAGTCCCACGTCCGGAGCGGGACCCGCGTCACCAGAGATGCATAGAGGTTAGGAGGACGATGGGCCCGCTTCAAGAATGGTATTTCCTGTAGCGTCCTACCCGCCACTGCCTGATCCTGGAACAGCCAGTGCTTGTCAGACTCCCACCGGCTCCATTCCACCAGATAGCGGAGTTGGGCAGCCTGGAAATATTTCCGCAAGTCCGGTATCCCCAGCCCCCCAGATTCGGGCGTCAGCATAGCGATACTCCTCTTGATCCTCGGCCTGCGGCCCTGCCATACGAACCGTGCGATGGCAGTCTGTGTCTCTGCAAGCCACCCCGCGGGGGGCTGGAGCGGCAACGCTCTGAAAAGGTAAAGCACCTGAGGCAGGAGGGTCATCTTCACCGCGGCCACCCTACCCAGTAGCGACAACGTACCCTTATCCCACCGGCCTAATTCCTCCGTGATTTTCGTGCCCAAAGCCGCATAATTGGCCGTGACCATTTCCGGGAGGGAGGGCGCCAACAGGATCCCCAAGTACGGGATCCGGTCCCTGGACCAGTTCAGAGGGTAAAGCCTCTGTAATTCCGCTCTAGTGGCGTTAGTAAGCGAGATGTCAAGGGCAGCCGACTTCCCCAGGTTCACCTTGAAGCCCGCCACGGCGGCGAATAAGTCCAGTTCCTCTACGCAAGCCGGCAGCGACCGCCGCGGGTCATCTAGCGTCAGAATGACATCATCCGCGTACAGGCTGATCGCATGATGGAATTCACCCATCTTGACACCGACAATATCGGGGTTCTGCCTAACCCTCTGGGCAAATGGCTCCATGTACAGGGCAAAGAGCAAAGGGGATAGTGGGCACCCCTGTCGCGTACCCCGTTCAATGGGGAAGGGTCGAGAGCTGCCCCCGTTCACTCGGACCACTGCAGATGGGAACCGGTAACAATTGAAGATCAGATGACGGAACTTCTCCCCAATCCCGAATTTGCCCAGGACCTTCTCTAAGTAGGGCCAGTGCACCCTATCGAAAGCCTTCTCCGCGTCTATGGACAGGAGCATCCTCTACCCAGGGATCCTGGAAGCCTTCTCAAGGATGTGGGTCACCCTCTTTGTGTGGTCTACTGTTTGCCTACCAGGCACAAAGCCCGCCTGGTCCGAATCAACCATGCCCGGTAGGTGCAACGCCAGGCGTGCAGCTAATATACTGGTGAACACCTTCAAATCTGTGTTCAGCAGCGAGATAGGACGGTAGGACCCACAGGCGGTCCTGTCCTTGCCCGGCTTCGGGATCACGGAAACCGTGGCCTGGAGAAATTCGGAGGGGATGGCACCCAGCTCCGCAAAGGAGTTGAAAAGGCGGGTCAGTAGAGGCGCCAGCTCCTGACAGAAGGTTCTGTAAAACAAAGGGATAAAGCCATCCGGACCTGGGGCCTTGCCCAGTTTGAGCCGAGATATCGCCGTGATCACCTCCTCGACACGGATATCGCGCTCCAGATACTGAGCCTGATCCAGTGTCAACGACGGGAGCGGTACTGAATCCAGATAGTCCTCCTCAGCCTGGGCCGAGGGGGCATCCCCGGTGTAGAGGTCAGCATAAAAGCTGCGAAAGACGTCTGCTATCTGCTCGTCAGCCGTAACCATACCTCCGGTCGGGTCAACTAGTTCCTTCACTCGGTGCTGCTGGTGTTGCACCCGGAGTTTGTTGGCCAAGAGCCGCCCGCACCGGTCGCCCCCTGTGTAATATTTGTGTTTCAGGCGGAGCATCGCATACTCCGCCCGGTCCGTATCAAGGGCTGCCAAGAGTTTCCGTGCCGCCTTCAACTGCCTCCAAACCCTGGGTGCCCCTGTCCTGTGATGAACCTGTTCCAGCTCCCTCACCCGCTGGGTGAGCTCATCCCTCTTGAGCTGTCGGTCCCTATTCTCGGCCGAGGAAATCGCTATAAAGTCGCCCCGGAGCACCGCCTTCAGGGCTGCCCACTGTGTCGCACGCGAAGTGTCCTCATTATCATTCACGGTCTGAAAATCCAAGATGGCCGCCCGGATCCGGTCCACCACCGATCGCCTGTGCAATAGCGTGTCTCGAAGCCGCCAGACCCCCCTAGGCCGGACCGCCAGCGGCAGAGTGAAAGCGCCCTCCACCGGAGCGTGGTCGGAAAGAGAGAGGACCCCCATATCCGCATTCGAAGCCAGAAGGAGCATTGGGCCCGACACAAGTAGATGGTCCAGTCGCGCATAGGATCTGTGGGCATGTGAGAAATAGGAGTATGCGCGGGTGGTAGGGTGAAGGTGGCGCCACATGTCATGCAAGTCCAGCTCCGCAAGTCGAGTGCGAATCGAGCCCGTAAGCTCGCCCAACTGGTGGCGCCGCTGCACAGACCTATCCATTGTCGCATCGAAAACCAAGTTCAAATCACCCCCCAACACTATGTGCCTATCAGAGGTGGATGCCACGTCCTCTAAAGCCCTGTGTAAGAATTGGTCCTGATGATCATTGGGGCAGTAGATGGTGCCAACAGTCAGTGCTAAACCCCCCATCTTAATCTTATATACCAGAAGTCTCCCTTTCTGTTCTGCTACCTTGCACACGACTTCTCCCCTGAACCCCCTAGAGAACAAGATCGCCACCCCTGCCGTCTTGGAGGCGCTAGAGGAGAACAGCTGCGTGGGGAACTGGGGGGTGCGCATTCTCGAGCAGTCCTTAGCTAGCAAATGGGTCTCCTGCAACAGGCAGATATCCGCCTGTGAGTTTTCCAACAAGGATAACACCGCCCGCCTCTTAACCGGATTATTCAGCCCTTTTACATTGAGAGTGAGCACTTTAAGAGCCATCAAGGAGGGGAATCAGTGGGGCACATATCAAGAAGCAAAGCCCAGCAGGCAAACACAGAAGGCACCACTCGAGGCCTCAAAACAGAGCAATTATGAACAGTCCACAGGCACAGTACAGTCCCCAAACCCCAACACCCCACAACTAGAAAGACCCCCCCTGCCCCCCGAAATCCCACACAACCAAATCTACACCACCCCCCGCAACAAGCCCCCCCTCTAGGCCCCGGAATCAAAACATCCACCCGCCAGTCCCGTTCCCACACCCCACTTCTCAAACTTTGCAAAAAAGACATTGTCCCAGTCCGGTCCGGTACGGACAAGGCCGTGGTAAATCAGTCTAGTGGACGTCCAGCCACCACCTCCAGCACTCGCCATTCCTCCCCGCCCCCCCCCCCGAATCCCCGCACCTGCAAAGGGAACAAGCTAGAGTAGACTCCCCCCGGAGTGAGTTCAGGCCGTCAAGGCCACTTCGCCGTTTTCCGCCACTCTGGAGGCCTCCTGGATGGCGGCCGCCATGTCCGCCCGGATCGTGGGCGAGCCCGGTCGCTCCGACGGAGGAGAGCCCCCCTCTCCCACCTGCTGCCATCCGTCACGAGTGCTTCGCCTCCGCCGCGGAGCCGGGGTATCCGTGTCCGATGCTGTGAGGCCCAGCACCGCGCAGACATCTTGGAGGGACCGGAGCTGGTGCAAAACACCGTTCCATCTAAAAATCAGACGGAAAGGGTGTCCCCAAGAGTACTGTGTCCCTCGCTCCCGAAGGAAGTCAGTAGCGATTTTGAATGATTTCCTCTTCTGCAGCGTGACCGCGGATAAGTCCTGAAACAGGGTCACAGGGTGGTCCCGGAATCGGAAAGATTGCTGCCCTCGTGCTTCTCGTAGGATCCGCTCCTTCAGGGGAAAGTCTGGGAGGAAGGCCAGAATGTCCGGGGCGGGCGCCGTGGGTCTGCGGGGGCGACCCACCCGATGTGCTCGGTCTATGCGGATCCGAAAGTCTTCCGACTCCCCCAGGATCGCACGAAAGAGGGCCACCAGGTATGCAGTCACATCTTCACCCTCTTCGCCGGACGGCACTCCGCGGACCCGTATGTTATTCCGCCTGGACCGATTTTCAAGGTCCTCGGCGTGGGCCTGCAATTCAATCTGTTGTTCCCGCAGTCGCAGGACCTCCTGTTGCAGATGGGTGATCTCCTCATCCCTGGAGTGACCCGCTTCCTCCACCGTGTTCACACGTTCCCCCAGGGAGTCCATCTCTCTCCTTACTTCCCGGACCTCCCCGGCCACCTCACGCTTGAGCGTTTGAAAGTCCTCCCGTAAGGAGCTGAAGAGCGACTCAAGAAATGATCTCGTCACTGGGGGTTCTCCGCCGTCTGCACCCCTGGCCGGGGCTGGGGAGGTCGTGGTGGGTTGGGTTCCCCCACTGCGTAGGGCGCCGCGTCCCAGCATGTCCGGCAAGGTTCGGTCGCCCCTTCTCTGTCCTCTAGCGTTCGACATTTCACATGAGTAGAGGACGCTGAGGCGTACTGTCCATCCAAGAGAACCGCCGTACAGGCGCGGCTATACACCAGCCGGGGGTAGCGCCACACAAAGAGCACTAGGAAGACCGGGCTGCCAGGCCGGAGTTCACAAAATGGCCGCCCTGCGATATCGAGAGGCCAACGCCCAAGATGGAGGTCCCTTCTCCGTCCCTGGTCCGGGATCTAGAAATCCGGCCGGTGGGCGAACTCGCGGTGCGATGGTCGCCGGGGCCCGCAATTCCAGGGGGAGATCCGCTCCAGAAGCCCAGTTCCGCTGCTCCACCACCGACAGCTGGCCGGAGCGGCCTCTCAATACAAGCTCCCTCAGGCCGCGGGCCGGCGTAGCAAGCCAATGCCGCCTCCGCCCTTCACCTCCGCTCAGCTCCGCTCCGTACCACCGCCGTTGGGCAACTCCGCTCCGCTCGCGAAGCCGCTGCCGACTCCCACTCCGACAATATACGCACTGCTGCGGGCTTCACACACAGGAGGCAGAGTGCTCCGTCAGGCTCCGAGGGTCGGGAGACTCACGGCTTCCGGCTCACACACAGGCCATTCAGCGGGCCTCGACCCAGGCATTACCGGTCAGAATCGCACCCCGACGGGGCAAACCAGGCTCAGCAGTCGCTCCACACCTCTACCGGGGGCACCAGGCTCATTCGCGGCGTGATCCGGGGGGAAATCAGCGGTTACGAGCGGTGCAGGAATTCAGGGGTCCGGGAGCTCTCGGCGAGTGCGACCTCTCAGCCCGCCATCTTGGCCACGCCTCTAGTGGGATTTTTATACGGACTTGTAAAGAGATCATACTCACGATATTGACTGCCAGCGTATTGTCAGGGTTAGTATATACAGGCAGGGCCGAACGGGAACCAAAAGCAGCCATGGCAAAATGTTCAAACCAGCCCTGGTCCCTTCCTTTTCTCTTATTTCTTTCTCTCCTTTTTAGGTCTAGCCTAGGCAGCGCGCTTGCTCGGCTCTAGGAGATGACCTTTAGAAATTGGTCTGCTCCCTTTCCCCCACACTCGTGCTGGCATCCACCTTGTGGGAGCGAGCAGCGGCGCGCATTTAATTGCAAACATATGCTTCTCGCTCCGCCGCTCCTCGCTCTCGCAAGGCGGAGGCCAGCACAAGCATGAGTGCTTCAATTTCCAGCAGGCAGTCAGACACAGCACACCTCCCCCACTTGGGATCAGTTTACTCCAGCGCGTCATTAAATAAACACATCGCGGGCCGCGTTTTTTAATTTTTTATTTCCCACCCTGACTCTCTGTCTCGCTCTCTCTTTCTGCTTTTAGGTCGCACTGATTTGGCTTCGCTCGCTCGCAGTTTGTCTCTTTTGCTCACAATCTTTTTTTTGGCAATATCAGTGGTACACGTCACTTTAGGTTGTGTTGCTGAACTGTGTTTGTAAAAAGTGAACAACAGCAGATAAAAGTCACTTTCACATAGATACAATCTCTGTTTTTAGGTCGCAGTGTGATTTGGCTTCGTACAGTAAGCAAAATTTGACAGCCAAGTTAAGAGAAAGTTGTCCCAGGTAGCTGCCCCTCGTTATGAGTGAAAGCACATCAAGCAGTGCTCTGTAAATCTACACAGACTACCAGCTCGTAGGCAGGAGGACCATCATGAGTGATAGAACAGGCAGTGTGCTGTAAACTAACGCAGAATAGCAGCTCGTATGCAGTAGGGCCGTCATAAGTGATATCACAGCAAGCAGTGCTCTGTAAACAAACTCCAACTACCAGCTCGTAAGCAGGAGGACCATCATGAGTGATAGAACAGGCAGTGTGCTGTAAACTAACGCAGAATACCAGCTCGTATGCAGTAGGGCCGTCATAAGTGATATCACAGCAAGCAGTGCTCTGTAAACAAACTCCAACTACCAGCTCGTAGGCAGGAGGACCATCATGAGTGATAGAACAGGCAGTGTGCTGTAAACTAACGCAGAATACCAGCTCGTATGCAGTAGGGCCGTCATAAGTGATATCACAGCAAGCAGTGCTCTGTAAACAAACTCCAACTACCAGCTCGTAGGCAGGAGGACCGGCATGAGTGATAGAACAGGCAGTGTGCTGTAAACTAACGCAGAATACCAGCTTGTATGCAGTAGGGCCGTCATAAGTGATATCACAGCAAGCAGTGCTCTGTAAACAAACTCCAACTACCAGCTCGTAAGCAGGAGGACCATCATGAGTGATAGAACAGGCAGTGTGCTGTAAACTAACGCAGAATACCAGCTCGTATGCAGTAGGGCCGTCATAAGTGATATCACAGCAAGCAGTGCTCTGTAAACAAACTCCAACTACCAGCTCGTAGGCAGGAGGACCGGCATGAGTGAAAGAACAAGCAGTGCTCTATTAACGAACGCAGACTACCAGCTCGTAGGCAGTAGGGCCGTCATGAGTAATGGCACTGCAAGATGTGCTCTGTAAAGGAATGCTGACTACCAGCACGTAGGCAGCAAGGACTGTTACTACTAGGTACAAAGAGGGAGAAGAGAAGGAGCAAAAGAGTCTCTCTGCGATTGTTTTGGCCAACCTCCCCTTAGTGCTAATTTCTGTACCACTGCCTCCATCAGCCTAGAAGGCACTCCATCTCAGGTAGTAGCTTCAACATCTTGTACTAGAAAAAATGCCAGATTACTGCAGGATAAAACCTAAAGACATACTTAGGCGAGATGGAACGTGATCGCTTCGTATTTCACTCCACTCATTCAGTTTGTTTCCTATTTCATATATATAAGATCCCGATTTTCCCAGAGACTCATCTTGTGTTGAATTATTAAATTATGCATCTACTAAACGCCAGACAACCCTGCTTTTCCATTTATTGTACAAATTAGTCTTTTTGACTTCCTTCTCGTGCTCTCTGTCTCTGCTTTTTCACTGGTACAAACATTCTGTAGTAGGGGATCTCTGTGTATAGTCATAATCTAGTGAATAGTCCCGCCCATGTGCGTGGACCCCGGAGCAATCAAAAATAATCTCTTACAGTGTCAAAAAATGCAGAAATGCATAGACACTTAAGAGAAAATTTTAAGACATATAATGCAGCCCCCAACAGGCTACACTGTCCAGTACTTCAGCTAGAAATTCCACCAAAAAATCCACAAAACAGCAAAGCCTGTCCAGATTTTCATTTTCTTCAGTACAAACCCCTCTGGGAGATAGAGAGGAAGACCTGGACAGACAAGCCCCATAGGCTGCCATTATGTGTCTCAGAACAGGGTACTGTGCCTTTAAGAGAACTTTCCAGAACTTCACAGTATCCCAGAATGCCTTGCAGGTCTCTCTTACTTTCAGTTCTTTTTTCCGGCTCCTGCAAGCAGGACCCTGGAGCATTGAGCTCTCCCTTTTCAAGGGTTTTGTTGGTGTTTTTACACTAAATTCGTTTTTTGTGTACTTTATCTGTACCTTACAGCTTTCCTCTTGGCTTGTGGCACCCTTTGGTCGAAATAATGCCTGCATTATTTGATAAATGCCCGGAGTGCTCCAGGAAGAAGGCCAAGACAGATCCCCATGAGGTCTGTATTCTCTGCCTTCCCTCTTCCCACATCCCTGAGGAGTGTGAGATCTGCCAGGGTTTTTCTGGCAGGACCCTGAAAGACAGAAAGAAAATCAGGCTCCAGGGACTGGAAGAAAGGAGACAGAAGACACAAGGTGGGTCTGGACATGCTGAGGCCCCTGGGGGGCTCCCCGGGGGCAGGAAGCCCAGCACACGTCCCCATTCTCCGTCTGGGTCGGTGGCACCCTCCAAGACGTCGAGAGAGAAGTCCAAGGCCAGCTCCCCTTCTCCCCAGGGCTCTGGGTCGAGAACACGTCGACCGTCGACGTCGAGGGACCTACATAGGCCGCCGTCGGACGTGGAGACGGTGTCGTCATCGCCGTCTTCGGCGTCGACGTCGAGCGATCGGCGTCGACAGGAACGGCGTCGACAGGACCAACGTCGACAGGACCAACGTCGACAGGATCGGCGTCGACGCACGCCGCCGAGGCAATACCGTCGATCGCCTTCCAGAAAGGCTTCATCGTCGTCGAGGGGATCCTCGTCGTCGAGCCCGCCGTCGACGCAGAAGCACTCGCCGGCGAGACGGAGGCGTGCCCCGTCGAGGCGAAGGAGATCGTCGTCAAGGTCGACGTCGAGACGCCACACGTCGAGGCGGTCGCCGTCGAGACGCAAGCGGTCGCCGTCAAGGCACAGGAGATCGTCGTCGAGATGGTCCGGGTCGACGTCGAGGCACGCGAGTCGCTCGACGCCGAAGAGGAAGAGACGGTCGACGCCGAAGGGCCGTTCGACGTCGAGGGACCGGCGGTCGACTCCTGAACACCGGTCGAAGGTGCCGGATGCCCGCACTAAGCGCCCTGAGGCTGTGGGGGGCTCCCCTCAGCCCAGGAGAGATGGTGGATCACCGGGATCGGTGCACTCGGAGGTTTATACTCCACAGAAGTCCGTAACACCTCCTCCCCCGTTGCCTAGAGGGCCGCGTCCGAGGATGACTACACCTCCTCCGTTGCCTCCTCTGCCTGAGAAGCCTCCACCGGTTCCACCAAGGTCGGCCTCGTTGCCTCACCTTCCGACCCCTCCCAAGAAGACTCCTAAGTCTAAAGATCCGCGTAAGCCCAAGTCGGCCACCCCGGACAAGCCGGTGGACCGGCCGAAGCCCAGGAGGTCGAAGTCTCGCTCCAGACGGAGAGACCGATCGAGGAGCAGGCGCAGGTCCTCCACTCGTTCCAGACGGCGCCATAGGAGGCATAGATCCAGGACGGATACATCTTCCAGGACTCGCTCCTATTCCCCTACTCTGTCCGATTCCCCGGACACTAGGGTGTCCCCTATCGATGACATTGGTACATTCCAGGATGTTCTCCTGAGGGGGGCCGTGAAGTTGGGTATCACGGTGACGGCTCCTACACCTACGACGTCCGTGATATTCGAGACTTTACACAAAAAGAGCCTGTCTCGCCCTCTGTTGCCCTTGGTCCCGGGACTGGTTGAACCGGCACAGGAATTATTTCTTACGCCTGCGGTGGTTAGGGCCACCCCTTCTAGGCTTTTGAAGAAATACAGGGCACTGGACTCTGACCCTGCCTTCCTGAGGATGGACCCAGTCCCTGACTCAGTGATCGTTACAGCAGCCAGAAAGCAACACTCTACCTCCCCGTCCTCCACCGTGCCTCCGGACAAGGAGAGCCACTGGATTGATTCGGCGGGAAGGAAAGCATGCGGGACTTCCTCCACCACGATGAAGGCTTCCAGCGACTCGGCGTTACTGGGTCGTTATGACCGGGCGCTTTGGGATTCCATCAAACAGTTCGCGGACCTTGTGCCGCGCGACAGGAAGGAGGACTTTATGGAAATCGTCAAGGAGGGGATGCTGGTTTCGAACCAGGCCATCAGTGCCGCGGCGGATATTTCCTTGTTGGCGGCACATGGCTACTGCCACGGTATCAACCAGCGCCGCCATGCATGGCTCAGGCTTACGTCCCTCAAGCCCGAGGCGCAACAGCGGGTGGCCAACCTGCCGTTTTCCGGGGACACGCTCTTCGGAAAACACGCGGATGACGAGATGGCCCGGATGAAGGCCGAGGCGGAAACCCTGACGGCAGTGGGCTTGGAAAAGCCCAAGGACAAGAAGCCATACCGCCAGTTCCAACGGCGGTTCAGTTCGCAAGGGAAAGGAAGAGGACAGTCTTCGGGACAACAGCAGCAGCAACAACAGCAGCAGTTCCGAAGACCTTTCCAAAAACGTCAGAGGGGTAGAGGTGGACAGCAGCCCTCTACCGCGAACAAGGGCCCGGCCGGGTCTTGACCCTGAGCGGTTACTTCCCCGTCATCCGTTACCCACTCCGGTGGGGGGAAGCGTTCAATTTTTCCTGGCAGAGTGGAGAAAAATTACTCAGGACAAGTGGGTGCTGAATATTGTTTGCAATGGATACAGTCTTCGGTTCATCAGCCCTCCTCCAGCGATCCCTCCGGTCAGCTCGCAGTATCAGCTGCGCGAGCTCCAGGCGGAGGCCGATATCCTGTTGAGGAAAAAGGCGATAGAAGACGTACCTCTGTCTCAAAGAGGAAGAGGTCTGTACTCTCGGTTCTTTCTGGTTCGAAAAAAGGACAAGAACGAGTTCAGGCCCATTCTGGACTTGCGGCAGGCAAACAAGTGGATTCACAGAGAAAAGTTTTGCATGCTGTCGTTGCATCAGATTTATCCTCAGTTGCAACAGGGGGACTGGCTTTGTGCCATAGACCTGCAAGATGCGTACTTCCACGTGCCCATCGCGCACAAGCACAGGAAGTTTCTGCGATTTCAAGTCGGCGCCAATCATTACCAATACACGGTGCTGCCTTTCGGACTGAAGTCTGCGCCCAGGACATTCTCGAAGTGCATGGCAGTGGTAGCGGCACACCTACGGAAAGGCAAGGTGTTTGTCTTCCCGTACCTGGACGATTGGTTGATCAAGGCCTCCTCCTTCTCAGAAGCTCAGGCAGACTTCCAGAAGACGTGCGTTCTCTTGAACAAGCTGGGGTTGCACATCAACATGTCCAAGTCTGTCCCGATCCCGGTCCAGTGCATTCAGTACTTGGGAGCCTCTATCAATACGCTGTCAGCAAGCGTGTCTCCTTCGGAGGAGCGACGGAGATCGATCCTTCGGAAGGCTCAGGCTCTTATGACCGCTCCATCTACAACAGTGAGGACGGTGTCTTCTCTACTGGGGTCGATGGCCTCTTGTATCTTCCTGATGCCACACGCACGGCTGCACATGAGACCGCTGCAGGAGTGCTTGGAGGACCAGTGGGATCAGAGGAGAGGATCTTGGGACGACAAGGTTCGACTGTCGCTGCATGCTCTTCAGTCTCTGAAGTGGTGGTGTTCGGCGGAGAATCTCCTCAGAGGGGTTCCCTTCCACAAGGACATTCCTACTCAGACGATCGTGACGGATGCTTCTCTCCAGGGCTGGGGAGCGCATTCGGGAGACTTACAGATCCAAGGCACGTGGTCTCAGACGGAGTCCACGTATCACATCAATTTCCTGGAACTCAGAGCTGTTCACTTGGCGCTGAAGGCCTTTCATCCGTCCTTCCGGACCAACTCTCTGCTTGTACAGACGGACAATACGACCACGATGTATTACCTCAACAAGCAGGGGGGGTCGAGATCGCGCACCCTGTCTCGGGAGGCGCAGACGATCTGGCACTGGCTTCTGGCAAGAGGATTGACGATCACGGCTACCCATCTACCAGGTGTGCAGAATGTTCAGGCGGACGCACTGAGCAGGCTGGTCCAGGAAAACCACGAGTGGGTCATAAACGACGACGTGGGGGACTCCAGACATAGATCTGTTCGCCACCGCCGAAAACAGCAAATGCCGAGACTTCGCCTCCAGGTACTACCAGCAAGGGACGCTGGGGAATGCACTCTGGATCAACTGGTCGAACAGCTTTGTTTACGCTTTTCCGCCCATTCCCCTGATTCCAGCGGTGCTCATCAAGCTGTCCCGGTCCAGGGCATGGATGATCCTGATTGCCCCGGAATGGCCCAGACAATGGTGGTTCACGGACCTTCTACACCGGTCCCTCCTTCCGCACATTCGGTTGCCGTGCAGGCCGGACCTTCTCACGAAGTTCGGGGGGCGGATGGTGCACCCCAACCTCTCGTCCTTGAGTTTGGCGGCATGGCTCCTGAGGTAGTGCAATATGGACATTTGAATCTACCTGAAGATTGTATGGACATACTGAAGGAGTCTAAGAGGCCCTCCACTCGAACGTCCTACGCTTACAAGTGGAAGAGGTTTTGTATCTGGTGTGTGTCCAGGAACTTGGATCCTACAACGTGCAAGGAAGATGTCATCCTTCCTTACCTTCTACATTTGGCGCGATCTGGCCTTAATGTTCATTCTATTAGGGTTCATCTCGCTGCATTGACTGCCTACAGGAAAAGCCCTTCACAGACATCCTTTTTTCAGATCCCTGTGATCAAAGACTTTTTGGAAGGCTTGAAGGAAGTGTTCCCTCCTGTCAGGCTTCCATCGCCTTCATGGGAATTGAATGTGGTGCTGTCCAGTTTGATGAAGGAGCCTTTTGAACCCATTCATAAGGCTTCGTTGCAGCACCTATCCTGGAAGGCGGCGTTCCTCGTGGCCATTACATCGGCCCGCAGGGTGAGTGAAATTCAGGCGTTGTGTTGTAATGAACCTTATACTGTATTTCATGCTGCTAAGGTTGTTATGCGTACGCACCCTAAATTTCTTCCCAAGGTTGTTTCTGACTTTTATGTCAATCAAACCATTACTTTACCTACGTTTTTTCAGGATCCTTCGTCTCCAGCGAAAAGGTCGTTACATTCCCTGGATGTTAGGAGGGTGTTGAAATTTTACCTGGATAAGACTAAAGGTATTCGTAGGTCAGACCAATTGTTTATCAATTATGGATCGGTCAGGACAGGTCTTGCGACCTCTAAGCAATCCATCTCTAGGTGGATTGTGTCCTGCATACAACTGTGTTACCAGAAAGCTAATAAGACCTTAGGAGGTAAGCCTAAGGCTCATTCCACCAGGGGCAAAGCTGCCACTACAGCCTTGCTCCGTAATGTGCCGATTGCAGAAATTTGCAAGGCCGCCACTTGGAAGTCAGTTCGTACCTTTACTAAGCATTACTGTCTGGATGCTGATGCCAGAGCAGATGCTCAGGTGGGACAGGCTTCGCTGCGGAATTTGTTCGCGCAATAGTGGTGTTGGCTCTCTTTTCTCCACCGCCGCTTTGGTGTGGGGATGGGCTTGCCATTCTATTCACTAGATTATGACTATACACAGAGATCCCCTACTACAGAAGGAGTAGTTTCTTTTCTGTAACTCCAGTTCTGTAGTAGGGGTATCTCTGTTATAGTCATAAGCGCCCGCCCTCCTCCCCGGTGGAGAGAGAGAGAGAGATATTCATGTGAGAAATGCTACAGGTCTGGCGTGTTACGCCTTCAAAAAGAACTGAAAGTAAGAGAGACCTGCAAGGCATTCTGGGATACTGTGAAGTTCTGGAAAGTTCTCTTAAAGGCACAGTACCCTGTTCTGAGACACATAATGGCAGCCTATGGGGCTTGTCTGTCCAGGTCTTCCTCTCTATCTCCCAGAGGGGTTTGTACTGAAGAAAATGAAAATCTGGACAGGCTTTGCTGTTTTGTGGATTTTTTGGTGGAATTTCTAGCTGAAGTACTGGACAGTGTAGCCTGTTGGGGGCTGCATTATATGTCTTAAAAATTTCTCTTAAGTGTCTATGCATTTCTGCATTTTTTGACACTGTAAGAGATTATTTTTGATTGCTCCGGGGTCCACGCACATGGGCGGGACTATTCACTAGATTATGACTATAACAGAGATACCCCTACTACAGAACTGGAGTTACAGAAAAGAAACTACTCCTTCCACGTTGCTCTTCAAACTGCACCCATATGTGCAACTGCATTTACGCCACATTTGCCTCTCCTAACGCTGATACTGAACTTTACGAGGAGGCAACCATTGTCTTTATTCTGCTAGGGCAGACTCCCATTTAACCACAGGTAGTAACTGTTCTGACGTTTCACACCAGTCCAGACTGGATGGCAGCTACACTTGGTAGTCTTTTTCAAGCAAGGTGTCAATGCATTGGTAAAGTATTCAACTTCAAAGCTTAACAAAATGCTACGTTCTCCTTAACTTCTCTGCTCACCATGTGTTTTACTTTATGTTTTAGTTCTACTTTTGATATACTATGTAGTTAAAGTAGAGTATTTTAAAAGTGTATATAATAAGAGGGTGTCGAGGGCCAAGAGCCTTTGTGACTTTATCAAAACAGTTGTACTTGCACGGTGTGACTTTTTTACCACGCAGCAAAGTTATACACACAATTACAGTCACCTTTTTTTCTACTTTTACACCAGTGTTTCAAGGGCAAAATGTTTATAATTACTGTTTCCGCCGACACTACCTTATATTTCCTCAACTTTTATGTACTATATTTTTATGTTTTTTTTCACAGATTATGTTACTTTGTGTGTCTATTTTTTCCTAGTGAAATATCTTATAAGGGATTTGAGGTGCTTTAATAAGCCTTTCTGCCTAATAAACAACTACCCTACACGACATGCAAACTACTGGTGACAAAAGGGGACAAAAGGGGATTAGCCAATAATAAATTACTGGCACTGTTCTTGCATCCTTACTTTGCCAACTAACAATCAGCACAAACCAGTTACAACACGGCCCTCCTTCATGTTGGACCCTAGCACTGGAATTTGGCTTAAAAAAAAAACAGATTGACTTCTTGTCTAAAGTGCTCATATTAAACATTCCATGAACAACTTTAAATTTATATTAGTTCAAAGAACGGGCTAATGTTAATACATAAGCAGACAGTAAAACATGGTCCACACTGGCCTTCTGCTACTGGTGTTTGGTGCACTTCCTATCTGTCCCTTACGTACCAACACCACAACCACCAGCACGTCCACCACCACGTCCACCACCACGTCCACCAACACCACCACCATGTCCAGCACCACCACCAAGTCCAGCACCACCACCAAGTCCACCACCACAACAAACACCACCAACACGTCCACTATTACCACGTCCACCACCACCACCACCACAACCACGTCCACCCCCACCACGTCCACCACCACCACTTCCAGCAGCACCACCACCACCTCCAACACCACCACCACATCCTTATAACTGTTTAGTCATGCAACACTTAAAGTTGTTGCACCAAGGATATTGTGCTGCATAACTAAACACTTACAAGGTCCTAAAGGCGAGACCTATTGGCTATGCCATTGCTTGTTCTCTCTCCTTTTCCTCTTTCTCGTCTAAAGCACTCTCCATGCCTGCACCTGGGAGAGCTGGATAAAGTGGCAGAGGCACCAGCAGCAACCCTTGCCCTCACAAATCGGCTTCCTGTGCCTGCAGCCCACCGGGGAAACGCCGGGTGGAGTGAACAGACCGTCCGTGAAGCCTGGATGTATGTTCCGGACTCCACGTCACCGGCAGACGGCGCACTTTATAAAAACCACTCCACACAGCAGAAGTCCGGAGGTGGCACTTAAACTACCGTGAGAATGGCATTCTTCCATGTTTGTGCACGTTAGGCCATAAACACAGAAGGCGTTTTAGGATTCGTATCACAATAATTATATCATGCAGAGCTTTTTTTCCATAGTGCGAACGGGGCCTAAGGTCGTTAGAGCCTTTACAACGGAGCCAGACTACGGTTCACATGTTTTAGGCACAGGGAGGTTAAGTGACGTAACGGTCACCCTAGGCTGGGGTTCGAACCTGCAGCTTGCCCATGTTCGAAGGTCAGCAGCACCTCTGTTCCTGCTCCCGTAGCAACCTCAGCAGATAACATCTGCTAACCCTTTGTGAAACGAGGCTCCCCTACAAGCCATGGAGTAGTGCCTGTCGCTACATGAGCTCCTTTGGCAAATTGGCTCAGCACTGGTTTGTTTGCTTTCTTCCTGGTTACCGGTGTACCTGGCCAGACACCGCATAAGAAAGATATGGTCCCTTCAGATGGCACAATTAGCCGTTTTATTCACCGTACTGGTTATATGAGATTAGAAAAAAGCAGGCCTTTTCAAATCAACAGTTGACAGAGTTTCATGTTTCCGACAGTAAACGTGTTCGTCCGGTTGAGCAGCAGTAAGTTGTTGCCAGGCGCAGGACTCCCGGGGAGGGAGGGAAGGGAGGTATGAGGTCACAGGCACACAAACTGCCTCCCAGCCCCTGCCTGGGAACGGGTAATCAGTGTCAGGATTAAGCCTGCTCCAGGGCAGCGACGGCTCCTCTGCTTTGGCGCACCCTCAAAAACGCGAATAACAAAAAGCCAGCACAACACCCATAAAACCACACAAAAAATAAAACAGGTGTAAAACCTGTTTCATTATCTATTTTTATTTATGTATTTATTTGAAAGTTGTATATAGCACGAACAAGACCCTTGCGGGTATCAGAGCGCTTTACAAGGTAAACGTCTTGGATACAAAGGTAAAAGGTAAATAACATAACATTCCATGACAGTCACTGATATTGTAATCTCCCTATCGTAGATACATAGGCATACATGCTATTTTTAGATGAATTCTGGCTTCAAAAGGTAGCCAATTAAGGGATTTTAGGTATGTGAGAGCTTCTTTTGGAGCCAGTGATAAGTCTCGCTGCGGCGTTGATCGAGGAGGCTCTTAGAGGGGCCGTTGAAGATCTGGGCAGGTCGCAGAGAGAGACACTCCTGTAGTTCACTCTTGGGATGACTAGAGCTTGTACTGCCAGCTTGAAGTCCTTTTCAGGCAGGAAAGGTTTCAATTTTCTCAAAGTATTTATCTGAAAGTTTGCTCCTTTTGTTGCGTTGCTGATGTGTTTCTGTATATTGAGATTTCTGTCCAGCGTTACTCCCAGCGATTTTGCTGAGTTAACGATAAGAGGTTGGCAGTTGAGTGCTGTTTGGTGTTTAATCCAGTCTTGCATTATGGGTACTTGGGCGGGAGGGGCGATTAGGAGGAATTCGGTTTTGAGGCCATTCAGTTTTAGATGGTTTTCCGCCAGCCAGGTCTGAGTTTTTCCGAGAGTTGTGTTGAGCGATTTGATGTCTTCTAGAGTATGGATCTATAGGTATAGTTGTGTGTTGTCTGCGTACATGTGATATTGTACGTTAGACTAGTAGAGAATTTCAGTGAGTGGTTCCATGAATACATTGAACAGTGTTGGAGATAGTGATGATCCTTGTGGGACTCCTAGAGTGACTGGGACGGGTTTGGACAGGGAGTGGTTGACCTTGAATCGTTATGATCTGTTTTGGAGGAACTAAGTGAACCAGTTTAGAACTGCTGCAGATAATCCCATTCTGTGTTGCAGAAGGTCTAGCAGGTTATCGTGTTTGACGGTTTCAAAGGCAGAGGAGAGGTCGAGCAAGATAAGTAAGCAAGCTCCGTTCTGATCTATGATTTGTAGAGCATCGTCAGTTATATGGTTCATGGCTGATTCAGTGCTGTGACCTGCACGGAAACCTGATTGATATTTGTTGAGTAGGTTGAAATAGTCAATATGTCTTACCAGCTGGAGGTGTACACATTTTTCTAAGAGTTTGGCCAGGGTAGGGATGTTGGATATTGGGCGGTAATTGTTTAAGTCCGCTGGGTCAGCCGTAGGTTTCTTTAGAATGAGGGAAACCTGCCCGGCTTTGAGGATGTCCGGGATGCATCCTTGGGGTCAAGAGTTATTTATGATCTTGGTCCAGAGAGGCAGCAGCAGCGGGGTGAAATCTTTTATGAAGTTTGCCAGAAGAGGTTCAGTGAACTGATTGGCAGGGTTCAGGGCAATAAGCATTTTGATAATAGACTCTTTATTGTAGGTATTGAAGGATGACCAAGATGCATTATTTTTTAGGTCGAACTTTGATGGATTTTGATGTGGGGCAACTAGAAGGGATGGTGAGGGGGTTGTGTGTGTGACAGTATGTGTGATTAGATCGTTGGGAAGGTCCTTCTTTATGTTCAATCAATCAATCAATCACTGCATTTGTATAGCGCACTACTCACCCGGGAGGGTCTCAAGGCGCTGGGGAAGGGGTAAGTTACTGCTCGAACAGCCAGGTCTTGAGCTGCTTCCTGAAGGAGAGATGGTCTTGGGTTCGCCGAAGGTGGGTGGGGAGGGAGTTCCAAGTCTTGGCTGCCAGGTAGGAGAAGGATCTTCCTCCGGCGGTGGCTCTGCGGATGCGTGGTACGGTGGCGAGTGCGTTGCTGGTCGATCGTAGCTGGCGGGTGGGCGTGTAGAAGGTCATGCGGTCGTTGAGGTGCTTGGGGGCCAGATCGTGGAGAGCCTTGTGTGCGTGGGTGAGGAGTCTGAACGTGATTCTCTTGCTGACGGGGAGCCAGTGTAGGTCTCTCAGGTGTCCGGTGATGTGGCTGTGTCGGGGGATGTCGAGGATGAGCCGTGCGGAGGCGTTCTGGATGCGTTGGAGTCTTTTTTGAAGTTTGGCTGTGGTTCCGGCGTAGAGGGTGTTCCCGTAGTCCAGTCAGCTGGTGACGAGTGCCTGGGTGACGGTCTTCCTGGTTTCGGTGGGGATCCATCTGAAGATCTTGTGGAGCATGCGCAGGGTGTTGAAGCACGAGGATGAGACGGCGTTGACATGTTATCGGTCTTCAGAATGAAGAAGGAAGCAAATTCTTCACAATTGGGTCGAGGGCCTAAGTTATCTTGGGGGCGGTGAGGTGCATCCTTATATGGAGTTTTGAATAGCTCAAAAAGTTTTTGGGGACGATTTTTGATCTGGACTAATTGATGACTGAAAAAGTCTTTCTTAGTATCTTGAGGTGGTTGGCGGATGGAGCTGATCTCCATCTGCGTTCAGTTATTCTTAAGGATTGTCTGTCCTCGTTGAGTCTTCCATCGTACCAAAGCTTAGAGTCTTTTGTGGAGACTCTCTTTAGTTGAAGGGGGGCTACCTGGTTTAATATCATGTTCATGGAATTGAAGTAGTGGTTGGTGAGATCATGAACATCGGATATCCCTTCAGGCGGAAGAAGCAAGTTGGAACTGTAGGTTGTGATTATGTTAGGAACAATGTTTTTCAGATCCCTCTTCCATACTTTAGGTCTTGTGGGTTGAGCCGAATTAAGTTTCACTGTTTCATTGATGAAGAAGGTGATGATATGATGATTAGACCAATCACATTGATGGATTGTATCTAGCTGGATGGAATCAACTTTAGAGAATACTACATCAAGGATTGCTCCTTTATCATGAGTAGAGCTGTTGCAAATTTGGGTGAGGTTGAGGTCAGAGAGGACGTTTTTGAGACTATTGACCACTGCATCATTGGGGTCATTTCAGTGGAGATTGAGGTCTCCGAGAAATATTTGGGTATTTAGATGTCTGGCATTCGTAGAGACTATGTCCATGAAATGTTCAGTAAAGTTGAGGTTATCACCTGGTGGATGACAGAAGGTGTGTAGAAAGCATACTGGTTTGCCATTGCTAGTGATGTCGAGGCATATGTATTCACAAGATGGGAATTTAGGAGATTGGGATCTGTTTACTGAGAGATTGTTCCGGTATATGCAAGCGATACCACCCCCTGTCTTAACAATTCTATCCAGTCTGATGATGTCATATTTTGGGGGTACAAGTATGCCAATGATGGGTGTAGAGGATTCCTTTAACGAAGTTTCGGTCAAAATTAGCAAATTCTTGTTTGCAATAAAAAAAAAAATTAAAACAAATTAGCAAATTCTTTTGTAAGAATGAGGTCAGCTATGTCGGCTGCATGTCTTGAGGCCGATCTACAATTTAGTAGTATACACTTAAGACGTGGCGTGATGCGGGATGTATTGGGTTCCTAAATAAGGGGACCTTGACTAAGGTTGTTTTTGATGATACCTCTAGGATTGTGTTTAGTGGGCCTGTGAATGTTGGGAGGAATAGTTGGAATTAGAGCCATTTTGGGTGGATTATCGGGAGGCATAACGTTGTGATTCGGATGTGGGGGCTCATAAGAATGGAGTAGAGACAGTAAGTCTTTCTCCGATAGCGGATTAGTCTTGCGGATTGGGCGGGTTGAAGTATTGTGAAGAGGAACTGATGTCCACCTAGTGGTCGCATATTTGGAGGTGACTAATGAGTGGGTCAAGTGGAAGTTTGATTTGGTCTTTCGTGCTAATCTAGTGTTCCAGGGTTGGTGCAGAAGAACCTCAGCTAAAGCTTGTAGTTCTTCTTTGATTTGCCATAACGAAAGTAGAATCTCGTCAAGTCTAGGGTCTGGTGAAGGTGGGAGCAAGATTGGTGGATGTATTATGGGTGTGGGAGGTGTGCTTATGTCCCGTGGGTGGTAAGAGGGAGGCACGTATCCTAGGTTGTTGTGAGGCGTCCTATCTGGTTTCCTCTCAAAAATTGTAAAATTGATACTTGTATAGCGCACTACTCACTCGCAAGGGTCTCAAGGCGCTTGTACGAATACCGCTGTGGAACCCATCCTGGCTTTCCCTGTGAGGCATCCACTCCTGGGCACCCCCAAGGTGGAGGCCAGGCATCCTTAGCGTTGTAGGGGCCATTGTGGAGATTAAGCAAGCTATTGCTCAGAGTTGCAGAGTGGGACTCCATGATTGTAATAGGCACCGAGGCGAGAATTATCAGGTCCGTGGAATTGTGAGCCCAAGACCCGCCGAGGCGGGGAATGGAACCCTGGTCCCGGGCTAGACCTCTGCATCAGGGTTTGCCGCTCTAATCATTGAGCCACACTTCTCAAGATTCTCAAGATTAGGGGGGTGGACTGGAGTGGGGAGTCGATATAGGAGACGTAGAGGTGAGCGGTGGGGATGTGGTTGTGGGAGTGATGGTTTTGCAGGAGGTAGTGTTGAAATTGGTTTGAAATATGTTCGTTCCAGGGGGGGATGCTGAGTCTGTTATGGGTGTAAATGCTGGTGCAGTAGTGGGGGGGGAGTGTCTTATTGGGGAGTCAAGCGAGGAGGGGGGTAGCACTGAGCTCAGGTGTAAATATTGGTCGTGATATCAGTGTTGTGTGCAGTTGGGATGTGGTCGTGGGAGTGACTGTTTTGCAGGAGGTAGTGTTGACAATGGGGAGAAATATGTTCATTCCAGGGGAGGATGTTGAGTCTGGGATGGGTGTAAATGCTGGTGCAGTAGTAAGGGGGGAGTACCTTATGGGGGAGTTGAGTGGGGAGGGGGTATAGCATTGAGCTCCAGTGTAGATATTGGTCGTGATATCAGTGGAGCGTGGCTAGAGGTAGAATTTGGTGGTATGATAGGCTGTGTGCTGGTGGTGGGAGCCGCCTGGGGTTTTATAGCTTTTTCTCTGATAATGGGGAAGATGTTATCCAGCAAGTTTAAGCTGTGGTTTGTTGATTGCATTTGTGATGGTTTGCTGCAGTTTTGAAAATTGTGGAGGGTGAGATGGAGATTGTGAGACAGTGTGAAGTTTTCCTGGTGGAGGAGATCGAGAATATAACTAGGAAGGCTTTCCTCCATTATGCTCTTCGTTTAGTGTAGAAGATGATGTCAGTGGTTATATGCCCTTTGTTTGTTGAGAAGTAGGGATCAGAGATGGGTGTTTCAGGGTGTAGTTTTAATATATTGTCTTTAAAGCATTTGAATGCTTTTTTTGAGAGGTTGGGGGGTAGTTGATGGTGTAGGTATGTAAGCCTGTGCGCTCCATAGTGGGGTTGGCGCTTGTTAGTATGGGATAGGAGTTATGAGGCGATATGTGTGTATGTGGCACGTAAAGGGGGTCTGTGATGTGAAGGTGATGGGCTTGGGAAGGAGGGGGGACGTGCGAAGGGAGGTGATAGAGCAGCAGGGGTGGTGGCGTGGGTTTGGGGCAGAGGGAAAGAAGGAGGAGGGAGGAGTAGGGGTTGGTTCAGGTAATGTGGTAAGGTGCAGCGTTGGTGGGCAAATGAAAGATTGGAGGGTCAAGCAGGAGCAGTATAGAATGAGACAGAAATAAATTAGGATACATTGAAATTGAAATTCTGACCTGTATAAGTAGATGGGAGATTAAGGGCGTAAACTAGCAACGTACAGGAGCTGGTCCACTGTAAGGGAGCCAGTCCAAGATGGCCACATCTTTAGGAGTGGACATCATAGCCAGCAAGATAGTCCTATGTCTCTTTCCTTTAGCTGGACTAAGCCAGTAATAGTCTTATTTCAATTTCTGTGGCTCTAGTGGTGTTTAGTCCTTTTTCAGTTATTACCACGTCTGCTTCCTAGGAGGGTCGAAGTCCTTGGAGCCTAGAACAACAAGCCAGAGGCGGACCCTAAAATATTGGGATTTGTTTGAGCCGCCATTTTCCAGGTTTAGAGGTAGATGCTGCCAGTAGTTAGCAAAAGTGGTGAAAATGATGCGCACTTCGCTCCCATCTGCAAAAGAATCACACCGATACGGACATACCGTATAAATCAAAAATTTATGTAAGTTGCATCGACGTTGTCGATCGTGCCTGAGGGGGCGGAGTTGGGCTGAGGGCTTCGTCCGGGGAAGCCCTCGCGATGGAGGCTTGTTCAATGAGGCTCTGTGAGCTGGGTCCTGACAATCAACTGAGGGCTCACCAAGCTCCTTCCTTACGTCCGTCCGTTCCCTGACTGCCTTATAGAGGAACCCCAGTTCACCGGATCACGACACAGCTGATCTGAATAGGTGCTTCTCTATTAGTCCGATATCTGCAGCCGTTGCGGGTCAATCCCACGGAAAGGGGCCATTATTGGAGTTTTCTTTGCGCTGCTATGGCTCATAGATGACGTGGGTCCAATGGGACTCGAATCTTTCTATTCGACCCGCAGATGAATATGGGGTCCAGGTCCATGTACCCAGCTGAGCCCTTCCTCTACTGTCGCAGGGCGCAGCAATGTTCTATTGTTCTGTTTTTCTTGTGGGAGGCTTGGGAGTGGGGCCTATTAATGAAAGGCTGGAGGAGGAGTGTTGGGCATGGCTATTCACTGCGCATGTGGGTTCGGCGGGCCATCTTAAGCCGGCTAAACCCACAAGCGCAGTGACGCTCTCTCCAATCCCAGCATCATTGCTGGGTTTGGAGAGAGCGGGCACAGGCTACCAGTCTGTCCTGGGCGGTAAACTATTGGCGCACCAGTCAATCCTGGAGCTTCTCTCATGCATGAGAGCAGCTTCACAATTGGTCGCAGGGCTTTCAGGGAGCCTGAGTCTGCCTGCAGTGAAGAAGAGAGGAGCAGAAAAGCGCGACACGATGCTTGAGGGCAGCAGATTTTCTTTTTTCTTTTTTGTTGGTCTCCCTCGTATCCCAACCGTGCCTCCTCTTTTCCCTGACACAAGCCACTCCTGCTCATAGGTCTCCTCCCATCAAATAATGGACTGATTATAGGTGATGTATCAAGGATCATGTTAATTGTGCAATGAAGGGCTGCTGACTTTTTTTCTCCAAACAGTGACTACTTGTGGTTTCTGGGAGCGAGGGGTCCACTGTGAGATATCCGGGGGGGGGAGGGGTGGGAGAGGGGGGTTGGTAAGACTGTAAGTTAGAGCAGATGGCACAGACCAGCACAGCTACGGCTGAGGAGGTTTTCCATCCATAAGCTGGACGAATTACCAAAAGCAGAAAAGTGGCAAATGGTGCCTGGCATCATACTAGTGGCATTTATTTTATTTTTATTTAATGCGATTTTATATAGCGCGAACTTTACCCGAAGGTGTCAGAGCGCTTTACATAAGAACCAGTTGCAAAACATAAGGACTTAGGATTACATGTGTTACATAAAAGATACAAACAGAAAGAATTGCAAATGTACAAGATGTAAAGTCACACAAGGAAGAGATACAAACAGAAAGAAAAATTGAAAATGTACAGATAGTAAAGTCACTCAAGGAAGAGATACAAATGGATATACTCTAAGAGACAAATAGGAATGGTAGAGAGTACAAAAGTCTACTGCATATACTAGTGATTAGAGTTATCTCTATATACATAAGGAAGGGATACGAATGGATATACTCTAAGACTCACATAGGAATTGTAGAGAGTACAAAGGTCTACTGCATATACTAGTGATTAGAGTTATCTCTATATACATAGGGAAGGGATATGAATGGATATACTCTAAGAGTCACATAGGAATGGTAGAGAGTACAATGGTCTACAGCATATACTAGTGATTAGAGTTATCTCTACATACATATATATACAAATAGTAGTATTGCGTGGGAGTAGGGAGGGTTGGAGGGATAGTGTGGTATGAAAAAAAGGCAAATCAGAAACCTTTGAGGATCGTCAAGGGGGAAACGAGGGAGAAGGGTAAAGGCAGAGGGAACGGACAAGATGGTGGGCCAGGGTCAGGAGAAGGAAGCGGTTGAGAGCAGCCGCAAAATGGCGGCCATAGAGGAGCAGAGCAGAGGGGGGCAGCCACAGGAGCAAGGAGGGAAAAGGATTGGGGGACCAACGAAGCCAAAACGATTAGATGGGCAGCCCCTTGTTCCTTAAACCATACCGAGCCAGTGCTGCTTTGACGCTTTGGGCCCGTCTGCATGCCGTTGTGTTGTATATTATTCAGCATGCCCATTTCCATGCCTAAGCTACTGTTTTATGCTAATATCCTGATCCCCCCAGTCCTTGCTTGGTGCCCCTCACAGCACATTGCCTGGCTTCTGTGTGTGCGTTGCTGCCCTCTGGTCTTACTCTGCTCGGGTTCTGGTGCTCCATCTGTGTTCTTATGGCCCTCATGTTTAAGAGAGAAGATTGAAGACTCTTCTCTGAAACACCAGATTCTACTGGAAATTCTTTGTATTGCTGTGACTGAACTTCATGTCTGTCTTACTGATGCGCCTGAACTTCTTTAGGTGGTTTGGCTATCCAGTTGTTATTCTGTACCTTTACAGCATGGTATTGAGATTCATTTACTTTAACTTAACTGCTAACATGTAATAAAACTTCTTGATCTGTCAGATAATCGATGGTAAGAGGTTGACCCAGCGCTGTGTCAAGTCTTTCCAACCAGACCTAAATTACAGTCCTCTTCCTGGGAAATATGTGCCCCATCCTCGTAAAGTTGCACTTGTAATTAATTATGCGTCGGTAACCCTTTTGCCTATGACTTCAGCTGGAGTTGATACCTTTCAATGCCTCCTTCACTTTTGAAGCCCGGGCATGCTGCATAATGCCTTGCATTGGCTTCTTCATGGCTGGCTGACTTATTGTGTTGTGCTGTTTTGTGGGCAGGACCTCTGGCACCTGCGTGCCCTGGCTTGTTGCATCTCCTGCTCCTTGACCATTGGGAGACATGAAAAGCGGGGGATCAGTGGCCTTGCCTTCCGTGCATCTGAGTGCCTCAACTCTTCCAGGTAGTAGGGATTCGCTCCCTCTTTGTAATGGGGTGGGGTGCCACAAGCTAATCCTCTATTTTTCTGGGGCTGTGCTGCCCTGAGACCTTGGCCGATGCCTGTGGGGCTTGAATGATGCCTACCGTCACCTGGGTGGTACTGTCAGTGGCACTCCTCTCCTCCCTGAGACTTCTCCTGATGAGGTCGGTCTGATCTGCTGTCACTGCTGCACCCTCACCACTGGTTTCTTTGCTTTGTCGCCGCTGAATGTACAGTTGTTGGCTGCTTACCCCACGTATGTGCTAATGCCCCCCAACCCAATTGGCCAATTTAAAGGTAGCGAGAGGCACCAAAGAATGGCTTTTCGTCTTCCAGCTAGTGCGGACCAATGGTGCACGCTGAACTTTGTGCCGTTTCCTGGCCCCAGCTCATCACACAAGGCACACAAGATGATCGACTGAATGTTGCACAATCGCAAAACATTAATCCCCAGTCACAGATCTGGGTTTAATCCATCGTTATTTTGGTTGTGTGTATTGCTGTCCACCCTATGTGGGAAGGGTATGCCCAGACGGGGTCCCGTGCTCACTAAGCCAATGGAGTCAAGCTATCCTGGCTTTTGAAGGCTGATAGCCAGAAACCGGTCCTAGGATGCTGGATTCCTGTCCAGGGAAGACATGGCTTGGCAGTTTTGTCTGGACTGTTCCCATGAGGCACAGGATCAAGACTGATTTGCATATGGCCATGTCTGAACTGGGGTGGCTTGGTGAGTAAAATAACGATGGATTAATCCCAGATCTGTGACTGGGGGTGAATGTTTTGCCATTGTGCAACATTCCGTCCATCATCTTGTGTGTTTTGCTGGCCCCAGCTCATGCCAGAGTTTCCTGGCACTGGACGCCATTTGCCACTTTGCTGCTGTTGGGCATGTTGCCAGGGTATGGCTTTGGACCCCCGGAGCCCTAGCAGCGTTGGTATGGGGCCTTCGCTCTTGCCCCAAGTGAGACACACGAATGCACACTCCCCCATCAATCCTACCCTTACCACCACTTCGAGTCATGTTATTAGGAGCTTTCATTGAGATCTTCTTGGAAGCAGAGGGAACTGGTTTACAGACGTGCCAGAGTTATTTACAAAGGTGTGTCTTGGACAAAATAGGCTTTGCCAGAGAGAAGTGATTATAAGGTACCATCAGGTTGCCTCATTTTCTTACCATTAATAAGACCATTGGTGCCCGTCTTGGCATGTGAAATGGTTGTAATTCTAAAGGTGTTCACGAGATGACTACAAACTGTTCTTTAAAGGCGCCCTCCCAAAAGCACGGTGACACACAACTACACATTGTGATGTTCGCCTGGTCGATTTTGTTGGGACTTCATTTGACTTCCCTTACTCGTGAGAAGGAGGAGGATTGGGAAGGAGATTTTATGCTATACATGATTAGAAAAGTCTCTAAAGCTAAGGTTGTTGCACATACCATGGGGTTGCTGACCCAGATCAATTACATGATGATCCTATAGGGCTGGCGTGGCTCCTACCAGGACTAGGACATGGCGAGAGGGCACTGCATGTACCTCGGGTTAGAGTTACCCCTATAATAGCACGAGGTACTGCTCCCCACTTTTGCAAACTGCGCACTGATAAAGGGGCCATCCACTAAAAGTGCCCGGCCTGTACTGAGAGGAGTGAGCAGTGGCTAGAGTATGGGGACCATAAGACAACAAAAGAGGGAAGATGTTGGGAGCAGCAGCGAGTGCAGGAAATGGTGATCATGTGTGATCCTACAATGACGCATTGAAGCAGTGAGCGACTTTCCAGTGGTCCACGGGTGTAAGATCAGTACTTCTCTATGTCTTTACGACAGTACTGAACACTTAAGACAGTCAGGCTTGTGAATTGATAAATGGCCAGAGCTGTTGCCCTTCAGCTTTGACTAACAGACCGTGTAGGTCATGGTTACTGCTCACAGTTGCTACAATCATCTACAGACCGATCTCTTTCTGAGGGTGACTGTTAGACCTGGGGTTACCAGTCCACACAGGGTAGCCTGGCACAGAGTAGGAACAGCTAATCCCCAAAGGCAATTGTGTTGTGCTTACATCACTCACTCACAGTAACCCAGCGCTCCACCACTGAAAATAACGACACTACACCAGTTTAGAAAAATACGGGCTGTTTTATAAAATTCTCTTTGTGGTTTCTTTTGGTTTCTTAGCAGTGTTTAGATTTTGTTAATAAAATAACTCTGCATTTGATGGTTAGCACATTCACATTTAACTTCCAGAACTATTAAGAGTCCAATATCACATTCGGTTTCAGAACCTTATTCTCCTTTAACAAGAATTCAGTTATTCCTACAATTGCTTTAAATTCTGATCAGCCCTTTTCCGACTCAAATTACCACTTATCTGTGAGTACACACCCACTTCAGTTCAGAGGAGCAGAAGCAAACAATCTTAAGCCCTGTGGAACATTTGACACTCCCCATACATTATGAATAGAGATTTCATTGGCAAACATGTGATTGCTTCACCCCTGAGCAGATGCAAATATACAGTAAATTCCAGCAACAGTACACCTTGGTGCGTATCCCCTGTGAGGCTCTAACCACAGGTCTACTTGAGAAAGTGCCAGCAATTGCACTGCGAATTACAGCTCACTTGTCCCAGGGTGACAGTCTTTACCATCCAGGCTCCTCTGGTCTAGTTTTAAGTTTCCTTCAGGTTTTCACAGTAGGGTTCCTTCACTAATTTCCGTGGTGATACCTCCACTTTATTATCCTTCCCCAGCCCCCCAGGTCCCGGCTTACTTGTTGTGGCTTGACTCAGGTTCAATGTTCTGGGGCAGCCGGCAGGCTATAATTGAAGCGCTCACCTCCCTTCCCCAGCAAGGCTGTATCACCTGACCGGGCCTGCGCTGGGAGAGAGACGCATCCTTCGTTCCACGCTGCGGAGTTCTCCTCTAGCCTCCGATGCGCCCGCTCCTCACCGTAGAACAGCCACGGAGTAATGAGGCTGCGCAGGAGAGGCGCGTCTGAGGATCGGCGCCGCCCCTTCAGAGTAAACTTTCACGATCGCCTCACCTCAGCAAAGCCTCGGCTGTCACAGGAAGCCAACCCGCTACCATTCCGGTTCCCTCTCTTTTCCACCAGACAGTCTCCTCACCCTCTATTAACTATCTCCTCCTGTGGGGCTCCCAGGATGCTGCGTGTCATGCTACCCCCTTACTTATGCCCCAGCTGACTCTCCGCAATTCCGCACAGGCGACAGGACCACAGGCAGCGTTTTACCTCACCGCCGGTAAGTCGGGGCAGGCTTCCTGGGTTATCATTACCCAGGGATTCTATCGCTGGGACAGACCTAGGGAGATGTTTGGGGTTTGGATTCTTGGACGGGCCGCCGGTCAGTTCACACTTTTGCAGGCCAGCGATGCAGATGGAATAAAGTTGCTTGGGCCTCACAGTTCTCCGCTCAAGTGTGAAGAGGATAAGTTAAATTCTCCTTCCTTGATATTTTATAAACAACAGGACAAAGTCAAGGTGAAAGCGTGGCAGGGTCAGGTCTCGAAGTAGGAGGCAGGGTAAGCAGTAGGGAAGCCACCCCTGGGAGAAGTCAGCCCTAAGCGCCCTATCCCCCTGATACCACAGCCTGAACTCCAGCTAGCTTCTGGTCACCCAAAATGGCCGCCCAGGTTCTTCTCAATCACCTCAAAGGGGCCTGTCCAGCGATCCTGGAGAGTACTCAACTCTCCCGGTTCTATCACCCACGCTTTCTGGCCAGGCTCCAACTCCACAGGGAGAGCATTGTGGTCATACCACTCCTTCATCACTGCCTGGCTGGCTTCCAAGTTGTCAGAAGCTTGCTTCCACAACTTAGCCATTTGGCTTTGAAAGGCCAGCATGTAGCTCACCACATCCTGGGGAAGCTTCCTGGGAGTCTTTTCCCATCCGTCTTTCACCAGGCTGAGGGGTCCACGAACAGGGTGCCCATACAGAAGTTCGAAGGGGCTGAAGCCCACTCCTTTCTGCGGCACTTCCCTGTATGAGAACAACAGACAGGGTAGGAGGACGTCCCATTTCCTCCGCAGGCTCTCAGGCAGACTTCTGATCATGCCTTTCAAGGTTTTATTGAACCTCTCCACTAGACCATTGGTCTGTGGGTGGTATGGGGTGGAGAACCAGTAGGTAACCCCACACTCCTTCCACATAGCCCGCATGTAGGCTGACCTGAAGTTGGTCCCCCTGTCGGACACAACTTCCTTGGGGAAACCCACTCGGGTAAAGATCCCCATCAGCGCCCTAGCCCCTGAAGGTGCAGTAACGGTCCTCAAAGGAATTGCCTCTGGGTACCGAGTGGCGTGATCCACCAGAGCCAGGATAAACCTGTGACCAGCTGAAGTGGGTGGATCCAATGGCCCAACAATGTTGATGCCCACCCTTTCAAAGGGGGTGCTAATGACAGGTAGTGGTTCCAGGGGAGCTTTCAGCTTCACCCCTGTTTTCCCACTGGCTTGGCAAGAAACACATGTCCGACAGTAAGTGTCGGACACCACCCTCATCTGAGGCCAGTAGAAATGAGGGTAAAGGTCTTGTCCTGACCAAGTGTCCTGCCAAAGGTATTTCGTGAGCCAGTTCTAAAAGAAAAGCTCGGTAACATTGGGGGACAACTAAGGCCCGTGATGAGCCATGCACGGGAATCTTGGGTTCACTGTAGAGGAGTCCATCCTCCCAGTAAATATGGTCGTTCCCTACAGTGTTTCCCGCTGCCTGGGCTTCGGCCTGTCGCCTCAGACCCTCAAGGGTAGGGCACTCCTTTTGGCCCTGACAAAACTCTTCCCTGGTAGGCCCCCCTCCACATGCCACTCGGCAGGGATAGGTAGGTTCTCCAGGGAGACAACATCCCCCTCCGTGGACTCCGGGTCCACCACCACAGGTGGCCTATCCATCTCACGGGGTGTGGATGCCGAGGCAGGCTTCTCCTGTCCCAGGATCTTTCCCTTTCTGGCAGCCGGCTGTGCCTTTGTTCCAGGCTCCATCCCTGGCGAACTCCCCCTCCGGGTAGTTGCGGACCTTGTGCTGGCACAGACCCAGTCAGGTGTACCCAGCATCTCAGAATGAGTCCGGTATTCCACCTCCTTCCAAGCATTGTGCTCCATATCATTCCCCAACAGACAATCAACTGGCACGGCAGGGCTTACGGCAACTCGAAGAGGACCTGCAACCCCCTCCCACTCAAATGGAACTTCGGCCACCGGGTAGTGACCTATTCTGCCGTCAGCCATCTCGGCGGGGTGAAGCACGTGTGGAATCACTTGCTCCGGAGACACCAGATGACTCCTTACCATAGTCATACTGGCGCCTGTGTCTCTCAGAGCTTCCCCTCTTTGGGCATTGATGGTGACCCACTGCCCATACTTGGTAGTATTTGAAGGCACCTGGATCTTAGGAACCATCTCCCGATCTCCCAGGGACACTAAAGTGACTTCGCCCACTCCCTCCCCTTATCTAAGGGCAACTCCTCCCCGAGCACTACACTAGCTACTCCCGGGGCTTTTCCTCCAGTGGGAGGGGGTGATCTCTTTGGGCACTTAGCGTCTCCTTTATAGTGCCCAACCCCACCACATTCATAGCAGCGGACAACCCTTGGCTGCTGACTATGGTCAGGATGAGGGTTGTTTTGCGGGTTGGACCTAGGAATGAATCCTGATCCCTTTCCTTGGAAACTGTTTTTTGGGGCCTTTAGAGAACGTCCTTCTCTTATCTCCCCCCTCTTTCTTCTGTGGAGCGACCTGACCAGTCCTCTGGGAATCCCCTCCAGTCCCCTTTGAGGACAGCCAGGGGTACTAGCCCAGATGTCCGCCTCCTCTGCAAGCTTCCTGGGGCTGGTAAGCGTGCTGTCCACCAGGTGTTGTCGCAGCTCTGGAAAACATTTCTCGAGTAGGTGCTCTTTTAGGATTAAATCATACAGCCCCTCATAGTCCTCCACCTCGCTGCCTTGCACCCAACCCTCTAGGGCCTTCTTGGCATAATCTAGGAAATCCCCCAGTTCTGTGTAGCCAGTTTGTGGCTGTTCCGGAATTTTTGTGGGTACTTCTCAGGAGTCAGCCCAAACTTTCTTATCAGCGCCACTTTCATAGTGGGGTAGTTAGTCTGCTCCTCCTGCTCTAGGGCCAGAAGTGCATCCCTTCCTACGGGAGGCATGCATTTATACAGGCCACCCCCCCCAGTGACTTTCCAATATCCCATGGGCTCTTAGCGAGACCTCATAGGCAGTCAACCATTTCGCAATATCGTCCCCTGCACTGTAGCTGGCGACTACATCTTTTGGCAAATAGGGTCTGGGTTCCCTGGTTATTTCTTTGAGTTTGCTGCCACCAACAGGAGCACTAGGAGACCCTATTTGCAGGGCCTTGAGGTCTAACTCCTTTAAACTCAATTCATGAGCCAGCCTCTGTTCCTCCCTCTCCTTCTCCAACTAAGCTAACTCCCACTTCAACTGCCTTTCCTCTCTCCGGTCAGCTAATTCGGCTTCGGTTAAGCTCCTCACAGAGACACTGCTGCCCTCCCTCGAAAGTGTCCTAGGACCTTGCAATAGGTTCCCCCTTTCGGTTTGGTACAATTCATCCACTCCGATGACAGTGTCCCGATCCCCCTCTTCCTCCTCCTTCTTCCCATCTGGATGAGCTGCCACCCATGCTCTCAAACTGGTTTGGAGTTCTCCCTTTTTAGCACCACGTTTGAAAAACACCCCCCTACTTTGGCAGAATTCCCCGAGTTGGGCCGCAGTGTAGGTCTCCAACTCCTCCAATTCGAATTCCATTTTGCCGACAGGGTCTCTGACAGTCACTTGGTAGAAGTCCAGAAAGGACGATAATTAAAAGCTACCTCCACCCACCACCAGGAAAGAATTTGAAAAAAAACAAAACTTTCAATTAGAGAGTCCGCTAGGAGAAAACTCCAGGTGCAGGCATGTGGTGCACACCAAGCTACTACTAAGTGGATGTAAGCACAAGCTCTAACCCCACCGCTGGACACCAATAATGTTAGACCTGGGGTTACCAGTCCACATAGGGTAGCCTGGCACAGAGTAGGAACAGCTGTTGCCCTTCAGCTGCCCTTCAGCTTTGACTAACAGACCGTGTAGGTCATGGTTACTGCTCACAGTTGCTACAATCATCTACAGACTGATCTCTTTCTGAGGGTGACTGTTAGACCTGGGGTTACCAGTCCACATAGGGTAGCCTGGCACAGAGTAGGAACAGCTAATCCCCAAAGGCAATTGTGTTGTGCTTACATCACTCACTCACAGTAACCCAGCGCTCCACCACTGAAAATAACGACACTACACCAGTTTAGAAAAATACGGGCTGTTTTATAAAATTCTCTTTGTGGTTTCTTTTGGTTTCTTAGCAGTGTTTAGATTTTGTTAATAAAATAACTCTGCATTTGATGGTTAGCACATTCACATTTAACTTCCAGAACTATTAAGAGTCCAATATCACATTCGGTTTCAGAACCTTATTCTCCTTTAACAAGAATTCAGTTATTCCTACAATTGCTTTAAATTCTGATCAGCCCTTTTCCGACTCAAATTACCACTTATCTGTGAGTACACACCCACTTCAGTTCAGAGGAGCAGAAGCAAACAATCTTAAGCCCTGTGGAACATTTGACACTCCCCATACATTATGAATAGAGATTTCATTGGCAAACATGTGATTGCTTCACCCCTGAGCAGATGCAAATATACAGTAAATTCCAGCAACAGTACACCTTGGTGCGTATCCCCTGTGAGGCTCTAACCACAGGTCTACTTGAGAAAGTGCCAGCAATTGCACTGCGAATTACAGCTCACTTGTCCCAGGGTGACAGTCTTTACCATCCAGGCTCCTCTGGTCTAGTTTTAAGTTTCCTTCAGGTTTTCACAGTAGGGTTCCTTCACTAATTTCCGTGGTGATACCTCCACTTTATTATCCTT
Source organism: Lissotriton vulgaris (assembly GCF_964263255.1). Taxonomy (NCBI): domain Eukaryota; kingdom Metazoa; phylum Chordata; class Amphibia; order Caudata; family Salamandridae; genus Lissotriton; species Lissotriton vulgaris. The sequence continues at coordinate 171,091,595 of NC_141699.1, forward strand.
CCCCAGCCCCCCAGGTCCCGGCTTACTTGTTGTGGCTTGACTCAGGTTCAATGTTCTGGGGCAGCCGGCAGGCTATAATTGAAGCGCTCACCTCCCTTCCCCAGCAAGGCTGTATCACCTGACCGGGCCTGCGCTGGGAGAGAGACGCATCCTTCGTTCCACGCTGCGGAGTTCTCCTCTAGCCTCCGATGCGCCCGCTCCTCACCGTAGAACAGCCACGGAGTAATGAGGCTGCGCAGGAGAGGCGCGTCTGAGGATCGGCGCCGCCCCTTCAGAGTAAACTTTCACGATCGCCTCACCTCAGCAAAGCCTCGGCTGTCACAGGAAGCCAACCCGCTACCATTCCGGTTCCCTCTCTTTTCCACCAGACAGTCTCCTCACCCTCTATTAACTATCTCCTCCTGTGGGGCTCCCAGGATGCTGCGTGTCATGCTACCCCCTTACTTATGCCCCAGCTGACTCTCCGCAATTCCGCACAGGCGACAGGACCACAGGCAGCGTTTTACCTCACCGCCGGTAAGTCGGGGCAGGCTTCCTGGGTTATCATTACCCAGGGATTCTATCGCTGGGACAGACCTAGGGAGATGTTTGGGGTTTGGATTCTTGGACGGGCCGCCGGTCAGTTCACACTTTTGCAGGCCAGCGATGCAGATGGAATAAAGTTGCTTGGGCCTCACAGTTCTCCGCTCAAGTGTGAAGAGGATAAGTTAAATTCTCCTTCCTTGATATTTTATAAACAACAGGACAAAGTCAAGGTGAAAGCGTGGCAGGGTCAGGTCTCGAAGTAGGAGGCAGGGTAAGCAGTAGGGAAGCCACCCCTGGGAGAAGTCAGCCCTAAGCGCCCTATCCCCCTGATACCACAGCCTGAACTCCAGCTAGCTTCTGGTCACCCAAAATGGCCGCCCAGGTTCTTCTCAATCACCTCAAAGGGGCCTGTCCAGCGATCCTGGAGAGTACTCAACTCTCCCGGTTCTATCACCCACGCTTTCTGGCCAGGCTCCAACTCCACAGGGAGAGCATTGTGGTCATACCACTCCTTCATCACTGCCTGGCTGGCTTCCAAGTTGTCAGAAGCTTGCTTCCACAACTTAGCCATTTGGCTTTGAAAGGCCAGCATGTAGCTCACCACATCCTGGGGAAGCTTCCTGGGAGTCTTTTCCCATCCGTCTTTCACCAGGCTGAGGGGTCCACGAACAGGGTGCCCATACAGAAGTTCGAAGGGGCTGAAGCCCACTCCTTTCTGCGGCACTTCCCTGTATGAGAACAACAGACAGGGTAGGAGGACGTCCCATTTCCTCCGCAGGCTCTCAGGCAGACTTCTGATCATGCCTTTCAAGGTTTTATTGAACCTCTCCACTAGACCATTGGTCTGTGGGTGGTATGGGGTGGAGAACCAGTAGGTAACCCCACACTCCTTCCACATAGCCCGCATGTAGGCTGACCTGAAGTTGGTCCCCCTGTCGGACACAACTTCCTTGGGGAAACCCACTCGGGTAAAGATCCCCATCAGCGCCCTAGCCCCTGAAGGTGCAGTAACGGTCCTCAAAGGAATTGCCTCTGGGTACCGAGTGGCGTGATCCACCAGAGCCAGGATAAACCTGTGACCAGCTGAAGTGGGTGGATCCAATGGCCCAACAATGTTGATGCCCACCCTTTCAAAGGGGGTGCTAATGACAGGTAGTGGTTCCAGGGGAGCTTTCAGCTTCACCCCTGTTTTCCCACTGGCTTGGCAAGAAACACATGTCCGACAGTAAGTGTCGGACACCACCCTCATCTGAGGCCAGTAGAAATGAGGGTAAAGGTCTTGTCCTGACCAAGTGTCCTGCCAAAGGTATTTCGTGAGCCAGTTCTAAAAGAAAAGCTCGGTAACATTGGGGGACAACTAAGGCCCGTGATGAGCCATGCACGGGAATCTTGGGTTCACTGTAGAGGAGTCCATCCTCCCAGTAAATATGGTCGTTCCCTACAGTGTTTCCCGCTGCCTGGGCTTCGGCCTGTCGCCTCAGACCCTCAAGGGTAGGGCACTCCTTTTGGCCCTGACAAAACTCTTCCCTGGTAGGCCCCCCTCCACATGCCACTCGGCAGGGATAGGTAGGTTCTCCAGGGAGACAACATCCCCCTCCGTGGACTCCGGGTCCACCACCACAGGTGGCCTATCCATCTCACGGGGTGTGGATGCCGAGGCAGGCTTCTCCTGTCCCAGGATCTTTCCCTTTCTGGCAGCCGGCTGTGCCTTTGTTCCAGGCTCCATCCCTGGCGAACTCCCCCTCCGGGTAGTTGCGGACCTTGTGCTGGCACAGACCCAGTCAGGTGTACCCAGCATCTCAGAATGAGTCCGGTATTCCACCTCCTTCCAAGCATTGTGCTCCATATCATTCCCCAACAGACAATCAACTGGCACGGCAGGGCTTACGGCAACTCGAAGAGGACCTGCAACCCCCTCCCACTCAAATGGAACTTCGGCCACCGGGTAGTGACCTATTCTGCCGTCAGCCATCTCGGCGGGGTGAAGCACGTGTGGAATCACTTGCTCCGGAGACACCAGATGACTCCTTACCATAGTCATACTGGCGCCTGTGTCTCTCAGAGCTTCCCCTCTTTGGGCATTGATGGTGACCCACTGCCCATACTTGGTAGTATTTGAAGGCACCTGGATCTTAGGAACCATCTCCCGATCTCCCAGGGACACTAAAGTGACTTCGCCCACTCCCTCCCCTTATCTAAGGGCAACTCCTCCCCGAGCACTACACTAGCTACTCCCGGGGCTTTTCCTCCAGTGGGAGGGGGTGATCTCTTTGGGCACTTAGCGTCTCCTTTATAGTGCCCAACCCCACCACATTCATAGCAGCGGACAACCCTTGGCTGCTGACTATGGTCAGGATGAGGGTTGTTTTGCGGGTTGGACCTAGGAATGAATCCTGATCCCTTTCCTTGGAAACTGTTTTTTGGGGCCTTTAGAGAACGTCCTTCTCTTATCTCCCCCCTCTTTCTTCTGTGGAGCGACCTGACCAGTCCTCTGGGAATCCCCTCCAGTCCCCTTTGAGGACAGCCAGGGGTACTAGCCCAGATGTCCGCCTCCTCTGCAAGCTTCCTGGGGCTGGTAAGCGTGCTGTCCACCAGGTGTTGTCGCAGCTCTGGAAAACATTTCTCGAGTAGGTGCTCTTTTAGGATTAAATCATACAGCCCCTCATAGTCCTCCACCTCGCTGCCTTGCACCCAACCCTCTAGGGCCTTCTTGGCATAATCTAGGAAATCCCCCAGTTCTGTGTAGCCAGTTTGTGGCTGTTCCGGAATTTTTGTGGGTACTTCTCAGGAGTCAGCCCAAACTTTCTTATCAGCGCCACTTTCATAGTGGGGTAGTTAGTCTGCTCCTCCTGCTCTAGGGCCAGAAGTGCATCCCTTCCTACGGGAGGCATGCATTTATACAGGCCACCCCCCCCAGTGACTTTCCAATATCCCATGGGCTCTTAGCGAGACCTCATAGGCAGTCAACCATTTCGCAATATCGTCCCCTGCACTGTAGCTGGCGACTACATCTTTTGGCAAATAGGGTCTGGGTTCCCTGGTTATTTCTTTGAGTTTGCTGCCACCAACAGGAGCACTAGGAGACCCTATTTGCAGGGCCTTGAGGTCTAACTCCTTTAAACTCAATTCATGAGCCAGCCTCTGTTCCTCCCTCTCCTTCTCCAACTAAGCTAACTCCCACTTCAACTGCCTTTCCTCTCTCCGGTCAGCTAATTCGGCTTCGGTTAAGCTCCTCACAGAGACACTGCTGCCCTCCCTCGAAAGTGTCCTAGGACCTTGCAATAGGTTCCCCCTTTCGGTTTGGTACAATTCATCCACTCCGATGACAGTGTCCCGATCCCCCTCTTCCTCCTCCTTCTTCCCATCTGGATGAGCTGCCACCCATGCTCTCAAACTGGTTTGGAGTTCTCCCTTTTTAGCACCACGTTTGAAAAACACCCCCCTACTTTGGCAGAATTCCCCGAGTTGGGCCGCAGTGTAGGTCTCCAACTCCTCCAATTCGAATTCCATTTTGCCGACAGGGTCTCTGACAGTCACTTGGTAGAAGTCCAGAAAGGACGATAATTAAAAGCTACCTCCACCCACCACCAGGAAAGAATTTGAAAAAAAACAAAACTTTCAATTAGAGAGTCCGCTAGGAGAAAACTCCAGGTGCAGGCATGTGGTGCACACCAAGCTACTACTAAGTGGATGTAAGCACAAGCTCTAACCCCACCGCTGGACACCAATAATGTTAGACCTGGGGTTACCAGTCCACATAGGGTAGCCTGGCACAGAGTAGGAACAGCTGTTGCCCTTCAGCTGCCCTTCAGCTTTGACTAACAGACCGTGTAGGTCATGGTTACTGCTCACAGTTGCTACAATCATCTACAGACTGATCTCTTTCTGAGGGTGACTGTTAGACCTGGGGTTACCAGTCCACATAGGGTAGCCTGGCACAGAGTAGGAACAGCTAATCCCCAAAGGCAATTGTGTTGTGCTTACATCACTCACTCACAGTAACCCAGCGCTCCACCACTGAAAATAACGACACTACACCAGTTTAGAAAAATACGGGCTGTTTTATAAAATTCTCTTTGTGGTTTCTTTTGGTTTCTTAGCAGTGTTTAGATTTTGTTAATAAAATAACTCTGCATTTGATGGTTAGCACATTCACATTTAACTTCCAGAACTATTAAGAGTCCATTATCACATTCGGTTTCAGAACCTTATTCTCCTTTAACAAGAATTCAGTTATTCCTACAATTGCTTTAAATTCTGATCAGCCCTTTTCCGACTCAAATTACCACTTATCTGTGAGTACACACCCACTTCAGTTCAGAGGAGCAGAAGCAAACAATCTTAAGCCCTGTGGAAAATTTGACACTCCCCATACATTATGAATAGAGATTTCATTGGCAAACATGTGATTGCTTCACCACTGAGCAGATGCAAATATACAGTAAATTCCAGCAACAGTACACCTTGGTGCGTATCCCCTGTGAGGCTCTAACCACAGGTCTACTTGAGAAAGTGCCAGCAATTGCACTGCGAATTACAGCTCACTTGTCCCAGGGTGACAGTCTTTACCATCCAGGCTCCCCTGGTCTAGTTTTAAGTTTCCTTCAGGTTTTCACAGTAGGGTTCCTTCACTAATTTCCGTGGTGATACCTCCGCTTTATTATCCTTCCCCAGCCCCCCAGATCCCGGCTTACTTGGTGTGGCTTGACTCAGGTTCAATGTTCTGGGGCAGCCGGCAAGCTACAATTGAAGCGCTCACCTACCTTCCCCAGCAAGGCCGTTTCACCTGACCGGGTTTGCGCTGGGAGAGAGACGCTTCCTTCGTTCCATGCTGCGGAGTTCTCCTCTAGCCTCCGATGCACCCGCTCCTCACCGTAGAGCAGCCACGGAGTAATGAGGCTGCACAGGAGAGGCGCGTCTGAGGCTCGGCGCTGCCCCTTCAGAGTAAACTTTCACGATTTCCTCTGGGTCTGCGCCACGGAGAGAACACTTCCTGTCAGCGCCTCACCTCAGAGAAGCCTCGGCTGTCACAGGCAGCCAACCGGCTACCATTCCGGTTCCCTCTCTTTTCCACCGGACAGAATCTCCTCACCCTCTATTAACTATCTCCTCCTGTGGGGCTCCCAGGATGCTGCGTGTCATGCTACCCCCTTACTTATTCCCCAGCCGACTCTCCGCAGTTCCGCACAGGCGACAGGACCACAGGCAGCGTTTTACCTCACCGCCGGTAAGTCGGGGCAGGCTTCCTGGGTTATCATTCCCCAGGGATTCTAGCGCTGGGACGGACCTAGAGAGATGTTGGGGGTTTGGATTCTTGGACGGGCCGCCGGTCAGTTCACACTCTTACAGGCCAGCGATGCAGATGGAATAAAGTTGCTTGGGCCTCACAGTTCTCCGCTCAAGTGTGAAGAGGATAAATTAAATTCTCCTTCCTTGATATTTTATAAACAACAGGACAAAGTCAAGGTGAAAGCGTGGCAGGGTCAGGTCTCGAAGTAGGAGGCAGGGTAAGCAGTAGGGAAGCCACCCCTGGGAGAAGTCAGCCCTAAGCGCCCTATCCCCCTGATACCACAGCCTGAACTCCAGCTAGCTTCTGGTCACCCAAAATGCCCGCCCAGGTTCCGGCCTTATATAACCCTGGACCCTGGTCACTAGAATGGGCCAGAAGGTTCTAGATCTCTCTTAATAGTCTATGGGCCAGTCCCTGAGGTAAAATTATCTGACAGTTGGTAGCCACCATTTTGTAAATGTTCACCTCACTACCACCTCCATTTTAAAAGAACACCTGTCCCCCTTTAAGTGTAAAAAAACAATTACTGAGGCACCCAAAGCCCTACTGACATCACCAACAAAAAGAATTAGTGGTGGACAAAAGGGGGGAAAAGATATGGGAGGCAGAAAGGGGACAATAAAAAAAACAAAAGAGAGGAGGGAACACCCCAAGGGCTGACAGGTCTAACAGTGACCATCCCTAAATATAATAATCATGGGGGGCGTGGCCAAGGTAGCCATCATGGCGGACGCAGCCTGAGAGAGCTCCGTCCCGCCGATCGTGAATCCGCTTATTTATCCTCAATCCCCCCCCATCTAGCAGTACCCCAACGGAGGGTCCCCGTGGCGGATATTGGCGACGATGCCACTGAGCAGTCTTGGCTGGCCAGGGGCGCCGGGGACTGAGTAGCGATCCCCAGAGGCGGAGAGGCCCATGCTGGGAAGCGGAGCCGGGGACCTCGAGTTTCGCGGACCCCGGTGCGTGCAGCGACTTCGAGACGAGCTGTGAGAGGCGCTGACCCGGCGCAGGGGTAGGAGGCGTTTGGCCGGAGTGGTCTGGCCCCCGCTGATCTACAAGGGATGTGAGGAGGCGGTCAGCGGTTGAAGAGCGGTGCCCAGGTGGGGCTGGCGGCAGCGATGCCTGGTGAGCTCAGCGAAGCCGGGGCCTAAATTTTGGTGACTGAGGAGAGCCGAGCGGAGGGAGTGTCCTGAGCATCGACAGACCCCCCCCCCCTCCCGGTGGCCGGATCGGGCTGCAGAGGCAGTAAAAGCCGGTAGGAGGCCCCCACCTTGCAGGAGACCGTGCAGGGGGGACAGGCGACTGAAGAGCATCGGGCCCTGGTGAAGGCGGCAACAGGGTGGCCAGGAGAAGGCTGCGGTGCTGGGGGCTGCATCCGAGAAGATGGTGCTCCGGTGGAGGTGGCAATTTATCCTGGCGGCGGTGGGCCCGCAGGGGCGCAAGTAAGGTGGTGTGCTCCCGGACAGGGACTGTGCGGGCACGAGTGGAGGGGGGTTCTGAGTACCGACGCCCCCCCCCCCCCGGCGGCCGTTTCAGGCCGCGGAGATAGTGGACTGCAGGCGGGGAGCCCTCCTTCATACAGAGGCAGTCGGGTCCCCTTTGGTCAGCTGAAATAGTGCGGAGGTGGTTGGCGGCTGAGGGGCCTAGGTGTGAGCGGCAGCGGTGAGGCCTAGTAGACACTGCAAGGCCAGGGATTCAACCTTGGTGCCTGGTGAATTCTCCTGGCGGAGGCGGGCTCGTGGGACACGGATGTGGAGGGCTCTTCCCTGGCAGAGACTGTGAGAGGGCAAGTGGAGGGGGGGTCCTGAGTGTCGACTGTCCCCCCCCCCCCGGCGGTCAAATCGGGCCGCGGTGGCACTTGAAAGCAAGCGGGGAGCCCCCTTTCATGCAGGGGCAGTCTGGTCCCCACTGATCGGCTGGGACAGTGCAGAGGCGGTTGACGGCGGAGGAGCGCCGAGCCCAAGGGTGAGCGGCAGACATAAGGGAATACAAGCTCCTCACTTGACATCAGTGGAGACAGGCCTTGCTGGCACTGTATCATTGGGGCATGACACTTTGTGACCGCGACGCCATTTTGTGACTGCTGTTGAGAAACTGGGTGGCACTGAAGGTGTGGTTGGCTGGCATTAGCAAGGAATCTTAAAGGCAGGGAGCCTTGGGTGCGACTCGGACGGCAGGCTGCAGCCACCCTTGGAGCTTACGCACAGAGTGATAATCCTCGGACGTAGCCCCCCTCAAACGGCACAGCAGAAGCCGAGTGACAAGCCTGGGGTGACCGAGACCGGCCATGACCAGAGGAGGAAATAGCGGTGGGGCTTCGAAACAAGGGCCCATGGACAAGTTTGCGGGCCCGAGCGGGGGATCAGGAGCCTCTGGAGGCCCCCATACATCAGGGCCAGATAACGCGGCCCTTATGGCGGTGATCACACAATCCAGAGATATGCTGGACGTGAAGATTGGGGCGGTGGGGGCTGACGTTACCCTCTTGCGCCAAGACCTACGGAATGCTGTGACCCACATTACCGAAGCCGAATCCAGGCTTTTGGAGGTGGAGGATGGCATGGCACCCTTAAAGAAAAAAGTGGCCAATATGGAGGGGATTCAAAAGGGCCTAGTGCTCCGAGCCGAAGATGCAGAAGGGCGGGCTTGGCGCAACAACTTGTGATTTGTTGGCTTTCCAGAAGGCTGCGAGAAAGACAACATGGGGGCCTTCCTGACCCAGTGGTTGGAGGGGTGGATGCCGACAGACTCCCTCTCCCACTGCTTCATAGTCGAGCGGCACATAGAGCGCTCCTGAAGAAGCCACTGGTAGGCGCACGCCCAAGACCTGTGATAGCACGGCTACTCAACTATCATGATCGGGACACTATCCTGCGGCAAGCACATGTGAAAGAACCCCTCATGTATGACAATCAGAAGATCCTAATATTTCCGGACTATACTAAACAAGTACAACAACAGCGGCAATCCTTTACGGCGGCCAAGGCGCGACTGCGAGACCTGAAGATTCAATACGCCTTGCTCTTCCCGGCCCGCTTACGGGTGGTGTATCGGTCTCGTACCCTTTTCTTCAATACTCCGGAAGAGGTGTTTTACTGGACCGACGAAACTGTTAGAGTTCGAGCACACACTCCACCTGGACATGACCTGATTCATCCTCGACGGCGGCGCCACGGCAGCCTTCCCGGAGATTGCGGAGTGCAAGCAATTGGAGGTCCCGGCCCAAGAAAAGTTCTCCTTCTCAAGAGGGGCTGGACGAGGGGCCAGATGCACCAGGCACTCAGAAGCCAGATCTTTGAAATACCGAGGAAGACCAGAGGACACTTTCCACAGTTAATCATATGTGGTGGGCGAATGGTACTTCATGGTTCCTACTAGAGATGACGGAAGGATTGGGGACTAGCCACATCCGATGCTGTACTGTTCCAAACAAACTGAGATCGGATGGGGGTGGGTATGGGGTAAGGCAACGATCTGGCAGGCGGCCACGTTCCTCGAGTTCAGAGACGTTTATTGCCCCTAGGGGGTAAGTTGGGGGTTGAGTGGGTGGTTAATGGGGATCCATTGGAGTGGGTGGCTTCCGGCCTCCCGTTGGGGGTCGGAGCACACCTACACCACGACAGGTACTTCAACGTTGCTGAGGTATGGGGGGGGGAAGCTGAAAGTTGAGGAGTTGTTGGGCTGGGGGTTGATGGGGGGGTGGTGGGGTGAAGGGAGGCAAGAGTTCGGGGGGGGTGGGGCAGTTCTCTACAGCACGATGGTTCACCAGGCTCTATTGTGGGTATGTATGTCGGCTAGAGGTCCCGAGCCAGAGCTCCCCAGGGCATCGCTGCGAATAGTGAGCTGGAATGTAAGGGGCATGCTGGATAAAATAAGGAAAAAGAGAAGGCAGATATCCTGCTGTTGCAGGAGACACACCTCCTGGGCACCAAAACCCTTAGTTTGCAGCGCTATGGATATCAACAGGTGTACCATGCCGGTTTCGTTAGGGGCTCCCGGGGAGTGGCGGTTTTGATTCACCGCAGGGTGTCTTGCGTCCACTCGACACAATGGGTAGATGCTCAGGGCAGATACGTATTTGTCAAAGGAATGATTGGAGATGAACCCGTGGTTTTCGGGAGTGTGTATGCTCCTCCCCCGCTGCAGTGGTCGCTTGTTGAAAAACTGTTCACCATCTGGGTCGAGATCCCAGACGTGATGGCTGTCATCGAGGGTGACTGGAATGATGTTATGAATAGTCAGATGGATCGCCACAGGCCCGGTGGCGTGCAGACGGTGGGCACGCCTACCAGGTTGAGTGACATGGTGAGAGGAATGGGCTGGATAGATGCATGGCGCTATCAACATACACATAGCCAGAAATACACATATGTTTCTGCTGTACATAAATCCTTCTCAAGATTAGATTACCTGTTTGTCCCCTGCGCTCGGATTGGGAGGGTAGACTTGACGGCTATACTGCCACGTGGTCTCCCTGACCACTCCCCTATTACTATTAATCTCCTTCTAGATAAGAGGCGGCAGCCGTTTCGATGGCGCCTCTCCACTTGGCACCTGCAACAAGACAACTACCAGTCTCACATGAGGGAGGCCATCGCCCACTATTGGGAGGATAATGATGGGTCGGAGACGGATGACGTGACCCTCTGGGAGGCTCTGAAGCCCACACTCCGAGGAGTGGATATAGCCTGGTGTGCGGCGGCCCGTAGGACTCGTAGCGAGGGACTAGAGAAGGCGGCAGGTCGGTCGGCGACTTAGAGGAGCGGTGCACGGCGACCGGGGATGACGAAGATGTGCGACGGCTGCTACAGGCGCAGCAGGATTCTGCATCTCTACACCTTGAGGAGTCACGTAAGGTGTGGCTTGCTACGCAGAGCAGAATCTACCAATCTGGGGATAAGTCCAGCACAATGCTGTATAGGCTCTGCCAGGGCACTGTTCAGGCACAGACACTGCCGGCTCTTCGAAACAAGGCCGGAGATCCTTTGTTAGCCCCCGAGGAGATTGCAGACAGCTTTGCGCGCTACTATGCGGCACAATATGCCCCTAGGGAATCCCTCCCAGCAGACGCTATCGATAAATTTCTCGCGGACCTCTCGCCACGGGCGATATCGGAGGAGGAGCGAGATCGTTTCGAGCTTCCGTTGTCAGCAGAAGAACTAGGAACGGCCCTTGGGGAATTGAATGCAGGGAAGGCCCCCGGACCCAACGAGTTCCCGTGTGAGTTCTTTAGGAAATACCATCTCCAGTTGGGGGCGCATTATAAGAGAGCACTGGATGCGGCCAAGGAGAATAGCCGCTTGCCGGCAGATTGGAGACATGCCGAAATAGTGGTCTTTTGTAAGCCAGGGAGGCCCCCCGAACGCCACGAGTCATATAGACCCATATCGCTTCTAAATGTTGAGGCGAAGTTATTGGCTAAGGCCCTCGCCAATCTCCTCCTTCCGTATATCACTAACTTGGTCCATCCAGACCAAGCAGGATTTATGCTGCATAGAGCAACGAGATACAATATTAGGCGTGCTCAGGTGGCAGTGGAGATGATGCGGGCCACAGGAACCCAGGTGGCACTTCTACTGGCTGACAGAGATAGAGCCTTTGACTCGTTGAGTTGGGTTTACTTACATGCACTCCTTCCTCGCCTGAATCTTGAACCCCATTTTTTATTGTACTTACAGCTGCTGTATACCGACTTGACGGCTTCGGTGAGAATGGCTGGGGCTGTATCCGGCGCCTTTCCTATCGGACGGGGCACCCGACAGGGGTGTCCCCTCTCGCCGTACCTATTCGCCCTTGCCATGGAACCCTTGGCGGCATGGGTGCGCATAGACTCGCAGATGAGGGGCTTCAAATGGGAGGCCGGTCCATCAGACAGGATCGCACTCTACGCTGATGACGTGCTTTTCTTCCACACGGACCGCAATAGGTCAGGACCGAGGGTCCTGGAAATTATGAGGGTGTTTGGGGAGGTATCGGGGCTCAATCTAAATGTGCGGAAGTCCACACTGTGGACATTGGGGGACAATACGGAGCTGAGTGCCTGGGCATCAGCTTTGCAGGGGTTGACTGGGGGCCTTAAGTTTCATGGGGTGTTCCTGACGGACATACCTGGAGTTTCGTGGGAACGCAATGTCGTCCCTGTCTGGGACCGGGTCCGGTCGGAAATGAAAACATGGTCCCGCATGCCCCTGAATCTCTATGGCCGCTCGGCTATTTTCAAGATGGTGGCCCTCCCTCGCTTACTCAACTACAGAACCACCCCTACCCTATATCGCCGCAGTGGTTCCGTCAGGTCAATTCGGCACTAGGTCAGTTCCTCTGGGCCAGGGGCGCAGTGAGAGTGGCGCTCCGTACCTGTTTCCTTTCCACATATTGTGGCGGCTTGGCATCTTCGGATGTCCTTTCCTATTATCAGGCGTCCCACTTGTTGGTATTGAATGAGTGGTGGTATGGGGATCGGGGAGATCCAGCTTACGCCCTAGAGAGGTATCTGATGGAGCCAGACACCCTACATACTTTATTTTACTCGGCTGAGAAGAGGAAGAAGCTCCCGGTGGTCACACAGGTGGTCTTCCAGATCTGGCGACAGGCGCTTCACCGCATGGGATGGTGGAACAGACTGACCGAGGAGACTCCATTGTGGCAGAATGGTCGGTTACCGGCTCTGGCGTCCCTACAGGGATTCCGCAGGTGGGACGCGATAGGGATCTCGGCGTTGGGCCATGTAATGAAAGGCACAACCCTAAAATGATTCCAAGAGCTGAGGGACAAGTATAGTATGCCCCAGACCCAGTTCTTTAAATACTTGCAGTTCCAGAATGCCATCTCCCCTGCCCTGGAGGGACTAGATTCTACCAATCATTGGTTACACATTGTTCCTATTCCCTTGATAAACTGCGGACCACATGGGAGGGAGATGTGGTAGAGCTAGAAGAGGAGGATTGGAGGGAGGCCCTTGCTGCTCCTAGAGGTGCGGCCATTGCCGTGCGATTACGATTCATCCAATTTAAATATCTACATAGGGCTTACTATACGAGAGAGAGGCTGTGGCAAGCGGGATTGATTGCGTCCCCTGAATGTCTGAGATGTGGTCGGGAGGTGGGTACCTTCCTCCATACAGTATGGTCCTGTGGAGCACTGGAGAGATTATGGACAGGTGTTTGGGACTGTTTGGATGAAGTGCTGGGTTGGGGGCTCCCCCGTACACCGCAGTTGGGCCTTCTCCATGTAATGGAACAAGTGGGTGGCAACATCTATAAACGTCACTTGCTGCTCCTTGGCCTTACCGTAGCCAAGAGCGATGTGGCCCGCGCCTGGAAGGACCCTAGGGCCCCCCGGTGGGAGTGTGGAAAAAGGGATTAGATTATTGTATGTGGCTGGAGCGGCCAGTGTTTGAGGCCAGAGGTTGCCCCAGGAAGCACTACAAAATATGGAAGAGATGGGCGGAGTACAGGGGATTGTGGCTGGAGCCGCCGGCACAGCGTGATGTGGATGCAGGACAGATGCTTTAAGAACCTGGGTGAGGGAGATTACCTGTTTCATAATTATTTTCTTTCTTGGACCTGAGAGGACATCGTGCAAGGGGTTAGGGTGGGATCCGGGAGGGGGTAGTTGATACGGGGTAGGGGGGTGGGAGAGCTGTAGTAATTATGCTTCTTTGAACCACTGTATTGATTGCTATTCTGTGCATTTTGATTATATGCTCACAGCTCCTCCGGTGTTCGGAGTACTGTTGTTTACTTGCAATCTCTCTCAAGAAAACAAATAAAAAAATGTTGTTCTGAAAAAATATATAATAATCATGGTACCCTGTAATCTGCATGAGTTCCGCTGCATTGTAGCTGGGAGATCCGACGTAAACTGAAGCTTCTTCTCTTAGAGTGTCACAGGAGCACCCAAACCAACTTTTTTTCCAGATAGTCCACGTAATTAGAAAAGTATCTTTGGAATTAATATGAAAAGCCTTCAATTAAATTCCATTGCTCCTTGTTACAATTCTGAAGCCAGATTGTGAAAACGTAAGAATTTTCACAAAGCGGAGTTGTGTGCTGTTCTTTCTAGAAAAGTTGGCTTTGGTGAAAGTTGTGACTCGTTGGGTGCTCAACGGTGAACTATGCCATGAAACGGGGGCGGAGCTAGCTCGCAACCAAGATGGCCGCTTGAGCCTGGAGCTCCCTGGTCTCGCGGCACAATCCGTCCAATATCCTGACAGACGCGCATATATACACAGCCCTGACATGGAGAGATGCCCAACTGAACCATAGCGGACCCAATTCGTCCAACTTTACAGCGAATTGAGGGCCTACCTGCGGCTGGCGGCAAGTGCTGGAGCGGCGAGGGTACAGGTGATGTGGAGGCCTCGTGGGCCGCAGAGGTTACACCGGAGGGGAGAGAGACACGTGGCTTCGCCGCGAGCCCCGGCTGCAGCTCGGGGCCTTGGACGGAGATCACCCTCGGGGCTGCGGTCGGTGGGTGCGATGCTGCGTGGTCCGACTTCTTCGAGGCCACTGGAAAGGCAGGACTCTGGCTGGTGGACGCTGGGCCTACGCAAGGTGTGTAGGGGCGGGCCCGTCCGCCAGCCGCGGCTGGCCGAAATAGTGAGCCCTGCCTGCTGGGGAAAGAGATTAGCACACCCCCGGAGGCGGGGAGCGGCGGCCTGAGAAATTCAGCATATCGGCCCGGCGGGGGGTTTCCAGGCCCCCACCGTCACCTGCAGGCGGCGTCCGGGGAGGAGGCCCCATGGGGGAGAAACAGGACAGTGGAGAGATGTGCGATGGGGCCCGTGGGCTCGGAGGAGGTGCGGTCTGGAGCCTACAGGTCCGGTGATTGCGCCTGGCAGCGGAGGCCCGGGAGTAGAACTCTGCTCCGGTGTCCCGCCCGCGACTTGGAGGTGCAGTCGCTTCTCTCCATACACTCGAAGCGAGGTGAGCCACTGCCCTGACGGGGGATGGCGTATTGAACAGTTAGCCTCCGGAGCGGTTCATCTTGCGGGGCGCTGGGAGGATTTCGCCAAGGACTAGGCTGAGCCTCTTTGGGGGACCCTGGAGGCAACTTAGCAGGGGCGAGGTCCGCGGTAGAACTTCATTGGGAACACTTTATCTGCGGGCTGACTGCTCCTGGCTGATACTGGCTGCCCTGGACTGGGTGCCTCTTGCGGGACTGTTGGAAAGCACCCTTTTAGATCACAGTTGGGCCTGCCTTTGATCTGGGGTCCCTGGGACGATCGCTGTGCATTGAGAACAATACTGCCCTTCCCGGATATCTCACTGTGAGTACTGGCCTTGCTGAGGTACCCATCCAGGGGCAGCGACTGGGGGGAGCTGATATCGCCAGCCCAGGGGGGGCTTCTTTTCTTGCGGCCTTTCTTCTGCTACCTCGTTCTGCGGTCTCCCGGCGCTGCTGCTATAGGGCGCGTGGACAGAAACCAGTCCAAACTATCTTTTGGCCCGACCAGGTCGAAATCCATGGACTCTCCCGTGGAAGAGGGGGCCAGTGGTCTGGATCAGACTGAGGAGCCTTCACAACAAGATATCCGTGGTCTCCTGGTGGCAATGGTGAAGAGCCTGCAAGGGGGCATTGCCTCCTTGGGAACTAAGATGGAAGCCTTCACCTATCGGATGGACCGCATGGCTGAGCGGCTGGACAAACGGGCAGAACGCATTGATATGTCCGAAAGGAGGCTGACCGAGGTAGAGGAGGCCCATACTACTCTGGACACTGAACACAAGCAGCTGGGCAGGGTCTTTTTTAGATCATCCAGGATAAGACGGAGGATTTAGAGGCCCGCTCTCGGAGATATAACCTCCGTATTACTGGCCTTCCAGAGACTACCCAAACGGATAATATGGAACTGTTCATCGAGTGCCTCCTAAAATCCCTGTCGGGGGACAATGCCTTCTCTGGGATGTTTGTCGTGGAGAGGGTTCACCGATCCCTGGGCCTGAGGCGCCACCCAGGCCAATAATCGCTAAATTGTTAAACTACAGGGATCGGGACACGGCTCTCAGACTAGCCAGGGAGAAGCAGCCGCTTAAATATGAAGGATTGACGATCTCTCTGTTCCCAGATTTTACTTCTCGGGACCAGGAGGCGAGACGACAGTTTCTCCCAATGAAACAGCAACTGCGAGACATGGGAGCGAACTATGGAATGCTATATCCTGCGAAGCTGCGGGTCAATCGGCAGGGGCGTTCAATGATCTTTACTGATCCCAAGGCCATTAAGGAATGGCGTAGGGATAAACGAGTTTCTCTGGAAAAGGAGCGGCTGGCGAGAGCAGCGGACGGAGCTCTGGATGAGCAAGATTGATCAGCTGTATGTCCACAGACTTCTACGAACTGCCTGCTGTGCTGGAGGTACTGGGTAGTACAGCATTGCAGCTGGAACACGAGGGGCCTCACCTGAGGGGAAGACTAATATTTCCCGCTGTCATTTGAGGGATACACTGGGAACACGGCCCTGGATGGGGTTGCTAGATGGAGATTGGGGAGTGGACTATCCTGGATGATCCAGTGGATATGACGGTTGTTCCTATGCTAGGTTCAGTTGCCCCCTGCACTAGTTAATGATGGTAATCTATGACTACTATTGGGTCCTGTGCGCTGGTTAGGGGAGGCCCTGGGGGCGGGGCGTGGGATTTCATAAAGTTGGCGATTGAGATTTGTTAGGGCTGTCTCAGGAGTTAAGGAGTTATGATATTACAGTGTCATGGCGCGACACACCTCCCCTCCGGCGTAACGGGGAGGTGGCTTCTTAAAGGCCGAAACAGAGACTTTGCTGACTGCGAGCTACCTTCGCCTTCGCGTGCATCACACTAGTGAAATGGTAGGAGTTTCTGTGGGAAGCAGGGGGTGGTTGTTGTCGGGGAGGGGTGTTTTTTGCGGCCAAGTTGGGTTTGGGCAGGTGTGGGAGGGATTGGAGAGGGTAATTCATGAGGGGCAGAGGGGGGGGGGTCTGAGAGGGTGGGGGGAAGTGACTCCTTGTCACAAAGGTGGGATTGTTTTTTTGACGGTTCATAAAAGTTCCCTAGGCATCAGAACACCGACTTGGCATGGCATACACCAGACACCTACATTCATGATACCACACCATGACTCAGACGCATACTGTTGACTCCTCGACGGCCCCACCCGGGCGATCCCTC
This sequence comes from Lissotriton vulgaris, assembly GCF_964263255.1. NCBI lineage: Eukaryota > Metazoa > Chordata > Amphibia > Caudata > Salamandridae > Lissotriton > Lissotriton vulgaris. The sequence goes on from NC_141699.1 coordinate 171,108,553, forward strand.
GATTCACTGGTTCTATTAACATGGAACGTACAGGGTCTTAATGACCACCGCAAGACCCGGAAGGTCCTTCATTACCTCAAAAGACACCAAGTGGACATTGCCTTACTACAGGAGTTGCATCAACACCCGGATAGCCCAATCTTACGCTCTAGGGGCCTTTTGGGTAACGTACACGCTGCAGGATTAACCTCACATGCTAGGGGGGGTACTGACATGGGTGAACCCAAAGGCCTCACTTTCACTGACGCCACTAGAGACGGATAGGGAGGGGCGTTTTACTATTTCTAAATGTAGTGGTAGGGGACTGGAGATATGCATGTTGAACATGTATGGCCCTAACTTTGATCACCCTGCCTTCTACACATCATTAGCGGACAAAGCCCAGCGGCACGCCCAGGGTTTTCTGCTCTGGGGAGGGGATTTTAATCTGATTAGGTGCCCTGAGATTGATAGGTCGGATGGACCTGACAGATGCCCTTCAGCCTCGGCCAGAGTCCTGTAGTCATCAATGGTGAGACTGGACCTCTGCGATGTGTGGTGACAGAGACACCCCACATTAGGAGCCTATACACATTACTCCGCCCCACATGATATCCAAACTAGGATAGACTATTGGCTGGCGTCTACTTCTTTGGTTCAGCATGTTCGTGTGTGTGCGATATTACCCCGCACATATTCAGACCACTCGCCGCTTTTATTATTTATAGATTCACCTAAGCAGCGTATACCCCCGTTTATGTGGTGCTTTCCCCCTTATTCCCTACTTGATGGCGCATTTAGGGAGGAACTAGCCACGGCCATAGAATCGTACTTTGACACAAACGTGTGCTCCGTCGATTCATACTTGACAGTCTGGGAAGCCTTTAAGGCATACATCAGAGGGATCACCATCTCTAAACAAGCAGGGGTGCTCAAATCGATCCGCGACCGATTAAGGAGGCTGGAGACAAGGCTAGCGGAGTTGGAAGCCCGGAGGTTAATAGACCGGAGCGAACTACTAACGCAAGAGCTGGCCCAGACATTGCGCGAATTCCATGTGGAGGCGGACGCCGAACTTAAACACCTTGGGAAATACGCCACGGCCAGAACGTATTGGGAGGGGGAACGGCCGGGAACGGTATTGGCGCAACTGGCCCGCCAGCGCCGGAACAGAACAGTGGTCCCCGACATGTGAGCGGACCCGGCAGATCCGCCCCTTTCCGAAGCTCAGGTAGCCGAGAGGTTCCGAGAGTACTACGCTGCTCTGTACACCTCCAGAGGTCCCGCCCCGGAGGAACGCATTCTGGACTATCTGACCCACATAGAGCTAACATGGCTAACGGATTTACATCGGGGATTCTTGGCTAGACTGATTGAATGGGAAGAAGTGGTCTGGGCTCTGTCGCACATGAGGGCCAACGGCGCTCCGGCAAGTGATGGCCTGACCGTCGCCTTCTATAAGGCCTTTTCTGATCTGTTGATCCCACAGTTACTCATGCTCTTTGAAGAGATTTGCGCTTCAGGAGAGATGCCACCCACCATGCGGGAGGCCATATTGGTAGCCATTCTCAAACCTGGGAAGCCGCCAGGGGATTGTGCCTCATGTAGGCCGCTATCTTTGCTAAATGTTAATGCATAGATATTGGCGAAACGTATAGCCAATCGTCTTAGCCCTATGGTTTCCACTCTTGTCACTCCGGAGCAGGCAGGCTTTGTGCCCAGCCGTAACCTCACCTATAATCTCAGGACAGTGTTCGCGGCTATGCAGCACACGCGCCCGGAGGTCCCTGCAATAGCTGTATTCCTTGACATGGAGAAGGCCTTCAACTCTGTCGAATTGCCTTTTCTACGGCACGACCTAGGCCGAATGGGAGTTGGAGCACTTTTCCTCCAACTCCTAGCAACGTTATATTCCTCTCCCAAGGCTCGCATCCGAATAGGATCTCTGGTCAAGGACCCGATATCCATCTGTAGGGCCACTAGACAGGGCTGCCCCCTGTCGCCGATGCTGTACGCCCTGGTGGCGGAACCGCTAGCCTGTGCCTTATGCGAGTACCATGGACATAGGGGAGTGCGATTCCCAAACTATAGCCTCATCGTCTCCACATATACAGACAACACACTCATGTATGTCAAAGCCTCTAGGGTCCAACCTTTCTCCAGTACTGCGGGAGGTGGTATTGTTTAGCTCCCTATCAGGTATTCATGTCAATTGGAATAAATCAATTATGTTTCCACTCACACCGGCCATGTCACTGGTAGACCCGGAGTATCCATTACAATGGACCACGGACGCGGTGCGATACCTGGGGATTCAGTTACATACAGACTCTGAAGTGGTGGTGAGAGAGAAATGTGGAGTTGCGATCTCCAAATTAGAAGACGACATTGAGAGATGGATTGCCTTACCCCTGTCCTTGTTGGGGAGACTCTCTCTGATGAAAATGATCGTATTGCCACGGTTCCTTTTTTTATTTATTAATATTCCTATGGTCCTGTCTAAAACCTTTTTTAAGCAACTGACCTCACTTTTGACTCGACTAGCTTGGGCTGACAAACAGCCTAGGGTGGCTTGGAAAGTTTTGACTCGCCCGTACTCGGCAGGAGTGCTGGGAGCCCCTGATATGGAGCTCTATATTAGGGCTGCGCAATGCACGCATGCATATCGCTGGATACACGGCCCAGCTGAGATCCTGCACATCCATATTGAAACTATAGTTGCTGACCCGGTTTCCCTCTCTGCACTTCTGTTTTCTCCCCGAAATCGCAGAATGGGAATAATGGATTCCTTGAATTCGGTCATGCACGCGTGGCATCACATGCTAGACATACAGGCCGGCAGCTTACTATATGTGCCGTCAGCCCCTATCCACTGGTGCTCCTGGCTTGCCCCCTGCAGGGACAAGGGTGTAATAGCGGCACTGAGCTTCGTGGGAATACACACTATGGGGGACCTCTTTGTTGGTGGCACTGCCCGAACCTGGGAACAGGTGGCGACAATGGAGGAGCCGTTTACGATACTGTCGCGATTTTAGTTTCATAGGGTGCGGCATGCCCTCGGGACCTCCTGGGTGAGGACCTGATGGAACCACCAGAGGTTGAGGCATTAACCTACGTAATCCAAGCTAAGTCCCCGTTCAAACAGGTGTCCAGGTTATACTGCTCAGCTCTCTCCAAGAGCCAGACTGACTACTCTAAGCCGCGTCTTGAACGGCAGAGGGATCTGAACGTGGAAATGACGGATGAAAAATGGCTATATTGCTGCTCGAGCAGCAAACGTATATCATTGAATGGGCGCCATAGGCTGAGCCATTTTAAATTTCTTAATAGGGTGTACTACACCCCCGAAAGACTTCATAGGTACGGATTACGTGAGGATCCACGATGTGAACGGTGCGGAGTGCAAGTTGCAGATTTCTTACCGTGGCGTGGAGCAGCCCGGGGTTTGCTCAATTCTGGAACAAGATGTATGTGGAGTTGAATCGGGTTACGACGCTCGAGTTCACTCCAGATCCGCTCCTAGCACTACTGGGATATTCTAAACCTATCCATAAGAATCTCAGACGACTGGTAGATATGTCCTTCCTCTTAGCCAGGAGATGTGTTGCTCTCTCCTGGATGCGGGGACCCACGCCCGCCTTGGAGCAATGAGCTAGGGAAATGCTCTACTGCAGCACGCAAACAGAATTGTATAGCGAGCTGATGCCCCCCGTAACAGGCCTAAGAACTATTGGTCCCTATATCTGAGTTTGAGACAAGAAAGGGATGCAGCCACTGAGGGGGATGCAGCCATGACTGTAGGGGGAGAAAACACACAAATTGACACACAATGACATTTTCTTCGAGGCAGATGATACACTGGTGACATAGAGATGAGCCTTGAGGTAGGATCACGACTTAAGCGGTGGGGCGGGTGACATTAGAGCTTAACGGAATCACACACTTATAATTGAATACATAACTGTTGTGTATTGGTGAACCACTATATTAGAGGGGTTGCTGTATAGACGTCATTTCGCATTGTCTGGCTTGGATTGCTTTCTGTCTGTGGGTGCTTATGCCTTGCCTTGTAGATTACTGATTTTGTTTTTGAGATTTGTACAATCTTTGATATGCCAATAAACAAATTAATAAAAAAATAAAAAAACTATGCCATGAAACAACTATTTGTATTTTGTGAAGTCCCTGCTGTTTGTGGGCAGAGTATGCGTGTGATTTACTGGAAATCCTGTCTGTGGTTTGTAGGAAGTTATGCCTTGCTCTGTGACTGTAAAGTCTTTTTTGTATACACTGCATTTGTCGGAATTCTTCAAAGCAGGATGACATTGTGAGTTATTTCAAGGCATGGAGCAGAGAGGCCTTGTTTAAAATGTTTTTCTGTGCTTTCTGTTTAGTGAACGGAGAATTTCAATATTTTCTCTTCAACTCCGCTCAGTGCTTGGAAGTGGATAGATACTTATATGACAACCTCATGCTCAACTCTCAGGGTCTTTTCCCAGGGCCGCTCTAAGATGCGAGTCAGTTTCTAGTTCATGTTTCTACAGGTGATTTGACACACTACAATATATGGTTCTATGAATTCATTGGCGAAAGAAAACGAGATGAAACACCCAAGCAGAATAGCGGTTATCCCTTCAGTCATGCACCACAATGATCCTTGACCGAGCTCCCATATGGCCTGAATTACCTGAAATCCAAAAAAATCTTAGACACACATACATTAAGTCTGTGTTTCACCCAGTAAAAAAATCCCGCCTTTCATCCCTGGGCTCTTTCGTGCAACCCCTCCTCACTTAGAAATCAACAAGGGGTAACATGCCCATGCCGATCAAACCTGTTATCTGTGACTGAAAGGTCTTTCATTGCAAATATTACCAAACTGGAGAAATGTTCACCTTTCCTTGCAGACATCAAGCGTCACAGGTTAGTGATGGATAATCAGGTAGCTGCGGTAGTGGGAAGCTGTGTGGGAATGATGAGGCATTTACCGAAACTTGTACCCTTGAATGAATGAATGAATGAAAAGACATTTATAGAGCGCATGGCTACCCGGAAGTGTCCCAGCCCTTGCTGTCATGTGCCACCATGCGTACCGTGGTGTCTGCTTTCATTTTGTCACGCCTGGATTACGGCAACACAGGATACATAGGACTCCCAGATAAACTTCTGGGGAAACTTTAGGTGGTTTTAAGCGATGCAGCATGGCTGATCCTTAAACTGCCAAGAAGAACACACGCCACACTCTTGTTACAACTACACTGGCTCCCTATCAAGCAGAGGATCAGATTTAAGGGCCTGTGCATTGCATACAAAGCTAAGCATGGAGCGGCGCCCAGCTACATTAAAGACCGTCTGAAGCCTTATGTGCCTGGTCGTTGCCTCCGTTCATCAGAGACACACCTATTGACCTGTCCACGCGTTAACAGAACCACCTTGGGGGGACGTGCCTTCTCGGTTGTGATCCCCCAGCTTTGGAATAAGCTACCAGAAAGTCTGCGCGGGGAGGCGACTCTCCTCCCATTTAGGAAGAAACTTAAGACCATTCTATTCACTGAGGGGTTTGGATAGGTCTGCCCCAAGTTTGTGCACTATCTGCAAGTATTATGGCATTCCTGGGTTTATGATTTGTAGCGTTTAGGGACCTTTGGTGATTTGGCGCTTTACAAATATAAATTAACATAACATCACACAACAACGAGTCTGCTCCTCTTCTGGTAGGAAGCTTGCTGGCTGCAGCTGGAGCTCTATCGGAAAAGGCTACAGCCCAAATGGGCTCCATACCAGAAATTAGGATGTGGTTGGGGTTGAGCCTTTGCCTATCTCTATTCGTACCTGTGAGAGGACCTGGGGCAATATTGCCAAAAATGTGTCACCACCTAAACAATTCGCTTTCTATAGAACGGCTGAGCTGCTCCGAGTATTCAGTGAAATTGTGAAGGTGCAAGAGAGCTGAAAAGAAAAGCGTCACAAGCATACATAATCCACACATGGAACCCAGCAGATGCACCCTCCTCTGTGCTGCGGACATGCGCACTTCGCCTGCCAGCAGCAGAAGAACACAAAGTGACAATTCTGTCACTTTGTGGGTTTTCATTTCTGGTGCCCAAGGCTGCAAAGAGCAGTGCTGGTGGGGTTTAGGTCTCATGGCCCCTATGCACCAGCCGCCACTGCCTGCCACAGTCATTAGTCAAGACCATGCCTCAATGCACCATAGATATTGTCTGCCATATTCCAGAAGCAGGATGTGGAGTCAGGAAGCGCTAACGTTGTGCGCAGGATCCAGTGGGACCAATGCTCTTTTCTGTCTCTCTCCACCCCTACTGAAGTATTGGCTAAAAAAGAAAAGATGCGATAACACATGTGTGTGCATGATGACATATACACATGCATGCATCACAATGAATGCACACGCATCAAGAATGATGTGGGTGCTTTCATTTAACCATCCAAGATGGTGGACATCATTTGGATTCATAAAAATAAAGAAAAACATTTTTTAAGCTAAAATGTTTTTGATATTGCGGTGTGCCTGGCACCAAATGGTAGCTGCCAGACCCTCCAACAAAATTCAAATGAAAGCATTTTTTCATGACCACAAGAGAACAGAGGAAAGCAAAGATGAACGAGTGGGGGACAGTTGATGTGGAATCAATTGACAAGGCGCGAAATTGAGAAGAGGGGAGACAGTACAAGAGAGAGAAGGCAATAAAAGACATGCACTCTCATGAAGTGCTTGCTAAATGAAAATTTAAAAAAATGGTTCACTAAATGTGAACAGTCTAAGGCACAAGTCAACCAATCAAAAGGATAGTAAGGAGGCTATGCTCCAGGCATTGGACAAACACAAGAACAGGCAATGGGCGGGCTATAAACCCACTCTATTTGGTATGGGCAAGAGGCTTTCACCTACGGACACCTAAAAATGCAGATGAATTCGGAGTTTCAGATAACCTATTAAATGAATTCGTGGGATGTTCGAATTTTTTTGCTTCTTTCAGTTATTTCTGTGCAATTTTGATCCATGTCCAAGAGGATGCTTTTATAGCGGCTCAAAATATACATACGCTTCCTAGTGTGCACAGTACCTATATCTGACCTAGGCCTATTTCGTAGTTGTAATCTTTTGTAATTACACTCACATTTTGGTCTAGCGTCAGCCAAGACCTTTTAATTTTAATAGTATACTCACTCAGAATAGTTTTCAGTCATCCCTCTTTTACCATTGGTCTGTTATTGTGTCATTCATATTTTATTTCCGCCCACGACAGCATACAGTCTGTGCCAATGGGTCAACTCAGGTCAGCCACTGGATAATATCCTTTACAATGATTTACAGCATTCTGTTCCCCTACATGGAATAAATACTCTAGGATGCTGCAACAACTCTAAGAACATTAACTGCAGTCCTCACCCTGCATCTGAGCTTCAGACCTTAAATGCTTCTTCTAGAGGGCAGCATGCCAGGTTTATCATGTCTCATGATGTGTGCCTCAGGAGTTCCAAGCTGGCAATTTAGCTCAGAAGTGAAATTTGATATAGGCTGATATTTGCAGACTCGAAGCTGAAACTGGGTAAATAAGGCCATCGCTTTGTGTTGCTAAACCTGCCACTGCAGTGTGTAAACACGCATTGGGGAAAGCAATTGCCATTGTGATGCATGAGCCCAGCATTGTGAATCTATGGGATTCACAAGCTTGAGGTCGCGGTACCCCAACTGTTCAATCTTGAGCTACCAGTAGCTCGCAGACTGTCTTGGAGTAGCTCGCTGCCTGTCAGACTAGTTTGACATGCAAGCTGTGAGGCACAGAAACATGAACGTCCAGAATTGTTAGTTGGTATGAAGCCTTAACTAAACAATAAATAAATGCATCATATCAGAGCACATCGGGTGGAAACCTGTACCCAGAAAAAATATTTTATCCATGTGAAGTGAATTTCTTTAATGTCTTTGGCAGAAATATATTTGGAGGAGAGATGCATTACATAAAAATATTTATTTTTATCTTTGTTTTTCTCTCTTTTTTATTTTCCATATTTTTTTCTTTCTTTTATTCTTTTTTTTCTTGCTTGTCTTATCCTTCCCATTTTGTGTTCTCCCTTCATTATTTCTCTTTCATTTTCTCACAATCTTTCTTTTCCTCCCTCTTACGTTTTCTCTTTTCTTTCTTTTTCTCACTCCTACATTTTGTCTTTTCCTCTCGTTATTTTTTCTCTTTTTCTTTCTTCCTTTTCCTTCCTTCTCTATTTCTTTCTTTTTTCATAATATCCTTGTTTTTTCTCTTACTTGTTCTTATGCTTGCTCTTTTACTTTTTTTTGTTTTTGTTTTACTTTTATTCTACCTTTCTCTTCCCTATTTGCCTACATCTTACCTCTGTTCCTTCTTTCCTTTCTTTCTCTTCTTTTGTCGTTCTTTCTTTTCTGGCTTCTGCTTCTCTGCTCCTATCTTTCTTTCCTTTGCTTCTCAGGGATGTCATTTTCTTCTATTCACTGTTTTCATCATTCAGTTTTTCCTTTCTTTGTTCTTTTTTTCTCACATTCCTTATTCCTTTCTTTCTCCTTCCATCCTCTCATTTTTCCTCCTTTCTTGATTCCTTTTTCACCTTCTCTCTGTTCTTCCTCACTTCTTCCCCTGTCCATCTGTTCCTTCCTTCATCTATTCTTTCCTCTCCCTCTTTGCTCCTCTGTTGCCTGTTGTTCTTCTTTCTTTTCTTTATCACCTTCTTTCCTATAGTCTTCTTTCTTTACTGTCTCTCATTTTCTTTCTTTTTCTTTCTTTTCTCTTTTTCTTTCTTCCTATTCTTTCTTCCTATTCTTTCTTCCTTCCTTCCTTCCTTCCTTCTTTCTTTCATTCCTTCCTTCCTTCCTTCCTTCCTTCTTTCTTTCCTTCCTTCCTTCCTTCCTTCCTTCCTTCCTTCCTTCCTTCCTTCCTTCCTTCCTTCCTTCCTTCCTTCTTTCTTTCCTTCCTTCCTTCCTTCCTTCCTTCCTTCCTTCCTTCCTTCCTTCCTTCCTTCCTTCCTTCCTTCTTTCTTTCCTTCCTTCCTTCCTTCCTTCCTTCCTTCCTTCCTTCCTTCCTTCCTTCCTTCCTTCCTTCCTTCCTTCCTTCCTTCCTTCTTTCTTTCCTTCCTTCCTTCCTTCCTTCCTTCCTTCCTTCCTTCCTTCCTTCCTTCCTTCCTTCCTTCCTTCCTTCTTTCTTTCTTTCTTTCCTTCCTTCCTTCCTTCCTTCCTTCCTTCCTTCCTTCCTTCCTTCCTTCCTTCCTTCCTTCCTTCCTTCCTTCCTTCCTTCCTTCCTTCCTTCCTTCTTTCTTTCTTCCTTCCTTCCTTCCTTCCTTCCTTCCTTCCTTCCTTCCTTCCTTCCTTCCTTCCTTCCTTCCTTCCTTCCTTCCTTCCTTCCTTCCTTCCTTCCTTCCTTCCTTCCTTCCTTCCTTCCTTCCTTCCTTCCTTCCTTCCTTCCTTCCTTCCTCTTGACTTCCTACGCATGATCTTCATTTATTAATGTATGTTTCATCTTTGTTTTAGAGGTATGCATATCAGTATCAGGATGGCTACAGTGACATGTTTACCTGGATATATCTATTCTTCGTTGTGCTCATTAAGACAGAGCCAGTTTCTGGATATTAGCGCATATGTTGCATAATCAAGCGTTTACAACCCAGAGTGAGACTCTCGAACCTCACGAGTTTCATAAAGAAGAGTAAAGCGACATAACTGGTCCTTGGGGACTACACAGATAACCCTTTCCTGATGCAGCTCTTCTTCAATTAGTGGTGTGTGCTGACTACAGCAGGACTGGGTGCACCAGGGCCATTGCTTAAGTGACTTGTCCTTTTGTGCTGTTATTTAATCCATATATAAGGCAGTAGCTCAAGATGGTTCATAGATCAGAAGTAGCTCTCGCTACTCTAGAGGTTGGAAATTGAGCATGGTGGTATGCAGTACTTTTCAAAAATACCAGTAAAATAAAGAAAGTACGTTTCCATTTAAATAACAATAGCATTTTTCAGTGCAAATCTGCTAGAGTAACAATGGATAGCTGTGCATTCATTGGTAGGACTAGGAAAGATATAGGTACAAGTGTATTAAGTGGGGATTTTATAAATTTCAATTACACATCTTTTAAATATTGGCTAAAGTTTTAATATGACCTTCTATATCAAATAAATGCAATGATGGGGATTATGCCATCGGATATACAGTATATCTGTCTCCACCTTACAGCTAGCAAGTGGAAAGCAGAATTGTGGCCGAGGAAGGCTATCCCATCATTCTAACAAAGGTTAAAAAGTGGCCTAGAACACAAATGGGATCACTTAGACCCTAAAGGGTGGCCCTGCTAGCACTACCAGTTTGTTAGAGGCCCCCCCTACAGCAGTCCAACCACCCTAATCTTATAAAGCCTTCCAGTTTTAGATTTCTTACCTTTGAATTTCCCCAGGCATCAGACTGGATCCTGAAGATTTTTAGTGAGCAGTACCTCTGCGTGCCGGTAGGTGGTGTCGATCGGCTTCATGCAACTTGTCGGTGCCGGAAGTGATGTCCACGTCACCTACATAGCCGTTGATCTGCGCAATCTTAACAAAAGTATATGGGTTGACCGTCAACCATTGCCTAATATCGCAGAAATTTTGAGTGGAATGGGAGGGGGAAAGGTATTCAGTGTATTAGACATGTAGGCGGCATATCACCAAGTAAATTTGCCTCCTGAATCCAGATCACTCACATCGTTTGTAACCCCGCTGGGTGCTTATCATTATTGTACGATGTCTTTTGGCTGTCTTCCAAAGAATAATGCAGTGGTTTTTCAAGGGTATGCAAAACGTGTTATGCTTCCAGGACGACGTTATGGTGGTGGGTAAGTCATGGGAAGATCATGATGTGTTATTGAAGTAGGTGTTAAAAAGGATTGGTGATCATGGTTTAACCCTGAAGAAGGAAAAATGTCAGCTGCGAAGACAGGTGGTGAGTTACTGAGGCCAGGAAATTTCTGAATAAGGTATAAGACCGAAAAAGAGTATAATGAAAGCCATTGAGGATTCCCCCAACCTAGTGACAAGGAGGAGTTGAAGTCCTTTTTAGGGCTAGCGGAATATTGTTCCAAATTGGTGTCCAACTTTGCTGATGTGGTGAAACCCATGAGAGCCTTATTGAAGAAGGGGGTGGCATTTGAATGGGGGACAGCATGCGAGACTGCATTCAATAACATTAAGCAATCACATGCACAAGCACCTACATTGGGACATTTTGATGTTAATAGTAAAACCATTGTGTCTACTGATGCCAGTAATGCAAGGCTTGGTGCAGTTTCAATTCAGAAAGTCGAAGGTGAGGACAAAGTTATAGGATTTGCGTCACAGCGGTTGCAAGGGGTGGATCATTCATACTCAGCAACTGAGAAAGAAGCACTGGCCTGTTGCTGGGGCAGGAACCACTTCAGGTATTATATGTGGCAGTTTCCTTTCATACTTAAGTCAGACCACAAGCCTTACAAGCATATCGTTAAGTGTGGCAGAGGACTTAAAGGCAGCGTGACACCTCGAATTTCCAGGTGGTTATTGACTGCAAATGGAATTTAATTTTACTGTAGAGTTTGTTAGAGGGAGGAAGAATGTGGTGGCTGATTGCCTGTTGCGTATGCCGGTGGTTGAATATGAAGATATTTTTGATGTTTCTTGTACAGAGGTGGTTGAACCAATAAGTGTTTCTGTGGATGATGAACTTGCCTTATGTCAAGAGGAATGGAGAAATGCAATGATTGGATATGGTGGTTACAGGGATTTGAATGATCTAATAGGCAAGGTTTAGTGTTTGGACATTACCTTGAGTGAAAACTTAAGCCAGTATTCAGTTGTACGGGAAGAACTGAGTATTCTGGATGACAAAGTATTGAGGTGTAATTGCATTGTTCCTCCCACAGCATTGAGAGGGAGGTTCGTTGGAATTGTGCATGAAGGACATTTGGGGTGAAGTCTGACGAAAAGGAGATTGAGGCAAACTTTTTGGTGGCTTGGTATGGATAAAGAAGTGGAAGATGTGGTATAGGATTGTGTTATATGTGGTAACCGCAACAAGAACAGAGTGGTCAGGCAACCTCAGTTAGAATGTGTGGCACTTCCCAGTAGGTCTTGGGATAAGTTGGCAATTGATTTCCTAAGTCCTGTAGAAAAGTTGGGTCATAGAGACAGGTTCATTGTGGTTCTTGTAGATTACCACAGCAAATGGTTTGTGGTTGAGACTTTTGACAGTGTCACAACAAGGACTGTGATAGAGTTCTTGAAGAGATTATTTTTTGAGGAGGGTATACCCAAGGCATTGGTTATGGATAATGGAGAACATCTGGTGTGTTCGGCCATGTCTGAGTTTTTGGCTGGTCTGAGTATCAGGCATGACAGAGTTGCATCCTATCGTTCTCAAGCCAACAGATTTTTGGAGAGAGTCAACCGCATTATTATGGATAACACTCATCTATCTTTAGCCAATGGGTTGGCGTGGAAAGAAGAATTGCAAAAAATGATATGGGCTCATAGAGTTACTCCACATTCAGTGACCAGAGTGTCCCCTTTTGTTGCTCTTAAAGGAAGGGAGCCTGTGACAAAAGAATCTCCAATGTGGTTACTTGGAAAAAAACAGATATGGGTTGATCGTGAGGGTATCTCTGCTAGAGCATTTGAAGCTCAAAGCTGCAACAAAATGGATTATGAGAACAGGAAGAGACTGAAAGTTGTTGATTTGAAGTGTGGTGATTGGGTGGTAGTGAGCCGCCACTTCAGCGCGCTCACGTCAGTTCTTTTCTTTCAGAGCCAGCCAGAGCTGATCTGTGAGAAGAGCTACCCTCTGTCCGTTTTTGACAGGATTTTTTGCAACATTTTGACAACTTTTTTGAGGTTTTTCCTCCTGGTGTGTTGAGGATGTCATTTAGGAAGACAGGTTTTTAAACCCTGTGCCGGCTGTAACTGCACCATGTCACTGACGGACCTACACCGCAAATGTTTGTGATGTCAGGTGCGCAAACATAACTCCAAGTCGTGCTCTGACTGCTGGGCGATGGTGCAGAAGGCTTTGAAGTAGTGGATCCTGAAGCTGCTAGCTTCCCGACATGCGACTTCGTAAAAGTCACAGTCTCATTCAAGAGGAAGGTCTCGGGACTGTTTCAGGAGTCCGAAGTCCTCTTCGTCCCACCCGAAATTGTTGGGGCACTCGAGTAAGAGGCACAATAAACACAAAAAGATTAAGCATGTTTCAACTTCTCATTGTCGGTTGGCTGATGTGACGAAGGAACATCAGCATTCGAGGCCTGGTTCCTTGGAACCTGCTCACACTCCGCAGCCTCCCCAGTTTTCTGGAAGCCGAAGCAACCTCTGCTCAAATAAGAGTTATATGAGGCCATGTGTCTCATTTTTGAGTGACACGATCCCTCTGGCATGCCTTCAGACCCCACGGGGTCAGAGGGCCCCACCTGGTGCTGCACCGGTGGCTCCGGCCCCGGCTCCAATGTGCACTCATGGATCCAGTCATGGATCTAGACAGGCACCAGTTGTGACACTCTGACCTTCCCTGGCCCGGGTGCTTCCTGTGCTGCTGGCACCCATCGGTGGTCCCAGAATCTGACATGGAGACCAATGCTGAATCCGACATGACACCCGTGTACTGGGGCGGAGACTGAGCCCTATTCCAAAGGGCTAGGCCTCGGAACGGAATGGGAGGGGTCGCCGGACCCTTTAGTATATCAGCCTTTTGATCAGGATATGGACTGGTGTGATGAACTAGGTAATGCCAGCAGACTGTGTACGTCTCCGGATACCGGCATGCTTTCTCCCCCTACTGTGGCTACATGACAGGGAACTACATATGCAATGGTGATGCCGAGGGCGGCTGAGGTCCTCGACCTTCAGTTGCCCTCATCTCGATGGAGGTACTGCAACCACGAGTCTTCTCTTCTGAACCCCTACTCCATTCAGCGAAGCCTTCACCGACATCCTTCTGGGGACCTCGTCCAAACCCAGCATAGGGGCTCCTGTAAATGGGACGATTGCCCGCCGCCACAGCCCTTCTCAGGGGGACCCACATTTCCTCACCCAGCAGCCTACCCCTGAAAGCTTGGTGGTACAAGCCTCCACTTCTTATGGTGCATTCTCTGCTGCTCCCCCAGACAGGGAATTCATGAGGCTGGGCAGCTTAGGAAAGAAAATGTTTCCTTACCCGAGCCTTGCATTGTGGTCAGTGAACACTTCATGCTTATAAGGCGCTACTCCCACAGGGAAATGATTGTGCAAGTGCTGGCACAAGTTCCTGAGGAGGCCCTGGCCATTCTCTCCAAAGCAGTTACAGATGGGAGAGATGCAGCAGAGTTTACTATATGCTGTGGCTTGGACACAACCAACTTGCTGGGCTGAGCAGTTTTATCGATATTGGCCCTCAGACACCATCCCTGGCTGAGAACTTCTGGCTTTTCGGGGGATGTCCAAGCTTCCCTCATGGACATGCCCTTCAATGGCATCTATCAATTCAGAGAAAAGCTGATGTGGCACTGGAGCGCTTTAAGGAGTCGCGGGATACAGCTAAGTCCTTGGGCCTCTCTGCTGCCCCACGTCCCCAGTATACCTTTTTCTCCTTTTGTGACCACGGAAAGGGCTTTCAGCTGCATCACCCCATCCTCAGTCACTCGGCTGCACAAGGTTCCCAGCCTCTGCTTGGACAAACATATGGTTCTTACTGCCTCACAGGTTGGGCAGACAGAAGCCTGATCCAGCCATCACCCCCAACCCCCCTACCCAGTAGCTGCAGCCTCCAACCGTACCTAATCTTGCCCTTTTAGATCAATGATGTCCAGTTGGTGGCAGGATCTGCCACCACCTCCAGCATTGGCAGTCCAAAACATTGGACAGGTGGGTTCTGCAGATTGCCCGAAGAGGCTACTCCCTCCCCTTTGATACTACCCTTTCTTCCATGCCTCTAACTTACAGTTGGCTGACGGAGGATCATTTGTCCCTGCTCCATGAGGAAGTCATGGATCTCTTGACCAAGGGAGCCATAGAGAGGGTTCCGGTGCCAGAAGTAGGCTGTGGTTTCAATTCCCACTACTTTCTGGTACCCAAAAAGGACAAAGGTCTTCATCCTATCCTAGATCTCCGAACCCTCAACTACTTCCTCAAAAAGGAGAAGTTCAAGATGCTCACAATTTCTCCGGTCTTGTCTGCCCTGGTTCCAGGAGACTGGATGGTAGTGTTGGACTTGCAGGATGCCTTTTTTCACATCTCTGTCCTGCCTGCCCATTTGTGCTACCTGCAGTTTGCCACAAGCATTTTTATTTCACAATGCTCCCTTATGGCCTTACCAGCACCCTTTGGGTGTTCACCAAGGTGATGGCGATGGTCGCAGCTCATCTGCACAGTTTAGAAGTGCCAGTCTTCCCCTTTCTCAATGACTGGTTGCTGATGGCAGGCTCAATTCATGGCCATCGTCTCCCACCTCCAGGCTACAGCAAACCTCCTGCATTCTCTGGGGTACACTACATTATTAACATGCCAAAGTCCCACCTAACTCCCTCTCAGATGCTCTGTTTCAGCTATTCTAGACACAGCACAGTTTTGGGTTTATCCTCCCAAGGGGTGAATCCAGGATATTTAAGCTATGATTTTTTTTATTTTTTTTTAATGTTTTTATTGAGATTTTGTTTTACATTACATCAAGTATCCTGGTGAGCGCATACATTAAAAAAATGTTTTTTTAAAGATGACATAAGGGTTCAGTAATCCATGACAAGTGGCTATATATCGACCATTGGTAGGATATCAATTTGACAGGTGGAATTATCCTCCTACACTTAATCCCCATAAACATCAGTTACAATTACCTGTTGCGGACCAATCCCAAACCCACATTCTAATGTAGCGCTATGGAGGGCACGGGTCATTTGGTCGATGTTGTCTGGGGTATCTAGGGAACCTGTATGCTACCCCTAAATATCCTTGTAAAGTCCCTCACCAGGCCTTTGGCGCATGTGCTCCCAGAAACTGTGCATCAGAACCGGAACTTCCGATGTTGAGATGAACTGTTAACTTTAGGGGGAATGAACGGGGGGGGGGATAGTTCTGCGGATATACTATTGTGTGAAGAAAAGGAAAAAAATTGAATCTGGGTAAGTGGCATGGACTGTGGTTGGTGCTGTTTGGGTGGTAGTTGCAGAAGGTGGTAGCTGCGTATCTCGTGGGGGAGGTGGGGCTAGCGTCAAGCTATCTCATGTCCTATGGACCAGTACTTACTCGTGAGACATCTCCTATCTGTCTCCGTGGGGAGCCCAATGTGGACTGTGCTCGAGAGGTGGGTGGGGAGGGTGGCTGTGTTGTTACATGAATAAATATGTGCATCAGTTGCGCCAATTCAAGGGAGATTGGGTGTTTTCGTATGGCTTTCACCTCTTCATCCCGCAACGCCTCCTCTTCTGCCGCCCCCCCATTTCTTCACTGCTCCTGTCCATGCTGCCTCTGGGGGTCCGTCTGGGGCTCGCCAGTACATGGCTATCCCCCGCTTGGCTAGGAGAATGGCCAATGAGGCGAACCGGCAAGGTACTTTCTCGGTTTTCAGTTTGCGGAACAACCCTAGGGCATTGGCTTCCCACGAGGACAGAGTCGAGTTACTAGTTACTTCCTGAAGTGTATGGTGTACCTGGTTCCAATATCGTTTATTGACGGGGTAATCCCAAAACATGTGTTTGAAGTCAGCTTCGGGGGTCTGGCAGCGGGGGCAGGCGAAATGTGTGTCAGGATAGAACCGGTGGAGTCGCTGTGGGGTAAGGTACGCTCTATGGAGTATATTAAATTGAATGTTCCTGAAACAGGCGTATCTAGAGACTTTTTCGGGATACTCCAGGGCTTTTTGGAATGGAATGGAATGGAATGAGATTGCCCAAGAGCGTCCCAGCGCTGACAGAAAATCCAAGTAGTCAGGTCAGGCGGAAGCAAGAAGAAGGTCAAGGGAACAGCCACATCTTCAAGGATTTACGGAAGGACAGAAGGTTAGGTTGGGCACGGAGGTCCAGTGGGAGAACATTCCACATCTTGGACGCCTGATAGGAAAACCGCCGGCCTCCGGAGCATGTTTTCTTAATCCTAGGTATTTGAGTGAGGTGGACATTAGAGGATCGGAGGGTTCTGTTCGTGATATAAGGAATCACGAGATCTTTAAGGATAGGCGGGGCGTTTCCGTGGAGGATTTTGTGAGTTAAGCACATGGCCTTAAACTGCACCCTTTCCTCCACAGGAAGCCAGTGGAGTGCTCTGATCGCTGTTTTGGCAGAGCAATGATTTTTTGTGCCCGTGAGAATCCGGGCGGCCGCGTTTTGCACCACCTGCAGCCTGGCTATAACTTTTTTAGGTGAACCGAGATAAAGGGCATTGCCGTAATCCAGTCTCGACAGGATAAGGCCCTGTAGGAGTAGTTTTTTGGACTGGAAAGGAAGCAGGGGGAGGATCTTGCGGGTGGTGCGTAGTAGGCCAAAGCATGTTCCCGCTGTTTTTCTGGCCTCGGTGTTAAGGGTCAGATTATGATCCAACCAAATCCCCAAGCTTTTGATGTCAGTTTTGGGTATTGGGGGGGGCCCATGCTCGGGGGCCATAGAGACTCCAGGCGATAATGGGACTGGCTGAGGGAGACAACCAGCTGAGTGTTGTCCGCATAGGTCAGAAGTTTAATACCATACTGGACGACGATTTTTTCCAGGGGCGACATATACACGTTGAAGAGCGTTGGGCTCAATGACGAGCCCTGAGGCACTCCGCAACGTATAGGGGTCTCCCTGGAGATGAAGTCACCCTCCGCCACCTGGAAAGAGCGGTTGTGGAGATAGGATTTGAGCCAGGAAAGGGCAGACCCTGAAATACCAAGATTCTCCAGTCGCTGCGCCAGGATGCTATGGTTGACGGTGTCGAATGCTGCGCTGAGATCCAGGAGGATCACTGCCACTGATCCTCCTGCATCAATGATCTTCCTAGCCTCTTCGACAACCGCCACCATCGCTGTTTCTGTGCCCTGGCCCGGGCGGAAACCGGTCTGTGATGTTTTGAGCAGATCATTGGATTCCAAATAATTTGATACCCGAGAATTGATGTATTTTTCAGCCATCTTGCTGATGCCAGGGAGGAGGGAAATCGGCCTGAAGTTAGCTAGGTTGCCAGGGTCAAGGTTGGGTTTTTTGATAAGGGCTTTCACCACCGCCTTTTTCCAGATTGTGGGAACCGTTCCATTTTCAATGGAAGCGTTTATTAGGTTCACCATTGGTGCTAAGATAATAGGAGCGACCTGTTTTAGATGTCTGACTGGTGCTGGGTCGTGCGGAGATCCGCCTTTGAGGGATTGGAGAATGGGCTCTAGAGTTTCCTCACTGATTGGGGAAAACCTGCTTAATTCTATATCCCTGTTCAGGCACTGTAGAGAATAAGAGGGAGAGGGGTCCACAGGGAGAAGAGGGGGGAGGTGTTGAAGAATGTTTTGTATTTTCAAATCGAAGAATGTGGCTAGCTCGTTACAGTGATCGTCCGAGAGATTGTGTGTAACTGAAGGTACTGGAGTCTTTAAAAGTTTTTTCGCAATTAAAAACGTTTCTCTAGACGAACAAGCTGCCTCGCTAATTTTTTCATTGAAAAAGGATATTTGAGCGTTTTTTAGAGCCTTTTTGTAATTGAGGATAGTCCGCTTGTAATCATTTTTGCTATTAAGATCGAAGTCTTTCCTCCATACTCTTTCCGCTCTCTTACAGATTTTCTTTAAGAGGCGTACCTCATGGGTGAACCATGGAGATGTGGCTTTTTTCCTCGGTTTCCGATGAGGTTTTTTGGGGAGGACTGTATCTAAAGATTTAGTAACCCAGGATGAGAACTCCACGTCTGCTAAATAAGGGTTCGAACTGGGATGTGGTCTGGTGTCCTCAAGAGCTTGTTTCCATTTATCATAATCTAGTTTCGCCCAAGGGCGGGATGGTCTACCAGGTGCTTGGGTGGGAGGCGGAGTGGACTGAATACGCCAACTAAAGGAAGTGAGCAGATGGTCAGACCATGGCACAGGGATTGGCGTTCCCACCACAAGGTCAGGAAAGTTGCAAAAGATGGGATCAAGCAAGTGTCCACGATTGTGTGTGGGGAGGGTGTTCTGTAAGTGCAGTTGATCGGCTGCCAGGTCTAGAATCAATTCTGTAGCTAGTTTGTCTTTACTATCTTCCATATGGACATTGAGGTCCCCTAAGATGAGGAAATTAGGCCGTGTACTGGCCATGGCCAAGGAGCATTCCAGAAGTGAGTTATGGAATTGCCCCATGGCTCCAGGTGGGCGGTAAATAAGGACTCCTGAAAGGGAGATGCAAGGGGAGATTTGAATAGTGAAATTAATATTTTCACAGTACGACAGGGGGCTGTCAAGGAATCTACACGGGAGCTATTCTTTAAAAATGACAGCAATTCCTCCTCCCCTGCCCTTGGGACGGTTCAGTTGTTGAATAAGGAATCCGTGGGGAAGAGCCTATACTATGTCGGCGTCTGAATCAGGCGCAAGCCATGTTTCTGAGAGAAACAGGATTTCTAAATGGTGTTCCTCGATAAGTAAATGTATTTCAAGGGCATGTTTGGGCAGTGACCTGCAATTGATATGGGCCATATTAATGGTCGTCTGAGTAGGGTCCTTGTTAATAGAGGGAGTGCATTTGAAAGAACAGTGGGGGCAATGGGTAAAACAAGAATCTCCTCTCAATACCTGGGAACAAGGCGGTGGAACAGGCCGGTTAAGGTGGAGTAGGGCATCCCTTAAGTATGGTGTCCTCATCACAGCCCCCGTGCCTGGCTCCTGGCTAGTACTGGCGCGGACGGTGTAGAAAAAGGGTAGGGCTGTCGGCCTGTTTCAAGATTGCCCGGCGTTACCCGCCTCTATACCATTCTGGTTACCAAACAAAGAGACAGGCGCTGGAGACTGGAAGGCAGGAAACAGAGGTTTTTATTCCGACGGAGCAGAACACATCAGATCAGACAACAAGGTATTGTCTCGAGGTACTCTAACAGCCTCTCTGAGGCCTGGCCTCTTATACACTGGTTTATGGCATGTGACCTTTCTTTATTACAATCAAGACATTGTGAAGCAAGGAAAAAGACATCCCCGTAATCCTCGTGTCAATCCCACCCCCACATGCATCCACAATAGAGGTCCTCAACCTGCTGATAAGAGGAGGGGGTTATCACGCAGCTGAGTGTTCTGCCGATTCTTAGGATGTGTGCGCCTGATCGTATCCCAGGGGGTAGGGAGGCCCTGATCAATAGTGGGTCCTCTGAAGAGGAGAGACTTCATACAATAGAGGGCAATAAACTGCGTCTTCCAACTGGGTGAAGGCCTGGGACCTCGTGCGACCAGTCGGATTCAGAGGAAAGGGTCATCAAAGGAGAAGTATTCATGAGGGGAATGGTCTGAGTGGACAAACAAGCGCGGAGCTTATCAACAGAGGGGTATTCATGAAAGGAGAGGAGGTGTTGGTCAGGCGCGGGTGCGAATCCCAAGGACAGGGTCATGCGGACTTGTGCATGTGAGGGAGGGGGCAGCCAGGGTGCGCGGAGGACGCTCGCAGGGTCAGGGGAGCGCGCTGGCGATCGATCGTGAACAGGGAGACCATGGTACCCAAAATGGCTGCCGTGCAGGTTATACGTGGGTGACAAGCTGGCGCAGATGATGTTCAGTTCGTAAACTTAGATTTCCACAGTCCTCCCTTTTAACATGTCTCGCCAACTTGTCAGTTCGGATTTATCCCCATAAGGCCACGTATTTCTACCTCATAGAGGGGACTCATGCGCTCATTTCTGAAGTCCAAAGTCTTTGGGCACACACAGTTAGAAACAAGTGCGCACAAGGGTGGCAGGCATTGAATACTTAAGCAACACACGCATAGTATCACAATCGGTATCAATAAAAAGGTAAACAACCTCCAACCCCAGTCCTTCAAAGTGCCCCAGAACCAGCTCCCAAGCGACCATCCTTCTTGTTCTTGGTGAACCTCTGAGGAAAGTCTGTGGAGGTGTTCAATTGCTTTGTAGACTGAGGGCGAGTTATCTGGCACGTAGGTGCAACAGCTAGATCCGATGATGCGGCATGCTCCTCCTCAATCGGCTAGAACCACATCTAGAACAAGGCGGTTTTGAAGGGCCACAAGGCGGACCGCCTTAAGCTCCGCCGTGTTGTTAGCGAGGATGCCAGCCGTGATGTTGATCGTTGTTTCTACTGCCTGGGTCAGGTGTCGGATAGCGCGGCTGTTTGCCATTGGGCCCCACAGAGGAACAAGTCCCTTTGCTGCATCCAGGAACTGTGCTCCAGTGGAGTCGGTTTGTTCAATGTCATTTGCGCGCCTCTGCCGGTGATGGTTAGCAGGGGCGACATATGTGGGAGGGAGAACGAAGGCGATGTAGCAGGTGCCCTTCCAACCTTTCGGGAGCCAGGTGTAAGCTTTGGTGCCACAAACAAAGTACATATTTGGAGAAGCAACAAAGGAAGGGGGATCAACTGAGTCCAATGTTCTGGTAATGCGGCAGGAACTGTGACCCACCAGCCGTGTTCCCTGGCCTTCGAGACACACAAGACCTGTGACATTGACAACAGTCAGGGCCACAGTCAGGGTGGCGGCAGTTTGTTTTTGCAGGTGAGAGAAGGTGGGTCTAGCCGGATTGTGGAGCACTTGCACTTCAACACGTTCTTTGGCTGGGATGTTCTTAAGGAAGGTGGCACCCGAGGGCACAGGACACAGGGGAGCAGAGGTCCTTCCGGTTCTGTTCAGCTAAAACTCAGAGTAGAAGTGCGACACTGTCTGGCTGGAAGTGGCGTTATCCTTGTGGCTCTCTTGCATGAGGATCAACCAGGCGAGGCAGGAGCCGTGAACTGAGAAAGGAGAAGGGATGAAAGGGATGGAGTGTCCAGTGGCGTGCAGGAGCAACCCGCAGATCCAACAGTTTGTGGCATTTGCAGCAAGGTTGTGTTGGTGCAACAGTTGCACGAAGGAATTGTTCCAGAATTCCCTACGCCTTTCTCGGAGCTGAGGCGACAGGGAGATCAGGTGATGCTCTTTCATGGGGGTTGGTTGTGCAGTGGGCAGCAATGCCTGATGAGCGGGTGTGCTTTCCTCCAGAATCCAGAAGGAGGTCATGAGGAGGAGGCAAAAGATGAAGACAACGAAGAAGGCGATTGTCTTTGATTTGTGCAGATTGTCAGTCTTTGGGTTCCTGTAGCGGGTATTTCCTGTTGCTTCCATCATCTTCTTATCTGGCGCTTCCATCATCTTCTTATCTGGCGCTTCCATCATCTTCAAGGTGCTCGGTAGTGGGCAGAACCACAGACTTCGTTTAGCTTCTCTCCCGGTAACCCTTGGTTGTGTTTAGGTCACCGTTCTGAGATTTAACTTAGTCCGTGGCCTACTTAGCCGAAGCTCCCTCCTTTCGACGCAGGAAATACCCTTCTCTGGATGGCACAGTGGGATCAGAGAATTTTGCAAGTTCAAGTGCCTCAGTATCAGGATAGCAGTCCAGTGCTGGCCGGTCTTTGTTCAGGAGCTCTTCTTGGGTGTTGACGTTATCTGTCGTGGCCAGGGTCGAGGAGACCTTCCTGCAGTGGTGTGCGTGCTGCCAGTGCCGCTTCCCCTCCACTCGAAGCGCCGTCCGGGTGGTGATCAGCACTTGCCAGGGGCCCGTCCACCGGGGTTCCAGACTCTTGGCCCGTTGAAAGTTTCGGACTAGCACAAAGTCCCCCGGTTGGATGTCGTGGCCTGGGCCCCTGGAAGCATCGGGGATGGCCTGCTGCACCTGTTGATGAATTACAGACAACGTTTTAGTCAACTTGCACAAATAATCAGACTGTAGGACGTCCGGGACGTCATGAATGGAGGTCGGTTTGGGGGCAGTCCAGAGGTTCATCGGTCGCCCAAATACAACCTCGTAGGGGGTCAAATGGTGTTTGGTGGGAGTGGAGCGCATCAACAGCAAAGCCAGTGGGAGGGCACCTGGCCACTTAAGTCCGGTGGTGGCCACTATTTTTGACAATTACAGCTTCAACGTGGCATTATGTCGCTCCACTAGACCGGCGGATTGGGGGTGGAAGACCGCATGAAACCTTTGCTTCACCCCCAACCCTTTTAAGATTAGTTGGATAACCTCAGCTATGAAGTGGGGGCCATTGTCGCTCCATAAAATTCGACAAAGGCCATAGCGAGGAAAAAATTCTTTCAGTAGTACTTTGGCAGTAGTCATGGCAGTGTTGTCACGGGTTGGATAGGCCTCTACCCATTTCCTGAAGGCACATACAATGACTAGTACATACTTCAAGCCTTGACATCTCTCCAGCTGGATGTAATCCATCTGGAGGACCTCAAAGGGGTGATTGGGGGTCCCAAACCCTCCCCGGGGTACCTCAGTTCCTTTCCAGGGGTTGTGTTGCAGACAGATAAGGCACTGCTGGACCAGGCGTTTGGCCGAGTCGGGGATTTTGTCGTTGTACCAGACTTTGGAAATGAGTTCGATCATGGGTGCAGATCCTATGTGTGCGGGGGAATGTGCCATAGTCAGTATCAGGATCAGGTATGAGTCAGGCAGCAATGTGAATTCAAAAACCTAGGCCATCCACAATAAGTGACCATACATGCTGGGACCAATGGAGAAAAAGAATTGCCAAAAGATAACGCGTATATTAAAAAAATATAAATTTAATTAAACATAGATAAAAATCATATAGAGACTCAAACTGATAAGTCAAACTATATGATACAATAAAACAGTGACATATATAATACTGGAGCAAAAAAACATCAAATACATTCATTAAAAAGCAAATACATCATAGTAACAGTGTAGATCCTGACTGATTTTAACAATTTTATACAAAAACGACAATTGCACTTATTAGAAAGTTATACAAAGGACTCGACGCGCGTTTCGGCAGTAGAAGAACTGCCTTCCTCAGGAGTCGTTGGTGGAACTCTGTAAAGAATTTTATAAAAGAAGGATGTTATACATAACAGTGCATATATTCTTTCACATTTTTACTACACCTATCTAATTGCATATCCATTTACATATTACAGAATACACAATTCGTAACAACTCTTTATCTAACCAAGAGGTCCAGACATACTGATTAGTCACTTAGCGTCATATACTAGACTGATACATGTACAACTTTAGTGCAGTACTTTTGCTTAAACAGAGAGAGCCAACGTCAGAATAGGCTACACTGTGGGTATAGGTATAGATGATTATCATAAATAAATTTCACATATACTTTCTCAATGTTAGTCTCATACTTTGGACTGTTCATATATGATAAGCGTGATCTAGGTATTGGATGCATATATGTCCATTCACTTACATTGGTGATGTTGTATAATATAGTACTCATGGCAAAGGAATCGATGATAACTTCCTTGTTATTCTCGCAGAACATGCCAAACCAGTACAAGGAGCCAATTGATGAGGCTGGTACCTGGTTATAAACAAAATTATGAGGGGATAAACTACATATTTAATAGATGCGGAAAACGCATGGTTCGTGCAGTGATGTCAGCCAGTGCGTTCCCTTGTCCGACTAAGTCTGTCACCTTCTTGTGTGCCTGGCATTTGATCACTGCTAGTCGTTTGGGGAGGAGAACTGCCTCAATCAGGGCTGAAACCAGATCTCCGTGAAGGATGGGGGTGCCGTGGGACGTCAGGAATCCCCTTTCCCTCCACAGGAGCCCAAAATGGTGAACCACCCCGAAGGCATACTGGCTGTCTGTATATACGTTCGCGGTGGTTCCTGTGGCTATGATGCATGCTCGTGTGAGGGCTATCAGCTCTGCTGCCTGGGCAGATCGTTGTGTGATGCGGGCTGTCTCAACTACTGTTCGGGCTGTCGTTACTGCATAGGCAGCTGAAGTGGTGCCATCTGGGAGTTTGATGCATGAGCCGTCTACCCACAGCTCTCCATCAGGGTCTGTAAAAGCAGTGTCTCGGAGGTCAACTCTACTCCTAGTTTGTTCGTCCGTGAGGGTCACACAGTCGTGTATGGGAGGCACGTCGGGGTCATTTTCAGGCAGGGGCAACAATGTGGCAGGATTCAAAGTCGTGCATCTTTTTAGTGTGATGTGGGGTGCAAGTAGTGTCAATTCGTACCCTGTCAGTCGTGCGCTAGTCAGGTGTTGAGTCTTGGTTTGGTTCAAAAGGGTGTCGACTGCATGGGGTACTAACACGGTGAGGGAGTTTGAAAGTACGATTCCCTCGCTCTGACGGATAGAGACAGCAGCGGCAGCTACTGCTCGAAGGCAGGCAGGCAAAGCTCTGGCTACAGGATCAAGAGTGGCAGAGAAGTAGGCACAAGGGCGCTGCTTAGGACCAATAGATTGAGTTAGGACAGACAATGCACACCCCTCCCTTTCGTGGGTGAAGAGGGAGAAGGGTTTGGAGTAATCCGGGGTTCCCAGGACGGGTGCGGAACAGAGGGCATCCCGTAATTCCTTAAAGGATGCTTGACACTCAGGGGTCCAAGGGAGCGGGAAGGGGGCATCTTTGGTCAACAAGGCAAGTAGGGGTTTTACAATGAGGCTGAAATTTGGTAACCATTGTCTGCAAAAAGAGGTAAGGCCAACCAAAGAGCGGACTTGCTTTTGTGTTTTTGGGATGGGGGTGTCTAGGATGGTTTGGATTCGATCGGGCGTAAGTTTCCTCCCTTCTTTGGACAGGAGATGGCCTAGGTATGTCACTTGTGGCTGGCAGAACTGCAATTTCTTTTTAGAGACTTTAGGGCCATTTTCTGCGAGAAAGTGTAGGAGTTGGACAGTGGCTGTGATTGCAAGTGGGGTGGTGTCGGCCGCCAAAAGGATATCATCGACATATTGGATCAACACCACTCCATCCGGTAGCTGGACGGCGTCCAGCTGTCTTTTGAGGGCCTGGCTGTAAATACTGGGACTTTCAGTGTACCCCTGGGGAGCTCTACAAAATCGGTACGAGCGGGATTTTAGGGTGAAGCCGAAGAGATAACGGCTGTCTGGATGGATGGGGATAGAGAAAAACGCATTCTTGAGGTCGATAACAGTGAAGGTGGTGGCAGTGGACGGGATGAGGGTCAGAATGGTGGTGATATCTGAGACTACGGGGTATTGGGGTACAACCACTTTGTTAATCTCTCGCAGGTGGATGATGAAGCGGTATGCTTTCTCATCTCCCTCGCCTTGCTTCTTAACAATGGGTAGGATAGGGCTGTTGCAGACATTGCTAACCACCTCGTCAACCACTCCTGCATCTACCAGAGACTGAATGATCGCTACCAGTGCCTTCTCGCCCTCGGGCGATATCCGATACTGTGGGAGTTTCGGGAGCATAGCGTCCTGTCTTACAGTTATATGAATAGGGTCAATCATCATTCGTCCCACATCAGAGTCATTTTTGGCCCATAGGTACGGAGGCAGGGTGTCAAGCAAGGACAGGTCAGCGTCAGTTATGGAGCACATGTGTCGTGCAGGGCAGGATTTGGGCATGCCTGGGTTGTTGTACAGGATGACTCGCATTCCATCTGGGGAACACCTAATGGTTGCTCCAGTAAGTCAATGCCCATAATGGCGTCAGGGGAGTTGGAGGAGAGCAGAAATGTTGTGTCAGTGGTGTTGCTTTCTAGGTCAAAGGTGATAGGCACGGACAGGGGGTTAGTGGAGGGCGTCCCATCGAAACCTATTGATGTAATGTGTGAGCCAGACAAGGGTGCCCTTGGAATCAGTCGTTTCGATAACACACTACGTGTCGCCCCAGTGTCTACCAAAAATGGAGACTCTGTACCCAGGACCTTAGCAGTGACGTAAGGACCTTGCTGGTCAACACAGAGCTCGACTGGATCCCTCCCTTGCCCCTGGCAGTCCTATGCAAAATCGGGGGCATTCTCACCGTCGGATAGTTGATACTGGTTCTGTCGGGGACGGTCAAACGTATTCGATCTCCCTGGTCGGTCATTGTTGGTGTCGTTCGAGTACCCTCGTCCTTGTCCCCTATTTCTCGGCCCACCCGCTACGTCCTTGGGGTCCCTATTTCTGCTCATTTCTAACAGAACCGGACACTGGGATTTCCAATGGCCGAATCCTTTGGAGAAGGCACATTGGTCCTCGCTAATGTCTCTACGTCCAGTGTGGGGTGTTGGGGTGTGGTCTTTGGGAGGTGGATTTCTAGGGGTGGTCGATTGGTAGTTCCCCCTGTGGGGTTCCCGTCCGACCGTTATACCTTGTATCTGAGCTATCATCACCCTTTCTTTCAAATCTTTCTTCTTTTTCTCGGATGCCCTATCACTCTCATATTTCTGGTGCTCGTAATACTGAGCCATCTGAAGGATAGCTGCGGGTTTGGAGGCACCCCAACTACTCTCACTCGTCTGCAGTTTTTGGGAGACCTCTTGTGATAGACCCTTTACATAATTTTGCACAAATAGGTGTTGTCCGGTTGCGGTGGTCATGTCTTGGCCACTGTAGTCGGAGAACACTGTCTCGAATCGAGAGAAGTATTCCGATACATCTTCCTGGGGTTTCTGACGACAGGCCGTGACTATCGACCAATCTACCTTTTTCTCTGGGATCAGTGTCTTTAACTTCTGAACTAATTTGTCTGGGAGTTCTAATATATCCTTTACTGGTTTCCTTCTAGGCTCTCGCTGTCTATCTAGTTCACTGAGTTGGTTCCAGGTATGTCCAAACAGATGCGTGTGGTCAGCCTTCCGGATTTGCTTCCACACGTCAGCTGGCAGGCATAACCCGAAAAACAAGTCAATGTCCGCTAAAGTCATTATCGTCGAACCCAAGGCTGTGCCCAATTCGGTATAGAATGCTGTCGGGTTCTTTCTTAAATCGGGCAGAGTTTGTCTAAAAGTTAGGATATCCTGTCGGTCCCATGGTTGGTAAACCCAATTGTACACAACCCTCCCCTTTGCATCTGCGTGATTAATATCATCGTTTGTTCCCAGACCACATGGCGGGATCCAGTAAGGGGCCGCCTCTCTGATGGGCATCATAGGGTTGGCTACTTCTACTGAGGTTGTTTCAGGGACTGTAACCTTGGCTTCTGGTTTTTGTTCCGTGAGGTGGCGGAAGACCTCAAGCATCTGCATGAAGAGCTCCGTCGCCTCACGTTCAGTCCCATCTCCAACATCAATCTTCCTATACAGCGTTGTCAGTTTAGCGGGGCCCTTACTCTGATACCTATCCTCATATGCGTTCAGGGTGTGGTAGCTGAATCGTAAAATGAAATGCCGTCTGTGGCTGTCGGCATGCGAATTATAGATGTTCATTGTGTATTCTTCGCTCTCCCTTCGTTCTACTAATGTCTTTGCTATTTTGTCAATCCCATCCCGCTCATCTTTGCTCAACCTATTTGGTCTGGCTGGTGGTTACTTGCTAGCCTCGGGGTCATCTGGCGGTGCTGTTAATGTGGTTGGTGGGGAGGCCGTGAGGGCTGGTGCACTAGCGCTAAGGTCGCTCTCGTTCGCACTCAAGGCTTGCAGGTGTTGTTGGCAGGGGGCATATGGAGGGGGCATGTAGATGATTGGGGGACCTAGCAGTAACTCATCGTTCGCCCGTTGTTTGGAGGGCAATTCAGGGTAGAGCGCAGAGGGGGTCCTGACGGGACATTGACCTGTCGCCCCTGATTCTTGGATTTGTGTAGCTTCCTTTCTTTCTTTTATTTCTTCTTCTAGTTGCTTAGCGGCTAGGTGGGCTGCCTTTCGTAATTCTTTCCCTATTTTTGCTTCTTCTCTTTTTCTTCGTTGTTCCGTTTCTTTGCGCCACATGCCAATACTATCGAGCATAGTGGGCGTAGTCTTACTTTTCTGGAGCGCTATTTCTAATGTTTTTATTTTATGATCGTCAAAGGAACCTATCAGTGGCCACTGAGTTTCAGGGTTCTTCTTTGTGTATTTATGCCATACCTTAGTATAAGCTATAGCGACTAGTCCATGCTTAGTGAACATGTCCTTATTAGGGGGGCCCTCCAGCGGGGCTGGATGGTTCACCTCTAATAAGCGGTCCGGGCTGAACAGGCTACCAATCAGTGGGGAGAAGATAGGCATGACGGGTTACAACGGGGACAAAGGTCTGCACTACCTATCTTATCACGGCGGGCAAAGACTAGACAGAATATTTCTATTCTCCGTTGTTTGCAGGCCGTGAATACCTCAAAAGAACCTATACCGAACACTTAATGTACGGTCAATCAAACAATCAGTGGGGAGAATAAGTGGGTACGACGTGTTAAAGGTTTGCGTTACCCACTCTTTCTCTACCTGCAAAGAGAGACCCTGTTCTTCCCTGTTTGCAGACAGAGAATCTCCAGACAACAATCCACGAACAAGAGTTCGGGAAAACAGTGGGGGAGGAAGATAGGCACGACGGATTACAACGGGGACAAAAGTCTGCGTTACCTATCCTTCACTGCTTGCAAAGAGAGAGAGCCTGTTGTTTCTCCGTTTGCAGACGGTGAATCTCCAGAAGACTTAACAAAGCGTAATACTAGTATTATCCAAATCAAACAATCATTTCGTAATTTTGTCGCCTTTACACGACCTTACCCGGACCGCAGGGACAGTTTCCTGTCTTCCGAATCCAGCGCCCGATCGTCCTCTATTCTTCGTGATGTTCGCAGCACTCCTGATGGTTCCCAGTCAGGACCGTAGATCACTCGAGAGAGGTCTGTTCAGAACCAGTGAAGTTCGGATGATCGGCTGTCAGACGAGGGTCTATCGGACAGGAGCTCTCCCGATCGTTACAGTCGTCCACTCTGTCATCGGGACCTCTCCCACTGGATCCACGTGTCGCTGATGGGCACCACGCTTTGGGACGCCAATTGTAGAAAAAGGGTAGGGCTGTCGGCCTGTTTCAAGATTGCCCGGCGTTACCCGCCTCTATACCATTCTGGTTACCAAACAAAGAGACAGGCGCTAGAGACTGGAAGGCAGGAAACAGAGGTTTTTATTCCGACGGAGCAGAACACATCAGATCAGACAACAAGGTATCGTCTCGAGGTGCTCTAACAGCCTCTCTGAGGCCTGGCCTCTTATACACTGGTTTATGGCATGTGACCTTTCTTTATTACAATCAAGACATTGTGAAGCAAGGAAAAAGACATCCCCGTAATCCTCGTGTCAATCCCACCCCCACATGCATCCACAATAGAGGTCCTCAACCTGCTGATAAGAGGAGGGGGTTATCACGCAGCTGAGTGTTCTGCCGATTCTTAGGATGTGTGCGCCTGATCGTATCCCAGGGGGTGGGGAGGCCCTGATCAATAGTGGGTCCTCTGAAGAGGAGTGACTTCATACAATAGAGGGCAATAAACTGCGTCTTCCAACTAGGTGAAGGCCTGGGACCTCATGCGACCGGTCGGATTCAGAGGAAAGGGTCATCAAAGGAGAAGTATTCATGAGGGGAATGGTCTGAGTGGACAAACAAGCGCGGAGCTTATCAACAGAGGGGTATTCATGAAAGGAGAGGAGGTACTGGTCAGGCGCGGGTGCGAATCCCAAGGACAGGGTCATGCGGACTTGTGCATGTGAGGGAGGGGGCAGCCAGGGTGCGCGGAGGACGCTCGCAGGGTCAGGGGAGCGCGCTGGCGATCGATCGTGAACAGGGAGACCATGGTACCCAAAATGGCTGCCGTGCAGGTTATACGTGGGTGACAAGCTGGCGCAGATGATGTTCAGTTCGTAAACTTAGATTTCCACACGGGCGCAGACGGGCTTGCCTTAGGCGCGCCCCACACCTTGTCGTTAAATACCCGACCGACTTCCTCCTCCCATGTTTGTCACAATGTGTTCAGGGGGCGGAGAAGAAGCTCCCGGATTGCCTTGTATAACCATGTGACCAGGTGCCTACCCACTCCCATATGTATGATGGTGTGTATTACCGGGTGTGTTGGGGGTTCACCCTCCTGTGCGTTCCAGAACGGACGGCAATTGTCTATGAGCTGTCGGTGTAGTAAGAATTGCCCTGGAGGAAGTTCATAGAGATCGGTCAATTGGGCGTACGTCATTAACTGTCCGTCATCAAAAAGGGACGCCATGTCCGTAATAGAGTGGTCCGTCCAAACTTGGAGAGCGTGGGAGGTATAATATATATCATTATGGGGAGGCCTACCAATGGAAGTAGTGGTGAGTATGGGGGTTTCCATCTGGACAGTCGGTTGATCCGTAGCATAACTGCACGCGCCATTGTCACCTGCAAGGGGTATGTGCGTAGGGGCTTTGTCCCGGGAGCAATAGCCTGCGTATAGCCGGAAGGGGGATCCGCCAGCATTCTGTAAGTGTCACCCCGATATGGCGTTCCGCTGTCCAGTACGACAACCACTAGAGTTGTGCCGCCAAAAAGTATGATTCAAAGGACGGTACAACGAGTCCTCCCTGGGAAGTGGGCAGATAAAGCGTGGTCAGGACTACTCTGTGTCTCCCCCCTCCCCAGATCAGGGTCATGAGGAGTGTGTTTAGTTCTTTAAAAAAGGAACGTGGTGGGATCACCGGGAGGTTAGCGAAATGGTACAGGAGCCGTGGGACCATCATCATCTTTGCAAGTGCGATGCGGCCTATGGGGGCCAGGGGTAGCGTTTTCCAAAATTGTACTGACGCTCTCAGTCCCGCTAAGACCTTGCGGTGATTCCCATTGTATAAATCTGTGGGGGTGTGAAACAATTATACCCCTCGGTATCTAGGTGCTACTGTATTCCAAGTGAGCGTGTGGGTGCTCACCTGTAGGTCATTTGGAGCTAGATGTTGTCTCAAAGGGAATATTGTAGACTTGGTACAGTTGACTCTAAGACCTGAGGCCGCCGTGAAGTTCTGTAGCGTCGACCAGACCGTAGATAGATCACTCGTGACGTCCCTGGCATAGATCAGGAGGTCATCAGTGTAAAGTGATACGCAGTGTGTTATGTCTGCAATCGGTATTCCCCATGCCGGTCCCTCCTGGCGTAGTTTAATTGCAAGTGGTTCAACTGCTAGAGCGAACAGGAGGGGGGATAGGGGACACCCTTGTCTTGTCCCTCTCTCTATCTGAAATGGGGCTGATATATATTTGCCTATCCGCACCCGAGATGTAAGGCCCTTGTAGAGTAGTTTGGTGTATTTCAATAAAACAGGTCCGATCCGGGCTCTGCGCAGGACCGCAAATAAGTATGGCCAGAGTAAAGTATTTAACGCCTTTTCAAGATCTAGGATCAAGCAGGCTGCATTGGGGAAGCGTGTTCTCACACTATCTTGGGTATGGAATAGTCTACGCATGTTCTTTGATGTGGTCCGCCCGGGGACAAAACCGTTTTGGTCCGGGTGTACCAAGGGCGCCAGGATTTGGGTGTATCTGTTTGCCAAGATCTTCCCCAATAGTTTACAGTCTGCATTTAGAAGCGTTATCGGTCTATATGAAGCAGGAAGGACGGGGTCTCTATTCGGTTTGAGAAAAGTTACAATATTGGACTCTCTGAGTGACCCCGGGAGTTCTCCGCGGGCCAGTGCCTCATCCAGTACGGTAACTATCTTGGGAACAAGATGCATTGACAATGTGCTGTAGTATTCGAGTGGGAAGCCGGCCATACCTGGAGCTTTGTCGTGCTAGTTGTCTAATGGCATGAGTGACCTCCGGGGCTTTGATCTTGAAATTTCCTGGCGACTCTGGGGATGTGGGGGATGTGTAGGGGGCGGAGGAATTGCTCTATTTCTCGTTGATTTGTTTGCATCAGGGCTTGGTAGATTTCTGAGTAGTACTCTCGGAAGATGTGTAAAATATTTATTTGTGAGTGTCTGGGGGTACCTGCGTAGTGTAGTAGTTCCGTGATCGCGTTTGTGTTCACCTCCTGTCTGGCTAGCCATGCCAATAATGCACCCGCCCTATTGCCCTCCCTGTGTGTCCTGGCAGCATAGGCTCTAAAGTTATATTTACGCCGGTCTCGTAGTGCCTCTGCATAGGTGGTGTTCGCCTCTGCTATTTGCTCGGCAGTAGCGCCAGTGGTGTTTGTTTGTTTCGTGAGTGTCGCTAGCGTCAGCTCCGCTGCTTGTAGAGTTCTGTTGAGTGTTTTGTGAACCCCCAATACTTGTTGTATACAGTGACCCCTGGCTGCTACTTTGAAAGCAAGCCATTCTACTAGGCGAGACCCTGCTGTGCCGGCGTTAAGCCATATGTCTGTCTGAATACCTGATCTGCAAGACAATCACCGGGCAGTTTCCAGGTGGGCACAGGGGGGTGTGGGGGTCGCCACCTAAGTGTTAGTACATGTGCATCGTGATCAAAGAGGACTCTACCGAGATAGTCAAAGTGTTGTAAATGTGGGAACACCGTCGTGGAACAGAAGAATCTATCGAGACGGACGCGTAGGTTGTGTGGGATGGAGTGAAAGGAGTATAGCTTTACGTCTGGGTTGTGCTCCCTCTACGGGTCTATCAGGTTCCAGTGTTTTACCCATGCTTGATATTTGGTAGTCTGTTTATGTGCTGGGGAGTGGAGTGGTGGGGGGTGGGACCTATCAAGCCGGAGGTTCAGAACACAATTATAAACCCCGTCCAAGAGCCATGGGACTGAGATGTATTGGGTAAGTACTCCCGTGAGGGGTGTCCAGTAGTGGTTTTGATCTACGTTAGGGGCGTATACACTTCCCAGGAGGAGAGCATGGCCTTCTAGCAGGCCCTCTAAGAGGGCGTATCGGCCTTCTTTATCCGTGACTCGTGTGTGCTCTTTAAACGGGACCCCTGGCCTGACCCAGATGAGGGCGCTGCTGGCATACGCCGAGTAGGTAGTGGCACACACTATACCCCGCCACTTCCTATGTAGCCGGGCCACTTCCTGTGCTGACAAGTGAGTTTCTTGTAAAAGCGCAATCTGCGCCTGTTGTCGTTTGATGTATGCGTAGACAGCATACCGTTTGCTAGCTGTATGCATACCTCTGACATTTATGGTAATGATCTTGATATCCGTGTTAGGGACTCTATGTGTCATGGTATGTCTAGAGCTCGGGCCCATCTTTCCCGTGTGTCACCCCTGCACTTCCCTCCTCTACCCCACTCCTTCTTTCGCCCACAGACCATTGGTAAGACATTGTCCTACTAGAATGATCCGCAGGGGGTATAGGGTAAGCCTGCAAAACTGGGAAACCAAACTTGGATGTCCGGGAAAGTTCCCAACTAGAGGGACATGGCATCGGAAACGGGATGTCCAAACTGTACCTCATGTACTGTCTTTTAAATCGTTCTGTGAAAGGGGGTGGTTGCTCGGGTGCGGGTGTCTCCAGCTATCCGGCCGACCGCTGCATAATGACTAGTTCATGTTGCTGGGGGAACAATCTCTCCTGGCGTAGCGCCTGCTGCAGTTCATATTGTGACTGGCCCAGGTGGGTCGCTCCCAGGTTGTTTAGCCTTGCCAACTATATTCGCTGTGTGTACACTTGCACCCGAAGGGAGAAACATCGGCCAAGGCGCTGCCGTATAACATGACCTGTCCTTCTCGTTGCGGTCTATATCAATGTGTCTGCCGATTGCGAGGTGACCAGCGGCGGGGTGACAGATCCGTCGTGAGATGTATGTGTATCGCTGACTTCGTCGTCCAACGTGAAGATGTGGGGAGCCTCTTCCATATCAGAGTTGTTCTCAACTACCCGTCTCGCCGCTGCTGCCTGCAGGGCCTTCCTGCGCTCTGCTATAATTTGTTCTAGATTGGGGGAGCGATGCGTGAGTGACTCCGAGTGGGTGTTGAGCTGTGTGAGGGTAACCTTTTTCTGTTGCCGGTTGGGGCGGCTCGACTACCGGTGGTGTTGCAAGTCCTCATTGGCTGCAGGTCCGGGTAGTTGCTGATCTATCTAGTTTCTTGCCTCCGTTGAGTCGGTGAAGAAATGTGCAGAGCCTTTATGGATAATTTTCGAACGGGCGTGAAAGAGGAGAGCGTATTGCACCTGTTTCTGTTGTAGGGTTCGCTTGACCGCCAGGAAGGTGGCTCTCTGCTGCTGAACGGATTGTGAATAGTCCAGGAACAGCATGATGCGCTTATCTTCTACGTGAAGCACACCCTTCTCCCGGTCTGCCCTTAGAATAGTGTCTCTGTCCTGGAAGTGGAGTAGTTTCAGGAGAAACGGTCGAGGTGATGAGCCTGGTATTGGCTTACGAGCCGGCACCCGAT
Source organism: Lissotriton vulgaris (assembly GCF_964263255.1). Taxonomy (NCBI): domain Eukaryota; kingdom Metazoa; phylum Chordata; class Amphibia; order Caudata; family Salamandridae; genus Lissotriton; species Lissotriton vulgaris. The sequence goes on from NC_141699.1 coordinate 171,143,685, forward strand.
GCGCCCTTTCTATAGAGAAGAATGGAGTTAGGTCTTCCGGTCGAGTAAAGGACTTTATCCAGATTTCCATATGTTTGACTGGGTGAGACCCTTCTGAGCCTTCCGGCAGGTTCAAGATGCGAATATTACTCCTCCAAATAGTCTGTTTTATTTTCAAGGAGTTGTATTCTGTGCTGAAGGTCTTTCAACTCCTCCTGGTGTGCTTGTACCTGTGGTTCTATTACTTGAAGCGTAGTTTCGGCATGCTTAACTTTGTCCGCTAATTTCCGGTGGTCATCCCTCAGGATATTGATGTCCGCTGCCAATTCTCCAAACTTAGTCTCCATCGTCACCCGGGAGTGTTCAATGGCGGCGAGTACTCTATCCAGTTTGTCTGACGTGGATGTTTCATGAGAGGGCATCTCCCCGTAGAGGAATTTGTGGGTTTCGGGGAATCCTGCCTGCGATTCCGCGCCTGTGTGGTCTCGATGATGCTTTGGCGTCCCATGATGTCATTGGGAAGAAGCCTGATCTGGGTCCCCGACTCGCGCCCCAAATCCCAGCGCCGGGAACAGGGGAGGCACCGGTGTCATTGTCCGATTATAGCCCGCAAGGTGTGACAGGCCGCGGGTGATTGTCGAGGCCCTGTAGCTGCGGTGTCAGGGTGCTGCAATGGTCCAAAATTCGACCTTGTGGTGCCTAATGCTGTGCGTTAGGCCACCCACGTGTCAGCCTCACCTGTGTCGCCCCCTGCTGCAGAAGGTCGTTGTGGCTGCCTTGTTTGTGTGGGGCCTTCTGCCGTGCCGGTCGGCACAGCGTGGCGTCCGCGGCCCGCGTCGGGGGCCTCCTCCATGCACCGCGATCCCCAGTGCCGAATGGGAGGGGAGGACCAGGGGCACTGTCCAGAGCCAGCTCGGTGTTGAGGAGGCGTGTAGGGCGCCCAAGGACGATGGGCCGTGCGGTTGTCATGCACCGGAGTCCTCGTCACGTACTCTTTGGGGTTGGAGGGGCCTCCGCTTCAGGCTCCAGTAATGACGATTGGGCAACATTAACTGCAATGAAGAAAGAATGGCTCAGGATTACTGTCCATGGGGCTATAATGACGGAATACCTAGGGTCTAATATAGCCCCACAGGGGCTCCTTGTGAACATCGTGCCAAGACTCTTCCTTGAAGACAGCCAATTTAAGGGAGATTGGTGCCAAGTGTCATGGAAGTGCACCAAGGATCTCCTGTTCTTGATCGTTAAGACGGCCAAGAGATTGGCGGATGCACTGCTTGTCAAAATCACAGCTGTAGAAACAGCAATTAGAGGTACTCTCACGAAGACCCCTTTTACCACCAAATTAGCAGAAATTAATCAAGAGATTTCCAAGAACCAAGAGTTTTTACTCAAACAAAAAATGACTAAACTCCAGAAGGATGTGGCTAAATTTGACAAAGAGAAGGTGTACCCCTATCTCAAGGAAGGATACACAAATAAGAAAAATAGCTACTCCTTGGATGAAAGTTCAGACAACCGCAGCCGGAGGGGCTCGTCCGGTAGTGAGTCTAGCGGTGGGTACCCCCCCAACAACAACCGCAATCAGCGCCGTCCGAATTGGAACCAAGGTTTCAACCAGGGACAGATGTTTCAGGGACCACCTCAAATGATGCCACCCTGGCAATACCCCTTCTATCCCCAGGGACCACCTCAGTTTTTTCCAATGAACCCTCCTTTTCACGACAGAGGTTGGAGCAGGGGAAGAGGACGAAGGCGAGGAGGCCAGAAAGGGGTGCAGTGGCAGGACCAGCCAACCACATCAACGTCAGTAATCATAAATCGTAAATCATACGTTCTTATATAGCGCCTTTGACCGTAAGGTCTCAAGGCGCTTGCTTTGGGAACCTGTCCTGGCCTTTCCCTGTGAGATTACCCCTACTGGTATCCCCAAGGTGAAGACCAGGCATCCCATTGCGGTGGGGCCGTAGTGGAGATTAAGCAAGCTATTGCCCAGAGTTGCAGAGTGTGAACCCATGATTCGAGTAGGCACCGAAGCGAGAATTATCGAGTCCGTGGACATTTTGAGCTCAAGGCCCTGCCGCGTCGGGGATTGAACCCTGGTCCCGGGTCTGACCTCTGAATCATGGACTGCCTCCTCTAACCGGTGAGCCACACTTCTCCACAGAGACCAGGAGCACAACCAGGGAGAAGAGAGCCTGATTGTCAACCTTTCTACCAGATCTCTCACCCCAACTGAAACTAAGGTCCTCGAGAAAGGTCTAGGCTTTGTTCCAACTCCTATCCCAGATAGCTTCAATGAAATGTGTGAGGTTAAGCAACTCTTTAGGAAAATACGCTTACGCTCTTTCTTCAACGAAAGACCGGACAGTGACAAAACCGACACAGGGTTGCGGAAACCATCCAGGTTCACGCCAACTGACGGCATGGTTCCACCTGATGTTCTGGTCTTCGAGAGGGCAGTCCTTAAGACTTTGGAGACTAAACCATACACGAGAAGCTTTAACAACCTCACCAATGCTGAAAGACTGGCTGTCAAAACACTCGGTAATGACAATACCATAGTCATAAAACAGGCGGATAAAGGGGGAGCCACAGTGATCCAAAATGCCATTGACTACGACACTGAATGCAAACGACAACTTGCCAACACTACCCACTACAGACCATTAACCCCTTCCATGCTCATGACGAGCTGAGCTCGTCATGAACAATGGGATTCTGGGATCATCAGCATTGAAGGTGTTAACAATTGACCCCACCCCTAGGCTTACCACCATTATCACTAGCCTGATCATGGAAGGAGAAGCCAATGAGTGGATCACTAAAAATGAGGCAGAATTTCTACTCACTACAGATCCAGTCATCCCTTATTTCTACACCCTACCAAAAATTCATAAGGGTACAACTCCTGTCCCAGGTAGGCCCATTGTATCCGGCATCTGCTCACTTTTGGAGACCCTTTCCAAATTTTGTGATGTATTCCTCCAACCAGTTGTGAAGAAAATTCCATCTTTTCTTCAGGATACCAGGGATGTGTTCCGCCTCATTGATTCCATAGAGGGGAGAGAGAGCTTCGACCTCCTCTTAACGTTGGATGTGGAGGCACTCTATACCAACATTCCCCAGCAGGCCACCCTGGAAGCGGTGGAGAACACTCTCCGGATGGAAGAGTGGACCTCACCCACACCTATCTCCTTTATTATGGCCTGCGCTAGCATACTTTGACTGAGAACTTCTTTCAGTATGGGTCCCAACTATTCCATCAGATCCAGGGGACCTCGATGGGTTCTACCTTTGCCCCTAGCCTAGCCTGCATTTACATGGCCACATTTGAAGACCAATACATTCTGTCAGCACAAAATCCCTTTTGCCAGAATATAGCACTCTGGCGCAGGTATATCGATGATATACTAGTCCTCTGGCGAGGGGACTGCGAGAGCTGCGACTCCTTCTGTGCCTGGATCAACCACCAAAATCCATTCCTTAGATTTACAGGCATTATCTCAGATACCACAATACCATTCTTGAACTTAACAATCAGTCTGGAGCAGGAAGGATTGAGCACCTCCCTGTTTCGCAAGGAGACAGATAGGAACAGTCTTCTCCTTTATAATAGTCATCACCCCTGGGCCCTGAGGGATAACTTACCCTTTGGCCAGTTTCTAAGGATACGCAGAAACTGTACCACTAGCTCCGACTACAAGAAGGAATCTGTTCTGCTCCAACACAAACTACAGGATAGAGGGTACCCAACCAGCTTTACCACAATACATGCACAGCTTCAGCTGCCTCCTTCTTTGCCTTTCCTCTGTACTAAGGGGTCCACGTATACCTCCTACTTGCATAGGCTCTGTGCCATCAGATGAGGTGGTATGTTCTTCTGCCATCAGACGTGGTCTAGCAAACAAAAGTCTAGAATCACTCCGCTGTTTGTCTCCTTTCCTCTCTAATAAACAGTGATCAAATTGGACTGTAAGTTCTATAAGTTCATCACAATTGTCAGGCATCTGAATAACCTGAGCCAAGACATCTTTTAATTCACTGCGCAGTCCTTGATAGAACAATGAAGTACGCTTCTTTAATGGCCACTCAGTCTCTATAACCAATCGATTGAAATTAGTGATATAGGTTAAGAGGTCTTGTGTTCCTTGTCTTATTGTAATAAGTTCCCTATCTAGGGACAACGAATGAGCCTTCCTATCAAAAAGTTTCCTCATCTCCTCACAAAAGTTATCAAAATGCAACAGAACGGGGTCATTCCTTTCAATCAACGGAAAGGACCAAGTGGCTGCGTTACCCCCCAAATAGGACATGACAAATGCTGTCTTTGACTGGTCGTTTGGAAAGACGGCAGGCTTACACATAAAGTGCAATTTACACTGCCCCAAAAAGATGCCAAACTTTTTAGGATCCCCATAATACCTTTCTGGAGGAGAAAGAGATAATTGAAGTGGCTGAATGACCTGAATGGAAGAAGGACTAGCTCCCCCACTCTGGACCTGTGTAGAGTCCCTCGCTGCAGGAGGAGGGAGTGTCCAGTTTCGGATATAGGAACCCCCTTGTGTTCCTGAAGGACTAGCCCTAGAAAGACCAGCAACCTCCCGCCTCATAGTGACCATTTCGTTACGCATTTCAGTGTTTTCCCCTCTAAAGGCGTCAACTTCCAATCGTAGGGACGTTAATGATTCCAACACAGTTTGCAAAACGGTGTTAGAATCCATCGCTCAGGCTGTAATATACCGTGGGCTTGTCACTCTGTCATATACTGATCAGAAGGTAACTAACCTCAGAAAACCGGATACAGCAGGAGCGATGTCTGATGCTTGTTTCCTGCCTCCCCTGATGTGAAACACCTCTTGCGAGAATTGTATACAACCCAACAAGTGTAACACAGCCGGGGGTAGAGGAAAAGTGGAGAAATAAACCATAAAGTAGATGCAGTGTAAATCAGCAGGTCTGGTTGTAAGGACGTTAAGAAGCCTCTTTTCTACCCAGGAACCCTGCAAGGACAAGAAAACAGGTCATGCACACAGTCACTCTCATTCGCTATATAACAATCAAACTGTGTGTGCAATAACACTTACTTTCAGACACTGCAGCTGTTGCCCATAATATAAACCACAAAAATTGAAAAGAAAAAGCACCAAAGTAATTCTACCTCTAGAAGTAGTTTGTGATTACTTAAAGAAGAGTTTATGGCCACAATGTCATTCGCTAATTACTTATCTGAGCCCAATGCTTCGAACTGTATGGCAGCAGAAAGTAGCGTCCTAGATATCAATGGCCATTTGTTTCCTTCTTCCCAGATAAACAGTGTTCTCCGTGAACACACGTACAAGAGAGGCACAACAAGCCTAACTAATCCCGCACGGCATGCGCGTTTCTAACTACTAGTCCCGTATTCAAAATAGGCTTCTTCGTAGACACACGGTCCAAGGAAATAGAACAAGCCTGACTAATCCCGCGCGGCATGCGCGTTTCTAAATATGAGTCCCGTATCCAAGAGAGGTACAGCATATGCCTCTAGAACGCTCCGGTCTTCATGTTTCTGAACACACACGTAACCGACAGAGGCTTCAGTCTTCCTGCTTGTAAACGCTACGAAATTCAGCGTGGCAAGCGCTCCAGCAACAGAAGGAGAAACGTCTCCAAGAAAAGTCCACAATAATCAGGTGACAAGCACCCGTTGAAAGGCAGACAGTGTTTTTAAACCATAGAAAGAGAAAACAGATTGAGGAATACTGGCCCTATGACTTCTGGGACATGTAGTCCAACAGGCATACACCACACATGCAGGGCAGATTGTGACAGAACCCCCTCACTATGACCGACGTCCCGGCGGTCCACCAGGTTTTCCTGGAAACCGAGCATGGAAACGCCGCAGCAATGCCGAACATCGTAGATTAGAACGGGGTTCCCAAGAACGATCTTCAGGGCCAAACCCTTTCCAATCCACCAGGTACAGGACCCTCCCCCTCATACGCTTGGAATCAAGGATTGCCTTCACCTCATATTCCAGCTCACCTCCAATCACGAAGGGGGAGTTGTCCGTGGCATATAGTTGGCCTCGCCATCGGCAGTGTAGTGCTTGTACCTCTGCCTTGTTCAGGTGTGATTCCTGGAGCAGTGCTATGCTTATCTTGTGTCGCTTTAGGTATGAGTAAATTTGGTAGCGCCTAGCTGGTGTGTGCATTCCCCTGATGTTCCAAGTGCATATTCGTATTTCAGCCATAGCTACCATTTGTGCAAGTTCCTCCAGCCCCCCTGCATGTCAAATCCCCAAGCACGACTCCCCACCAAGCCCAGTGTCTCATCCTCATCACAAAATTGCTGCTATTTTTCAGCACAAAGTGTAATGATCTCCAGTGGTGTAGAAGGGTAGGGATGAAGGGGATAACATATAGCCTCAACATGGCAACATAATCAAAAATACCAAAAGGTCGGCTGCACAACATGTCGCCGTCCAAACACTCGAATGAGCTCGTAAACTATACAGTTCTAGGGGGTATCGTGTGACTTATGTTGTAACAATAGGAATTACAGTGTAGTCCATGGGGAGTGCGGCATCCCTCCCGGTTGGGCAGAGAGGCCGTTGCTGTCTGGCGGATGCCCAGTTCTTGCCGCTCAGTGGGACGCCAATGGCGCTCCCAAGCATCGAGGGGTGGGGGCAGGGCCTCCGGGGGAGATCCCCCTCCTCGAGTGGCCAAAGTAGTGGCGGCTGGCATGTATACTGCTACAGTCTAAACGTTTATGTTGTGTCAGTGGGTGGTTGGGCCGTGTGTATAAAGCAGAAAGCTACTCACAGTGTCTGGCCCGCTCCTGATCCCCCGAGTTGGGGAGGCTTCAACTATAGGTAGGTACACAGTTTACCCATTAGGAGGCGAGTCAGTTAGGCAGCTGTCTAGTTGAGTCTCCGCTGTGTTCCGGAGGTGAGGTGTATCTTGGTTCCGGTCAGCCGAAAAGTTCTGCTGTCTGCGGTGTGACCTCCGGGAGCTCCTCGGAGCGTTGGGTATCCGGTAGGCCGTAAATCGCTTCATCATCCGTTAGGGATGTGGTTGGGCTAGCGTTTGGGTGTGGCGATTGGGCCAGGGAGCTGCTGATTTCCGCCACTCTGCGTAGGGCATCCCGTTGCTCCTGCAGGATCTGATCCATTGATGGGGAGTGTGTTGCCGTTTCTCGAGTCTGTGGGGATGTGGGCGTCCTGCGAAGGCGTCGTCGTCTCGGCCCTCAGGTTCGCTCCGTGGTAGTGGTTCCCTGTGCTTTCCTAGGCGCGTCTGGCATTCCTTCATCTAGCCAGGCCTCCGCTTCCTCAGGGCTTGTGAAGAAATGTGTCTTGTCTCGTGCTACCACTCTTAGTTTGGCAGGGAAGAGTAGTGAGTACTTGAGATCCGCTTGGCGCAGTCGTCTCTTCACTGCCAGAAAGGAGTGTCTCTGTCTCTGTACTTGCACGGTGTAGTCAGGGAAGAACATCACTGTGACATTGTCTATGTTGACTTCCCCTAGCTTCCTAGACTCGCGTAGTATCGCGTCGCGGTCCCTGTAGTTTAGGACACGGAGGAGAAATGGTCTGGGGTTTGAGCCAGGGGGAAGGGGTCTTGTGGGTACTCGGTGGGCCCGCTCCACCACGAAGTGGGGTGAGAGCGCGTCTTCTGGCAGCAGGTCTCGTAGCCAGTCCTCTACACGGCGAGCAGGGTCCGTCCCTTCCCATTTCTCCGGAATGCCCACTAAGCGGATGTTATTCCTTCGTGCTCGTCCTTCCGCATCCTCAGCGCATTCTTCTAGAAACTCCACCCTGTTCAGGAGGTCTTGTATGTGCTTGTCTGCCTGGGTCACCTTCGGCTCAATAGCTGCCACCGTGCCCTCCAGCGTCGTGGTGCGATCTTGTAGTTTCTTGTGGTCGGCTCTGAGGTGGGTCAGGTCTATTGCCACGCCATCTATCCTGGTCTCGAGGGAGGTGCGCGTCTGTTGAAGGGATTCTTCCATCCTCTCCTTGGCCGCCAGTACAATGTCTAATTTTGACGCCACTTGCTCCGCATCCATCTTGGGCACCGCTTTCGTTTGCTTCCCTTTCGTCGACGCATTTCCAGACCCAGTGCGTGTCATCACCCCTCCAGACATGGGCCAGGCAGAGCGTGCGAGTAGCTTCTGCTATCAAGAGGGGGAGAGGCTGCAATGTGCAGAACGCAGTCGCGGAGGTGGGATTGTCTCTGCAAGCCTCAGGCCTCCTCCGTGGTGAGGGGCGCTCACTATGCAAGTGTCTGGATATCGTAGTTGTGGGCTTCTGGGCGATATGTGGTGAGCGCCGTCTGTCGCAGCGCCAGTAGTGCCAGGCCGTGGGAGGTGAGTGCCGTTCAAGTGGAATGTGGGCGCCCCCCCGGCAGCTCTTGCAGCTCTGCTGGTGTCTCCGGTCCGCACAAGACAGTCTTGTAGTGTCTGTGGCGTCCAGGCGCGCAGGCCCGGCGTGGTGGTGGGCAACAGGATTTGACCGGCGGTGGCGCTGGTTCGCCTCGGGGGGCGGGGGGCTTCCAATCTGTCCCCGGCAGCTTCTCAGGGTTTGCATCGCTGGCACTGGCGTGGGGTGGTGTGAGCGTCCATTGCAGGCTGCCGCGCCTCACTAGTGTCCCTGCCCACGTCCGGGTCTCGCCCGCCTCAGTCCGCGGCCCCCAGCAAGTAGTTCTCTTCAGGAGGGAGGGGAGCTCCCAGGTTCAGCAGTACACCGCGTCAAGGATTGTAGGGCTGAATACGGCTCTGCTAGGGGACACCCAGCTACCGCCGCGGGGCTGCGCCAGCTCCAGCGGCGTCCGCTGCAGGCCACGACTCGGGGCCCAGCAGCCCGCCAGAAGCCTCGGTCTCGCATAGTTGGGCACCCCAGCTGCGTCGCGGTCAGGCCGGCCTCCGTGTTGCGGTCGTCACCGGAGTGGGGCCCCGCAGCCAATTCTCACCGGAGTCAGCCAGCATGTAGGGAGAGGTTACGGGCAGGTCCGCCAGCAGTTTCAGGCCAGAAAGGATATATATTGCCGGAGAAATGACCCGGGATAGGGGAGCTTAGGCAGGAGCTCTACCCGGGTACGTCCGTCTCCATTGCGTGCTAAGCCACGCCCCCCTTCTCATTGGCATTAATGATGTAGAAACCAATATCTGCTACTCATTCAATATGGTGGCTCACAATAGTCTGTTTTCTATTTTTTGTATTATTTGGGCATGCGTCAGTTAGTATCATCGGTGTGTGACCTATAAATTGGTGTTGCATTTTGGGGCGTGTCATGTGAACAAGCTCCTTCGCGGAGCAAAACGCGTCATGAACTGACATTATGTCTTTCACTCTTCTTTGTGTGGAATAAATTTATCCTGCCTTTTTCACTTGAAAGACTTATGGTCTCTTTTGCTTCCTGAATGCTGTGAGCGCTTGAAGTCATCTAAAGAGGTCCTTACCTGGCTGTTCGCACCACGGAGTGGTGAGCAGGAACTTTGTTATATATATATATATATATATATATGACCACTGGACCGACAGGGTACTACTATGGACTTGTTATATTGACGATCTTTTCATCATTTGGCGTTGTGACCGCTCCTCGGCTGAGGAGTATGTGGCCGCACTCCATGATAACGACTGGAATCTGAGATTCACTAGCACTATGAGTACAACATCTGTATGCTATCTAGATTTTGAAGTTTTCGTAGAGAACAATATCCTAAAAACGGAACTGTACAGAAAACCTACAGTGGGAAACGCTGTGCTGCATGCAGCAAGCTATCACTCGAAGAGCCTAATAAAAAACATTCCCTTTGGCGAACTCCTACTTTTAAAACGTAACTGCTTGGCGGAGGAGGATTACCAACACGCCAAAGAGGAGGCAAATATCAGGTTCGCAGATAGGGGATACTCAAAAAATCTTTTAAAAGGTGCAGTAGAAAAGGTAGCAACAGTCAAACGGAGGGATCTTCTGGTTGTGAAACCAATAAACAAGAAAGAAGAACCTACCAGAATGATCACTGACTTTAATGTCAGATCAGAGGAGGTGGTGCACATTTTTAAGAAAAACTGGCACGTCCTACAAACTGACAACATTCTAAGGAAACACCTCCCAGAGAGCCCCCCGATCTCATAAAGACGATGCCAGTCACTCAGAGACCATTTGGTCCGAAGCCATTGCTCCCTCCCACAACAACCCCAGAGAATAGGAAACACCAAGGGGTTTTTTCCATGTCTCCGCTGTAAAGCTTGTAAAAGCAGTAAAAGGTACTACATTACCCAGGGAGAAAAGATGACACCAAACCCACTAGAGAAATAAAGAAACTTCTGAATTGTAATTCTGAATATACAATATATTGCCTACAATGTCCATGTATGAAACGATACATAGGCAGTACGATCCACACTGCGAAAAAACAAGTCTTAGAGCACATGCATGCAATTGCAAATAACAACAAGACCTACCCTGTTGCTCGCCACTTTGCAGAATTCCATCAGAGCAAAAGGGAGTTCCTGAGCTTTTTTTGCATAGACCAGGTGGAACGTAAAGAAAGGGGAGGGGACAGAGTGAAGGCCCTCCGGATCTTAGAACCCAAGTATATCATAGACCTTCAGACGAGAGTCCCATGGGGGTTAAACAATAAAGAAGAACTGTGGGTACACCTTTAGGACATGGGACCATGTCCCTAAGAAGTAATTACCTTGCCTAAACCGTGCTTTTAAAAATCTCAGGGGTACAAGACAGCATTATAAATAGCAATTACGAATACTGCATATACAGTCTGGTTATGTAGCCAGAACACTGTACCCTCCAATACGGCGATCTTTATGTCATCAAGTTTGAAATTGCCCATACAGGGCCACACAACAGGGAAGGGAACTCTTGTAGAGACTTAAACAAAATAAAATATCAAACAAAATCTTTCTAAAATATTTATAACCAGTACACGATATGTAAATTATGTGTACATGTATATGAATTTTTTATGCTAGATGCATTCTTAATATAATGTTTTATTGTATATATTATATTATGAACGACATGGAAAGATTTCAACTAAGTTTGATATATTTTGTCTCAAGTAAGCATGGGCAGAAAATCCGTTCCGCTCGCGGATTTTGCGGATTTTCCGGTAAATTCGCAATCCGCGAACTCTCGCGAATTTACCGAAAATCCGCAAATTCCCACGCTGCGGATTTTTTTTCTTGGTGATACAATATTGCGGCGTGCGGCGTTCACTTACCGTCATTCAGCGTTTGCCGAGTTGTTTTTCTCGATATTTTGCGAGTGCTGCACCATTTTGGATCTTGCTGCGGGATCCCGCGGGTGTTTGGCAACGCATCGCGAGAGTTTGCAATTGCAAACATGTAGGTGCGGCGGGCAGCAACAATCTCGCACTCGCGAAATTACAAAATTTGCAATTCTGCACAATGAAATCCACTAGCAAGCAGCATAGACCTTCTGAAAATGATGATTTTTATCAGGATACCTCCTCAGGTTGACATTTGCCTGCACTTGGATTTGAGGCCTTTTGACTTTCTTTGGATCACTTTTGGATTAGAAATCAACTTTCACAAGTAAGTTTGTTTGGGGCATTACAGTTGCTGTTCTGCAGAAAAACGAGTTTTGCAAAACTGAAAGCACTCAGCACGTGCAAAAGTTCACTCATCATTAGTAACCATTCCCTGTAGTACTTCCTGAGGGGCCCCTCCAGAGTTCAGTTGCCTATGTTTGTTTGGGGCATTACAGTTGCTGTTCTGCAGAAAAACGAGTTTTGCAAAACTGAAAGCACTCAGCAGGTGCAAAAGTTCAACTTCAAACTCATCATTAGTAACCATTCCCTGTAGTGCTTCCTGACTAGGGCCCCTCCAGAGTTCAGCTGCTAGTTGTAACAATTCTATGACCCTGCTCTGACCCTCACAGCAGGCTCATAGAATAGCAACAAGTAGGCCACAAAGGTCCTGGAAAAAAAATTGCACTGCAACAGAAAGCAAATTACAGATAAGGAAGCAGGTGCTAGACTGGAATTTTAAAACAGTGACACATTAATAAATCAACCCCAAATTAATTCATGTCAGTTGAAGCATGGCAGGTGTGCTTGCTTTTCCCCCCCATAATCTACAGTGATGAACCAGAGGGTGGCATTGATGTACCAGAGGGTGGCATGGGTGAAACAGAGGGTGGCCGTGGTGAAACAGAGGGTGATGGGAACCTGTGATGATGAACCAGATGTAGAAACAACATAGTTGCGACCGTTGCGAGCCGACAAGTAAGTTCACAATTGCGAACTGGTACAAAACCCTCGCGAACTGGCAGAAACCCTTGCGAACACAAAAAAAATTCCTCAAATTTGTGAGAATTCGCGGATTTTGCGGATTGCGAGTTCGCAAATACGCAAATTCGCGAACGCCAGATTTGCAAAATTCGCCCATGCTTAGTCTCAAGAATGACACATGTTCCCCCCTTAACTTCTGCACAATTTTGTTTGTTACATATATGTACTTTTTCGTTATTAGCACTCAGCACTTTATATCTTTTAACAAACAACACCATGTATTTTCCAATTTGAATATGTAAGAACTACATGTTATAAGATGCCTGCTGCATTTGTAACACTTGCTAAATCTTTCTTTTATGTCTAATACTGTTTGGAAAGTAGAAATGGTGGTTGTTGTCACAAACAAATCAACACTGACGAAGCCAGAAGGCGAAACGCGTCTGTCGGGGGGGGTGAAGGGGTCTGCAAATAAACATCAGTTAAGAGGATACTTGTGTGCTTTCTGTTTTTCAGCAATACGAGCTGTTTGTGTTGGAATATATATATATATATATATATATATATATATATATATATATATATATATATATATATATATATATATATATACACGTCACACTTCGCTCTCAAACGAAAAATAGACGGCACTCCAAAGTCTCTTGTCCAAGAAAAGAATTTTATTTGGCAGACCCCCTGCCCCCTCGACAAACACGTTTCGCCACTAGGGCTTCGTCAGTGTCAATCTGATTATGGTGAAAAGCACCATTTTGTCCCCACCTCCTCCACAACATAGTAAGAGGACTAAATCTGGCCAAATCGGTGGCCATCTTGTTGTATGCAACATCATGTTAAATGTCCTGTCTGCAAAATTTGCATGGTGGGTTAAATGGTGTATAAAGAGTGCTTGTGCAGTTAAAAACATTGAATTGTCCAAGATGTTATTATGGCAGTTCATTTAGTCGCATATACAACATTTTTCATTTATGGGACATCTAGAAGGAATGAAACATTCACAACAACAACATAACTTTCCCCATTATTGTTTCAATGTGCTCGTTATTCAAAAGATGCCCTCATTTGCGAAAATAGGCAGGTGCTTTGTGGTGCTGGGACTGTTGCAGGCCAAGTGCAGGATTGTAATTAGATCGTTGTCCCCTAGGCGCCCCAAGACAGAGGATTGGTTGAAAGATATGAATGAATGGATAAGCGCTGAAGGATGCCATATGAAGGCAACCTGCAGGGACAAAAAAATGAGTGACAACTTGAGGGCATGGGCGGCAATGCTAGTGGAGCTGCTAACGCCACCAGATGAGTTACCCCCGTAGAGCGTAAGGGGCGGGCACAACTCTGCGTCACAGCACACGGTCGCGACATACTGGGAGTATGTGGCCGAGTAGGTAGTCTGAAGTCACCTGCATAGCATTAAGTTTACTGAGCCCGAAGTGGGGGAGGTTAGGGGAAAGGTTGTCAAATAGTATATACATTCGTATGGTTGAGATAATAGTTTGATGTTTTCCATGTAATGTATACAATGTCAATACTTATTTGAAATGCCAGTAAAAACATAGTTGATAAGCAAAACAAAAACACCTGTAATATAGCATGTACACCAAAAACAAGGACTAAGCCTAGCCAGGGCTAATCCAGGGAGAATGAGGAAAGCATTAAACGGGAGCCAGGGGGGATCTGGGTGACAAACTGCACAGAAGAACAGATATCCCCCCAGCTTGGAGTGTTGCCAGCCAGTGTGATTCTCCTTCCCTGGTCAGTTATGCGATCACTGCCATTCATGACCCGGAACTGAAAGGAGAAGGTTAAACTCCTCTTCGTAGGCTAAATGGGATTACGGCATTCAATAGGCAGACTGTGTATTAGAAAAATGATGCTGGAATCTTGGAAGAGGTTTCGAAAGAGTGCAAACTAAAGCCCTGCTCCACCGCCAAGACCAGTTCAGGTGCCCGATACTTCAACTCCCTAATCCTCTAATATGGATTTAAGGTCTGTTGCGACAACACCGAGCATGAGGGTGAACCAACGGACACCTTTCTGGTCTCTAATGCAGAGGGTGAGTGTAAGTCCTTAACATTACATACAAAGCACACACGTTTATAATCTTAAAAGCAACTGGGCATTCCTGAACTTATTTTGTAAGCATGAGGAAAGGTTTTTAAATTCAGGTGGCATACTCTTTAGTGTATAATGATGTGTGCCATATTTTGCCACCTCCACCTTCCTCCAACCTTCAAAAACAACACTTAATTAAAGCAGAACGTTAGTAAGGTATGGTAGAGCAAAGATGAAAAACCTGCATTTAAATATCTTTGTGGGCATAAAGATGGAAATGACCCTTCAAAATCATACCCAACTTCAAATTATTTAGTGCTTAGGAATCGTTCAGAATAATCTATTTAATATTCCTGTGTGTCCTGCAACCAAATGCTATCTTGGGTTCAACATAATTACTCTTCTGTCAAGTGCTAGACTGTATCTGGAAACTCTCACATCGCTGATAGAGGGTGCTGGCTTCTTACTGATACCGGAAGTGGCGTCTGGTCACGTCATTGAAGCAATACAGTGCTCGCCCCGGCATTAAAATGTCCATTCCCTTTCTATGCTTTTGATGTGAATCTCTGAAGAGACTGATTCCTCACCATAAAATTTGAAAAGAATGCAGTACCATGTCACCCTTAAAAAAAGGAGGGGTTTACGCTTTGGATGGACTGTGAAGGACAAATGTCCATCACGTACCCCCACACTGTTTGCCTCTGGTTCCTGGGGTTAGACCGGGCCTGTTCTCTTGTTGCTTTGTTCACCCTAAATTGGCAGGGTATGCCCAGACGTGGGCCCCTTGCTCACTTTTCCACTGGATTCAAGCTAGCCTGGCTGATGAAGGGTGTTACCCATAGACCGGTCCTAGGATGCTTGTTTCATTTCAGGGAAGACTTGGCTTGGCAGTTCGGGCTCGACTGTGCCCATGAGTAACAGGGTCAAGACTGATTTGCAAATAGCTGGATCTAAACTGAGGTGGCGAAGTGAGCTAAGAATGATGATGGATTCAACCCACATCTGTGACTAGGGGGTGAGTGTCTGAAAAATGTCAGTGCTCCGTCCATCATCTCCTTGTGTTCGCTTTGTTTGCCCTAAGTTGGCAAGGTATGCCCAGACGTGGGTCCCTTGCTCACTTTGCCACTGGATTCAAGCTAGCCTGGCTGATGAAGGGTGTTACCCAGAAATCGGTCCCAAGATGCTTGTTTCCGGTTCAGGGAAGATCTGGCTTGGTCCCAGGATGCTTGTTTCCAGCTCAGGGAAGACCTGGCTTGGCAGTTCAGACTGGACTGCTGCCACAAGGCACAGGGTCGAGGCTGATTTGCATATAGCTGGGTTTGAACTGAGGTGGTGAAGTGAGCTTAAGAATGATGATGGATTCAACCCAGATCTGTAACTGGGGGTGAGTGTCTGAAAAGTTTCAGTGCTCCGTCCATTATCTCATTGTGTTCGCTTTGTTCGCCCTAAGTTGGCAGGGTATGCCCGATGTGGGTCCCTTCCTCACTTAGCCACTGGATTCAAGCTAGCCTGGTTGATGAAGGGTGTTATCCAGAAACCGGTCCCATGTTTCCGGTTCAGGGAAGACCTGGCTTGGTCCCAGGATGCTTGGTTCCGGTTAAGGGAAGACCTGGCTTGGCAGTTCGGGCTGGGCTTTTCCCATGAGGCACAGGGTCAAGACTGATATGCATATGCCGGGTCTGAACTGAGGTGGCGAAGTGAGCTAAAGAATGATGATGGATTCAACCCAGATCTGTGACTGGCAGTGAGTGTCTGAAAAGTTTCAGCACTCCGTCCATCATCTCCTTGTGTTTACTTTGTAGCATGCGCCACAAGGTTATTAAGGAGTGTGAAGCAAAGCTCTTTACGGCCTGAGCCAAAGGGAACAGATGGAGTAGGAAGCGTTCCATACAACACTCCAGTTTACCATCTTCTTCATCTTGAAGCAAAAGGAAGAAGCATAAGACCAAGAAACACCTCCCACAGGACATTTGTCTTCAGAGCTGGAGTTAGTCGACATGCCTCTGATGACTTCCCCTCAAAGCGGCCCTGCTCCAGTAACTCCACTGAACCTGGCCTCGGACTCCACAGATCCTTTGGTGTCGGAACCAGCGCTCCTGGCCCAATGGCGACACTGGCTATCCCTGAGTTTCCAATGGCAGGGTCGGATCCAGTGGCATTCCCTGTACTCCCTTTTTGCAAGGGCGTGTATGCAATCAAGCCTTCCTGCAAGCCCATCGACTCCATATGGACTACCAATGTTTCTCCCTTTGGCTCTGACGCTAACAGGTGTTGTACCATTGCTCTCAATGCTGACTTGGCATTGTTCAGACCCAGTCCTACGAAATACAATGCCCCCTTGGAGGGCGCAGCTGCCACCAGCCCCACCTCTGCCCTGGACGCCAGATACAATGCAACCGGCATCGCTACCTGACACCGCTCTGGAGAATAGATCCTGCAGAAAAACTCAACACCTCCTTGAGGAAGAGCAGTAGTGAAATAGACTACAAGACCTTTTTGAAACTGATTCGGACCTTTTGGATCTCTGCTCTGTTGGGTACACTGGTGAGGATCTTCTGGGAGACTTCCAGGGTCTATCCTCAGCTAGTGGATTGGACACCTTCCTGAAACTGGCCATGGATTTCTCCAGTGCCCCCCCAACACTTGAAGTTTCCTCCCTACATAAAGTTATGCTGAAAGCTCTGGAGGATTTGGACCTGCAGCTACACATCATGACTGCCAGAGCAAATGTCCTTACAGAAGTCATCTTGCCATTGGCTCCTGTGACAAAGCCCTTGCTCCCTTTTATGAGACCATCCTAGAACTGGTCATGGCAGTGTGGGAGAAGCCATCTTTGACCCCAGTGGTCAGCAGACTAATAGTCCATTGTTACCGTTGTGTGCCAGGTGATGCCTGAATACACTTCATTCATCCTTTGCCAGAGAGTCTGGTCATACAAGCTTCCTGCTATGGTTAGTCAGGAGGAGACAGCCCAACCACCATTCCTGACAGGGAATCAAAGCGACTGGAGGTATTGGGAAAGAAAGCTTTTTTTCTGTTGGAAGGATTGACCTGGAATCTATTCATGCATACAGACTCTTGGAACGTTTCAACCATGCCTTGTGGGATATGGCCCAGATTATTCTCTCTCATGTATGGGAAGCAATGCGGCAGCATTTCCAGGAGTTGATAGATGTTTAAAAAGCTTCCTGGTGTATCATAAAATCTGGGCTGGGTACAGCCGATTTGATGGCTGGAGCAATGGGCTCCTCGATCAATGTATGGGGACATGTGTGGCTCATGACCTCCAACATTTTACTCAACGTCTAGGCATGAACCTGATGAACCTGCCATTTGACAGGGGATGCCTGTTTGGTGTCAATACTGATTTAGCGCTGGAGTGTTTTAAGACCAGCAAGTACACTGCTGACTTCCTGGGACTACAGTTTCTCCTTTGTCAACAGACTACCATCAGTTTAGTAGTTTTTGAGGATTCCGAGTGTTCTTTTTGCAGACATCAGACATAACCAGCCACAAACCCAACATCAGCTGAACCCACTGGTCAAACAGTACAGAAGCATTGCCAGAGGAAGCACCACCAGGAAAGTAGACCTAGTTGGCTCCCCCAAACCCACTTTGAGCCGCTGGGAGTGCAAGTGCCTTGCTTTCTTCCGGCCTGGTATGCCATTTCTTTGAACCAATGGGTCTTCCAAATTGTGAAAAGGAGTTACACCCTTCCCCTGCTGTAGGCTCCAATCCCTATTCCATCTTCTGCCCTCGCCTCGCCTCCCCTGACCACCTCATCATATCACAACTGGAGGTGGCAGCACTCCTCCAGCGCAAAGGATCAGTGACATCCAGGAAATGGTTCCATCCTTGCAACTAGGCTTGAGAGTTCCAGTAATGAGAGTCTTAAGGTTCCTAGGTCTGCTGGCTTCCTGCATTCTCAGAGCCATGTACGCACGTTGGCATAGGTAGGCACTGTGGGGATGCCACTGTAGGCAGGGTCTACATTACGGGGGAGACCTGTCGGACTCCATTTGTCCTCCTCCAGCGCTGTAGCGGAAGAAGTTGGTGGGGATATGAGGCACACCTGAGCTGCAGGATTGACTTCACTCCCCTTCCGGCTGTGACTACAGTAGTGATGGATGCCTCCATCCTAGGGTGAAGAGTCCACCTTGAGGATCTAGAGATCAGACTCATCTCGTTTCTGGAAGAACAGGTCCTTCACATCAACCTGCTAGAACTGTGTGAATCTAAAACTACACCACTAAACGGAATGCTTCAAATAGTCAATATTGACTCCAAAGCATAGTGCAAAATGTCTCTCTCTACAGACTCAAAGTCATGCCCTGGTAGCAATAGTACAGTGTATTGACCCACACAAAATGTCACATAATCAAGCAATCCATACAGAGGGTACTGGGGAAATTAGAGTGATATAGTTGAAGAAAAGGTTAGCTAAAGTAAATATCTGTTTAGTCTCACTTGGTCATTTAAGTTTTCCCTAAAATGCATTCAGTTATCTCCCACTTTTAACATTATAGTACTCCCGAAAATTCGGTCAGCTGTATCTAATTTCTCAATGAGACTTTCGTAATTTTCTGAAAGACGAACACATGGAGAAGCTGCCTTTAAATCAAGAGCAATACTGGTTTGACTTGTGTAATATTTTTTGTTAGACTCTGCTCCTACTGTCTGTTGTGGAATTGATCTCTTAATTTATATACGGATCACCTATTTCTGCAACCAATGTGGTCCAAGTGCTGCTAAATACAAATGTACCTTACCACACTACCACTAGATACAATATATCTCCCCTTGCTTTCATATTGGCTGATAAGAGAAAGCACAGTGTCACCACCATAGATGTAATTACAACTTTTCATTCCCTAGTTAATCATTAACGATGACTTGGCTAATCGCTCATCATTTGTGCTCCATTGTATGTAAGGATGATTAACAACCCAAACTAGAAGTTTGATTTCTTCTGTTTAGTTTCCACCCTTTCCACCGTCCTTTTATATGAGGATTCTATTTGCCAAGCAAAATTACTTTTGTTTCACTAAGATTTATATTCCTACAGCTTTGTTTACAATCGAATTAGCATTCAATCACAAATTACGAGATCCCTGATCTACACTCTCGCAAGAACAACAGAGGGCATACCCCTGTGGTTTCTATGGTTTCTGCCTTAAAAGTTTTAAAACTATGGGTTCAAAGACACTTTGGATATTTGAAAGATTTCCTGTAATGTTTAAGTTGACACATACCTTTTCTTTTAATAAAGTGCAATCATCTGGGAGAATAAACATACAACAATTTCCCAAAGCTACAAGTTTTACCCCAAACTGATTACAATCAATAGGTTCAAAGAAATGTAGTCCTACTTTTCCTCTCATATAAAAATGTCGTCTTAGACTATTAACCTCGAGTAATATAAGATGGGTTACCTAGAATATTGTCAATAATAAAGGCAGAACATAAGTTCAAGGTTGCCGGGTACAGCAAGCCCTAATTGGAGTCTTGGCACACATTTGCTAAGAATTTTTCCATTGACATCATCTAAATCCATAATTTCTTATTTGAATTACAAACCTTGAATTGGGCAACAAGAGGCGAGAAATTTCTCATTTGTTATTCTTAAGTACATCGTCTAGAGAGATGGATATTTAAACTACAATTATGGCCCTATTCACAAAGGTAAATGTACATTTAGTTACAGGTAAACTTACTACTGCACCTATTAATAACTTTACGAAGTTTTGTTATTCACCGTTTCCGAGTGTAAATGTACTACTAAGTGCAGAATTACATGTCGCCACCCCCACTAAACTAGGAGTGGAGCTTGCCAGAAAAGGATGTTTGAGTGTAAAGTTACCACTAATAACTTTTCACATTTAAGTGGAGGCCTCCGACATCGAGGCTGAGAACTCCGTATAACTAAGCATAGTGAACAATAATAAAGTGTAAACATTATTTTCAAAAAAATCTAAAAATTCCTGTGTAAAATAAAATGCAAATTATCTAAAACTAATATTTACCTAGAACTAGCAAAATATAATGTTAGAGCATATTCACTCAGCAAATATTTGATAATTTAACAAAATATATTAATTTCATCATTATTTCAAATAAATGTAAAACATCCCGCTCTTGCTCTGATTTTTATTTTGAATTATTATTCAGTATATTGAGCACAATTTTCATCGTACATTCAAAGTTTAAATATTTCTAAGGAGAAATGCATGTGTTCATTTACTTAATTTAATAATTTTAAATCAAATATAAGCCTTGACTGTCCACATGTAATGCTGGACTTACTCCAAGCCTGGGCTATGGTACATTTACCAATGTTTTGGTTCCTCTTTGGCTGGGATAATTTTAAAAGTACTGTTTGTGAATAGCAAGGGGCTTACTCTTTTGAGGGTGGGTGTTTGTACTTGCATATTCCTCCCACTCCTTACTCCTCCCTAAGCACTTCCTTATCCCTCCCTGATTCCTCCCAATCCAAAGAAAATATTCCCCATTTTCCATCCACTACCCCGCACAAATGGTGGAGATCTCTGCCCAGAAGGAATAGGTGAAGCAGAGTTCTCCGTAGGTAGGTTTATTTTATTATTAGCATTCTGTAGTATGGGAGTAGTACTACTAAACATACTTCAGAGTGCAGTTTGTGAGTAGGCCTCAATCTTCCTACACCTGTTCTACAGTGGGAAGGATTCAGTCCATTTATTACAGTATCTTTATCCCCATGAATTAGGACCCCTTTAGCCCAGACCAGTAAAGGTGATGTGAAAGTTAACCGGCCACCAAATGATTTATGCCATGGCAACCAGGTGGCAAAGGAGCATTCTCGTTCACTGTTCTGGAAATTTTGTTCACTGGAGCATGTGCAGTAAGCATTCTCCTTCCCATGCTTTCCTTATGGGAACGGGGGAGACACAGAGGGGCAAATTACTGCGATTGAAGTATGAACGCAGTTGGAAGAAGCGGACAATGACAGGTGCACTGATTTTGGATGTATGCAGCATGGCAGCCAAATGAACATCTGGTGCAGCTACATGGCTGTGGTGCTGATGGAGTGAAACACCAAAAGAGCTGAAGTGAGGCTTCCTCCTAGCCAGGTTACTGGTATATGACATGGAAATTCCTCAGAGTCACTTTTCCTCTGACCAATCCAATACCTGCTGCAGTGTGGTGTTCCAGCATGCATAGGCTCAGAGGCGAAGGAGTCCTAGATTCTCGAGGCACAGCTTGAGAAGAATTGTGCCATGGTGCAGTGCTTTTTACTTTACAGAAGAAGTGGGTCTTCAAGCATTGACACTTTTTTTGCAGTCTGTCTTCTGGCGAGGTGGTGGCAGGACAGGAAATTTCAAAGAGTGAAGCCATGGGAGAGAAAAGCCCTACCCCCATGACAGTTGTATCTTGTTGAGAGCACTAACGATTCTGGTTATCTGAACTATATTGTCTCGATGGTTTTTAGGGCACCAAAAATGTAGGTTCTTATGCGCCGCACAGTATTCTGAAGATAACTCTCTGATTGTATAACAGCCCGTGAACAGACATCAGTGCTGGGATGATGCTTCTCTTACCAAAGATGATGCAGGCAGCAAAGGGTTGCAAGATTTGGACCTTGCATAGCACTTTTGCTTGCATTGCTAAATAGCAATAGTCTATATTGGAAAGAGCTACTGTAAATATACGGACCAGTCAGAGAAGTGTACGTCCACCAGGCCTTGTACTTTGTTATCCTCGTCAACAACATGATCCTCATCACACCAAGCAGTTCAGATTGGTATTTATTTAGAGCAGAGCAGGCCACTGCTACTGGGCTTCTCTAGATCCAAGAATTGCAGTAGACTCTAGAAACAGCAACCTGAAAACCCTGAGTCCTGGTGAACACCTTTCTTGTACAGTGCAACAGGGCTTGCCTCAAAGTTCAGATGAAGTAAGAATTACTAACTTGATGGTGTGCATACTTCCTCTGCTTTAGGGACCCCAACAGGAAGCGGGTGTAACCAAATTCGAAATCTCAGTCAAAACCCACCCAATGAGAGACGCATCTTCTGTGGCATCAATTATTTGAGAGACTACTTATCCACCGTAAAAGCGTCAATGTTGTTAGAAAGATGTGTAGTCCTTCCTGCTATGTTTTTCTGGCTTGCCCGCACTTTTCAGCTCACGTGGCTGTGACAATCTGCACGTGCACTGAAGGCGTGGCACGTTTTACTAAATAATCAGCAGAGCTTCTGTGATGACAGACGGTCACCCAAAGTCAACCCATAAGCTGACTGCCTACTTGCGCTCTATGGTGGAGATCCTCCACGTGCTCCATAAGTGAGCTCTCTTGATTATCCCCATCTATCGTTGGTCGTGGAGCTATAAAGACACATTTCCTTCAAGTGAACCAATGGGCCTAAGTAAGGGTGTGGTTTTGTAGTTCAGAAACTCAGCCCTCTCTTTAGCCTTAAAGTTCTGGCGACATCATCTGTATCTGTGGTTAATCCTGAACCCTAAATTCCAGTACCTGATAGTAACTGATGAAGCTTTTAGGTCTAGTGGCTGTCACTGGTTCTGTGAGTCCCCTGCTACTGAATAGTTTCAAGTGTGATTTCTAAGAAAATCTAGCATCTATTAAAGGTTTTGGGGCTGTTTCACAGCACTATAATAAAGGGCGCTAACATCTTCTCTTTTTCTTTGTGTCTCATTTTTAGGTCTCGCCTGATCCAGCGCATGCGTTGCTCAGGCAAGACATTTATTAAGCGGCTTTTGAAAGTGCCACCACAGGCTTTTGGTGGCCTCAAGCTTGCGTGCACATGAGTGTGCACAGGCGCAGCCGCCATCTGGCTTTCCTCCGTCACACAACTCCCGATTCTCCCCCTCCCCCACCATAGATGGTTGCATCACTCGCCACGCTTGATCGCGTTCACTTTGACGGCCGCGCAGCAAATGCTTAATTACTCCCAATGCCATGTTTTTTTCCTTTGGAAGGCGTTCGTTTTACCAAATTTCTTGTCCGCTCAAAATTGTGTGCACCTGCCAACAACATAGCCTTATGCTAATTGTGATAAATACCAGGAGCGTAAATAGGCACACTTCCTATCTTTCTTCTATGTTTATTGCTAATGCTGTGAAAAGCTGTACAGTCGGAAACAGTTCTATTTCAGGGTCACAGTCACAAGAATGGCGGTCCTGGCATCAAATCCGAACAATCCTATAGCATTCTTTGACGTTACTATAGGGGGGGCAGGTGAGGTGTTTTACGGAGGGAGAAAGGTTAGGACGCTCCTGACTTCTTATGCTGCGTTCGGTGCGCACAGTAGTTAACGCGCTCCCTTCTGACTGTCACCAATGTATACCTGGTGTAGCACCTTTACCTTCCCCATGTGCTGCACATTCTCTTCCATGTGGTTCCGCATAGACTGTCCCTGCTAAGTTCACCCTTTTCTATTAACTGTCCAAGGATCTGTCTGTCTCTCTCTCTTTACTTTCGTAACTGGCGAGTATACCCATATTGTGCGATTTCGTAAACCAGTCCTGTCTTTTTAGTCCACAAAATGTTACGTTCTCCTAAGAACTTCTAATTTCGATTACATCATCGTATTACATGGCTATGTTTTGGTGTGTATACGATTGAGAATTAAATATAGAAATCTGGATAATTTTTTTCCCATTTTCTTTGGACTATTAAGTTATAAGAGGCGAAAACGAAGTATCCTCTCTTTTAAATCACAAATCTAGGAGTCTCTAAGTTAAATAACGCACAAAAACATAGCTAAGTTAAATAATGCACAAAACCAGGAATCACTACGTTAATTACTGAATGCTCCCATTTACGACATTGAAAGAATAGGCTTACCAATTATTTTATAAAATCAGTGTTGTCTGAATTCATGGTTTATATTAAAGCTCCATCCGATAAAGCACTTCACTACCTGTCAGATTGAAAATATCACAAACCTACGTACATTTGCGGTAAGAGAATTTGCAACAACAGTAGCCAATAACAACAAGCATTGGCATAGCAAATAGGGTCCCGCCTGTGGGACCTTATAAGTGTTTAGCCATGCAACAGTTGGTGTTGTTGCACCAAGGATATTCTGCTGCATAACTAAATATTTATACGGTCCAAAAAGCGAGACCTATTAGCAATGCCAATGCTTGTTTAATTTTACTAAGTTGTATAAAGTCCTATACATCTTTGGAGTTATAACACTGACTGGACTTTTAGTTTATTGGCTATTATCAAGAAGCAGACTTCACAACTTGTGTCCAAGCTTCTGTCCTATTCCTTTTATACGTTTGTAACACTCTGCTACAAGGCATGTCTAAGATTCACCTTGTGCCCTTCAAGTAGCAGTTTATTCATCACACCTGAGTGGCAAGTTATCTCCAATATTCAGATATTAAGACAGAATGTATGACGGTACTACGCATACTAAAACCACACGTGCCATTACAACGAATACAACGCATGCGTGGTAACAGTTGATTTGTAATGTCATGCGGGATAACAGCTGCAATGTAATGGATGTTTTCCATTGAGACAACTTTCCTGGCTTTGTCTTTCAGACTCCATCACATTTGAAGACCTGCTTCTTCGTTTACATGGAAGTCAGCTCTGACCTCCATCATACTAGGCAACAAACAGTAAAACCTCCAGTGGTGCACACAAGTTACAAGACAGCAGGAATGCCAGGCTAGCAATCAGGAAAGGCTGGATGTTGAAGATTAGACACTACATCTGCTCCTGCTAGGCTCCAATCATACAGAATACCAGTCCAGCACAGATCTATCAAACCCTGTACTTCCTCAGACTTGGGAGACTGGAAATTGGGAAAAGAGGAGCCAGTCTTTACCTTATTGTATGAACTTAAAAGATGGCAACAATTTGAAGATTGCAGCTCAGGCCTTCCTGGAGAAGGAAATAGATCAGGATGGTGACCATCAAACAATCCACTTCAAAAGGGCTGTAACGATTGCCCACAAGGAAACGCGCAGCACAGAGGAGGGTTTGAACATTGTGTTGGTTACACCACAGAACAAAAAGCATCAAGAATTAGTTCTGAGGTGGGCCTAAATTAAAAACAACGTTTTATGTACAGGACACTGAGTTAAGGAAAGAGTTTGCCGGTAGTTGAGTACCCTTCGCCGCTAATTTGAAGATGGACCTTGATGACAGAGTGTCACTACTTACATAAGCTTATGCAAGAGCCTTTTTGGACAAACCTGTCTCCAAAGGGTGGTCTTTGCACTATGACGTAGGAGTGTCTGTGTTGGTGCGTGGCTGCCTAAGAGTGACAGTTCAGGTAGAGAGCATAAAAGTGCTACATTTTTAGTAGATAGGGCACTGTTTTGCTCTCTCCTGTTCATGCAATGCAGGGCATCAACTTTACTTGCTGCTCTGTGTTTTCTCTGTAAATCTGGGATTTACAGTGGCAGATGGTAGGGATCGGTGGTGGTGGGGGCAGGGGAAGGTGGGAGGAGTTAGGGAAAAAAAGAAAAGGAAATGTACCTGGTGGTGGCCATTGCCAGCCGATGCCTCTCCTCCAGCTGGAACCAGGAAGCACACAGCCTTCAAGAATCCCCTGACCAATAACAACGCTGCCTTACAGTAGCATGGTGATTGTTCTGAGCGCCGTGGTCCGGCAGTCAGAGAGGGACTGGGAGGCTGGGCATGTTCTCCACCCAGGCTGTACAATACAGCATGTGGAGAACATGCAAAGTGCGCCTGACGGTTTGGCTGGCCCAAGATCGCCGGCATAGCCGTCATGCGAACTTAAGTTGCAGCCCCCACTCCTCCTCCCTCAATGTCAGGAGAGCCAGGCCGACCCGCCCTAACAACCTGGTTGTAGTGCACCTGCAATACGAAAAATAAAATGATAATAACAAGTCGTTATTGTCATTTTATTTTTCCTTTGCATTCCTTTAACCCCTCCCCTGCTGATGACGGACCCGCTCCGTCATCAGCTATGGTTGGGCTGTGCTGATGACGGAGCGGTTCCGTCATGGCCCGGCCGCCGCGCCTGCGTGGCGCTGATTTCGCGCCTGCGCGGCCGTTGTATTGAGCAGGGCGGGTCATGACGGAACCGCTCCGTCACCAGCACAGCTCAACCGCGGCTGGTGACGGAGCGGTTCTGTCACCAGCATGCGGCCGCCGCGCGGCCGCCCCGCCCCGCCCCGTTAGCGCTGCGGCGGAATAGACGCCGCAGCGAAAGGGTTAAAGCAGTGGGGTGACGCTACTCCGCCTTAGCAAAGGAGTCGCTCCTGGGGATTTATAGTCTGCTGTAGCAGACTATTGATGTCATTAGAGTCTCAGTATGTTATAGGTGTTCGTGTTCACCTTTAGGTTGGACGTTAACAGTAATTTATTTTTGATTGAACTAAAAAGGGAAAAAAGGGCACCACAATTTGGATTAACAAAAAAATTCTTCAATAATTATATTTTTTGCAATTGCTTTCATGGGCAGCTGACCCCCTGTCTTCTGTAATCTGCTCTTCTGCAGATATACATTTCCCACGGTCACTGCAATATAGTGCAATGCACTGGTACATGATGTTATGGTCACGGGTCAAGGCAGTAGCATCATGAAGACCAGAGTCGCCAAACAAGTGTAGAGGAGCTGTAGATATTGGAGCTCCCGCTTGTTCATCTTGCTGTCACTTTGAAGTGATGTGATGCCTAATGTCTCAACTCCACATGTGTTTTCACATGCCAGACATCCCAAACAAGTACTTTTTTGAAGAACCTCTTGAAAAATCCAGACTGCACATAACAGTCCGAGCCGACACTCTCTTCTGCCCCTACCGAATGGTAAAAATAATACTCAAGGGACTCATGTATGGTCTCTGGCTCATTCTCCTGCTTCTCCTCATCATGGGACTATTTTCCCTGACCTCTCATGAAG
This sequence comes from Lissotriton vulgaris, assembly GCF_964263255.1. Taxonomy (NCBI): domain Eukaryota; kingdom Metazoa; phylum Chordata; class Amphibia; order Caudata; family Salamandridae; genus Lissotriton; species Lissotriton vulgaris. The sequence continues at coordinate 171,170,876 of NC_141699.1, forward strand.
GTGCCATTGTAGTTCAATCCAAAACTCCTTTTGTAAAAAACAAAAAAGGCCAGAAAACACTGCAGCCAGTGTAAATCTTCCCCGCTGCCACTCCCTAATAAAGAGGAATGGAATTTGTTGGGAATACATCAAATTAATGACTTTAGTCAATGAGATGAATCATAGGCACCGCAGTACCTTTTTCAGGTACCACAGTACCGTGACACTTAAAAACTCAGAAGTTTCAAAAGACCTTTCTTATTTGGGCCAGTGAGTAAACCAGTGGACTCAAAGTGTAAATAAAAGCACTCCTTCATTCCAAATGCAACTTTTTAAAAGTTTACTGGGTACAACTTTCCTCCTGCAGGTCATCAAGTAAAACCCATGGGGGGCTCCTGGGGATCCCTCTCATTGGTTCTTTGTGTCCCACAGGAGGTCAAAATAGAAATAAAAAATGAAACCGGACACTTGATTGGCCACAGCCTGTAGAAACAATCTCAAATGATTTTGCTAACCACCATTAATTGATTGGTGTTTACCAGAGACAGTTTGCAGTAACACAATCTGAAGCATTCATGGCCTCTGAAGTGGAGATCAGCAAACACCAAGTACATCGTCCACCATCAGTACAATACAAGGTTCATCATCTGAAGATGTTGATGCCATTGTGCTTCCAAGCACTTCTGCAGCACCACAAGAAGCAAAGCCAGTGAGGGAATCACTGGTGTGGCAATGTATAGACCTTCCAGCTGGAGTAAAAAATAGTGCACTGGAAGTGACGTGCACTTTGCACCTGAAAGTGCTTCAAAGAGGGAAATAGGGGCCAATTTTCAATGGGAACCACTGGAATGGTGAAGCACCTGTGGGCTATGCACCCAAACCTCATAGTACGTGGAGAGGTTCAAAAGAAATGAGTGGTAGAAAGACAGACAACTGTGCTGGAGGATGTGCTACAAAAAGAAGAGGAAGATGGTGACAACATGCAGCATTTTGGGATCTTTTGCACACACTATCATAAAGTTGTGGCCCGTAATGAAGTAAACAGAAGAATATATTCAAGGGCCATTGAACACACTTGCAAGCAGAGCACAAAGACTTGTGTGAAAAATAGGAGAAGTAATAATTAAAAGTTTTTTAAAACAACTTTACAAGTATATCAAAATATTTGCCAAAAAAAGTAGTTAAGAACTATTTAAAAAAATGTACAAGACAAAAAAATGTAAATTATCAAAAAAACTAAAGCAGTAGTTGAAAACTGCAAATTAATTTGAAATAGAAAATAATGTGGAAAAAAACCTCTCAAAAAATTATTCACTCTGTTCTACAGATGGATGGCTGAAGGCTACATGAAGTAGGGGGTCTGCCAGTTGCAGGGTTTGGGCACAAGCTCAAAGGCCATGTGCAGCAGAGGGTTGCCTACCCCATGGGAGAGAAGGTGCAGGGCGTGGCTGCAGGCCAAGCCCTATGGACACCCCCCTGCAGCTTATGACTAAAAGATGTGCTCAGCAGGAGAGATGGATGGATATGTTTAAAAAAAACTGAAATTCATTAAAAAAACAAAGCTTAAAATGACAGAATTAGGTAAATAATTTGATTTTAGCTTACATTTAAAAAAAAAATGAAAAATCCAGAATCCGCCTGGTACAACTACAAATTTTGCACAGTTCCTACTGCTCATGCGCTATCTTTGTAAAAATGTTATTTAATACAACAGTGGTCACTAGTGGAGAGTAGAGATGAGCAAGAGGAAATGAATACAGACCCGATCAGTGCTGTATTGGTTAAACTTATCCAGCCGGATAGCGGTTCAATGTTTAATTTGGAGAAAATTAGTAAGGTTTCAACATACAAGGATACTGAAAGTGGGACACAACCCTGTGTACTATTTCAAAGACATTAGGACATACAATTTGGGAAACATTTTATCTTTGTAAAATTGGTCAGAGCAAATGATGCACAATGTCGTAGACATTGATGTCAGATAGTCACATTCTTTCATATTATACGGAGCTGCCCGCAACACAACACTACTGGAAAGCTTTGGCCAATTGCACAAATTATATATATGGCTGTGACATAGAAACTACTGCAAAATGGTGCCTCCTCAGTTTCTGGGACGCATCAGATCTAAGTCACATGGAATGAATATGGATGACATTGGGATTGATGGTAGCTAATCACAATATTGCATGTTTGTGGGGGTGGAGCAAACGCCGAAATTGAGAAACTGGAAGAAGGATATGGACTGGTGTATGCTTGCAGAGAAGTTGGTGTATGAAGGGAGGGGATCTAAAATACCTCATCTGACATACAATTTGAAGTCAACGGCTTCACCTCTATATATTAGCAAATTACTAGGCATACATTACCAGGCCCTATGGATAACCCTCTGTAGTATGTAAAAATACCTTTACATAATTCCTGACACAAGCAGAATGGTGTACACCATTTTGCTATGTTTTGAAGATTTGTAGACTGCTCTATCACCTGGGAGATTATCATGACGCTGACCAGATGGGAGTCTAGCCAATCATAGGGCCTGGTGGGGCTACTCTTGGGACTTCTTCAAAAGCTAAGTCTTCAGCTTCTTGCAGAATTGAAGAGCTGAGGATTAGGCTCTTATGTGTAGCAGCAGGTCATTCCATGCTTTAGGAGCGATGTATGAGAAGGCTCTAGCTCCGGATATGGTTTTCCGTATCCATGGAAGATTTGTGAAAGCAGATGCGATTGTGGAGGTATGGTGCACCAGTGTAATGTAGTGCCTTGAGAGTATGGCTTAGGTGCTTACATATCCTGTGCAGATGGATGATGGGAAGTCCAGTGATGTTACTTCCTGTGCAAATGGATGATGGGAAAAACAGTGATGTCATTGGCAGTTGGATAGGGGAACGATTACAATCAGACTGCGGTTCAAACTGCCTGTAAGCGAGTCAGCCACACATTATACATTCTAGAACGATGTATGTCTCAGAATTTTCATTGAATGTTTGGAAATAAATATCTTCACTTTAAAAACATCCAGTTGATTGAGGAATTTTTTGTAGCACTACACGACAGCTGTTTCATGTCAGCATGTACACGCACTTCAACAGGAGAATAATGTACTGTAAGGAGAAGCTTTCGTTTTTCTCACAAATGTTTTAATAAACTTTAGAATTAAGGCACAGACTATTTGTAAGGTATGACTTCAACTCACTCTAGTTCTGCTCAGTCTCTACCTTGCTTTAATGGCGTAATCCTCGCACTTCAAATTTACTGGTAGCTAAAATGTGCATCACATAACATTTGCAAGATTGAATGAGACTTGCCTCCATTACTTCACTGTTTGTATTTGTGGAGCAGTAGCTCGGATAATGCCATCAGTGATACGATCAGTAACATCATCAATGATGTAATTTGGGATTTCATCACATTTAACATGTCATAAGTGATGAAATATGTGAAGTGAGGCTGAGTGCAATTTATAGTTAGCTCAGTAAACTATAAGTCGCTTCCGAAGAGCGACTTCCGGCGGCAGATCGTTCTCCCATCTCGCCACCAAGACCTGGAACACCCTCCCCATCCACCTACGGCAGACCCAAGACCTGCTGACCTTCAGAAAACTCCTCAAGACCTGGCTTTTCGAGCAGTAGCAGTATTCCCCACCCCAGTGCCAGGGGCGTAACACAGGCCCCCGCAGCCCTGCGGTGCGCGGGGCCCCAACCTCCAGGGGGCCTCCTCGGCACTGCACTCCGGCCAGAGAGCTCCTGATAGAGCCCGGAGGGGGCCCCTCTTTGTACCGTGCAGGGAGGCCCCCTCAATCTTCGTTACGCCTGTGCCCAGCGCCTTGAGACCCTCACGGGTGAGTAGTGCGCTTTACAAATGATATGATTGATTGATTGATAACTGGTGAATTTAAGTATGGTTTTGTTTATTACACTTACTATAACATCGCTTTACACTTTGTTTTTTTCCAGCAAGTATATTTTATATATACATATGCATTTTAATAAAATCAAAAGGTCTTGGTTAACACCATTTCTAAAAAAAGAAAATGTCTCATAAGAATTGAAAGATTTCAGAGAAGGTGCTTAAACAAATTCTCAGCTCTATAAAAATAATGCATGTCATGTTTTCTGGAGTATTGGGAAACATTCAGAACTAGGGGTTTGTAGAGCACTATTAAGGGGGTATGTGGGTAAAAAAACACCTCAGCAATGCTCCCTCCGAGACTACCTGCGCAAATAAATACCAAGTAAACATGGGTTTGGACGGCTGACTACAAGTCAGCCTACTGCAAAAGCAATCCTCAATGAAAACTCTGCAACCATCATGCAAAACACATCCTCACTAGAGGAGGCAGTGCGTGCACTTGTACTTTCTCCCATGGAGTAATCCTCTGCTGTGGGCAACCCCACAATAACAGACAGCTGATGCACCAACGTTCTAAGGGGCAAGAAATTAACAAACGTGCTGCATAATAACAAGTAACATAATATATATGTTTGTAAGTGTTGACGCCTGTATGCAGAGCAGGTATGTTCAGAAGGAAAGGCAAGACAGCCATGCTGTGACATTCACCTAGCAGCAGGAAGTGACATATTGCAGCTGGGAACTTCATTCAAGCCCTTTTGCGGTGGTGATAGGCGAGGAAGACGAAAGTGCAACAGACACAAATATATGTGTGCTTGTGACACCAATAACCCTCCAACTGTTCCTCTCTGTAATCATTATCACCTTATCTGTCATTTAACACTCTAAATGAGATGAATAGGAATGTCTGATTAGGGCTGTGTATTGCATACCTGCCTTTGAAAACACGGTTTCATGTGATAAACACCGGCTAAGGAGGTGTATGCAGTGCACAGAACGGAGGTGTGTAATCGTAAAAGGCTTGCTTGTTATTCCAGTTTTCAGGGCATGTACAGGCAATGTTGTTTACTTCAGAGAGATGGGGTGCGCAGAAAGGAGATAAAGAAAGAAATAGGAGAAGGCATGCTGAAAAAAAGGCAGACGAGGAAAGAAAAGGGAATTATTCAGAGAAAAAGGAAATAAGGGTGAAAACAAAAAGGCAAGAAACAAAAATGCAAGTGAAAGAAAACAGATACAGGAACAAAGGGAGAGAAAGATGAGTGCATACAGAGAGCGAAGGCAAGGCAAAAAGGAGGAAAAGAGATGGAAGAAGAGAAAAGACAAAATGTAAATGTATAGGCCCAAAAGACGGAAAGAAAGAGGAGAGTTGTGAGAAAGGGAGACTAAGAGAAAAGGAAACAGGATAAGGAGAGGAGGGAGGGAGAAACAGGAGTAAAAGGAGAATGGAAACAAAATCGAGGGAGAAAATAAAGGAAAGCAGAATGACAGAAATATTTGTAGTAAAATAGACAGGAGAACGAAGGCAGCCATAGTGAGAGAAAGGGGACAAAAAGAAGAAGAAAAGAAGACTCTGAGAAAGGAACAAGTGGAGACAGTAGAACAATTAAAAGAAGGGGGAGCCTGGGGGAGCATGCGGCTAGAGAAGGGAGAAAGAAAAGAAAGAGAAAACGTCAATGTTATATAGACTCCTTGCACTGGGGGTATTCCTAATTACACTTGCATCTGGATCTACAAATTGGTCAATATTTGTTACATGCACATTGTGAATATCTTAAAGCTCAATCCGGTTTTCATAAGTGATGCAGGCTCAATGTAGCATGAAATCAACTATTTTGTACCAAACATCAAAGGGTTTGCTTGGGGAAGGTCCTCTAATCCCTTCTCTGCGTTCTTTCAGATCTTACATTATGATTATTAGATCAGTATCACTGGCCATGTTTGCTTTAAAGGCGAAATTTTGTACTCCAGTTTCTTGGAGAGTAACCCTTAGCTCACTTATAAGTTCTACGGTTTGCCATTCTTTTTTTAAAGGGAGACACTATCACTCGCACAATACAGAACTGAAGTCATACAGTTGTCTAAGCATTGCCAGGTCATCAAGACCTCCACCTTGCCCTACAACAAACTGACAGATTTTACACACACCCCCTGGGATCATTGCACAAACTAGAAGTCCCAAAAGGCTAAGAGTTGTCACCTCAACAGCATATCTTCTCATCAATTTTCATAATAGAATTATTCTCAACAAGGTATGTCTCTGGGTCTATGAAAAGGACAATGTGTGCAACTAAAGAAGGGAACAGTGATAGAGATCTTCGGCACCTTCAGCCATACTTATAGGAGGCAGTCTGAAATAAGATGGATGAAGGGAGGGGAAGGGCTATTTGGTTGTGGGATCAAGAGGGAAGATGTCTCTGCTCATTTACCACATAACCCTACTCCTTCCCTCAGCTCTTCTTCTCCTTCATCAATCTCTCATCATATCTTCCTCCTCTCCAACCCTCTCCTGTTAGGCCTTCCCCCCTTATTTTCTAGCAAATAGTCCTTTGTCTTGCTCCCCCGTCAAATCTTTATTTCACCTATTCCATCTCTCCTCACTCCTACTTTTGCCTATCCTGGTCCATTCAGCACGTGTGAAACAAGCATTGAAAATTCAATATATCTCGCCTTTGATTAAGTTAAAGCCATTTGCTTTGCTAATGGTATTGTATAGCAAAGCACATGTCTTTAACTTACTAAAAGGCGAGACCTATTGCATTTTCAATGCTTTTTTTTGTTTCCCCTGATGCAGCGCTACTCCGGAAATGTTTTCTAAAACCATGTCACCTATCCCTGAAGTACCAAATCATACACTTACTCATCAGTGAGGCCCATAACACTGAGAGTTACTCACAAGACACTTTCATCCTACTTCTTGGATCGGTGTAATTCAAGGGAGAGCTGCTATATCATAGCGGAGTGTCTAAATCAAAAACTAAATATTTATACTATTTACACCTGCAGTTTTAAACGAGTTTTACCATGGTTTTATTAACAAAACATTTTATTCAGACACACCATCATAATGGTCGATGAACCTGCTAGTAAAAATTAGACTTAGGAAAATACAAGACCAGCTTAATTCTCCATTTATCTATTTTTTATTCAAAACCAAATTTAGCATGTCTAACAGTTAATTCGCTTTATTTATTTCTTTATTCAAAAGTAACTTTAATGAGGAAAGTTTTACTTCAAATAGTTATATTCATTTTATTTCAGAGATTCAGAAATAGACATTATTATATAAATTTCAGAACATAGGTATTAGAAAAAGACAGATAGTTCCCAAAATTAATTTTTCTCCTGACTTCCCTAACTCATAACCTCAACTAAAGATTCAGTCCTCATTCAAAATAATAGGAAAATTATTAAAGCATTTTACATCACAGGAAAATCAGCATTCCTACAGCATCTCAAGAGGAAATCAAAAAGGAGTTTTTTTCCTAAGTAAAATCGGGGGGTTTTATACACTATTTCACTAACTTTATCTATCTAAAAAGTAACTGTCAGTATAAACTCAGATCCTGATTGGACACATTCAAGGGTGGATGAGCATCACCTCATCATTCTAATATCCAGCTTATGCAGCTTCAGCAGAAATTAAAGGGTCTTTTGTCTTTATTAGCGTCCGGCACAGTCACGTCCTCAAATTGTAATATCATACATTATTCCCATCTTATACAATAGAGACATCCATCTCTTTTTGGCAGTCATCTGTATTTTCGGGGCATGTTGTTCTTGAACCTCTTTCGTTCAGGCACAGGCAGCTCACATTCAATCTTGGCCTTGGACTGTGCATGCTCAGCTCATCTTCTATTCACAGTTAATAAAGCAGCCATCTTTTTACTAGGCCTCACCGGCCAGAACGGGAACTATCATAGGAACAAACACAAATAAATGTTAATTATTGAAATATAACCCTTCTGTTTACCTCCCCCCATTCTAAGGTTTCCCTGTAAGTTATTACCTAGCAAATAAGCAACACATATGCGAAATATACTCACTTATCCTTCGGTCTCTGCCACAAACACATGGACAAAAAGCACATTTCTGCCGCTTTTGAATAATTTGAAGCTTTTGCATTATTACATATCACGACAACAACATTAATTAGTCAGTTACATTTTTGCCATACAAGCAGATTAGTATTCCCACATGTATTTGTGTGTTCATACTATGCTATGTTGGTTAATTTTCCAAACTCACACAAATAATAAAGGTTACAGTTATGAGGAAATGACTTCAGGAGAGGTATACAAAATTGTGTTCCTCCAGCTCGCTCCATCACCCCCATCTATACGCAGATGTCTTCATTTGTGGTCTAAGTAACGCGGTCTAATGTAACCTATTCTGAAATGTCCGCCTGGAGCAGACCACTAACCCTCTTCCCCTTCCAAGATGGCCGTATTTTAGATCTTGAAGGATAACATATTCTTCCAGCACCGAAGCACAACGGCCAAAGAGCTGCGCATATTCTTCCAATATTTTTTGTTCACATTTTGAGCAGTTGAGGCAGAACCTGGTTCCCCGCACTTTTTGATGCATTAGTTGGGCTCTTGTGCCAGGCACATCTGATGTGGTAGCTGTAATAACCGGAAGCTCCACACTGACAGTCTTGTCTTCCGTCTGGGTTTGTAGTTCCACGTCCTCTTTTTCTCTAGTGCTCTATGATCCCCCTGGTGTTGCGCATGCGCGTTCTAGAGTATGAAGTTTGGTGTTGTGTCTCTTCATATTTGGAGGAAGGCAAGGAGCGGTGGGAGCAATGGGTGAGAGGGGGCACAGGGAGAATGGACGACGGTACAGGCAAACTGGACTGGGAGTAAAAGCGTGTAAAGCACTGGGGCTGGAGGTTATAAAGGGGGAGCTGGATAAGTGCATGGGTGAGAGATCAGGTATCAAGGTGAAAGGAATAAGATGGGGTCATGGGTAAAATAAGAAAAGCCCGTCACCAGCGCATCACACAACGGAAACGAGTCTGCCTCGCAGCGGAAACTGCTGCTCCTTAAACACAACGCTCGAGACAACGGATCTAAAGAGTTAAATAGAAAAACAAGGGGGCATGGGCAAAACAAGGAAAGCCCATCACCTGCGCATCACACAAAGGAAACAAGTCTGCCTCGCAGCGGAAACTGCTGCTCCTAAAACACATCGCTCGAGAAAACTTTGCACAAACTTTGCACAAATGCAGCTCTTAGTCCCCTTTCAATAAAACATATAGGCAGGCAGAAATAATGTGTGACGTATATTTTTCACGACGTTACCCACAACTGAACCACACATGAAAAGAACACACCATATTTCTAAGGACCAGATTCCACTTGAAAGAAACAAACCGCAATGTACTAGTTACTAGATCCCGTGACGGTCCTACTGAAAATTGCACTCTTTGGATCGTTTAACATTTCGCGACATGATCCTATTTAAATAATTTTTAAAAATGCACACATTGAGTTTTTTACATGCTTTCCTCAAAATCGAAGGAATTTTCATTCAATAGTAATTTGTCGAGCGATGTACATTATGCGCTCGTACACCAGCATAAACGTGACTTTTCAAAATCCATATTTTATGTCTACATATTAAAGAACAAGCAGCTGTGTCTCTGAAATAGACAGAGGGAAGGGTCTGCTCGGGGAGAGAGAAAGAGGGAAGGGGAAACAAATAGTGCTTCCCCAGTAATTAAAGGCCATAGTCTAACGCTGCCTGTAAAAGATCCAATCCCGGTGGGCAGGGCCAAAAGGGGACAGGGTGGCAAAAAGGAGGGATTGAAATGCCTCCGGTGCAATCATTGCACTTACTTTTGCATAATTTGTGACGCCAAACGACGCGCACAAATGAAAACTGAAGGCGGAGCTGGGACATGGCTTCGGAATCCGTATTGATTTCAAGAAGCCCTCTGCATGGCAAGAACTGCTTTCACCAGGCCGAGACCTAAAAAGGGGCATCATGGCGCTGAAGTACTATTCAAAGAGAGTGAAAGATACCTGAAGAATTGGAAATGAAAACAGGTGAGAGACAGTACGAGCGAAGTGTCTGCCCATGACTGCACATGTGTGACGAGAAAAGGAGATCTTTAGTAGTGAAAGAGATCATGGGTTGGGATGTCGCTGGTCCATAAGCAGAGCAGGGCATTGCTTACAATGCACTAGAGCTTCTTATTGCGAATGTCCTCTCTTCTTTAGTCTTCAACAAGAGCTTATGTTTCCTCCTGGCTATTCACAGGTTTGACTGCATGTTTTGTCTGCGTTGCCAATCTTTAAGGTTATTTTTCGATTTTGATTGACTTTGCTCTGAATCTGAAAACATAGCCAAGTACACTTAATTTTTAACAAATTATTGACTGATGGCTAGCATTGATGCAAAGAATGCAAAACCGTCGATTTTTCAACCATATTTGTGGTTATGAGTTATTGCTATCCCAAATTGATGATCAAATATCAGAACAGCTGTCTCCCTGCATTCTGCACAGTTGCCCCAAAAAGTTTTCCCGTAAAAGTAGGTCTAAGGTATTTTACCCACTATTGCTAGGGCTGTGGAAGGCCCACTTCCAAAAGGATCTACAGCAAAAGAGAAAAAAAAATTAAGTGATTTTGTGAGAACTTCACCAGGATCATTGTGACCCACCTTGACCCCTTCATCTGGCAGAACTGATCTAATACCTTAAATGACGCCTTGTGGCCAGCCCAGGAAGACGATCCAAGCTCAAGTTACGGCACATTCCTGAAAATGGCATTGAATGAAACTGAGACAACCGAACTTTGGGCACAGAAACCTTCCTTCCAAGTCTTCCGTAGCATAACAAACAAAGCGGCTTAGCTACAATCATCACTGGAAGACAAATGTACCTTAGCCAGAAGATCCCATGCCTGGATGGTTCTTCAATCTTATACATCACTTCGATCGGCGGAATACCTCAGTACAACATATTCGCCCCACTTGAGACGAAAGTTAATGGCAATTAGATTTGGGGTATTACCAAGCCTGGCTGAACAACCTGCATGGAAGTATATAGCGCCAAAACATGCAGCTTATGTGGTGCAGCATGGCAAGATTTTATCCATCTCATGTGTGTCTGCCCCAGCTTAAAATCGAAACGCTTACCGCTCCTAAAAAAGGCTTTTAATGACAGAGGGATCTGAACTTGTAGATCAGCCATAATTAGAGGATTGGTACAACAGGCCCTCAGCTGACCTGTAAAATGATGAAATGTGTATTATTTTATGAAAAAAAACTATATGGCTGATAGAAGCAGGCACTGCCAACCCAGTAATGTTTAGTATCTCTATTTGCAATTTTAATATGTTTAAACGTTTTTAATGTTAATATCTAATGAAACCGTAATACTGACACCAATTTTACGATGCAGAATCACAAACTAATTTAACAGGTCTCATGATAGGGACATTATTTCCAGCTTTTTTTAATATCTTAAATCATTTATGTGTTGTTAAACAATTGATACCTTATTTGCATTATGACATTGTTATGGTTTTAATTAACTTAAACAATAAAGAATTTATTGGTGGCTTAGAATCCTTCATCCGAAACATCTGGCTTGCATTGTAGTACTAACTCCATGAGCATGCTGTTCCTAATGCCTTTGAGAAATACGCAAGCTGAACCTAATTTCTAAAAGTAACTTTAATCAATTGTGTCAGCAGACATCCGGTCTAAACGTCTGTACCTAAGAAAAGGCACTCATGTAACATTAACTCAGAATTTTGAAAACAAACATGACAATCGTATATTCTTCATACCCTTTTGTATATTTTCCTCGTTTTTTATTGTCCACTAGGGGCAACTGTATAGCACCTTCCTATTATTTGGATAGGCCAAGGTGTTTCTGAACCTGGGAACCCTTCACGGTTCTGGGATTCTCGTTGATTTATCAGGTTGGTCTGCTTATGTATTTGGCTGCTTTCTATTATTTAAGTCTGAGTTATATTTGGGAAGGTTGGAAAAGATTAGGCATTGTCTAGCGATAATATACATTGGATAGTGGCGGCCTTGATCCTTTTCTGGTCCTACGTGGCCCCTTATGTACATGGCTATGTGTAACAGAGGGGATTGCAGTGTGTTTCCTTCTGCTGGATGTGCAGTTGTCCACTGTGTAGCTTCAATTGTTTTTTTGTGTTGCACTTATCCTTTAGAATAATTTCAATTATACTGCCAAACAAAGGTGTGCTTGTTTAATTTGTTAATAACAAAGGAAAAAATATGTTTGCTAATCTATAAGCGTATAGGAACCAATGTGGCTCCCGGAAAGACATGCATAAGGCCACTGGACATACGTTGCACTGGACAACATAAAAAAATCCACAATTTAAACTCAATCTTCCAAGTCTCCTACTGAACCCTATTAAGCGTGACCACAAGTCGAACAACATTTCCAGGTATGCACCACCTGGCGAGGTACTGGATAGCGTGAAATGTTCTTAGGCATGTGGTGGTGTGCTTTAAAGGTGTTGGCTGAAAACATGACCAGATTACTGAGGAAACAGCAATTTATTCTTGCACTGTGGGAAATGATGTGATCACAATGTCTCCAGTCTGATTCTTGGAAGATTGTTCTGGATGGTTTCTCAGAAAAGGTCCTCTGTGTTCCCAAGCGGTTCAGAGTGCAACGAATGAAAGGTTAATAATGATAGCCAAAGCTAACACAAAGAAGCTTGGGATTAGCTCCCTATGGAACGTACTGTATAACCCAGGCCAAAGCATGGTTCATCATAGAAGGACCATGGAAACAAGTCTCAGTTAAGGTCTCCCTCACTGCTAATGTTCAACTGCTGCACATAGACTGGAGTCTAATTCTGACACATTTTACATGCTTTTGTATTTAACACAAATTTGGAAGCTACCTACAATAATCCTAGTTGTACAATAGATAATAATGCATACTTCATTCAAGATCTTTTGCTAGCTCGCACCCCAAAATCTCCAGACCCATCACTGAAATAGAGCACCAGGAGAAAACATTGCTTTTCAATTTTCGCAACTCTGTCATCAAAACACACAGTTACAATGAATAAGATGTTTTTAGGTCCTTGAGCATAAATGTCTGTTCAACTAGCAAAAACATTAGGTTCACGTCCCCTTACTTGAGCTGGAAACTGTATAGTAGGTCTGCGGTCATAAAAAAGTTCTTCCCTGGCCAAATGAGCAGAATTATCTTGCAGCCTAGAAGGTATCCTCTGGTTCAGGAGGTCATGAGCCTAGAGAAATGACAGTGCCACCTTTCAACCCAACTCCGACTAGTCTACTGAGATACAAATCTCTGCAATGAGTGAACAGAAAAGGGCCATCTCGTTAATATTCCCAGCAAGGCTCTATCAGACAGGTGAGAAACCGGTTGAGCTGATCCGTTTGTCAGTGGACTGAGCTTCTACTTTCAGGTCTCTCAGAGACACTGTAGTAATCAACGCGCTCTCTCAGATTCTGGCTTATGAATGTGCATGGACATGCAAGGTCACAAAGCCAGGCCTCTGATGCCACTACATAGTGACCTGTGGGTTTGTTCGATGTAAAATGGAAGGTAGTAACATTTCATTGATTTGTTCAGTACTGATAGTCTCTCGGTATCCAAGCACTCGAGATGAGAGGTAAGGTTCACATGGTTGAACAAAGCAAATGTATAAGTATAAACTGCAGAAATAAGCAAGCAAGACTTGGATTTTTTCTTCTTCTTCTTTTTTCTTAATACTTGTACCAGATATTTTATCGTTTCAAACTGCTTTAAGGGACAGGAGTTAATATAACCCACCCAGTGGTACTCATTTTACTCATCCCAAAAGGATGAAAATCAGAGTCCTCACCGGTACCGGAAAATGTGGCCTACAGACGTCTAACAGTTCTTAGCATATAGTGATTAGGTTGCAGATCAAGATTATCCCTTGCTCAACAGCTCCCATGCTAAGTCACAGCAAAGTCAAGAAATCTCTGTCTACAAGCACAAATCAATTTTGCAGTCCATACAGCAAATCTCGATGTCTATAACAGGCATCAATCTGGATACGATCAACTGCAGAATTTAAGACATTATCAAACATTTGTTCAGCTAGCTATCAGTATTCTATGATCTTAGCAGTGATACAAGGAAGTATGCTGCAATGGTATGGACGGTGTAATGCATTTGCAAAAAGCACTATTAAATGTGGATCTGAGAAGCGGGGTCTTGAATATTTAGTGTTAAATGTGCCTCATCATTGTGGAAGAAAGGAGGGAATGTATAAAGTTTGAGAATAAGAGTACTTCAAGGAATCTATAGAAGATTCTTATCCAATCATCAGAAAGACCCAGGTGTACTGCGTTTTTGGTTTAAGAGGTGGAAGAAGCCGGAAATGTTACCTAGGTCTTGGATGACAATGACTTCCGTCATAGTAACACCTGGGGTCACCACCCCCAACAAGACAGACTAAGTTTTTGAACTGCTGACCGGGTGTTTAGGTCATCTTCTGTTGGGATATTGACTTGACTTGGTATCCTGAAAGGACCGAGGAGTACAACAGTGGGAATAGGATGCTGTTCCTCAAGTGGAGGCCTGGTAGTTGAAAATAAGTTTATTGTCATATGTTATTGACTGTAACAGCTAGGGCTTTACACTGAGTTAACAGAGCATTGCTTGTGGTTGTACTGCTGCAGCACTGTCAATGGTGTCCAAGTGGAAGATGAGTGCAAACTATTTAAAAAACACCACTTCTGTTCAAACAAGTTCCACTTTTATACAATGTGTGTCTAAAATTTCAATCTGGGCCATTCCGTACCAAAGGGCTTATTACCCTCAAACAAAAGACCAATAACTTTGTCATATTTGGCCAGATTGGAGGAAAAAAGAGCAGAACCACGTACTACCTTTATAAAGAAGCACTGTACATAGAATAACTTCCAGTTGAGTGAAACTACTATGGGTTCTGTTATGAAGGATCAGTCAATGATACCTACATTACAGAGCATACAGTGATCTAACTATTTCCATACAAAGTTTGGTAGCAGCATTAAAAAGAAATAGACATAATTACAGTTAGGAGAGGACTGGGAGCCGTGTGCACTGTGAGATGCTGGTGTTTGGATAAAGTAGGTATCAAGGAGCTATGCGGCACAATAGCACATGAGAAAGGCACACAAGAATTGATCTGTGAGTACTGGGAACCAAAACCGGCCCTGGCAAAGTGCCCGCCCCCCCCCACTCCCATCACAAAGGGCCCTCTTAAGTGGCCCTTGCTTCTGCTTCATAGGGAGAGAGTTGGCTCAGGAAAATATATTCTGTAGGAGCTTAACTCCTGCCTATGATAAATACAGTCCCCATAATTGGCCACAGCACCATTAACGTGTCAACTGGTCAGATTCCATGCCTGGTCATTTGCGCTCACAGAGGACCATCAACATGAACTTCATCCTTCTCTGAACATGCCACTTGTCTCATGCAGGTAACTTGCATAAAAACAGGGCCATTTAGGATCCTTTGGGTGTCACCTGGACTGTTCTGATTACCACACGAGAGAGAACATTTTCTACCAGTGCACAAACATGATGCACAACGCACACTGAGACCTAGAAGGTGGGTTCTAATACTTATTACTCTCCATACTTCAAGTCGGCTGAACATATTTGAATTCCTGCTCCACATTACACGTTATCCAGGGCCCAGAATAAGATCAGAGTGGTGAAAAGCACTGGTTTATACACAAGTCTCCTTAAAGGCCCATCTGCAGCCAAGCATGAGCTCAGTCCCCACAAATCACCACAGCCGTACCCTGCCTGTAGCTCTTGTGCACTGGCCATACTCTACGTCAGGGCATTTGTGCTCAGAAGACCCTCAAACTGAAGTTCACTCCTGTGGGAATGTGACCCTGGCCCTACGCCGTTCATCTACACAGAAAACTAGGCTTTTGGTGGCATTTTGTGAAGGCACCAGACGATTCAAGTGACACCATGCAGACAATGTGAAGTGCTTGTATTGGGCTGTTAGTTAAAAAAAAGCTAGTCCTTAAAAAATGCCTCGGGTTCTAGGACCAGTGACACTTCAAGGTCCAACACATAACGGATGATCTACTCTTCGCTATAAAAAATACTGATGACAATGCTGTGCCCCTGAGGATCCGCAGCAACATAACAATGGACCTGGAGTCAGTTTGCGACTAAATTGCTCCTCTTCGCCCTGTGAGGAAGACTCATTGAAGCACTACAAATTCCATTTCTTTTCAAGAGGTTATGTTACCTGCGTGTGAAAATACACTGCCCAGGCCACGTGTAAAAGCAGATGCACGCACATTCCAACGATAAGCCAAGCTGCGAGCGACCACTATGTTCATAACTGTGGCATATATAAATGAATAGCTGGATTAAGATTTCGTGTAATATTAGTAGATTTCCTGTTTGTTTACTTCACCTCGCTGCTCACTGGTACTCTCAGACTTCAACATTAGACAGAGCCAACTTTTATGGGTTTTCCTCTAATATTAGGTGTCGCCAGGCGAAAACAGCGCATAAGCTGCTCTCGCCATGGAGAGGACCTTTTGGAATCGATTTAGCCAAAGCTGAATGCACCTTCCAAAAGGACAAAGATGGCTGCTCTCGCCATCTGCAAACCTAAGCATGCACGCATAGGGACAAAAAAATGCACGCACATGTGGACAGCCCGACGCCAACTTTGTGCACACACGTGTGCATTTTTTTGTTCCTACGTGTGCATGGCGGCGTCCTCGCGTGCAGCCACCGCTCGACCCCAGGAGCTGGCACGGGGCTTCCAGCGAGCATTGCTTGTTAAGAAGGTTGCGCTTCTTTCCATATCCAGGCACACACAGGCTTATGTCGCTGTGCTTACTAACCAGTTTTTGACAGGACAGTCACTGAACCTGCTAGACATTGGATGACAAACTTGGCAGAAGCACGGGATTGGAAAGTACTTCCGACCCGAAGTTTCGATTTACGGAAGTGTTCTCCTAGGAATGCTGTTCTTCCTAAGAGTGGGGGGAAAACAAAGTAAAGCCTACGGAACACTATTATATCTATTTAATTGTAAGACGGGATACCATCAATTGTCCAATCTTGGGTTAATCCTTCTCAACACAAAATAATTGAAGTAGTTTTTTGACATAGAGTATCTCCAGATAGATAGCCAAACGCACAGAGCAATCCAAATCAAATGTGTAGTTCAACTTTTTCTTTTAATTAAACTACATTAAACCTTAATTATTGGTCTCTCACATTGAACAAAACTGTACACAATTCATATATACACACAAAACACATATACTTTTGATTTACATATATACACTTCTTTTGGAACCAAACTCACGGTTCTAATGCCCCACTTACTTGACCAAGGATGTAAATGTATAATTTCTTAACATAACATTCCTTCACTTTAGATCACCAAAACAAAAACTAAGACGAAGGGAGTGTATGAGGTTTAACCACTTTTAACCTCTCTCAAAATAGCACTCTCCTAAATAATATTTTATCAACAATGTTCAACAGATCTCTTGTTTTGGAGTCTTCCAATATGTGTGTCGACGCGTTTTAGCCTCTGTTTAATCCAGGCCTCATCAGGACTACGTGGGCAAACATACTAGAACCCAGGTTCGAATTCACTGTAGCCAAAGGTACAGAATCCACCTTCTTTCACAAGTACTTTCCATCGTAAGGGCTTTTGCTTTGAAATCCTTCAAAATGGGCTAACACCCCAACGGAAAAGTAAGCCTCATTGAATATTCCTAGGGTTCTTCTAATATTCCACGACGGTAATGATCCAAGTCAAAATAACTAATGCCCTGAGCTCTGTCACTAAGCTCACAAAGCCGTATGTGTTTCCTGCCTGTGAGTGTGACAGAAATGTTGCACCTGTAGAGGAAACATAACCCGACCAGTCTGTGATCGTTTCAGGTCGCAGGTATGGCTATTGTCCTACCCATGACGCCCCTGATACCGGCGCTGATTCGCACCCTGCAGCGCTCCCTGCACAGTACTGCTAGGCTGTACCACGGTCTACCGGCCGTCGCCCACCTACTCTCGCCCGCGCTAGACAATGCCCTGCAGGCTGCATGCCAGCTTCCCCAAGAACCTGCCCCTGTAACAGTGGCCACTGGTCGTCAGTCCCGTTGGCCGCCTGCTGGTGGAGCTGCCTTGCCACGTGCGGGTGCAGGCTCTGGACCCTGTTACCTACCCAGATGGGGACAGGGGGTTTGTCAAAGTCAGCGGGGCGCCCCGGCCTCTGCCTCAGGGGCTGGACCTGACAGACCTCGATGTTAAGTACAACGAGTAGGCCAAACGGATGAGCATCCTCTCAGAGCACATCGACAGCCAGATCCAGGTGGAGGTGTGTACGTCCGCCAGGTTTGGTACATGAGAAGCAGCAGAGCTGTAGCTTTAAGAGCATGTTTAGACGGTCGAGCCTTCTCGGTATACTTTCCAATGTGGTAGTGTACATTTATATATCTATGTCTGTGACATTTGGGTCCCTCGTAGGACACCACTAGTGACACTTAATAACAAGCATTGCCATAGTCAATAGGTCTAGCTTTTGGTACGTTATAAGTATTTAGTTATGCAGCACAATATCATTGGTGCAACAACATTAACTGTTGCATGGCTAAAAACGTATACGGCCCTAAAGGCGAGAACTATTGACTACGCAAATGCTTGTTTGCAATGCGATTTATACTTGGTCGCAGCTCTGCATCTCACACACTGCTATGGCCTACACTGAACTCAACATAATTGAGTTTTCATTCAAGTCAAACATTGAGATGTGACTGGGCAGTTTTTAGGTCTCGCCTGACCCATCCACTTCTCGCTCTTTTAATCCACACTTTGGATTCTGAATAACATCCTTTATTATGTTACCCCAGGAACTGTACGCTAAATATAAACCCAAGTCTCCACGTGGTCCTAAAATCGAGTTCTTACGCCTCTTGCAATTGTAGATCAAATGCATGCATTTATTATGGTAAATGTGTTTAATAAAATCACCCTTAAGGATCAAGCAGTTCCCATCAATATTTATAGGTTAATACAATTTAAAAGCCAACATGGCTTTGTTTCAGCTAAGGATGCAAACACTCATATGAAATAAGCTGTTCCAATGTTTCACAGACCGAGTGGAAAAGCTACAATTGGGGAAGATTCTATTGGACACAGTGTAGCCATTCCTCTAGTGTCAGTTAGGCTGAAATTTAGAGAACAGTAATAAACCTATGGGGGCTTTAAAAGACCCAATAATAGTGACCATGCGAAAATCAGGGGTGCCCCGTCTCACCACTGCTTATTGGCACATGATATTTAGAACCATGCCAGCACCAACTAATGGTGGCTGAATCTGTCCTTCAATGTTGTAGAGTGTTGTATTTATTGGATTTACAGGACTATTTTACCATTTTAAATTGCGGTGGTAAGGTTTTTTTGTGATGCTCAGCATGTTACATGTAATGTACGGTAATTATAAAGGAAACAAAAGGTCCTCAGCATAAAGGAATTAGTGCAAGAATATTATATAGACCACAATAGGCCACTATATATTTCTGTCCCTTGTCCAGCCGGACAGGGAATTTAATAATCAAGCAAATCGTTAAGGGTAAGGGTACATTTTAGCAGCAAAGTATTATAAATACAGTAGGGCACAGTCCTGTACCGTACAAGGGAGAAGAAAGTGGGAAAGTAATAGAATGAAAGAATATCCGGCAAACAGGGTGAGCTATCAGGCCACTGTCTTGAATCAAAATTATCAGTGTGTCTTTTTTCTTCTCCCTTGTACGGTACAGGACTGTGCCCTACTGTATTTATAATGCTTTGCTGCTAAAATGTACCCTTACCCTTAACGATTTGCTTGATTATTAAATTCCCTGTCCGGCTGGACAAGGGACAGAAATATATAGTAGCCTATTGTGGTCTATATAATATTCTTGCACTAATTTCTTTATGCTGAGGACCTTTTGTTTCCTTTATAATACTTGATACCCATGGTCCCTAGCTACCCATTGGGTTCCCCTTGTCTTTTCAAATGACATGTAATGTACGGAGCAGCATGTTTTTTTCATATGCAAAATAAACTAATTTGATATCGGAAATGAATTTCTTGCTAGAATACTTGCATAGCAAATAACCAGAATGAGAACATAACATTAGTATGTTTATTTTTATTTGAGAGAGGCTGTCTTTTTATCGGTCAATACTTGTTGTTCCTTGCTTCAGTTTAACCAAAAGGGCATGGCAGCAGTTTTAGGTGACTGCTAGTGATGTGGGTGTGGCTCATTGAACTCAGTAAGCTATCCTTTGCTGTTCATCTGACAACTGATGCACGTTGCGTTCTGTACACTTGTGTTTTATTACTCATGCAGTCATATCTGTTACTCTCTGTACTTTGGCATTAGTAACTATGCTGACAGGGTATGTTTTTGTTCAGGGATACTCGTATTAACTTTGATCTAGAGGGAGATGTGAGAGCTTGGATATAGTTTGTTCCTTTTTAGTGTGCTATGCTAATCGTCGTGTTACAAAATAGGGGGGGTTGAACCCATGCAGTCACGGGGACCTGGGCGCTATGTGGTACATATGTAAGGGGGGTCCCCGCAAGGAAAGTGTATTGTGAACTACATACACTATTTGATCTAGAGGGAGATGTGAGAGCGTGGATATAGTTTGTTCCTTTTTAGTGTGCCATGCTAATCGTCGTGGCATGATATTCTTCATAAGTTCCAGCCTGTCTGACATCTGAACATTTCTAATGCTAATAACATTCCTCTAACGCTAAGGAATGTTTGAATTTCTGTTTTCTTCTGTGTCCAGTTTGATGCGGTCATAGCAAAACTTAGCACATATATACTCGATTTAGTTTGACTTTGAATTTACTCTATATAGATTTTTTTTTTATGCGTTCATCACCTAACATGAAGAGGTGCATGCAGGTGTGCTATCACACAGAAGGGAAGCCGTTGAAAATACATTACACAGTTAAAAGTTTCCATTTTGAGCACCATTTGAAAAAAACGCATCCCGGTTTCGAAGTGCATTAAATAAAATTCTCTAAATCGTATATGACAATCGTGGCAGGAGTATTTTGCTATGCAGTTGCCCCATCCGAATTCCGTATTGAATATTTGCTAACATAATTACCTGGGGATCCTTAATGTTTGTAATATATCTGGAGGGATTTACTTGTAACTTACAGATGTAGTCTGTTTTCCTACTGGTTGTATTGGCTGCTGTTGCCTAATCGTACAAGCTGAGGATTTCAAGGGAATTCTGGCTAGGATTGAATTTATTTGCAAGATACATTGGAAGATCATAGATTGCAATATGAGGCTATGCTCAAACAGTATCTTAATAAACAATGTTATAAAACTGTGTTATTTTCTAATCTTCCGCTTGCTTTGGAAGCAGCTAGCTCTTTGCAGTGGCACCACATCTGCTTGGGTGACAAATTTCCTTGTCGTTACTGGGGTCTGAAGCTGTGTAGTCAGCATCACATATCACAGGAAAGTTCTTGAGTTTCCAAATTACACATTTGTGAAAAACAGGCTTTCAGGTTTACCCTGTTTTAACAATGACCTCGCCGGTCAACACTGTAGTTGAAACTATATTTTGCCTGTATTTTTGTCCCACCAATGATGTTATGCAAGTACGGTTGTCACATCTCTGGTTGCCTGTTAAGGGGTGGATAGTTTTCAAATTAATCTATTTGATTTGAAAAGGCCTGTTCAAGCCTACATCCTCATCTTAGTCATAGCTTTCATTGGTGTCAACCCCACTAGCTTCTGAAATCCAAAGGTAAATGCAATCTTGAAATCCCATAGGTTTTCCTAAAAGCTAATGGGGGCCTGGACTTCTTGGTGGCAGCTGCCACAAGTTTGAACATTACGTGTATTCCTCTGGCAGAAATCAAACTTTATTAAATTAACCAAACTTTTGAAAACGTTGGTGTTTTCTTCTACCTAATTAGATTTTCTCTCTGATATTTTTCCTTCTAGTTCCACACTGGATGGCTGATATGTTTTTTTTATGGCCAAAATACCCCATGTGGGTGAACATTTTGCTCTATAAATATGCCATAACAAGCATTGGCATAGTCAATAGGTCTCGCTTTTGGGACCTTGTAAGTATTTAGTTATGCAGCAGAATATCCTTGGTGCAACAACACCAACTGTTGCATGGCTAAACACTTAAAAGGTCCCAAATGCGAGACCTATTGGCTATGCCAATGCTTGTTAAGAGTATTATTAGCTTAGACGCGGAGGAAAAAACTCAGCGAAGACCTAAAGTGACTCTCAATATGCACCATTACATAGGTTCCCTCCCCTCCAGCCCTTCCCCCTTTAGAGGCTATTTCGGAGACACTGCTGTTTCCAGCAGGCCAAGTTAGGCACGATGCAGTTCCAGAACACCAGCCCGCCCTTTTAGGTAACCACAACTGTCTCTACAGCGCATAAGTGCACCGAGAACAGGTTTACACACGATAAACTCTTCCTTCTTGGCAAGAGAACAGCTTCGCTTAAGAGAAAGAAAACAAACAAGAGTGTATGTGAGAAGCCCTCGAGTCCCATCCCTCACTCTAACTCGTCCAAGCAGTGAGAGGGGTCATATCTGTCTAAAAACACAAGCAATGTAAACTTGTAAATTGTAAATAAAAACACGAATAAAGTTCAGCAGTAGTGCTTCAGTTCTCCCCCATGCCCACTTCACCGCCCTCCTGCACTTACCGGCTTAGGCATTTAGTAACACTCACTCTTTGTGGAGAAATACCTGGGGTTGGGTCCTAAAGTGGCGGACGGTGGTAGGAACAGTTTTTACAACAGCGGTAGGCACTAGCTTCAACCTATAGTGTGGAGCATTCCTCGTTGTTAATATGCGGAAAAAGCACCTTTCACCAGTCACTTTATCCACTCATTGCTACTGACTGACCCAAAAGGTCGGCCTAAACTAGGGGGTTGCACCTGCGGCTTCAGCACTACATTTTCACTGATAATAGTTAGCCTGGATTCTAGTTTGTTTCTTTTACGCTGCCAGAGGCAACTCTGTTTCTGGACAAAGCAACTGGCGCTCTCCTACTCCCGATGTTCCTCTCCTCTCTCTCTCAATCGCTCGCGCCTGTAAAACGAGCTCCACGTCAAAGGAATGTGCGGAAGAAAGAGAGAAAGACATGCATATTGATACTATGGATTCTGTCTGCCTGGTGTGGCGAGCCCCCCTCCCCCACCGCGCAGCCACAAGTCCTCCAGGCAAATAAGTAAATAAAAGGAGCGCGGTGTGCCTGAAGCGGGCGGCGTGCTCCAAAATACAGTAAAAAACAAGGTACATATTGGTTTGACTGCCCTTCAACAAAAAGCTATTGGCATCGTGTGGAAGGCATAGTGCGTCCCTGCTAATGACGGAGAGAGTGTCACACCACCGGTAAAAGGAGACAAGGCGGCAACAAGGAGGGACTAAGAAGCCTCCTTTACAATGAAAAGCCTACGTTTTGCATACTACATGACGCAAACCAATTAGAAAGATGGGCGGGGCTTCAACTCCGCCTCCGATAGCTTCGGAATCTGTATTGATTCCAAGAAGCTCTTGATGCCGAGAGCAACGCATGCGCTGCTTACGACAGCCAAGACCTAAAAAAACTAGTGAGACCCATAGAGGAAGAGATCAAGACAGAAAGGTAGAGGTAGAGTGAGAAAAAGAAAAGATAAGGGGCAGGAGAGATAGGAGTGTAAAAGAGTAGCTAGAGGTGAGGCAAAGGTGAGACAGAAGAGAGAAAAGAGGAGCCAGAAGACAGGAAAGGAGGAGATCAGATAGAGGGAATGAAGAAGGAAAGCTTGTGTATGGAGTGGTCCTCCCCAGGACACTGGTTTCTCACAGAGGAATTATACTTTATGAAGAGCCACCCTTAAGTGCCCCATCAAGGGGGAAGAAATGACAGAAAAGGAGGTAATGAGAAACAGGAGAGGACAGTAGGACACAAGAGAGAGACGGACCTTGGCATGTCTGGTGATTGTGAGAAGAATCGGAGGACAACAGAGGGTTTGACAACTTAGTGAGCTGTTCACGATATACTCCGGCATGTTCTTGAGAGCAATTCAGAGGCAGCAGACTGTCCACCTGCTGCGCATGGAGATTCTATTCTTAACAGACAATTCAGCTGAGGGAGAGTTAACTTGGTACTATGATGGCTAGAGAAGTAAAATATTTAACCAGGGTTTACAGTGGTCACAGGGAAAGGATTGAATTAGCAGGAGGGCAGTGCTTTAAATGGATAATATCCCATGCATGTATTGACAGATTGCAAGGCGCCACCCCCCTTCGGGGAGTGGCGTCGTTAGTGGCAGCCAAAGGGCCGACCCAGCAGAGGTTCACTTCCGGGTCAGCCGACCCGGAAGTGTAAAGTAGGCGAAGGCCAATAGAATCAGGGCTTATTGACGACCCGGAAGTAATAATAGGGCGCGAGGCTTAAAAGCCTGCGTCCATCTTAGGGCTCCCTCTTTTGTTCGCTGGCCGCCCAGGAGTCGGACGTCGCGTGAAGAAGGCACCCACCCACCCATCCCTAAAATTAGGTCGTCTGGCAGGGCAGTAGCGGGGTTCCGGACAAGAATAACACGGGAACTTCTTGTCCAGTGACAGTTTTTACCTCTGAACAGGTTTTCGAAATCATCATGGACTCCGGGCTGGCGGGAGAGTTAGGGCTGACCTGCTGGTGGCCTTGGCTTCTCCAGCCCTACCCCGGAAGCCGCTGGTTGCCCAAGTGGTGGCATATTATTCACCTGCGGCTCTGTTGACCGGAAGGGGGTTAACGTAAAGAGAGCAGGCTATCTGGGTTGTGGCCTGCTGGCGCAGCCCTGAAGTTAAACCAAATGCCCATTGGAGAATGGGCGGTAAAAGAGTATATATGTATATAAGTGTGAGTTTTTAATGCTGTGATGTGAAAAATAATTTGTACTATAAATAAAGAAATGGGGGTCAATGAAGTAATTGACCTGTGAACTTTTTAATAAACATACACACTGCAGAAAATCAAGCAAGACTCCCGAGTTTAATTGTTGAAGGGGGCCTCTCGTTGATGCATGCATTGGGGGGAGAGGCAGAGTGCACTTTGTATGCCATCTATTGCAGTACATGCTTCCCACTCAGAACTCTACCTCTGGAAATCAAGCGAAGTTGGCAATAGGTTTGCATGTTCTGCCTATCCTGTTGCAACAGAGTAGGCCCTGGTATCTCAAAAACTCACTCCTTTCCTCACACTGGTTGCTCCAGTTTGTCCAAATCCGTTTTTCGGAGCTGTTTACAATACACCACGGCTTCGGCAAGGCCTTTGTTATGCTACTACTGAGAAAATCCCCAGGAAGTCTGGTTCATGAATGATATATTAACCCAAAAAAATATTTTTATAGAAACAACACTTGCAGTATTTTCTATCTGTTGAAGCACCTATAGAAACTCAACAACAGTTGCACCTGGTACCCAAATTATTCTTCATGCTCTGCTGCCAGTTATTTTCATCTAGGGCATTACTATTTGATGTTCTGGTTTTGCTAGTGTTCATGTTATAAGTTTGGGTATAGTTTTTGTGCTCACACTTTGCTCTTTGTTTCTGTTTTATGCATGTTTTTTAATAGCCAACATCATTTCAAAGTTTTCTCAAATTTCAAGCTGGAAGGACAAATCCTATCAAAACTAAGAATTTTCGATGAAAGTTTGAACTCAGTGTCACTATTCATACCTTGGAGTACATATTCCACAGTCTCTCTGTTCTGGTGCAGGCACTTGAGACATCATTCAGCCATGACAACAAGAGAGTTTTCTCCTGTTATAACATCCCATCATGTAAGTAATATAAATGTTTTATATGCTGGTAAATGCACTATGTACAAAACAATAAAGAATTGCTTTTGTTTACACTGTAGAATTTGTCAGCGCTTTTAACAAAAATGATTTTGTGAGGAGGACGTCCACATACTTGTAAGGGTCTATTAGGCTAAGGCCAATGAAATTACATAGTGTGTTTAAAATTATACACATTCTCACTTATAATATCAAACACCTGAAACAGAAATTCTGCATCCTTCCAGGTTTATTGGTCCAATGTATTTTAAAATGCAATGCTTGCCATTCATCTTAATCAATGTCCTTAGGGGAGAGTCTAACACTTCCTGTAAATGTTAATAAGTCCTGTTATGCTAAGATCATTATCACTGGCCTTGTGTGTTTAAAAAATCTCAATGAACAACATATTGTCCAGAGAGATTACTCCACCCACCACTCTCTCCCCTCTGATTATAAATTGGCCCAGAATAGTGAAAGGAGGCTGTTGTGTCAGGTGATACAAATGAAGGAGACAAGAGGAAAACCGGAGAAATTAGACACTTTAAAAGTATTTATGGTACAATAGTACAAAAGTCCACAAAGAGAACAGGGATGAACTTCCACCAGAGCTCTCCGGAACGCAATAGCTGTACTACGTTCCTGACCATAGATGGAACAGAAGGAAGCTCCAAAATCCATAAGAATAACAGGGTTACAAATAAAGTACAGACACAATATAACATTTCTTCCATCACTAAAACAAAATATAATGAATACAAAATTAAAAATGAAACGTATACGCTAAGGTGAAACAGATAAAAGATCTGTACAGAACATTTCATTAAGTTTTGCTGGCTTTTTACTGCCCTCTTTTGAGATTCACTACCACCCCTAAAAGATTTAGACATATCAATATCTTTGTTGTAATTATTTTCCATGGAGGAATCTGCATCGGAGACACATTGACTATCTCTACCTCCAAACTAAATTATACGAGCATTATTTGCACTTCAGAAATACCAATACCATCACTTACATAATCTTTTTTATTGAATTTTATACTCCTCAAAAAAGGTATAGTTTTACCGCCATAACAGTGTCCTTAAAGTTACAACAGAGAAAGCATATTTGTGCACAAAACATGCGTAGTATTCACTTAGGCCTAAAAATGACCTAAGCAAATCTTTGCAAATAGATCTGGAAGTGTTTTTGATAGCTTCTATCACATCTGATTTGGGTTCGATTCCCCTGCAGATATTGTGTGCCTTAATCATTTCTTTCAGTTTGTACAAAATTACATTTCTATCAGGAAACTGTCATACCACAAACACATAAAATTGGGAAAATATTCCATAGAATATTATTATACTCACTAATTATTTTATTATATGTAGACAAGGGAACCCAATTGGATAGGTTAGGGACCTTGGGTATTGGTATTTTATATGAAGAGTAGTCCCTCATAAGAAGGATAAGGATAGAAAATGAATATAGAAATACAAAGAGATCTATATTGTGTTGTCAAGCCGGACAAAAATATATAATATTTTAGATATTCACAAAGAAAACAAGACAATGAAGTGGAAACACAAACCCTGCAACAATTGAAACAAGAAAGGAAACTCAGACATTTCTTGGTGCTTGAAAGAAATCAGAAGATTATCAAGCACAAATTAAGGTAAACACCTTAGCACAATTCAATTATACTTATGACAGTGTCAGACTGTTAAGGAGTCGGAGATGTTTCGATCACAGAAGTCGCCGGGATAATCATCAGGACGTGGACATATATTGTCATGTTTCATACAGGTACCCCAATATAGCCTCAGGTAGTCACCTAACCTTTCATCTGGGGAAGGCAGAGGAGAAAAGGACTTCCATGCTGACACACTGAGGCAAGTTGCTGAGGTTCCTGCACGCAGACACTCCAGCTTGCAGTGTTCTGACATCCCTTGAGGGTTGTCCATCTCAAGACCAAGACGGGGTCCCACAGTCTCTCACTTTATGTAATAGGGTTGACTTTATCCTAGAGGGATTCTTGGTTTTACACCTACATACATGCTAGGTACACTTAGGTACATCTAGTCAGGGTTGCATTGTAGGAGTACACATTTATTACTGTCATGTATTTTATATACTTGCCTGTAATAATTGGTTTAGCACGATGGTAGAAATCTACAATCTTTTACTCTGTTGGTGCTTCTAATCACTTGTATCTGTTTCTGTCTAGTGGTTGTTTCAGCTTGCCTATTTCACAGTAGAATGGCGCTGTTTCAATAAATGCTTATTGGAAAACATTTATTCTGTATATCTCTCTGAGACAACATAAGTACCAGTGACTGAGCGAAAAGTATCGCACTCTTTCCACGATCCCTGATGGGACAGAGTTATCATGTTTGATAGTTGCCAAAAACTATGCTCTCCTTGGTAAGAGAGGTTTCAAGAGGAACTGTGAACTAGCTGGTATACAGGCTAACATACCTGTTTAGGGTGTCTAAGAACAGTCTGGACACCAATCCAACAGTATATGTTGTCTAAATGTGGAGATCCTATATAGGTTTATAGGGACTACACAAGATGGCGCCGCCAGCGTTTGCTTGGGACTTGTTTACCGTCAGATCTGAGTAGTTCAGTCGTATGTTCCCAGAGACCCCTACTCACATTTCCCTAGAGCACAGCTTTCCAAACTTTTCATGTTGGTGACACACCTTTTTGTTAAAAAAAATTCAGGGACACGGTAACACGAGGAAGCGCAGCGAGCGAGCCCGAACCACCTATGGTGGGTTTGGGCCTCACAACCCACACACACACACACCCCACCCCACACACACCACCCCACAGACACACCACCCCACACAACCCCCCACACACACAACCCCACACACCTCACACCCCCCACACACACCCCACACACACACACTCACACACACACACCACACATACACCCCACACACACAACCCCACACACACCCCACCACTCTGAATCTGTTCTTCCCTCAGAGAATATAGGAAGCTGTGACTCTGGAAAAGGGGAAAACAGCGGGGCATATATTTGCGCCTTTTCTGCACACTGCCTCCACCATTCTGCCCAGCACCCTGCCTCTACCTCCCCCACACCCCTGTCGTTACTCTGAATTCCACATGTGCCTGCAGCATGGCGCACTATAAGACCTCCCGCCCATATCTGAGTCATGGCATGATGGAGTTATTTATCATCAGTGCTGCCACTTGGCCCGCCATCTGCCTGCCCCACCATCAAAGCGCAGTCTCTACTGCAAGCCTCAGCAGAGGTAAGGGGCGGGGAGGGAGGCGTACATGGGGTAGTGGCTGCCTCGGTCCCAAAGGCGAGACCTATTGGCTACGCCAATGCTTGTTTTATTTTCAGAGGGAGAGTACCTGCGTTTCTCAAGAGAGGTAATACTTTAAATTGGAGAGTACCATCACTTCTCAGAAACAAGCAGGTACTCTGATACACAGTACCTGCAGTCCTATTGTTCAATTTTAAGCACTGCCTATAAAGCAACTCTGAATTTACAACTATGAAAATTGTATACTTGTGGATTTTCCACATTAAGTTCCATCAGTGGGTGTAACTGACTGCATATTCTGAGGCTCATGCAGTGGGCACCTTTTTTACCCCTAAATATCACCTGGGTGTGCAGTGTGTCTGTGCATTAGGGTATTAATTAATTATGCTGTGCATCCGACGGGAGACTACTCTGGGTGACATTCCCAATGGATTCTGGCGTCTTGTCTCTCAAGTTGTGTGATTGATGCCAATTGATGCTTTGTTTGCAAACGTGGTCCCCTACACGGCACAGAACATGTAAGTTTTAATAATCTCCGCTGTGGTCTTCTTCACTTAACCCCACTCGGAACATAATAGCATCATATTGGGCAGAGATCCCCGCCATCAGCACGCGATCAGATCACCATCACACAGCGTCCATCGTGAGAGCATATTTAATACTTCTCTCGATCAGCCTAGCAGGCACAATCTCACTCCGTCATAGAAGCCTGTTTGTTCTCGTGTGTGAGTTGTGCTTTTGTGGCACTGTGAGCATTTTTCATTAAATGGCCAGAGCTCCATTGGTGTTTCCT
Organism: Lissotriton vulgaris; assembly: GCF_964263255.1. NCBI lineage: Eukaryota > Metazoa > Chordata > Amphibia > Caudata > Salamandridae > Lissotriton > Lissotriton vulgaris. The sequence continues at coordinate 171,200,618 of NC_141699.1, forward strand.
CTGGGTTTATATCCGTCTTCTTCCTGTGGTTTAGCTGCTGACCTTGTAATGCTTCTACGGGGGGGTGGGGGTTCTGCCCTTTTCGAGACAAACAACTCCTACATTAACCGAGGCAAACAAAAGTTACCTTGATCAGAAGCGGGGCTCTCGAGTGATGTTTTGTCTGAGGTACAGTCTCCTATCAAATAATCTGCTTTATGATTTATGATTCAGCTCACTGAAAGAGAGTGTCTTTGATACTTGAGCGCACAGACCCAGTTCATAGCCCCTGACGTCATTGCATCGCATCGCGTGACACACCTACGCATGGGGCGCGACACAGTAACGTGTCGCGCCACACAGTTTGGAAAGCTGTGCACTCGAGACTTCTGGTGTGGGAAGGGAACTGTCGGCCACAGCTGAGTAGGCATATCCTTTGTATTGGCTGTAGGTTTATCAAGCTTGAAGGACAAACAGTTCCTATGGTGCATAAAACCTTATCTCTGTTTCCTTGAAACATTTTCCTTCTTCAAAATAATGGCTGACAAAGACGCGGCAGTGCAATGTGCAGTTGCAGCAAGGAAGGAACAACAAGGTGAAATCAACATTGCAGAAAATGTTAGAACTGCCCTTACTTTAAAACTTGTAGACTATGGAGTTACAGCTAAGGGTGGGACGGTCACATTTGTGATTGAGGCACACAAATCATATAGAACAGAGGTATTCTATTCATGGGTGAAATTCTCACAAACAGATGCACAATCAAATACATTTCATTCCTACACTGAAGATGAAACACCCGATGAATACTGTCTGTATGAGGACATGGAAGTTCCGCTCACCTACCTGGAGCAAATAAACTGGCTTAAAGGCGCCCTCCCACACACAAAATAAAAAGTGAGACTCAGTCCGCTCCGAAGAGATGGAGCAACTGGGCCAGTCCTAGTGGCCTACACAGCACATCCAGACATTGACACAATGTCAGTAGCAAACTTACTTCCACTTCATAAAGACATAATAAAACTTTACAGAAACCTGACACAGTTTGTGATGAGAACACTCACACTTCAGCCACCAGGGGCAACACAAACAGGACAAATTCAGGAATTTACAGCTAAAATTACACCACAAACGCTACACGCAGTTATGGGTAAAATGCCCAGTAAACGTGAGCAAATGCCATTCTGGATAGCTCAAAAAATATCACAGCAAGAGGCAGTATTTCAACACATTCGCCCTCAAGAAAAACACAGAATGCTAACAATCTGCTTGCCAATGGGGATAACTCCCCAGATAGAGGATTGTACCTCTTGGGATACAGTTTTCGCTGCCATATATACCAGAACTCATGATATCCCTTTATTAGCAGTAATACCAGATGTATTAAGACAAATACAGAATGAGTACGGAGCAGAACCTGTTATACTAAATTGGAGGTGCACAGCTCACAAAGTCCAGGAGGCCAAAAGTATATGAAAATGTCACTTCTTTATTGGAAAATTATTTCAAATTAGCGACCAATCGAATAAAGTTATCAGCCAACGCGTTTCGCTCCCACATTGGGAGCTTCCTTAGGGCTGAAACCAAAATTGACATATAGAAATGTATAAATAACAAATACAAACATCACAGAAAAAATGCAAATGAAAAAATGGCACAAAAACAAAACATAATACAGAATTGAATCCATTTAGAAAATGGAAAAAATGTGGTCAGAACTCTACAACAACACACAAAAAAACATAACACTACATGAAAAATGACAGACCTAAACAGCACGTATACAGTTTTTTTTAAAACACTAGAAAAGACACACAGGTTTAAGACAATATACAAAGCATCTAAAAAAATCAAAAGATGCTATTGGAATTGCCTAACATGTATTTTAACAGGAATCTTAATATTCATGCAATAAAATTGCGACACATTTAGCAACAATCACAATAATACCATATAACATTGACAGTGATAAAAAATTTAAAAAAAAAAAAAAACATTGACATTGAACTCTATAAAACCAGCAATTCCCCGAAAGCATCTCATGAAAAAAACTCTCTCATTTGTGGTGTGTTGAGAGCACATGTTGAGAGAAGTATGCATATAGATAAAAACAGACAGGTTGGATATAGTTCACATTAGAAAATAATGCATCTTATGGTCGGTGTTAAAGCCATGCGTGATGCTACATAATTTACAAATCCATTTGGCCTCCCTTTGTCTAAGTAGGAGCTCACGTTCACCGCCCCTTGAGGGCGCCTCCACATGCTCTAGGCATGAAACCAAAATTCAGGCTTTCCCACATTTACTTTCAAGAAGTGCTCAGTGAGGGGATATCTGTGGTCACTTTTCAGCACAGCCCGTCTGTGCTCCTGTATTCGAATTTTCATATACTTTTGGCCTCCTGGACTTTGTGAGCCGTGCACCCCCAATTTAGTATAATTATTTCTTGATCTGGAGCACAGTTGCGCCATTCAGCAGCTGGCATAGGGGTTGATTGTATACCGACTTGAACAATTCTAGACCTGGTGTGAGGTGCGGCATCGAGGGCCCGCTGTTGCTTCTAGTGCTTTGGTTCTTTATGGAGCAGAACCTGCTCTGATCTTAGGGATGAAATTATTAGGTAATTTTGCCCAGGTATCAGCTATAATATTAGCAAACATAAAAGGGGAGGCACAAGCTGTGGCAATACCCCAAAGCCTGAGGAATTTCACTCCTTTACAACAGAAACATGAATTAAGTAAGATTATCGAAAACACACCTATGCTGAATTAGGTAGAGATAGTTTCGGCTGCCCAAGAGCGGTCTTCACCTCCCGCGCTATATAGATGTAATTACAAAAGTAATAGCGTTAAGCTGGCTAACGGGAGGACACGATGCTGGATAATGCCCCTCCCCTTCCAGAATATATCGAGCACCTGAATTTTTCATTTGTCATGCATAATTGTGCGGCGTTACTGCGTCATGCCCAAATCATCTATGTTTAATGACATTGGTGACCGGACCGTATTGGTAGGAATCACCGGCTGTTGTGTAAGTTGCAAGGGGAGAGGAGTTGGCCTAACGTCTAGGGTGGTGGCCCTCGAATCTGCGGAACTTGGTTCGAGTCTCGACAATGAGTTGAACATCCTGTGATTTTGGACAAATCACTTAATCTCCCTGTGCCTAACAAATAAAATGAATGTGTAATGTAACTGGTGCTATGTAAAGCGCTCTGATACCCAATTCGGGTCAAGTTCGCGTTATATGAAACTGTAAAAAAAGCAAAAAAATACAGCTCCATGAGCACTGTCTGCCGGGGCCATTCCCTGCACCCTCCTTTTCAGGTGTGAGACTGAAGAAATGATGAACTGACCATTCCTATTATATTGTGTCAGTGCGGACTGGAATGTGTCCTGTTGAAGACCATGCTGAGCAAATTCATTCATGCGTTCCATTTGAAACGGGTCTGTGTATGTTGGCCAACACCAACATCCTAGTGCATGTAGTGTGAGTACATGACAAACGTCTGTAGGTAAACTATATTCAAGAGGGCATACAAACTCAACAGCACCTTGTACATTCGGCTTCTAGTCTAGTCTTCATTATGACACCGATGAGGCTAATTAATATTTTGCTAAAAGTGTATTAAGGTCTAATTAGCAGGTGCAGGTCGCTTGTGGGCATGGGCAGGGCAGGCTAGCATATGAGGGAGGATGGAGCAGAGTCCGAGTGAAGGAGGGGGGAAGCCGCGGAGGAGCTACCTATGTTATGCCATCTATTAATGTAATAACTGCACTTTCACAATTGCTTTATTAACCTTCCTGCTTTCTCAAATTTGCTTGAAAATGCACGATTTTTCTTCAAAATTTTCTTGGGGGGTGTAATCCCCCAAAACCCCCTTTTGGGGTTCAGGCACGCTCGCTGCGCTCAGTCGCTACGGTGCTGTATGCAAATCACTTTGCGCCCCACCACTTTCAAATGTCACCCACCGCCCCTGCCATAGGATTGGCTTTTGCTTGTGTCTTTCACTAATGAAAGCACCCAAATGGCTAACGTTGGGTGCATGTCCCACCTTCCACAGCTTTTCGCTCTTGGGTTTGAGCAGGGGCACGTAGGGTGGCAGCTGCACTCTTCGTGGGTCAGGTTACACACAACACCCCGTGCTTTTGCTTTTGCTTGTTTCTATCAGATCTTCTCTACGGAGCAACAGGGCTCAAATTGCAGGCACACATTATTTATCAACATGGCTGAATGCACAAGCCAACAATGGACCTGTAAGATGCACCGGACTATCACCCGCTCGTTTTGAGGAGATTCACTTTATTGTAAAGATTTTGCTGGTGTCCTGTAATCTCTTGTCAACTTCTCAATAAAGTCGTTAAAAAAAGAAAGGGGGGCGCTTTTCGATCACTGACATTTCAGCGCCTTGTCAGGGGCAGTAAGCGCTATGAAAATTTACAATAAAGCTGTGTTTTGGCTTTTAAATGTTTTTTTCCTGAATCAGAATGCGCTCGCATGTATTTATTTGTTTTTGCTGTTTTTTTATAGCGCTAACTCTACCCGACGGTATCTTAGTGGTTTACATAAGTTCCAGTTCTATTACACATGGTCACGTTCATTTTTTCGGAGGAAGGCCGGCACAGGGAAATTAAGTGATTTGCCCAGGATCACAGGATGTTGAGCTGAAGCTGAGACTCAGACCTTGTTCCTCAGTTTTGAAGTCCACAGCTCAGGCCATTACACCGCAACAGCTATTCAATGAATATGGGTACAACCCTGAGCGTGTCCCTGAGGGCACAGTAAACATGCATTACAAGATGTCCACAAGCTCTACACAACGCACCGTGCTTTCACTTTTGCTTGTTTCTATCAGATCTTCACTATGGAGCTACAGGGCTCAAATTGCTGGCACACATTATTTATGAACACGGCTGAATGTACGAGCCAACAATGGACCGGTAGGATGCACCGGACTGTCACCCGCTCGTTTTGAGGAGATACACTTTATTGTAAAGATTTTGCTGGTGTCCTGTAATCTCTTGTCAACTTCTCAATAAAGTCGTTAAAAAAAGAAAGGGGGGCGCTTTTCGATCACTGACATTTCAGCGCCTTGTCAGGGGCAGTAGGCACTATGAAAATCGACAATAAAGCTGTGTTTTGGCTTTCAAAAGTCCTTATCCTGAATCAGAATGCGCTTGCATGTATTTATTTGTTTTTGCAGTTTTTTTATAGCGCTAACTCTACTCGATTGTATCCGAGTGGTTTACATAAGTTCCAGTTCTATTACACACGTTCACGTTCATTTTTTCTGAGAAGACTGGCACAGGGAAATTAAGTGATTTGCCCAGGATCACAGGATGTTGAGCTGAAGCTGAGACTCAGACCTTGTTCCTCAGTTTTGAAGTCCACAGCTCAGGCTGTTATACCGCAACAGCTATTCAATGAATATGGGTACAATCCTGAGCGTGCCCCTGAGGGCACAGTAAACATGCATTACAAGATGTCCACAGCTCTACACAACGCACCGTGCTTTCACTTTTGCTTGTTCCTCTCAGATCTTCATAACGGAGCTAAAGGGCTCAAATTGCTGGCACACATTATTTACGAAGACAGCTGTATGTACGAGCCAACAATGGACCTATAAGATGCATCGGACTGTCACCCGCTCATTTTGAGGAGATTCACTTAACTAGAATATCTTTTTTAAGTTACTTTTTTTTTTATTGGGTCATTGAGTTGTACATATTGTCTTCTTGGTTATATATATATATAAATATATATATATATATATATATATATATATATATATATATATATATATATATATATATATATATATATATCCCAAAAATAGCGGCGTTCCTCACGAGCACTCGGCGAAGGAACACACAGCACACCACAGGATTACCAAGCTGAAAGATTTATTTCTTCATAAATCTCGTCCGTGACGCGTTTCGCACTCCAAAGAGTGCTTGATCACACAATTTGCATAAGGTCAATAACATCCTTTATGTCAGTTACACCGTATAAACATCAAGAAAGGACTCATGATTCACAACAGTCCTGCAAGTATACCTAACTTTGGAGGCCATATTGGTCTGGTGTATATCTTATGTGATACCATTTCAAAATAAACGGGTTAGAGTTAACACCACTCCTTGCCGGGTCATTGTTGTTCATAAATATTCACATTGGTACTATGCAATATGGTTACATATTCCCGTCTGTTTCGTTCATGAATTACGAACAGTTTAAACTTTGAGCAAATAATAACTTTATAGATCCATATCCGGAAACAAAACAATCTTATAATTGACAGGCCTCGTTAAGTATAGGTACATGTTAGGTAATGTTAAAGGGATCTCCTGTCGGGATTCCTCCCATCAATGTGTCTGGCTCCCCCGTAGTTGTGGCTACGCGTGGTGGATGGGAACAATGCGTGTCCACACTAGAATTAATGTGACTAAAGGTCCCGTGTGGATAATTATTATGTTATTATTGTCCTCATAAGTAGTGACTTAAAATAAAAGGCCCAGGACCGAGTACACTGGATGGGACATCCTATTGGTTAGAAGTACGGGACTCCTCCCCGTCGGGCGTCTTGTTAGGACCGTAGTCATGGCTACGTGAACTGAAACAAAATTGGCGCATAGTGATTCTCTTGTTAGTGAGAAACGTATGGGTGTTACTCGAGGAGATTGTGTACAATCTCCTTAGTGAAACGTAGTGCGTCCTCAATGCGTAGGAAGTTTGACCCTCTGGTTAGTGAGATAAGGGAAGCAACGAGACACAGATCTACTATGACTGTGGTTAGTTTAGTCATAGATACTATTCCTCCTATTTAATGGCATGGAGCTAATCCTCTATGTGTGAGGATGTGGAGCCCTATAGAGTCCCAGTTAGAAAATAGGTGAAGACAGGTGTTGCGTTGACTATACTAATATACTAGTATGCAGCTATGATTATTGACTCCAGTGCAATATGAATGAGTTAAAATTCTACTTTTCGAATTGAGATGAGGAGAAGAGGGGACCACAGCTGCACAGGTTTAAGTTGACTTTCTAAGTCTGACGTCTCCCTCGTGAGGTTATCTGTAGAGAGATAGAGAGAGAACAGGGATGTAAAGAATAGATCTACGTGGGAAGCGGATGAAGCTAGAGTAAAACAGCAGTTTTGTGTTACCATTTACACAGATACATTACAAGATATAACCTTACAAAGTCAAAACATTACACAATTCATTCTTGTAAATGGATATTGTACTCCTCATCCATGTTGTGCCCCTTCGGGTAACGTGTACAAAGGCTAATTATGTATTTAGATTCTTTTTGCCTTAATTTCAGTAAACAATTACCTCCCCTGGGGCCTATGTTGACCTGTTCCACCACAAAATAAGTTAGTTTTTTGGGATCAGAAAAATGATGACTCTCGAAGTGGCGTGCTATCGGGTATTGCTGATCTAAATTGCTGATAGCTCTGGTGTGTTCCAACACTCTTTTTTTCGCCATGTGTGTCGTGCTCCCTATATATATTAGATTGCATGGACAGGTTAATGCGTAAATGACAAAGGGAGTAGTGCATGTAAGGAATTGTTGAATTTGTTGCATCTTATTTCTGCTGGGATTCCAGAATTCTTTCTTCATGTGGCTATTAGCACAGGCTTTGCAATGGCCACATGGATAGAAGCCCTGCAAATCTATGCCCCTTGGGACACTGGTGTTACTGACATCATTTTGGACCAGCAAATCTCTGAGAGTAGGTCCTCTCTTGTATGTTATGCTGGGGCGTTTAGGTAAACTGTCTCCTATTATTGGATCAGAAGTTAGAAGATTCCAATTTTTTACCAAACTTTTTTGTATTTGTTTGGAGTTACCATTGTATGTGAGAATTACTCTAGTGATATTCTCGCTTTCTTCCCTTTCGTCTTTCTTCGTTATGAGTAGGTCTTTTCTCTCAATCTCAGATACCTTTTTGCTAGCATTCTTGATCACCCACAGGGGATAGCCTCGTTGGAGGAATCTCTGTGTCATTGTTTTTTCTTCTGCCAGATAGTCCTTATGATTACTGCAATTTCTTTTTGCTCTCAGGAGTTCCCCATAGGGGATACTCCATTTCAGATTGTCTGGATGGTTGCTATCTGCGTGAAGCAGAGAGTTGCCTGCCGTACTTTTTCTGAATAACAGCGTTTTGATGGTATTGCCTGTGATCTGAACCTTGGTGTCAAGATATTCTACCTCTCTGTCACTGATGTTGCTCGTGAGTTTGATATTTCGGTTGTTATTATGCAGTTTATTGATGAAGTCATTGGCCTCGGATTTACTCCCTGACCAAATGACAAAAATGTCATCAATAAACCGAAGCCATAGTTTGACTTTCTTAAAGTCATTTTTCAGTTCAGTATCGTTTCTGATGTCTGCCTCCCATGCTCCCATGAAGAGGTTCGCCAGGCTCGGCGCAAAAGAAGTACCCATCGCGGTGCCGTGGGTTTGCAAAAAGACCTCATCATTAAAGCAGAAGAAATTGTTCTCTAGGCAGTGTTTGATCATGTCAAGTAACATGGTAGTGTGTCCAAGAAATTTGATATCCCTTTGTTTGAGATATCTCGCACAGGCTTCCAACCCCTGACTGTGTTCGATGATGGTGTAAAGGGCATTTACATCCATAGTTATAAGTAGACATCCCTTATTGCTCTTAACCTGATTGATCTTGTCAAGGAAATCCTTAGTATCTCTCACATACGTGGGGAGATCCATGACAAAATCCCTCAGGAAGTGGTCAATGTAGCGTGAGACATTTTCCAAAACACATCCCCTGGAGGAGATGATGGGTCTTCCAGGGGGGTTGTCAATACATTTGTGCACCTTGGGGAGGAGGTACAGGATGGGTAGTAGGGGGTAATCCCTTTTAAGGAAACAGTACTCTTCCCATTCTAGCCAACCTCTATCCTTCCATTCACTCAATTTGTCCCACAAGTTTTTAATACTGTTGCTGTATTCCGTCCGGTTAGATTTTTTGTACGTATGTCCATCATGCAGTTGTCTTTCCGCTTCTGCAACGTACATCTCTCTAGGCATTATTACAATGTTCCCCCCTTTGTCTGCTGGTCGAATGAGGATGCTGGGGTCATTGGCTAAGTCTTGGATGTCCTTTTTCTGGGCAACCGAGAGGTTATATTTGACTTTCTTCTTTCTGCTGTTAGCCTGGTTGCATCGGCTGAGTTCGAACAGCTCGTTGCCTATCTGGTCTTGGAATGAGTCTATGTTATCGTGGTTCATCTTGGGGGTGAATGTGGACTTGGGTTTAAAATCAGTATTGGCTGCTTGATTGTGTTGAATTTCTAAGGCATCCAGTATTCTCCTGGCTTCGGTACTAAGATTGAGTTCATCTTCAGCAGTATTGAGCTCATCAATGGCCACTAGGTTATCTATATCGCCTATGATCATATGTTCATTGTCTATGTCCTGATCATTTGTATGTTGTCTTTTGCTTTTTTTCGGTTTCATTTTGTGCCATTTCTTGAGTTTCAATTTCCTGCAAAATTTGAAGATGTCAATCTTGTCTTCAACGTAATTCATGGTTACCGTGGGACAAAATGATAGACCTAAACATAGTGTTCTTTTGACTTTCATGCTAATTTGTCTGTCAGATAAATTAATTATAGTTTTGTTTACCTGGTTGTCATCCATCTTCATTTCCTCTTTTGTTGGGCCCTTCTTATTCCCACTGGCCTCTGATTTCCTGAACTGCTTGTTCCTCTGTTTCCGTTTCTTCCTCCTCTTTGCCTGGTATTTCTTGGTCTGCCTCTTGTGCTCTGCGCTTGTACTTGGTTCTTTTCTTGTAGTCTTGTTGATGATCTTGTCCCTTCCCGGTTCTGTTTCATGAACCGGTATTGTAATAAAAAATTGCTCTTTTTTGGTCTTGTTTCCTCCGTTGACTTGATGCTCTCTGAGCTCACCGTTAATTCTGACATATCCGTCAGTGAGTCTGCATTTTCCTCATCCTCTGTTGCAGTTTCCTCCGGGGTAGGTGAAATCTGGTCATTTTGCGATTGATTTGCATAGAGATGGTCATATTTCTTACTGTGTGTGAGTATCCTCCCAGATTCATAGTCACCACAGTCTCTATGTAGCTTATATTGTTTCCTCTTCTTGATGTCATCCTCCAAAGTCTTTAAGCGTTTTTTCATTTCTTCAAGGAATTTAGTAATGATTTCCTGTTCCTCATGTTTGTTTAATTCTTCCGCTATTTCTTCAATTTCTTTCTTGATTTTGGTTCTGTCAGACCATGCATATTTTATTAGAATTTGCATCATTACCCTGGAGCTGTTTGTGGCGTTATCAGCCCAATCTTCAAGCATCTGTGGGTCTAAAGAGTCATATGATGGGATCAGATAGATTCTCAGTCCTCTGGGTACCATGTTCTTATCCAGGTAATCCTGTAATGATGTTGCCTCCCACCATTTGGAGACTTCCACACCCACGAAGGCGAAGGGTTGCAGCAGGAGCTTTACTGAATGATATATATATATATATATATATATATATATATATATATATATATATATATATATATATATATATATATATATATATATATATATATATATATATATATATATATATATATATATATATATATATATATATATATATATATATATATATATATATATATATATATATATATATATATATATATATATATATATATATATATATATATATATATATATATATATTAGCAGCCCGTCCCGACGTTGTGCGGGTATGAATTGCTGCCGGCCAGTAGTATATTGTTTTGTAGGATTTTGTTTTGATAGCATTTCTTATCTGTGACAGGCCTGTGAAACACTCCGATTCACAGTGCACTGCTGATGCACTTAAGAGTGCGCGTTCAGTAGTGTGCGAACTCGAGTTTCCCTACTTTATTTTTCCTTGCAATATTATATAGCGCAAACTCGACAACATGGCATGAGCACAATTTACCATATATATATATATATGGTAACAAAAAATGCTTATAACACTTGTTTATTATAACTTTTCAACATGCTGCATAGTAACAACAATCCTCTACAACATAGCTTAAAGACATTGGCAAAGCCAATGTGTAGTATTGAAGTCCAGACAGGTTGATGTAGTTCAGGATGATTTATTGTAATCAATAAATCAATCAATCAATTTCAACTTTATTCGGTTTCAAAACCATAAAGGTTATCACATGAAATTACATAAAATAGCATTTTTCTATCACAGATAAAACACATTCCGCAACATTCCATCCAAAATCAGTGGTTTAAAATACGAGATTCGTATACCAATAAGCATAAGCCATCCGTTAAAAACCATGCAAGCTGGGTTGCACCATCCAAGACCATCCAAGACCTTTAATTAAATTTAAAAACAGCACTTAAACCCTAACACATATTTTAATATTTAATCAAGACAGGCCCTAGATTTTGCCACAGGAGAGCTGGGCAAGCCTGTATAAAATCCATCCTCTTCAAAATCGACACAATAAAAAACTTCCGGGGAACCTCATAAAATCTACAAAGTAATACAAAGTGTAGCAAATTCTGTGGAGACTCTCCGTCACAACCACAGGGTACTAACACTTGCCTTCTACTGCTCTCTGTCGCAGCCCCGGGGCGCTTACACTTGCTCTCTACTGCTCTCCCTTGGTACGGCTAGCAGGAGGTGAAAGAGATCCAGTCTAAACCTGGTCAATAAAAAACTTTCATGAATAGTAAAAGCCCCCAGGAGGTAAGGCTCGGTTAATAATGTTGTCTTTAACATTATAAATTTACGTACACTGGCTTTACACAATTCCCGCTCTTCCCTCTCCAGTTTAATGAGATTGCCAAAGGACTACCCTATTTTCCCTACATCCTGTTTGGTTATTAAATCAGGGTTAGTGTACAGTTCGCATCGGCCTAACCTTTCGAAGCTGCCCTTGATATATCGGGATGTCGAGCGTGTGATCGAAGGTCATACACTCTATTAAAATCATGTGGCTTAGAGTTAATTCCTTATTCAACCACGATTTTAACCAAAACGTTAAGGGACGGAGAGCCAAAATAACATTTAGAAAAGGGACCCCCAGTTCTTCGTGTACCACCATGTTAGATGTGCCATGGGGAACACCCATTAAGCGTTCCAGAAAACTATTCTCAACTACCTGAAGGACATCTGTGGAAACATGCCCCCATATTTCGCTTCCGTAGGAAGCTATTGCTGCTTGATAAATCTTCAACAGGGCTGCAAAGGGACTCTTTCCTATCTTTGATAGATAAAAATAGCTGCGTTCACCCACATCAGATCCCCCTTCTTTCTTAGTTTCAATGGGCCCCAATTTCCATGCGCATCCAAGACGTCCCCCAAATATGAGAAGACATCTGTGCATGGTACCTTGGCCAGTTCAAACCGAAATTGAAACAATTTTTTGGGTTGTATCCCCACTTGCATGACAAAAGAATTAGAATCATTGATCGATAAGTCCTGATCCCCCCCTAAAAAAGTGGAAAAAGCATCAAGTAGGGTCTGTAGCCCCCTTGCATTCCTAGATATAAGGACTGTGTCCTCCGCATAAAGTAATACAGGGAGGCCACATTGACCTACGTGCAGATAATCCACCCCTGTAGACAAAAGAGCTTTGTCTAGGTCATTAATATATAAATTAAAGAAGAAATTCACCCTTGACAGACGCCACTTTTGATATAAAAATCACGAGACACATGTAGGTCTTGCAAGAATCTGACGTTGGCCTTATTTGAGTAATGGAGGTCTTCAAGAAAGTGAACGATGTTACTATCTACCCCTATGTCTTTCATGGACTGCCACAGCTGTGTCCTATTCACGCAATCAAACGCGGAAGATAAGTCCATGAAAGCTAAATAGATGGTACCAGGGCGTGCGAAGTATACTTGCTAAGGATCATGGTAAGGTTAAGTTACTGGGCCACGGTAGACCGGCCAGGGCGGAACCTGTATTGGACAATAGATAAAATATCATGTTCCTCTGCCCAGCTGGTCAATCTATCTCAAAAGGACACAACCCACCATCTTGACCACCAAATCCAGCAACGATATCAGTCTGTAACAATGAGTGTTATCACGGTCCCCATTCTTGAAGACTGGCACAATAGTCGAGGTGGCCCAGGACTCGGGGCAACCCGTCCTTGGCGCCGCATTAATTACGGCGGTGTGTACCGGGGTCCAGAACGAGGGATAAGATTTAAAAAGGTCCCGGGGGTACCGTCAGGACCTGGGGCTTTGTTACTTGTCACCCCAGTGATGCCTCCCACAATCTCCTCTAACCCGAAAGTCAATATGGTGGAAGCTACTTCTCGGCCTGACTCCCTAGTCAACTCGGGGGCTCTCAAACATCGCTTTAAAATGTGACACCCAGTCAGCCTTCGGAATGTGTGCGCATATGGCGCTACCTTCAGCATGCTCAAGGAAGGGGTTGTTGATGATACTCCAAAATCTTGAGCTATTCTTCAGGGTACTAGCCTCTATCAGCTCCCTCCAGCCAGGCCTCCTCCTTTAGTGTAGACTTACGTTTCGCCAATTTCATCTTATAATCTTTGGGGCAAGCTTTGACTATGGTCTGATTTCTTGGCCTCCTATTAAGCGCTTCCTGCAGTGTTCTTGCTGCCTTCGAGCAGGAAGAATCAAACCACCTGGGGTGGGGGGGACTATTTTGCAGGCTGGGGCACTTAAAAGATCTTTTACTCTGGCGGAAATAATGTTGAAGCCACTAATGATCCCCCTGGTGATGTATGCGGCGAGATACATATGGCCAGTTCACTAGCACATTGTTCTGTGACCGAATTATAAAAGGCATCTGGAGAAATCTGTGTCCATTTAAGCCTTCATTCACCATCTATTGGTCTTATTGACCCCTTTTTCCACAGTTCCCCTTTTACATGATAGTAATGGTCCTCGCAATTTAACACACAGGGGGTTAAGATCGCTGTAAGCGCTTTCATAAAACCACGGAAAGAAAATTGCAAGAATGATTAAATTAACATAAAATCAATAATTGTACCACACCCTCTTCCTTTAAAGGAAGGAACGACTGCCTTACTACAAGGGTCACCTAGTGACGAGCAAAATGCTGCCCCCTAGCACGCGGGCAACCCAGTTCACCCAATCTAGTAGCCATGGGATCACCATAAAGATGTATATTAAAGTCCCCTGTAATCATGAGGTTTTCTTGTTCAGTTATACAATGGTGCCTTATAAAGGAACCAAAGAGATTAATGTTACACCCCCGTTCATACTTTAAACAGAGAACAAAGACAATAGAGAATCATAGCCCTCCAAAATAAACTGCAATCTACCAACCACATTTCCTGTAAACAAAAAATGTTTCATAAATGCTACCCACATTGGGTCGGAGAACTTATTAGCCAGTCCTGCGACGTTCTAGGATATAACATTAGTATCATGTCCACACATGCTCTCCTGGTTTTGCTCTGGAGAGTCCCGCCGAGCTGTAGGATTCACCGGGTCCGTTAGTGGGGAGCTACCAATTCAATCACATGTATCCAATCTAGACAGAAGGGTGAATCTATTTGACAGCTCCAGGGATGATAGACTAAAACCCTGCCGGCACAGAGGCGTCTCGTCAGGGTATGCTGTTCTAACGAACGGATTTGAAGAAACATTCCTGGTGGGTAGTGTTCTCTGCAACGGGACAACAGATGGAGCTGTGCCAACAGGATTTGTATGTATACTCCCTGCAAAGTCAGGTTTATAGAAAAACCAGAGTGGCAGGGCCACGATGGCCAACTCTGAGTGTGAAGGATCAGAATGTGATCGTGAAAATAGAACACTTTCTGCTAAATGTGGCCTGTTAAAGTTTACGATAAACAGTCCCCCGATAGTGGTTTGTGGGAATTACCAATCCACCTCACTCTTCGCACCATGATAATGTTTTTTTCCACCCTTGTTCCCAGATGTGTATTATATGATAGCCAATGTAAGACTTTGTTCTTCAGCTGGGAAAAGTCCTCCTTCCTGCCCCCTATGAGGATTAGCACATTCCTCAGTACCACAACATATGGAGTGGATTCCGCGGGCAGGTGTATTACTGGTAAATCTTGGGGATGAGCTTCCTCTCCCCTCTGTACCCGTGCCCCTGTAGGATGAATCTCTGCCTGAGACTGGAGCTGTAGCTGCAGAGACGGACTGTTGCTAGGGTGATAGGATCCACTCTGCATCAGCAGTCAGTCACTTTCGATATCTTGTCTGCCCTGTCACTGTAATTGACCCCTGTCAAAATGTTGTGGGCGGTCTGAATTGGGGGGTCTGGTAGAGAGCTTTGTACAGGTTGGACGACTGAGCCTTAGGTTGGTGCGAATGGAGGAGAGCATTTGAGATCCAATAGATTCTTTTCAATGGGCGGATCACTGACAAAATTTCGACCTCCAAAATATCGACCTACAGAAATATCGAGTCTAAAATATCGAGGGCAAGAATATCGACATCCTATCTACAACATGGTAAGTACAAAAATATCGAAAAAATAATATAGATGTTAAAAATATCGATGTTAAAAATATCGTTATTTTTCTTTTAAAATATCATTGTAAAATAAATTACATAACACTAATAAATATAATATACATAGTTATAATTATCTAATAATGTTTAAAATTAATAAATAATACATATATAATAATAATACATTAATTAAATATATACTGTAAATATATAATATATATGTTCTGAACAATATGTTGTAATAATTATTTTACTAACTTATAAATTATTAAAATATATTCTAATTTACAAATACATTTACAAACATAAAATAATAACATAAATAAAATGTACAAAACATAAAAAATTAAATATACTTTTAATATTTTTACAATTAATTATATAAAATGTTGGATAGCGTAGGGGTAAAATTTACTATTTCCACTCCAGAGAGTGCAACAGTAGGGAAAGCTTTGGATAGCGTAGAGGTAAAAATTACTATTCCCACTACAGAGAGTGCAACAGTAGGGAAAGCGTTGGATAGCGTAGGAATATAAATTACTATTCCCACTCCAGAGAGTGCATCAGTAGGGAAAGAGTTGGATAGCGTAGGAGTAAAAAATACTATTCCCACTCCAGAGAGTGCAACAGTAGGGAAAGCGTTGGATAGCGTAGGGGTAAAAATTACTATTCCCACTCCAGAGAGTGCAACAGTAGGGAAAGCATTGGATAGCGTAGGGGTAAAAATTACTATTCCAAATCCAGAGAGTGCAACAGTAGGGAAAGCAATGGATAGCGTAGGAGTAAAAATTACTATTCCCACTCCAGAGAGTGCAACAGTAGGGAAAGCGTTGGATAGCATAGGGGTAACAATTACTATTCCCACTCCAGAGAGTGCAACAGTAGGGAAAGCGTTGGATAGCGTAGGGGTAAAAATTACTATTCCCACTCCAGAGAGTGCAAAAGTAGGGAAAGGCTTGCATAGCGTAGGAGTAAAAATTACTATTCCTACTCCAGAGAGTGCAACAGTAGGGAAAATGTTGGATAGCGTAGGGGTTAAAATAACATACTTATAAATAAAAGCTTTTTATTTAAAAAATGATATAAAGTATTAAAAAAATTTAAACCATATACAATACCTATACATAATTATAAAAACATGATTACCTAAATATATTTAACCAAAAATAAATATTAAAAAATACAATTTTATAATATTTAATTACCAATTAATAATTATTTAACAATTATATTATTTTCAAAAAAATCATTTAAAAAAAATTATTACTTAATTACATTTACATTACTTCCCACCATATTCCCCTATAAACCCTCTACCCACAACCGAGCACATTTATCTATTTATCAATTATTAAAATTATTTACCAATCAATTAAAATTAATTACCAATTAATTAAAATTATTTACCAATTATTTAAAATTAATTTATAATTCCTACTAATTAATAATTAATTATACATAATTAAATAACTTCCCACCCTATTCCCCTATAAAGCCACAACCCGCTACAGAACATATATATATCAATTAATCAATTATTTATAATGAGATAACCATTAATTAAATGTATTTACCAATTATTTAAAATTATTTAATAACTACTAATTATTTTTTAATTTAACATAATTAAATTACTACCCACCCTATTCCCCTATAAACCCACAACCCGCTATAGAACATATTTATCAATTAATCAATTAATTAAAATGATTTACCAATTAATTAAATTTAATTACCAATTATTTATAATTAATTAATATTAACTACTAATTATTAATTAATTTAACATATTTATATTACTTCCCACCCTATTTCCCTATGAGCCCATAATCCGCTACAGAACATATTTATCAATTAATCAATTAATTAAAATTATATTCCAAATAATTAAAAATAATTACCAATTAATTACAATTTATTAATAAATCCTACTAATTAATAATCAATTTAACATAATTAAATTACTTCCCACCCTATTCCCCTATAAACCCACAACCCGCTCCGGTACTAAAACATATCATTTACTTATAAATAAATGTATTAATATATATATGTAATACACATATAATATTACTTATTTTAATTACTTAAGTAAAACATATAACACATACATAATAAAAAACAACAGAAATAATACAAATATCGATATTAGTGTAATCGAAATGAGTAATATCGATATATATGCTATCGATATTACTAACTTCGATATTACTTACATCGATATTAAGTATTTCGATATTACTTACCTTAGGGTCGATATTCTGTCCAACGATTTTCTTGTCTTCGATATTCTGCACCTTCGAAATTACTGACACGATATTTTGGTACATCGATATTTCATACTCGATATTTTGACTGTGTACCGGCTGCCAGACGTTGGAATATCAGGACCAACTTTGAGTCCAATAAGTTCTCCATTGTTACCTTCATGGATTCCAGAACACACATCATGTCGGACTTGGACAGCATAGATGTAACAGTGGTTGGGGCTTTGGGGACTGATTGAGTTTTAGCCTTTTGGCTTTACCCCCAGATGTTTGGGATTTCCTTTTGGTTTCGAACCCTGCCCCTGTACCTCCGAGCTCTGTTGGGGGAATGTTCCCTTGCGTGGGTGCATCTGGTCGTGCCCCGGGTAAGCTAAGAATAGATTCCACCCGCTCGATTTGATTTGGCTTCAGTGCCCCCATATTTATTGATAATGACGGCTCGAGAGAGAGGTCGTTGTTTGACTGAAGAATGAAGAATGCCCCCACTGCGTTCCTGTAATGTTTAAAAGATTAGATGTATCGTTATTCATGCTGGTCATTATCATGGGTGTATGTTTATACGTAGTAGATGAAGCAGTAGCCTGTGACCTAGAAAGGCGACGATTAACCAGCTCAATCTCCTTATCCAGGACGGCTGCGGCACACTGAAGAAATGAATCCATGGTTGTTACTGGGGCAGTAGTGCCAGCTGCGGCCCTTCCAGAGGCTACTGTCGCTTTGCATCTGACCATAGTGAGTTTGTTGTTAGCGGTTTCAACATGTGGCTGGCGCTAGATAATACTGTTACTTGTATGAAGTTGTCGATTGTTAAGGCCTAAATTGGCGGTATGACAGGAAGCAACTTCGTGGTACCCAAGACACAAAGGCACAGAAACAATCGTTGACCAGCAATCCTAGAAGTAACGTCATTATTAAAAAGCAGGCCAGGCGCCTTCCTACCTTCGCCTTGATCCCTGCAGCTATTACTGAAGAGTCTGTAACAGTACGGGAAAATCAGCGGTGCTCCTCTGGGTATATAGAAAATATATCTGGTAAAAGGCCAAGTGAATGGGCCCTGCCCAGCCTCTTCCGGGCTAAGACGGGTGCATATGGACCTGCCCTTGGCGGGAGCCTATGCTTGTTTAAATAGCACCTGCAGACGCTTCCCGCTGATTCACGAGGCTCCTGCCGGGAAGACCGCTGGGCCTTGAGGTCCTGTGGTGCGGGCAAGCTTTTAGGTGTTTGGCAGAGAAAAGTGGGTCCCACGCTGGTTTAAATAGCGCCTTCAGGCGATTCCCGCTGCTACATGCGGTTCTTGCCACGAAGACTGCTGGGCCTTGAGGTCCTGTGGTGCGGACAAGCGTTTTGGCATTTGGCAGAGAAAAGCAGGTGATTTATTGTAGTAGGTTACAAGATTGTAGTAGGTTACAAGATCTGTAGATCAGCCGCACCAGGAGCAGGCATCAGGGCCGGTCCTAGAACTTCAGGGGCCCGGGCGAAAGGGAAGATGTGAGGCCACTCTAATTTGCATGTAACATCCAGTCGCGGCCGACATGATGCGCGGTAGGGGGTCTCGTAGGGGTTCGCACACGGGGTGATTAAAAAAAAAAATTACCTTCCCAGGTCTCGCGTCGTCTCTGCTTCTGACCTGCTCTCCTGCTTTTCTGCCTCTGGCAGGAACAGGAAGCAGTCAGCCTCCCTCCCCTAAGCCAATCACAAGGCTGCAATGGCAGCATTGTGATTGTCGGTACGCTGACCAGCCAGGCGCCTATGGGGAGGCCATTTTCTCCATGTAGGGTGCATTGCAGCCTACATGGAGAAAGGCCAGAGTGCCCATGACTGATTTGGTCGGCCCCGGAGGGCTGACCAAACTGTCAGCGCCTTAGCAGTGGGCAAGGCATTCCTCCCCTACCCTAAAGCAGGCCTGCCTGCCCCCAACCAAACACTTCTGCTTTCTCGCAGTGCAACAAGCACAAACATAAAATGGTAGTTTTAGAATTTTGTGTTTCTGCTTCTCGAACTGTGAGAAAGCAGTAGGGCGACGCTCCTCCGCCCTAGTGGAGGAGCCGCCCTTGGTAACATCACAAGAAGTGACATCACAGAAATTGACATCGCAGGACAATTGTTCTTATTTGTCATCCCAGAAGAGACCTAACGTGGATATCAGTAACATGGACAAAAAGATAAATATACAAATAAAATAAGTCCATATATTTTAAAACTGTATTAAATGGATTACATTTGTCACATTGGATGGAAAAGCTAGGTGCAGGTCTCACAAAAATGTATATTATTTACTCCTCGTTAACTGATTGTTTCCAGATGAGTGCATGATTCAATTTCCTGTTCTTCCTAATAAAGGGGGGAGATCTTGTTGAGGTAATGAGGGGCGGGATCATTCAAAATATAAAATGACACAAGAGAAAATCTCTCACACCATGGATATAATTGCAAATTTGAAAAGGCTTCCTTATATTTCTGTGCCATTATTGTGCTACCTTAGGATGACATTAATACTTCGTAATTTGTTTTAACATAAATCCTCTCACCAGTATCCCACATATACATGCTAAGAGATGTAGGAGAATCTTTTTTGTGTGTGGGCTCTTTACTTGCCAAAATTATGTTAACTGCAAAAACACAACACATACTACAAATTTACAAGATACCATTGCAAACAAATAAATATTGTAAATAAATAAAAAAAGACTTGAAACAACCTAGACCACTACTAAATCATACATTGACTTGAAGGTGCACTTCAGATTCAAGAGGTTTTCAAATCAGTGTTTTTGATTTGGTGATAGAACTGTAGGAAGTAGAAGTGGCTGCCTTTAGCGCTGGTGAAGCCCTGTGCGACAATGTTGGTGCCCCCCAATGACACGCTCTGCCACGGATTCCCTCTCTACCACCCTTCAACAGCGCCACTCAAGTCTCCATTACCACATTCTCGCTCAGATGCATTTAATTTGATTTACAGCACCACTGATACCAGTTTAGGGTGTCAGAGAACTTTATATCACACATTACACGGAGACAATCAATCCTACTTGTGTAAATCACATTAGGTTATGTTATATAAGACAAAGGACTAGGAGTCACATTACAATCATATTAGTAGGCAGTATAGTTTATTAGTGATTGATCTGGAAAAACACAAACTCTGAATTTAGAATGTAATACCATGGTTGGGGGTTCTATTTAATAACTAGAATTGATTTCTGTCCAAATTAACCCTTTTTGCAACATTGGGATAATCAAAGACTGGGGAAAAAACCATAACGTTGTAATTTATACCTTGCAGTTTGCATGCAGCTCTTAGATAACAGTTACTATCTCGTTGTTCAATGTTAGGATTTTGACTTATAAACTGCAAGTAGCAATAGGATCTCTCTAACAAAAGCATTAACCCATAGGCCTATTTAAATTATGTGGACTTAGTGAGATCCTTGGTACATGTTCTTTGCAGCAGGCTCATTAACCCTCTGCGCTACCTTTAAAGAAGTTAAAACTTTTACTTGAAAAAACTCCATCTCTCTCTAGGAAAAACATTAATCACCGGAGGATTCGTGACATTTTTATTGTTGCCAAAATTGCTTGACATAATATACTCGCAAACATGACGCCCCCACCCGAAGTCAGCAGTCAGTGCGATCTCATAGGTCAAACCGCCCTAGAGCCTTCCTGCTCTAGGGTCCTGTGACCTTAATGACAATGACAGAGTCCCTAGGGAGTGCTGCTTCGAAGGCCTGCCCAAAAGACTCAAGTTGAGCTTCAATAATGGTTGTAGGGGACAGGCCTTCAAGGTTAACCCACACTTGCCACCGCTATGGTCCACCTGCTGGTGCTCAGACACAATTCTTCTAAGGTCTTTCGGGCCTTCTAAGGTCTAGCATGGAAATGTGCTCTCTTAGGAGAGTGGTCTGGTGTACTGGTCGTGAAGGCTGAACCGGGTTCCCCAGTTCCAAATACGGCAGCACTGACCATAGTGACACATCCTCTCCCCCATTGAACACCACACTGCCCACTGGTAGAAACTCGCACTGCCTTCAACTACAACCCAATTGTGCCCCGCTATAAACACCTGGAGGTGACTCAAATCAAATTAGGCACTAGACAAGAACAATATGCTGCCTAAAAAAAGTGACAACATCCTGGAAAAAGCAAACACTCATAAAGAATGTAAGATTAATTAACAGCATGTGAAATTTAAGCAGGAACAACATGATTACCTTAATGCTTTGACACTTATTATTCAGAAAACAATGAGTGCTTTTGCATGAAAAGTTAAGGCCATGACTACAGGGCCGGAAGGGGCCAGTTTCAATGTCCATTGCTTATATACTTACAAAACGTAAGCAATATAGTTTTAAAAGACCACATTTGTGAATACAGAGCCTTGGCATGGATTTTGTTTTCCAATGCCCCATCAAGCAGGTATTGTAGTACATCCTGGAATGGTGCACTTCCTTACCCGGGGAAAACAATGCTGTTCAGAGAAAGACAAGAAAACAAAAGTAGTGCTTCACTGGCAAACTCTGTAAAGTGGCACTAATGTGTTTTGGGTGTGAATAAAATCAATATGGCTCCTTTTCAACCCACTCTGTCTTGCATTAGTTATTTTTTACATTTTGAACCTTTTATTTCTCTCCATCCCAAGGCTGCACGTTGGAAGTGAAAAATGTCAGAAAAAGACGACCTTTCCAGCAAAAGTGTTTTTATTGTTTTGATTCATTTCACTGGAGAACAAATAAAGGAAAGGAAAGAGGGAGTACTGGCTACAAGGCCCAAGGAAGGGGGCCACCACACCTGGACCTTGCAGCTTTCTATAGTGCTTAGAGGCCCAGGGAAACGGGGGCCCCTCCCCTGAGCCTTTGAAGCAGTGAGGCATTTTGTAAAACACTGCCCTAGCACTAGCAGTTCTACATACATTAAGGTAACAAAAGCCAGTTGATCTGGCTGCTCCCTCCTCCCCTCATCCAGCTCCCTTACCTGTGTCCGGCTGGTCCTGGAAACAAAGGGGCCTTCTGTCACATGGCAACAAAATGCAGAGAGGGAATGGCCGGTACTTAACACAGGTGCTCCCCCGCCCATGACACTGTGATGCTGGCCGGCTGCTGTGCCTTCCTCCCACCCCTGCACCCCCAGGAATGCCAACACGCCCTGATCAGCAAGGTCGACTCGAGACGTTTTCCATGTGTATTGTGATTGTGTGGGGAGGGAGCCCTGGAGGAGCAGGTGGGCAATCTGTGAAAGTGTGGCCTTTCAAAGGGAAGCGTTGGGGGCCCCCTGTCTTTCAGCCAAGCCCGGGCAGCTGCCCACACTGCCCATGCCTAGCGCCGGCCCTAGCAGCCATGCTGCTGAGCCCCATCTCAACTGTAACTTATCCTCACAGACTCCCAACATTCCTAAGCCATCGTCACTGCAACATTCCACTGACTGAGCAGGTGGTGAAAATGGTGTAACATTAACATGGACAGGATACTAGGACACCACACAATATCTCTGGCTTAACACTTATAAGGTCCCGAAGGCGAGACCTATTGGCTATGCCAATGCTTGTCTTATTGTACAATAGAACAAAAGAGCACAAGGAAGAACAGAGACGACCTCTGATGAAGGAAACTTAAAAATAAGACGTATGCATACCAGGGCCGGCTCTAGGCTCATGGTGGCCCTGTGCAGGGAGCGTAGGTGGGGGCCCCGGAAGAGGGTGTCCGGACGGGGCGGAGCTCAGGAAGGTGTTTTAATAATACGTCCAGAAAAGTCATTAGATGATTGACCAGTACCTGCGGCTGCTCCTACCCTTCCAAATTCCCGCTGCAACCAGTGCCAAGGGTGCACGGCCACAAGTGGTTCGGGATGATGTTTGCATCTGACCAGATCCCTTATTGCATTTCCTGACTGCACTGGATCACCACAAAATGTATAGGCGCTGCAGAGAAGATTAACGTGCCATGAGACAAAAAACTGTGTGGTAAAATCGAGATGCAGTGGGAAGGAAGTGAGTATACTTGGGTCAGGAGTAAGATGTGTCTCTCCATGTGCGTGAAGGGAGGCCGGATGAAAGCATCCAGCAAGTAAACTGATTCCACGTCTGAGTATGCAAAGTTGGAATTTTGATACAGTGTATCCAATCTCAAGTATTTGCACATCTGAACTAGGGTCACTAACACTGAATGCCAAAAGCGAAGTAGTCGCGGCAGGCCCTGATGACATTTGTGGAAATCTTTTCTATTTTGTTTACCTGCTGTAACAAATGTGAGTTTGGAAATATAGGTTGTATTTTTGTATCAGCTGTGAAAAAAAATGTTCCACATCTGCACAAATGTTTTGTTGGTGATAAGTGGTTTTGACGACTAGCCTACAGCACCCCCGTGTCCACAGAGTGCCTTGAAGACTCAGCTGTTCCAGCCGGTGCCAACCTGTGAAAACTCCACAAAATCCAATTATCTGTAACTCCACAACTACTTAACAGTTTCCTCTCAGTAATTATACTGGACTTGTCAGGACAAATGGGCCTTTTGTCCTCGGAAGCTATTTCATTCTTACAGTTGAGCCTTTTAAGTGTAATTTCCGTGTCTTGCAAGTTTGCAGCTTCATTTAATTAAAGTTAACAGGCGTGCGGTTCCTTTTGTTTCCCTGTTGTGAGGTCCCACCCCCTCCCCCCGGTCAGCAAACACAAAGATTTTAATTTTGTGATGTACAATGGAATTACTAACACAGTGTAATTTTAATCTCCAAACATGGTTTTAAAAGTCGTCTGTTTTAAAAGAAGTTTAATACAAATTGACTTTTTTTTTACAAAACTCACCAGGTTTGCCTTTAGGTCTCGGGACCGTTAAGATGCGAAGCAGCTTCCGGTCCGGAGAATTAATGTGACTTAGTAGGGCTTCAGAACCCGCCTCCCTGCTCTGTCTCTCCACCATTGGCTGGCTTCCTAAACAGAGGCCAGCCATTGGAGGAGAGAGCCGTCCCTCCAAAGAAGCCCCGTCTTTTTCGTATTTGGGGGCGTCATTTTTGCTGTTCTTTAGACAGTGACGTCGTCCGTCACTCAGAACAGCAAAACACGCCCCCAATCCGAAATTTTTCAGAAGTTTTTGGCCGCCATTGTTGCCTGTCCACCGCCGAGTGTTGAAGTGCAGAGAGCCTCCTCCTCGAGTCGCCCGCGGGCCTGAAGGCAGCACCGCAGTGAAGGTGAGCCGTTTTCCTGCCTACCCCGGCCTTTGCAAACAGCGCTTGAGCCCGCGACGCACAAAGTGCTCCTCGTGCCCCCCGCCCCATACCCCCCCCGCCGTTCAGGTCTGCGCCGTGCGAAGCTACTCGAGGTCCGAGGCCCGCATGACACTGTTCCCTTGCTGCTGCTCCCGACTTTTGACCCAGATGTCCCTGTTTCCTTGCTGCTCCTCGCTGTTTCTTACCATTAGCATACAGCCTGATCCCGAGTTTCGGTCTATCTCCCCCAACCCCCCTTCCCTC
The DNA here is from genome assembly GCF_964263255.1 of Lissotriton vulgaris. Taxonomy (NCBI): domain Eukaryota; kingdom Metazoa; phylum Chordata; class Amphibia; order Caudata; family Salamandridae; genus Lissotriton; species Lissotriton vulgaris. The sequence continues at coordinate 171,225,809 of NC_141699.1, forward strand.
CTTCGTCTCTCGTCGCACACCCCCCCCTCGTCTCTCCTCGCCCCCCCCGTTTCCGCTACTCACCTCGCCCGACTCTCTACCCACGGAGCTCCCATCTCTCTCGTCTACTTAGCTCTGAAGGACACTCCAGCAGTCGCGACGCCGTGGAGCACACACCTTAGCCCCAGGACGCAGAGAAGCCTCCCCGAGCCAGGGTAGGGTCTGACCTGGCCTGCCCCGGATCAGGGTCCGAGCCCTGAGGCGCAACGGTGAACGCGAGTTTGAAGTCCTATCCCCTGGTTAAGTTCAGAGTGTGCTGTTGTGATTGCATCTTGGGGCGTCACTCCGAGTTTTGTTGACACTTTGCTGGCGCGTGCAACCTCGAGCTTGGCGCAGTTGAAGGTGGACTAAAAGTTACATGCAGCGTTTTAAACTCTTTTGCTGGCTGCTGTATTCTGTGAACTGTATGCATTGCTCGTATTTGTGTGGGGGGATTCTTTGCCCCCAGGCTTTCTAATCAGAAACCCTGCATCCGCCCCGGGCATATTGCCATTTTGCCGACTTTTGATCCAGATGTCCCTGTTTCCTTGCTGCTCCTCGCTGTTTCTTACCATTAGCATACAGCTTGATCCCGAGTTTCGGTCTCTCCCCCCCCCCCTTCCCTCTGCCCGCAGCTCTCCTTCGTCTCTCGTCGCACCCCCCACCCCCCTTCGTCTCTCCTCTCCCCCCCTTCCTTCTGCCCGCAGCTCTCCTTGGTCTCAAAAGTTACATGCAGCGTTTTAAACTCTTTTGCTGGCTGCTGTATTCTGTGAACTGTACACCATGACGCCCAGTGCTTAATTTTAGCCGGTGGCTAGAGACGCTCATTTTTGTAGACCAGGGCATTTTTTATTGTCAGACTTTGGTTGGTCTAAGCTGGAAAGGCAGAAAAGGTGGAAGACAAGGATGAAGAGAAAGATAAGCAAAAGGTGACAAAGGGAGAAACATTGGCGAAAATACTGCAAGATTAAGATAAAGAGACAGGGAGTGTAGGGTGGTGTAAAATAAGGTTTGCTTGAAGTGGAATCAACTTAATCTGCAACCCCGGCATTTGGCAACAACACGACTCTAAGGAAACTTTGAGCCTCTGCACTTTTGTTTAGACAAATTCCATGCCAATTTGTTCCTGCATTAATATTTACGTTTGAACTTTGAGCTTTTGTATAGCATTGCAAATAATGTGTGTTTTTTGCAGATTAAACAGACTCATGGCAGTTATCCAGCCAATAAATATTCATTAACTATCAGAGCTTTGTAGCTGGCTAGATGTGTGCCAGGTTGAGGCAATATGTGCTTACATAATAACAAAATAAGGTAAGACGTGGTAAAAGTGAACAGAATTACTTAGATTGGCAGGTCTCCCACCCCAGCACTCTAACACTAATCCTAGGACTGTATGTGTAAAGTTAACGCCGCACCTGAGATCAACTATTATGCTGCACAGTTGATTCCCACAACACTAAAATGAGTTTCAAGGGGTGAAATGTTAGACATTGCTCAAAACGATGAACATTCCTTCAGACTATCTAAATTTTGTGATAATATATGGATGAATTGTAGCAGAAGTGAATTTCTTTTAATGACCTGTAAATGCGTTTTTTGTGCCGGGTAAACCGCTGTGCTGTTTATCATTTTAGTATAATTATAGTTATCACAGAGCTCACTGGGACTATGTCTTCTACAGTGGAAATATGAAAAACTGGACCATTCTTACAGACCTGACAGAGTGAGTGGCTCGATAAGATAGCAGGACTCTCCCCGGGCCGGACAGGGCGACACACTGCTGGTAGGGTGCCTTGGAAGCATGCGCACTTGTAATCACGCCATTATTATTTTTGTAGTGCGCTGCCTCCTAGGACATTTGAAGGGTTTTGTTTGCAACAAAATGGGGAAAACGTACATTACCTGCAGGGAGGCGTTAATTCAGAGTAGAGAGTGCAGAGTAGAGAGTGCAGAGTAGAGAGTGCAGAGTAGAGAGTGCAGAGCTGTGAGTGCAGAGCTGCGAGTGCAGGGTGAGTGTGTGCAGAGTGGTGTGTGCAGAGTGGTGTGTGCTGTTGTGTGCAGTGTGTGCAGAGTGGGAGTGTGTGCAGAGTAGTGAGTGCAGGTGCAGAGTGCAGAGTGTGTGCAGAGTAGTGAGTGCAGGTGCAGAGTGCAGAGTAGTGAGTGCAGGTGCAGAGTGCAGGGTGAGTGTGTGCAGAGTGGTGTGTGCTGTTGAGTGCAGAGTGTGAGTGTGTGCAGAGTGGTGTGTGCTGTTGAGTGCAGTGTGTGAGTGTGTGCAGAGTGGTGTGTGCTGTTGAGTGCAGAGCTGCGAGTGCAGGTGCAGAGTGTTGTGTGCTGTTGAGTGCAGAGCTGCGAGTGCAGGTGCAGAGTGTTGTGTGCTGTTGAGTGCAGAGCTGCGAGTGCAGGTGCAGAGTGGTGTGTGCTGTTGAGTGCAGAGTGTGAGTGTGTGCAGAATAGTGAGTGCAGGTGCAGAGCTGCAATTGCAGGTGCAGAGTGGTGTGTGCTGTTGAGTGCAGAGCTGCGAGTGCGTGCAGAGTGGTGTGTGCTGTTGAGTGCAGAGCTGCGAGTGTGTACAGAGTGGTGTGTGCAGGTGCAGAGTAGTGAGTGCAGGTGCAGAGTAGTGAGTGCAGGTGCAGAGTAGTGAGTGCAGGTGCAGAGTGCTGTGTCTTGGCAATGTAAATGACAATGCCATTTATTTATGATTTAAAGAAAAAAAAAAGAAATGTCATGAGCAATGCCAATAGCTCTACCTTTAATGATGCCGAGACCATTGCATTGTAAATGCTTGTTTTTTTATCTACAAGTATGAGGTCGGGGATCATTTGAAAATGACTGCCTTAGTATAACATTAAAATAAGTACCATTCCATTTGTTTTATGCACTATGAAATACGTTACACTTGAAGTTGGGATGATATGTGCAGCAATGCAGGTCGAAACCTTTTTGTAAGCTAAATTATTATCTTGTGTATATATATATATATATATATATATATATATATATATATATATATATATATATATTTTTTTTTTTTTAAACTGTGGGCCATGACACCACAATATGTGCCCAGAGGTATGCTATCTTGCAAGGATATAAGGAGCTGCTTTATAATCTAAAAGATTTATCGGGGTTGTTTAATCTCACAGTACAGCACTTTGCAAACTGGACTGAGACATGTCTCCGTACCTTCTGATGGTCACCGTCACTGACCTCATTTTGCGTGTCTGTGAAAGAGACATCTCAGCGTAATAACATGTGTGACGGCTCACAGTAATTAAATGCACCATTGCTTTACCAGGAACATCTCAGCGTAATAACACGTATGCCGGTTCACAGTAATTAAATGCACCATTGCTTTACCAGGAAAGACTGCGTGTGAAGCGCTGGGCTCCTCATTCTCATGCGACATTGCACAAGCTCCTCTTCCTGTTTTGTTCTTTTGGAAGGAAGGTGCTCATTTCAGGGACTGTGAAACTCATGGAGGTCACAGCAACATTAGGACTCACACCTTTCATCCATGATTCTACGCACAATAAGGGCCATATTCTAGACCAAGTTTTTTCCACCGTTCCGATCAACGTACTTGCTCCTCAACCGGTATTATGGTCGGATCATTACTTAATCACTTTTAGCCTATCAAGCGCCCCGCCTCTTAGATCTAATCCCACTATCCCTACTAAACGTCTTTCCAGGCCTTTTCATCTGTTATCTAATGAGACGCTACTACAGGCCATGGCACGTTCACCTTGCACTTTGTCAGGTAATGTGGAAATCGATCTAGCTCGCTACACGGAATGGCTCTCAACTATATTGGCGGATCTCGTGCCCGAGAATGCCGCCAAACTCGGAAACAAACGTCCTTCCGCTCCTTGGTTCACATCTCAGCTTAGAGAAGCCCGGCAAAACTGCAAGAGAGCAGAAAGAACCTGGCGGAAAGACTACAATCCTCTTGAGAAAGAAAAGTTTAAAAACCTAACTAAATCCTACCACAAGATGATTTGGAGTGGAAAAAAATCCTATCTTGAACGTCGGATAGACGAATCTGATAATTCCTGTAAGGAAATTTTTTAAATTGTTAAGGACTTCACTTCTCCATCCCTAGGCATCTCGGCTCAGTCTCACTCAGAACTTTGGCTGAATGAACTCGCACATTATTTTGTAGACAAAATAACATCCATCCAAGCCTCTCTTGCTACTTATTCCAAACAGCCTCAGACGGCTGATCTTGATGCCCCCTCCTCCTTACAAACCACCCTCTGGGAATTTCCACAGCTAAGCCTTGTTGCCTCATTAGACCATCTGACAGGCTTGAAATCGGGCTCTCCTTTAGATCCCTGCCCGGTCTCTTGCCTCAACAAAATAGCCCCTCTGCTAAATGGCCCCATCAATTCCATTCTCAACTCCTCATTGTCTTCTGGCATAGTCCCTCAGGCCTGGAAGAGCGCTCTCATCCTTCCATTAATAAAAAAACCAACTCTGGATCCCATCATACATGCCAGCTATAGGCCTATCTCTCTCCTCCCCGCTCTGGCGAAGGTGGCGGAAAGACACGTGCACAGATCTATCTCTGACTTTATCGAGAATAACAACTTGTTGCACACTACTCAATCTGGGTTTCGTGCGAATTACAGCACAGAGACCGCATTACTTAAAGTCACCACTGCCATTAGAGAGGTTTTAGATACTGGAGGAAAGGCCATGTTGGTCATGTTAGACCTGTCGGCGGCGTTCGACACCGTTCCCCATGATACCCTCCTAACTCGACTCTGGAATTGTGGCCTCAGGGGGACGGTGTGGAACTGGCTTAAATCATTTCTAGCCAGCCGTCGACAAACGATCTGGGCGCCACCTCACTCCGCAGCTATGGCAGCCCTGGAAGTGGGGGTCCCTCAGGGGTCTATTCTTAGCCCCCTGCTTTTTAACATCTTTATGGCCCCCCTTGCAGAGGTTGCGGAGTCGTTTGGCGCTCAGATCGTGTCTTACGCTGACGACACCCAGCTCTTGTTTACTTATAACAAGAACGAGGTGTTTGATGGGATCCGTATCAGAGGCTGCTTAGAGGCAGTCTTTGATTGGTTCAAAAGACACGGTTTGAAATGCAACTCCGATAAATCGGAGCTGCTGTTCTTCGGATGTGTCTCTGAACCAAACTGGAAAAGTTGGTGGCCACAAGATCTGTTTCCTCCTGCCAATGCTAGTACCAAGGCTAAAAACCTGGGTATCTTTGTTGACAATGAGTTAACCTTTGGGCCTCAAATTGCGTGTCTTTCGGGGAATTGCTTTGGAATCCTGCGGATGCTCAGGAAATTTCTCCCCTTGATTTCGGTGAACCATCGAAGGGTCATAGTCCAAGCACTTGTCGGGTCGCGTTTGGACTATGCAAATGCCTTCTATCTGGGACTCTCAAAATATTTGATAAGGAGACTGCAGGTAGTCCAAAATTCAGCCGCTAGGGCCATTTATGGACTCCCCAGACGAACTAGTGCCTCTAACTTGTTGAAGGAACTGCACTGGCTCCCTATAGCCAAGAGGGTTCTCTTCAAAAGCCTGACGTTAACCTATAAGGCTCTTCATGACTCAGGCCCTAGGTATATTAGAAAGCGCCTTGCTTTTTACAAGCCGAGCAGAGCTCTGCGATCTGCCTCCTTGTCTAAAATGGTCGTTCCATCCATCAAGCGAACCAGACAAGGAGGGCGTTCCTTCCACTACCTGGCTCCGCGCGCTTGGAATGAACTTCCTATTGTTCTTAGACAGGCCCCCAGTCTGTTGTCTTTTAGAAAGGCATTAAAAACCTGGCTTTTTACTAGTTTATTTTGCTGTTCCTTTTTTGCAGTTATGTTCCTTTCCATTAAAGGACTTCTTCGTCAAAGCGCCGGGACACTCCGACTGGAGTAGCCGTTGCGCTATAGAAGAGCCCAATTAACATAACATAACATAACATAACATAACTGTTCCCACTCGAGGCCTGCACATTTGCACAACAGTGCCTGTAATATTCACTCACAGATTGAAATTAATCTAGCTTTGTCGTGTCTATACCTGCAGGCTGCAGTCCGCTGTCCGCGGAGACTCTCACCGTTCCAAATAGGGTCGGGGAAGATTCGAGATGCCGGAGTCGGACAGAGGTGTTCTCTGATTGTCGGTGGCGCGCTCTTTATTCTCACACGATGATAACTGATGACGACGCACGGACTCTCCCTGGCGCCGGGAGCGTGACCACCACCGTGACGCGTCACAGCGCGGCTTAGTGCACAGCGCGCGGGGGCTGTCCCAGGGCTGTCACGTCATTGGTAGTGCTAAGATTGACGGCCCTGGGACCCAAACTACTGGCTTGACTGGGCAAGTGAAACAAACAACAACGCTGCCATTGCTAGCCAGAGTCGGAGCCGGAGGCCGCCAAATCCTGCCAGGGGTCGCCAGTGCCACGAACGATCCTTCCGATCCGATCCTCGTCGTGGCGGCCCCTGGGGTTTGGCGGCCCTGTGCACATGCACACTTTGCACATGTGCATATGAAAAATATTTGCAGTTATGCCTTCTCCCTACACCTATGTAACTTACTTGGTTCTATTGTAAAGTGCTCTGACACCTTTGGGTACATTTTGCGCTATATAAAATTGTAATAGATAGATACAGGCACAAGTCCTAAAAAAAGAAGTAGGGGAACGCTGTCACCGGAAGTGACGTCATGACAGGAAGTGCCGTCACGAAAGGTAGCTTGCACCATCGGGCTCATTGCCTCCCCTCGCTCACCCCTTAGATGCGATTGCATCTGAGAAGTCAGCGCGTGAGCAGCGTGCTGTGAGCTCCGATCTCGTCCCAGAGAGGCCAAAGAGTGAAGTCCAGCCGTTTGGCAGGGGGGATGGCGTCCACCCGGTAAAATAAGTGGAGGGGCGTCGTCCACCCGCATGATACCCCGACTCGAGCCCTGGATAGATAGATAGATAGATAGATAGATAGATAGATAGATAGATAGATAGATAGATAGATAGATAGATAGATAGATAGATAGATAGATAGATAGATAGATAGATAGATAGATAGATAGATAGATAGGCTCCAGCCCCCACCACCACTTATGTTTTACTCAGCAGTCTCAATGTAAACCTCAAACTTGTGCAGGTCGTTTTTTTTTTGCTTTATTCCTATGGTACCTAAAATGTAAAAAGAAAAGAAAATTGACTTCCATTTTAATTATGCCCCCTGTGCATTGGTTTAACACGCATCACTCCTCGTAGTTTTCAGGTTCTACTCTAAATCTCATTACGTGTTTGGTCAAGCTGCTGATTAAGCTCAAACTCCCGTGTTGTCCCCGCCCCTTCTTGATTTTATTGGTTTTCAAGTTCATTCGCCCCTCCCCACCTGTGATTGTCAGCTGCCACGCCCAGTGGCCTTGACGTTTCTTATTTTACTCCCCGTCCAGAGTCCAGTCTGTCGTCAACAACCGAAGCCGTACCGCTCCTCCGCCGCGACCATGCTCCGCGCAGGCCTCGCGGGACTGTGCTCCAGGGCTTCCCGTCTGCCCCACCCAGTCCGCAGCTACTCGGCTGCAGCGGCCTTCCCGGTGCCAAACCAGGAGCCGGACATTGAGTACAACAAGGTGAGGCTGAGTTGTAGGTCCAGAGCCCCCAGTGGGCGCTGCCAGGGGTCGCTTGACGGCGCCCAAGTATGTGGCAACCTTCGTCGGAGATGTAGGGGTGGCGACGTGACGCAGCTGGCACCCGTGCAGAGAGTAAGGAGGGGGCCATATTCTTCAGTAGCTCACAGATATTCGGGGTTGAATGGGAACCCCACTCAAGGGTTGTGAGGCCCCTGTATGTTCGCCCCCAGCTGATGTTGCTACGCTGTAATGCAGGGTGCTGCATCCAGTGTGCAGGGGTTCTCGGCGGTGTCCATGTGCAGCTCACAGTTGTGTGGGTTCGACTTAAAGTGCTTTATGGTCTTCTCTGCGCTGTTTAAGGAGCCCCCAGTTGGAGTGTCGTGCATATGCATGGTCCTTTCGGGTCAGATGTGCTGCCTGTAATTGCACCACCTTTCCTTCTGTGATGGTACCCCCTTGGCAAACACGCGCGCTAATTGGCTTCCTCTGTGAGTTGTAGTCGCCCTCCGGCTCTCCCAGTTTTGCACGACATCGTTCCTATCTCTAGGGGGCGACGTGTCTTCGCTTTTGAAGGTTTTTTAACTGATGCTAGTCTATCAATAAACACATGTTGCCTCCTATGAAGTTCATTGCTGCGCATAAAGACCATCGTGGTAGTTTACGGAGAGTTGCAGCTTTTGATGCTATGAGCCAGACTCTTAGAAGTCGCAAAGAAATATCCAGTCTTTTTTGATCACACAAGTAGCACTAACCGGTAGTCCAGACCTTCTCTCTATGTTTAGTTATTTAGCACGACATTGCTAGTTTGTATGTTTTTCTAGTACTCCAACTGTGCTGTGCGATTGTGGACATATCCGTGTGTATGGTTGCATGTCTGTTGATGAATGTCTTATATTGGATTAGATGGATGAGTGAGTGTGATGCCGATGGCCTGGCGCGTGGTCTGATCTTGTGCCGAACTGGTCACTGTTGATGAGCGTGACCAAGCTGTTTACTGGCGTTACATATCTGACGTACAGTAAGCCAAACACTTATTTTTTTATTACGTTTTTTCCCCTAGTTGCTCAGAAAAGTTTTTTTCTTAAACCGCAGTGACTCTTGGCAAACATGTTTTAATAGCATAAATAACCGTGCTGGAGGTGTTGCCCATGAGATAATCGTCTTCCTATGCGCCCGCGATGGGTAGATAATTCGTTAGGCGGTGAGTATCTCCTACCGGGCAAATTTTATGCAGTGCGCGCTCGCTATATTACCTCAGCAGAACTCCGAAGTTAATTTTTTTAATGACACACTACACTGAATTACTCCTAAACTCTTGTGTGTATTTGCTTCTGCCGAACTAGGGCCTCAAGAGGCTGCTTGCCTACTGTTGGCTGGGTGCCTGTTGGCTTTGACTTCTGAAGTCATATGAGGCCGATCCTGCTACTAGCAATCCCCCTTGCTCTGTGTCTCCCTTTGTTGTTCAGTGTTAGAAGTTGGCTGCTTTCCCATACGTGTCACCCGGCCAAAACTTAGTAGAAACTGCAGGAGGATTTCTGCGCATGGGGCTTTGAGGTCCCGAGGACTGGTTGGTATATTTAAAATATCCCGGCTCGGTACAGAGTCTGTAGTATTACCCGATCTAGCGTGGGACATTCACAATTCCAAGTCCTGCATCTTTCAGAAAAGAGCATAGGGTGTTATGCAAACTAGTTCCAGCACGTCAAGTTCTTGGAAAATATTTCATGTGGTATTAACAGGTCGCGTGTCTCTTGCTTGGTGCTTACTGCTTGAAACCATCCTAGCCCCCTCCCCAGCTCTCCAATGATTCCACAGGGATATGAAGTGCCTCGCCCTCTCCTCCTAACCCCAGAGACTATATATATATGTTTTTGGAGCCTGGCAGTGTCCCTAAAATGAGCAGGGGTAGGCCACATGAGCCCTCTAAGCAGAGCTAATCATTGAGCCGAACAAGGCTTGCAGCAAAGACAGCTGGCCAGGAAAGAAGAGGGTCTGCAACGTGACAAGGGCAATGTTGAGGAAAGTTGTTAGCAAAAGCTTCTTTCCGATAAAAGTATGGTTCTTTGGAGCAAGAACAAGATGTATAGGAAAAAAATCGGTCGAAGGGTGCAGAGGCATCTACAGGGTTAGAGCTTATGAGTTCAGTGGTTCTCTTGCAGTGACTCAAGACCCACAACATGAGGAACATGGACATAAGGGGGAATCACTGACCCTACATTCATCCATACTTTCACACTTGAATGATCATATACATGATACATCTGTGTGAATTTGAATGTTTAACATTTATTCAGTGGAGTGTTGTAGCTGGAGCAGTACAGGGCCATGCAAACCCCACTTTACATTGTTGGTCCGTTGAGGGCCAGCTAGCGTCCTTCAGGGAATGACAAGTACATCAGAAGAGTACAGTCCACAGTCTGTTTCATTGGTGACCAAACCGAATATAGCAGTCTGAATATAGCAGTCTATGTCGAGGTCCAAGGTGAGTATCGCAGAGTGCATCGGGGGACAGTGGAAAGTGATTATGCAGAGGGCAGAAACGGGCCATATGGCGGGGTTGAATGCTACTGCTTCCTTCTTACCAGTAGGGCAGAATCATCCGCAACTTCGTCCTGATGTTTCATGTGCCTCACATGTGGGTGGTGGTGTTCTGTCTCCAGCACTGTGTGAGTTCTTGACTTAATTAAACCCCCGGCAGCTAGAAAACTCTATCTGCAGTCCAGATTTGGAGTTCTACCCTTGCTTTGCCTGACCTCCAAATGGAATCCGCAAAATGAGTCTAGATGCCCTGCTTGTGACCACCCTGGGGAATCTGAGCTCCATGTCTTTTTTGCATGTCCGGGGTATTGTGAAATGAGAAGGAGATGGCTAGCCCAGATTTGTAAGAATTTAGGTAGGGGGTCCTGTGCTGAAACATTTAGGATATTGAAATGTGACCCCAGCACCCCAATTGTGTATTCTGTGGCTGGGTTTCTTTTCTCAATGTGGTGCACAAGAAGGATTTTTCTTAAACCTCCAAACGTCTTGGCAGTAAAGAATTAGCCATTGCGTCTTCATTTCTACTATCTAGTCGTGGCCAGACGGAAAAGTTCAACAAGGGGGAAACTAAATGCTAATAATTTTAGTATAATGCGCTTGGCACTTTGTAATTAAATCTCATGCTGCTATGTAAAGATTTGGGGAGGAAGTTACAATTCTGATTTTATCTTTTTAATTATGTTTTAAATATTTCCAAAATGTATACACCATATGCTTTCCTGTTATTTTATTCTTTTAAAAACATTTTTTTTATGTTACATAATCCTGCACTTTTTGTGACATGTTGGCTGTAATAACGGTACACTTGACTTTACTGACACATCAGGGGGCGGATATGTGGATGCCGAAGCAGCAGCATTTATCCGCACCAGGACTTGTGGCAGCAATGCCACAACCAGGATCTGCAAGGCATGGTAGATCCCAGCTACATCACAATGGTGTGCAGCCATTCTTTCCGCCTGCACTCGATCCATGTTTGATCCTTAACACTGTGTTCACATGTATGTTGACGCATTGTACAAGTTTACATACAAACTGTATGACAATGTACATTGGTACGGTTTGGGAGTAGCTGCCTATTTAATGCGGGACAGTGGACAATTTGTCAACATCACGGATGTGTGTTTGTACTTGTACATTATTGACAGAGTCACTCCTGAGGCGAAAAGCCGGGAGCTTTAGAAACTGAAACTATCGCTTTTAATCATTGTATGCTGTGATTTTTAATACCGCTTTTTGCATATTACCCTGACACCCACCCCAGCTTCGCCGATCAGCTGATTTACTTGCTGTATTCGGCAAAAACGCTCGTTTCTCTGCCGCCATTACCACGAGCGAGGGAGCCTAGAGACGCGCCCATCTCTGCTGGCAACGCCCCCCTCCGACGCCCGAGCTCCCACTATAAAAGCATGAGTCTATGCCGGAAGCGCAGCGGACGAGCGCAGCGGGGGCGCCGAAGTCGCGCCAAAGGGGTGCCAGTCTGCGCCAGTCCGCGCCAGACCCGCGCCCAGCGCCCAATTCCCTGGCCGGCTACCACGCCATCCTAGTAAGTTACTGAAATACTCTTCCTCCGATCTGTTAGATATTAAAAACACCATTTTTCGGCAGGATTGCCCACACTTCAACTTAGAAGAGTCTTCTAACGTGACTCATATAGCCTGCCCAAACTGCAATTTTAAATTCACTCGCTCCCTTACTCAGATACCACTAATTCCAGAGGCATCTTGTAATGAGGCCACACGCATTAAATGCGCACTGGTGAACGCTAGATCTATGTGTAAACATAGAGCAGATGTGGCTGAATTAATATCAGCACACAAACTAGATATTCTGTTTATAACAGAGACATGGGCCAACTTGGCTTCCGACCCCGATCTTGTGACAGCCGTCCCTGAGGGCTACTATATCGTCAGACAAGATAGACCGGCAGGGAAAAAAGGGGGCGGCCTTGCCATAATTTTACGGCTAGACCTAGCAGTAAAAACCGGAACTTCAGACAACATTCCTGCAGAAACACTATCTTTATCTTTTTCTATCACTTTATCCCCCATCCAAATGTTCAATGGAGTTCTGCTCTATCGTCCCCCAGCGGCCCGAGCGCCTTTTCTCCAATCCATTAGTACTTTATTAGAAACAGTGCCAGAAGCCTCCGACTTTACAATACTTGGAGATTTTAACTTTCATTTAGAAAACACAACAGACAAAGATACACTGAGCCTTATTGAGGATTTCAAGGCCGTTGGCCTAAATCAGCTAGTTACCTCACCTACGCACAAAGCAGGTCATGTTCTTGACGGATTATTCACGAATAATCCGGCCATTACCCCCCCCTACTGTTACTCTTATTGTATGGTCAGATCATGCAGTGGTGGTCTTCTATGCCCGTGTCAAAAAACACAAAAATCAACACTCGGCAAAAAAGCAACATAGGTCTTGCAGGGATTGGAAAAACATAGATATGAATACATTATCTGAGAAACTAGACAATAATAAACCATCCAAAGTTTCAGACCCTCAACTAGCAGCAAATAACTACAACCAATGGCTCAGACACCTTTAATCAAGTAGCGCCTCTAAAGAGTGCGCCCAAATCGTGCAACACCATCAGCCCCTTGGTTCTCTGAACCGCTAAGATTGGAAAGACCGAAATGCCGCAATCTAGAAAGGTGCTGGCGAGTTAAGTATGACAACAACGACAAAGAAAGATACAAACAAGCGCTATCAGGCTACAGGTAGATGTTAAGATTGGAAAAAAGCAAATATTTTTGTGAACAGATAGAAAAAGCACAGAACTCCAGTAAGCAACTATATCAGGTAGTGGCAACACTAACAACTATACCAGCAGCCAATACTACTGAGACTACCCAAGATTTCTGAAATCAAATGGCTGACATTTTCAGGACCAAGGTCACAAATCTTTGACAAATTCAATAACCTCACGACTGGGGAACCATCAAATAGCTTTAAGAACGCACAACTCACATCCTCCTCTCTGAATGAATTTCTCCCTCCATCACTGTCAGAAATAAAAGATATCATTAAAACAACAATGTCGGGTTCCCCTCTGGATCCTTGCCCACCGACCATCATTAAATTAACATCTGATGTGGTAGCTCCAATCCTGGAGAACATCTGCAGTACCGTCTGCGAATCAGGAAACTATCCTCAAAGATGGAAAACTGCTATAATAAAGCCACTTCTAAAGAAACCCACCCTTAACACCTTGGAATTAAAAAGTTATCGCCCTATAGCAGCCCTTCCTTTTCCATCTAAAATACTTGAAAAAGTTATAAACAAACAGCTGGCTAGCTACATTGATCATAACAACCTGTTAGATAACACTCAGTTTGGGTTTAGGAGAGGACATGGAACGGAGACGGCGTTCATCAAGGCTTCTGAAGAGATCAGACCGATCATGGACCAGGGTGGCACGGCTGTTCTGATCTTGCTGGATCTCTCAGCGGCCTTTGACACGGTCGATCATAACATCCTGATCGACCGTGTCACAGCTATGGGCATACAGGGCAAAGCTGCGGAGCTCCTGGCTTCCTTCCTGTCTAACAGAGAACAGTCGGTAAAGATGGGGAAATTCTATTCACCTACGTTTGTGCTGCCTTGCGGAGTCCCCCAGGGATCCTCGCTAAGTCCGACACTTTTCAACATCTATGTGTCGGACTTGGCGAGGGTCATTAAAACCCATGGAATGGGAGTGACTTCGTACGCCGACGACACTCAGTTGGTGTTAGCAGTGCATAAAAATGGGATCGAAGTGGCAGCCAACTTTCAGACGGGCATGAGAGCCATCAGTCACTGGATGGACAGTAATTGTCTAAAACTAAACACCGATAAGACCGAGGTAATGGTGTTTGGAGACCTAAAACCATCTTGGTCTCCGATCTGGTGGCCACCGGAAATGGGCAATCCACCCACCCCAGTTTCAAAGGTCAGAAACCTAGGAGTGTTGTTCGACAACAAACTAAGTTTCACCAATCATGCCAATGCAGTAGTCTCCTCTTCCTTTTTCACGCTACGAAAAGTGAAAAAGCTGCTACCTTACCTTCCCCTGTCTGCAGGGAAAACCCTTATGTCCTCCTTGGTGTTATCCAAGGTGGACTACTGTAAAGGGCTTCTGCTGAATGCTCAGGAGCAGGTCTTTAAAAAGTTACAAATGGTACAGAATGCCGCTGCACGAATTTTGACCAAAACTCCCAAGTTCGCACCTATCTCCTCCATCGTTTACCAACTACACTGGCTCCCAGTAAAAAAGAGAACCAAATTCAAGGCTTTATGTATTATATACAAAGCACTGAATAGCCAAGGACCTGACTTTTTTTAGGGAATCACTGCAGCTGTATGTCCCCAAGAGAGCGTTAAGATCTGCCTCATCCGCATCCCTATGCATTCAACGGGTGAGAACAGTTACATGGGGAGACAGATGCTTCTTGGTGGCCGCCTCGAAGCTCTGGAATACCTTGCCCACCATATAGAAAGCAGCTCTTCACTGATTTTCAGGAAGCAAGTGAAGACCTGGCTATTCATTCAATAATGCACAGGAGGTGCCTCTGTCTGCTCAGCGCCGAGACACCATTCAGGGTATTTGTTTGCGCTTTATAAGTTTAGAAATAAATAAATACATTATAATCTTACATTTCCATGCTATGCCAAATGTGATAGGCCAGTTTCTACACGCAAGCGGCAGCAGTTGTCCTCTGTGTTGTGAACTTGTTGCAAGGCATTGTGTATATTCAATTGAAGTGGTAGGGTGCACACCTTTTTCGCTAATTCTTTCAATCTTGTCCATAATGATCCGAAAGTGCCTGCACATCAGTCGGGTGCCATGCCCAAATGGCACCTAGATGAACTACAACTTAAGTGAATGGGGCATCATCTTGCCCCAGACCGACTCCACAGCTATCTAGCGCCACTTTGGCAACAATTCATATTTTCCTCCATTATTATTCCTTTTTTGACTGTTATGCCATTTTGTTTCAGCCTTTCTTTTCATTAAACTTTTTCTTAAATCCACACGCGGGATATTGTGCTGTTCAAGTTTTTCATGTTGAAGCTGTGCCCATCCGGGCCTCTTGCTAAAACACAACAAATGCAGGAGTTCGTCCAAAGCAGCCACTAGATCAAAAAGGAGAAATGGGGGAATAGAGAACATTGCAACTATCCACACGAACGGAGCAACATCTGGGTTCAAGAAAAAAGTGGTGTTAAAACGAGATGGAAAGGACTTTAAAACCATTTTAATTCATGTAGTATCAGCATAATTCAATAATGTTTGTCACGATATCAATTGCTTTTAAATGGTGTAGGAGTAACTCGAAAATGCAGATCATGATTTAATGTTTGAGCACACTGCATTGTGGGCAATGTGGTTTACTTTGTTTGAAAGCTACTGTCCTATCTTTTTCATGGCGGGAAAAAGTTAAGTAGTGGGCCAATCAGGAGAGTTGGGCCAGGGATGCAGGGGTTAAAGAAGGGTGGAACTAAGGGGTTAACAAACATTCACGGAAACGGAGATGGCAATTGACTTGTTTGAGTGTTTGCTTTGATTGCTATAAAACATGAATGACTGAACGGATGCAAGTTATGAGCAGTAATTGGGGGTGAGAAGAATTAAACAGAAATAAAAGTGTTTGAAGATGGGTAGTGACGTGTGAGTAACAACGAATAAATCACTAGAGAAGGGAACGGAGCGGACTGAGCAACATGAGTGGGGATTGGATTTGTAAGGGGAGTAGGAGGGCGTGTGTGGAACTAATGGAGATGGAATGAGAGCACAGTGAGAAGGGGTAAAAGGCAAGGGGCCTATGGGGGTCTGTGTTAAATTAATGCAGCAGGTAAATACAGCGTGAATGCTGAGGGGTAAGTAAGGATGTGAACTAGCCTCCTATTGGCACAAAGGAGGGATAGATGTTTGTTTGGCAGAATAGAGGGATGCAAGGATCCAATTTAATTTACCTGACAGGAAGATCGATTTGCCATGAACAGAGGGGTATCACATTGCTTATGAAGGTGTTCACTATAGGAATTGAAGAGTTGAGACACAATGGTTTAAACTTAATATTAATTCACGTTGATGATGTAACATGTTGATTAATGGTCATTGTGGTAATGGATATTTGTTTTATTGTTATTTATAGTGACGAAGGGCACTTGCGGCCCGAAATCAATTGGGTTTTAAAAATAAACTATGCTTTGGACGAACTCCTGCATTTGTTGTGTTTTAGCGAGAGACCCGAATGGGCACAGCTTCAACATGAAAAACTTGAAAATGGTACAATATCCCGCGTGTGGATTTAAAAGGTTTAATGAAAAGAAAGGCTTAACCCTTTCCATGCTGATGACGAACCCCAGCCGTCATGCACTACGGTGCTCGTGTGCTGATGACGGCTGGGGTTCGTCACGGCCCACCCCTGTTCGTGTTGTTTACAGCACACCAGGGGAATCGCGGCCGCATGGAAGGGGTTAAACAAAACGTCATAACGTGGTCAAAAAAGGAATAATAATGGAGGAAAATATGAATTGTTGCCAAAGTGGCGCTACATGATTCAGAAAAGGGGGTGGTGATGGACAGAGTCTCTGAATTAAGCAGACCACTCTTACCCAGTCTAAAGATCAGGGCTTGATCCATCACCGTTTTTTAGCTCACTGCACCATCCCAACTCAGAACCTGGCTACATGTAAATTAGTCTGTCCCTGGCCCAGTGCATCATGGGAACGGGGCAGACCAAACTACCAAGCCAATTCTTATACTAGAAAGGAAACAAGCTTCCGGGGACCGGTTTCTGGCATTACAGCCGTCTTCGGCCCGGCTTGCTTGAATCCTGATGGTGCAGTGAGCAAGGGACTCGCATCTGAGCATACCCTTCCACGCTTATGGTGAACAAAATGAATCAGAAAAGGGAGTGGTGATGGACAGAGTCTCTGAATTAAGCAGAACACTCCTACCCAGTCAACTGATCAGGGCTTGATCCATCACCGTTTTTTAGCTCACTGCACCATCCCAGCTCAGAACCTGGCTACATGCAAATTAGTCTGTCTCTGGCCCAGTGCATCATGGGAACAGGGCAGACCAAACTACCAAGCCAATTCTTATACTGGAAAGGAAACGAGCTTCCGGTGTCCACTGATGACTGTGGACACCGTTTCCTCCATCTAATCCAGCTCCTCCTGTGGCGCTGGACTCCCACCTCCAGTCTGCATTGCTGCCTTCTGGTTCTTGCCGCGTTTCTCCTTGGTTTTGCGCTTCACATCATTCCAGCGTTTCTTAACCTCTTCCATTGTCCTCCTCAGCCCTCCTACTGCATTCACCTTGTCCACGATGGACTCCCATATTCCATTTTTTGTTGTCAAGGACACAGTGGAGGTGACTAACAGTAGTTGACGTTGTTCTTTTACCTTGTTATCAGGATCCTGTTTTCTTGCGGACTGAACCACGTCTTCCTCTTCTCCTTCCCTGACCCCGAGGTCCCAGGCAGGTCCTCTGTGGGGCTTGTGGGGTTCTGGTTGTCTTCTGTACTTGCTCCGGCTACCTCCATTGTACTTCGCAGTTGTTTTGTTTGTCTTTTTTTTTCTCCTGCTTTTAACCCGTTAACCGCGTCGTAAATTCCGCCACGGTGCGGGTGATTTTCTTGCACGGGCAGGGCTGTGTCGGCCAACAGACATGCGCAGCACTACGGAGGTAGTGCTTGCGACAGCCGTTGGCTGACGGGTGCAGCGAATGAGTTAAAGTGATTTTCCTGCCTGACGTGACAATTGCAGGCCTGGCACAGCTTATTGCTGATTTAAAAAAAAAAAAACATTTTTTAAATTTATTTTTATCTTTTTAAAATTTTTATTTTTTATTGCGGTCGGGCCCATAACCACTTCTTTTTATTTATTATAATTTTTTTTTTATCGTGGACATTTGAAGTGTTATGTGGAGACAATCACATGGTACCGCCATGTTGTGAATAAGACTTAAACAGTTATTTTCCCGCGATGGACGGCAATATGAAAAATTGCGATCTGAAGAATACTCCCCCCCCCCCCCCCCACCCCCCCAAAAAAATAAACCTAGTTTCTGATTACAGAGCCAGGTTACTAGGGGCTATCTTGGCATTCTATGAGGTTAGAACACAGGGGGGGTGCAACACTTATCATCCGTGTCTAGGACATATTGTTTAAGATAAGGATAACTAGTTTTCATATTACTATTCTCCATTGGACAAGTAGGCCCAAACCCCTGCTGTGCAAGGCAGTTTACAGTACCATATTATAGTTGTGGGAAGGAGGACGGTCTGTAATCAAGGCAAGATTTGTATCCATATGTGCAAGGTGTTCGAAATTGTATATGCAGTTTGATTAAAATATTCATTCGGCACCAGGATAGAAGTGCATAAAAAGAAAACCTCATCATAAATCCTCCATGAATACCCAGCAGTATTAAAAGAGAAAAAAACAATGAATAAAAAACGTCTTAAGTCTCCCACATAAAAATACATTACAATACCTTTCTTAAAATGTATAGCACCCCATATATAGAGGGCAGTTCTAACGCAAACCAAATGATTCTCTCATTCAAAGCATCCCTATAATCCCCTAATATTGCCCTAGAGGAATAGTGGATTTAATTAATATCTTCTTAAACCCTCCGTAACATCACAGAATAAAATTAAGTGCAGTGTGCTTTGGGCTGTCACAATGATAGGGCATCATGACTGGTGGGTGCTTTTCATTTCAGGGAAAGCAACAATGTGGCGGACAGTACAGAATCGTAGTTTAGTTCATTCAAAGCAATGCTGGGTGTTAGTCATCCAAATCAGGTAATGTTGACATCTCTCCAACAAATCATTTGATACAGAAGAAGGTACGATATGTTTCTTACATTCTTCAAACGTTCTAAGCTCCTTTCTTTAGTTCAGTAAAGTACTCGTTATTATGCTTTTCTCCAAAGAGGAGCAGCTTGCGGGGTTGGTCAGTATGTATGAAACAAACCGCAGTTTAAATATTTTTTTGTATAAAATAGCCAAGGTATTTTCATTACATGGTCGAGGGCTGGGCAGTCGGATATAATTGACTTGGGAAAATGTGTTTCTACTTTCGACTTATAGACAGCCAAAGCAGTAGGGGATTTAAGGCTAATATGTCCTCTATAAAATGTAGACAAAAAAGAGAGAATTCCTTTCTGTGTAACTAGCTTTTTGTTTGTGGCCCAAAGGTCTACACACTAATGACCTTTTTAGTGTTGTAACGTGACACGGATGGTTATATCTGCACAAAACTAAGGTATCTTTTTGTCTCACAAAGTTTATTTTAATTATATTAAAACGTGAATTCATTTGTTACATAGCATTTTCTAAGAAACATTACATCAATCAAAGTTTATCTAATGTATACAGTTTAAGTAAATTTACTACAATTAAAAACAATCAAAGCAAAGTACTATTCACATATGAAGAAATTTTAACAAAACATGACATAAAAACAGAAGAAAGTCCTTTGTCGACGCGTTTCGGTGCCTTAAACAGTTCTAACACCTTCTTCAGGACAGACTTTTAATTAAAAACCAAATTTCTTCAATCTAAAAACAAATGCATACAATTAATATCATATATTTCTGTGAGTACAAAATACATTACATTAGTGCGCATGGTTGCCCCCGTGTCACGGTATCAGCAAAGAGAGATTGTCTTACTTGCTAATGTGTTCTTGTGGATCTTTATATCTTATGGGATTCCACACACTGGAGGACGGGATGTCTTTATATCCTCTGTGTAATGTTTCTTTTTAATCGGATTCTCTAAGAATAGAGAAATGCCTTGGTCAGTTGAGTATGACAAGTTGGAATTTTAAGGCTACATAGCTGGATTCTAACCCGTTACACTTACTTTGAACTGGTAGAATAATATCATTTGTGTCTTTTTTTTCAGATTTGCGGCTTTAAATCGGCGCCGGGTCATATGGAATTTATTGATTGCGGCTCAGTCTGCAAAAAGAGCATTCATATTTATGCATCTTTCTTATATATATTTTTTTATATTGTCAGCAAAACACTGGTTCACCACATACCTTCAGATTTGATTGGTACTTGGAGACGGATTATCCTTTCGTCTTGGTAATAATTTAGTTTCATACCCTAGTACCCGGATGCCTCTGTACTTCTTTTGCAGCGTATCCTGGATAAGAATATTGGTATCAATATACTGTGATTCCCTTGTGCCTGTATTTGTACAACATTGTTTTTGTAATAGTCGTTATTAAATGAGCTACCGCCTAAATTTGGAGCCCACTAGTTTAAATTAATCTCCAT
The DNA here is from genome assembly GCF_964263255.1 of Lissotriton vulgaris. NCBI lineage: Eukaryota > Metazoa > Chordata > Amphibia > Caudata > Salamandridae > Lissotriton > Lissotriton vulgaris. The sequence continues at coordinate 171,246,264 of NC_141699.1, forward strand.
TCTTAACTTAGCTACTAACTCTGTGTAGCCAGACATCTCATGCCTAATTAGGGTTTATGGATTTGATATATTTATTCAAACCTCCCTCCCTTGGGACAACTCCTTTTACCAAATACAGGGGAATGACAAATGAATTTAGAAGTCATTTTTTAATGGAACTCTAAAAGTGTATTGATTTACAAATGGGAGTTCCATTGCATTGCTATTGGTCGATAAGCCTTGCTCAACAATAGTCTGTCGAGCGTGCGCACCCTCCCCAGAAGTGCCTGGCCCCTTACCACGTAATCACGGATGCCGTAGCGATCGACACGTCCTCTCCCGCGGATGGAATGAGAGGGGGACGCGTGCTGCGTTTTATTTATACTCTATAAAATGTAACTCTGCCTCCTTGTGTACTATAAAGGATGACTCTGATCTACGTGCACGCAACAGACATTTAAGGAAGCGGATCTCTTCCACCTGAAGGGGTTTACTGAGTGTGTAACCCCACAGGCCTCCCCCAAATGTAGCTGTTGTAAGACCCCCTAGCTTTATACATTTTAATCATTTTATGTGATTCATTAATATTAATGCTAGTCCTTTACTGTTAGGAAGAGTTCTTTAAGGAAATGTAGCGAGCTATTAACTCCGCTTGCATTACTTCATTTAAGGTTTTAGCAAATACACATCAATATTTGCTCATATGGAAAATCTGCTGAGTGATTTCAGATTCACTTGTTAAAACCTTCACAGGGAGAAACTCCCTTCTCTACACCCCCACATTTTGTCCTCCACTGGGGAAAACGTTTTACTCCTGCCCTTAGAAGGAGAATATTTCTGACCTTTTTCAGTTTAAGAAGAGATTGAATAGGGGTAGTTGAATACCATTAAACATGTGTTTTTGCTCACACCTGCAGCACATTTTACCTCTGATTTACCAATTCCCTTTTTCTTGTAGCCTCTATATGTAAATTTGTTGGAATGTGGTATTTGCTAGAATCCAAATAAAGCAATAATGAGTCTTGGCATAATCTGAGTTGGTCTTTTCAGAACTTCGATCTAGTGAGAACACTGCAGTAGTCTATCACCGCACTCCATGGCACTAACTGGGACAAGTGGACTTTTTTTTTTTTATACAGGACAAGAAGTTTTCTGAAGCACTCATACCTTAGATTAATAGATATTTAAAAAAAAATGCAGACCCTAAATTTGTTTTCATACACAGGACTCTGGCGGAGAGCACTTGACAAAACTGAAAGAAATGTAAATTTTCAGAGCTTCGGAAGCTATTTAAGCATTTGATGCCAGACATAACCAGCATTTGCAATGCAATAGGTCTCGCATTATGAAAGTTTGAGCTAATGGTCTTGTAAATGACAATTTTTTTATTTTTGTGTTGGTTTTGAAAATAGCGAAATTAATAGCTTTGCCATTTACAATGCCAATACTTTTATCTTTTGCAAATGTGACACCTATAGCATTTGTAATGCAACATGTTTTGTATTTACGTGACTTAGATGTATTGAAATAACAATGGCTTTTAATTTTTTTAAATACATAATACTTAAATAAAAGTTATTGTAATTTATAATGGCAATATTAACATCTTTGTGACATTTGTAATAAAGCTTGAAACATTGAGAGAACATATTTGAACCAGTTGATGTTGAATGGTTGCACCGATTGATACTGTGGTGGCGACGAGTAATGCTGTGGCGTTCAGTGGTGCTGTGGTAGCGCATATTGATGTTGTGGTGCCCCTGAGTGATGCTGTGGTGGTGCTGAGTGATGCTGTGGTACCCCTGAATGATGCTGTGGTAGTGCGCTATATAGAGGGAGTGAGGGCGATAGATAGAGGGAGTGAGGGCGATAGATAGAGGGAGTGAGGGCGATAGATAGAGGGAGTGAGGGCGATAGATAGAGGGAGTGAGGGCGATAGATAGAGGGAGTGAGGGCGATAGAGGGAGTGAGGGCGATAGAGGGAGTGAGGGCGATAGAGGGAGTGAGGGCGATAGATGGAGGGAGGGAGTGAGGGCGATAGATGGAGGGAGTGAGGGCGATAGATGGAGGGAGGGAGTGAGGGCGATAGATGGAGGGAGGGAGTGAGGGCGATAGATGGAGGGAGGGAGTGAGGGCGATAGATGGAGGGAGGGAGTGAGGGCGATAGATGGAGGGAGGGAGTGAGGGCGATAGATGGAGGGAGGGAGTGAGGGCGATAGATGGAGGGAGGGAGTGAGGGCGATAGATGGAGGGAGGGAGTGAGGGCGATAGATGGAGGGAGGGAGTGAGGGCGATAGATGGAGGGAGGGAGTGAGGGCGATAGATGGAGGGAGGGAGTGAGGGCGATAGATGGAGGGAGGGAGTGAGGGCGATAGATGGAGGGAGGGAGTGAGGGCGATAGATGGAGGGAGGGAGTGAGGGCGATAGATGGAGGGAGGGAGTGAGGGCGATAGATGGAGGGAGGGAGTGAGGGCGATAGATGGAGGGAGGGAGTGAGGGCGATAGAGGGAGGGAGGGAGTGAGGGCGATAGATGGAGGGAGGGAGTGAGGGCGATGGATGGAGGGAGGGAGTGAGGGCGATAGATGGAGGGAGGGAGTGAGGGCGATAGATGGAGGGAGGGAGTGAGGGCGATAGATGGAGGGAGGGAGTGAGGGCGATAGATGGAGGGAGGGAGTGAGGGCGATAGAGGGAGGGAGGGCGATAGATGGAGGGAGGGAGTGAGGGCGATGGATGGAGGGAGGGAGTGAGGGCGATGGATGGAGGGAGGGAGTGAGGGCGATGGAGGGAGGGAGTGAGGGCGATGGAGGGAGGGAGTGAGGGCGATGGAGGGAGGGAGGGAGGGCGATAGATGGAGGGAGGGAGGGCGATAGATGGAGGGAGGGAGTGCGATAGATGGAGGGAGGGAGTGAGGGCGATAGATGGAGGGAGGGAGTGAGGGCGATAGATGGAGGGAGGGAGGGAGGGCGATAGAGGGAGGGAGGGAGGGCGATGGATGGAGGGAGGGAGGGAGGGCGATAGATGGAGGGAGGGAGTGAGGGCGATAGATGGAGGGAGGGAGTGAGGGCGATAGATGGAGGGAGGGAGTGAGGGCGATAGATGGAGGGAGGGAGTGAGGGCGATAGATGGAGGGAGGGAGTGAGGGCGATAGATGGAGGGAGGGAGTGAGGGCGATAGATGGAGGGAGGGAGTGAGGGCGATAGATGGAGGGAGGGAGTGAGGGCGATAGATGGAGGGAGGGAGTGAGGGCGATAGATGGAGGGAGGGAGTGAGGGCGATAGATGGAGGGAGGGAGTGAGGGCGATAGATGGAGGGAGTGAGGGCGATAGAGGGAGGGAGGGAGGGCGATAGAGGGAGGGAGGGAGTGAGGGCGATAGATGGAGGGAGGGAGTGAGGGCTATCGATATAGAGGGAGGGCAATAGAGTGGTAGAGTGAGGGCGGTAGAGTGGTAGAGGTATGTGTGAGGGTGTGTGAGAGCGAGGGTGTGTGAGCGAGGGTGTGTGAGAGCGAGTGAGGGGGTGTGTGAGAGCGAGTGTGGGGGTGTGGGGGTGTGTGGGAGAGGGGGTTTGTGTGAGGGTAAGGGTGTGTGTGAGACGTTGTGTGAGGGTGAAAGGGTGGGTGAGAGGGTGAGTGAGGCTGAGGGGGTGGGTGAGTGAGGCTGTGTGAGGGGGGTGAGTGGGTCTGAGGGTGTGAGGGAGGATGAGAGGGGGTGTGAGGGGGCGTGAGGGGGCGTGAGGCGGTGTGGGTTGTGGGGATGAGTGAGGGGGAGGGGGTGTGAGGGTGGGTGAGGGGGTGTGAGGGTGAGAGGATGTGATGAGGAGGTGTGAGGGTGGACTATGTGTGAGGGTGGACTATGTGTGAGGGTGGACTATGTGTGAGGGGGTGATGGTGTGAGGGGGTGATGGTGTGAGGGGGTGATGGTGTGAGGGGGTGATGGTGTGAGAGGGTGATGGTGTGAGTGGCGAGTGGCAAGGAAGAGGGAAGGAAGAGGGAAGGAAGAGGGAAGGAAGAGGGAAGGAAGAGGGAAGGAAGAGGGAAGGAAGAGGGAAGGAAGAGGGAAGGAAGAGAGATCTGACAGAGATGAGAGCGGAGAGTAAGGGGGGGAGGTCTGCCACACACTGAGACGAGAGTGAGAGAGGTCTGACACTGAGACGAGAGTGCAGGGACGGTGACAGCAGAGTGCGCTCTGACTCAGAGGTGACAGGCGGGTGAGTGCGCCGGAGGTCGAGTCTCCGGCGATGGTCGGGGTCCGAGATGAGACGGAGGCCGGGACTCAGCAGTGCTGCCCTCTACCTGTTGCCATCTTCATATGAAAATGCCAATAAAGCGATTTAAACGGTAACATCAAATCCAAAGTATTACGAAGAAAGGCTGAGGATGATCAAAATTTTCCCCCCAAAAAAGGCATCAAGAATCATTACCAGTCTTATCAGTCTGATTATATAGTTGTGGCAAGAAGACATTGGGCTCATGTAGTTATTATGATGCCATGATTAATTACAAAAACACTGACTTTCACTAGCGGTTGATGTGGGGGAGAGAGATCAAAGCAAGACTCGATCTCGTTTTTTTCTGGGAGGGAGCATGAGCAGTATGGCTGCTTCATATGAAATGGACTATACAGGAACAGGTGACTACTGCTATTATGACTGAGATGAATCTGTATGGCATCTTCTGTCAATGGCCACATTCCTTAACAGTTTAATAGTCCTGAAGGCAAGCCACTGAATCAAAGAACATAATTAGAACAAGGTACAATGTAGCAGTAATGACAACTTCTTCTGCGCACCTATTACTAACAGGCTGCCTACCCACAGCATTCACAACATCAGCTTGAGCCTTATGGTGGTGAAAGTCTCCCTGATAATAATGTAAGCTGTGACCCATAAGCCTCACCCAGATCTCTGCAGGCGGCCTCAACCAGCTGAGCTGACTTGCAAATGAAGAGACCAGAAATCACACCAAAAACGTTGGCTCCCTCCCATCTTCAGCCTTCCGAGGACGTGACGAAAATAAGACGTGACATAAGCAAATTCAATTACTGTAACCCATATATTAGTAACAGATAAGGGAATGCTAACAATTTGCATGGCTGCCACAAACATGGAATCAAGCTAACCAAATTATAGTAACAACTAACAGACATGAGAGGCAAAAAAAATGAATGTAAACAATTAAAAATGCAACAGGTAAAAATGTCATCACAGAGGGAGAGGAGACCTTAGACAAGTGAATCGACAGCTGCCTATGCTCTCTATTGCCCAAATCCAGCCAGGAACAGACTTGAACCTAAGATCTCTGCTTATAATGTTTTAAAGCTGGCCCCACAAAGCCATAAGCACCCATTGTAAGAGTACTATCCATATAAATATGAGAACGGTAACAACAATTTAATGTCCCTGCCCTGTTCTTTGAGAATACCAAGTATTTCAGTCTTTAAAGTGGAAGATCGGAACACGCCTCACTTTCTGCGGGGATAACTGCACTTGACGGTTCTTTCAGGGGTCGAGAACCTTCTGGTATATTGTGATGGTGGGTGTGCTGCGGGCTGGAAAAGCAGGCGAGGAGGCCGTATATAGTGGGCTATACTGGATGTTTATTGTACAAGTTGGCAGAAAGAAACGTCACAACGAAAGGAAAACCAGGAAGGGTCCAGGGTCGCAGTCCGCTCCGGGTCTTGTGTTGCAGTCCTGGTCCTCGGATACTCCAACGACGGCTCCGATGTAGGGGAGGTCCACGGAGGGCAGTAAGAGAGAAAAAACAAAGGACCGTTAGTCTTATCCTGGTTATCAGGCGCTAGATACCGAACACCGTCACCCGGGCAGTGAGGGGGGGGAGAGAAAAGAGATCGTGAGGAAAGGGAGGTATAGGGAGGTAGGAACACAGGTCGGATGATAGAAAGGGTGTCGAGTCTGGACGTGCAGGGGTGGGGAAACGGTCGGCGTTATGATGTGAGGGTGCTATACACATATGTTACAGTGCAGGGTACGTGATGCTACAGAGGGGGGGAGAATTTACAGGGGCTTTACAAGGACTCCTAGCGAGCAGGGGAAAGGAAGGCTTAAGACACTCACCTGGTCCGCCGTAACATTCCAAGTGAGTTACGGCCGCTCTTCAGCCACCTCCTGAGGACTCCACCACTCTTCGGTCCACACCTCTTCGTCACACGTCTGCTCTCCTTCTCCACCTCCAGTCAGAGTGTCCTGCCACGATGCTCCGACGGGGTTCTCTTCTCGAGTCTCGGTTTTATCCTGTGCTGGCGCTGCCCCTGGGGCGGGACTTCCGGGGTCAGAGGGATATGCTTCCTCCGGACTCGTTGCTCTGGTTGGTCCCTGCGGGAGAAAGAAGGGCGGGGATCCGTGGGTTATGGCTGGTTTGCCGAGTCCTGTCATCGCCATGGGGTTTGGTTTGCGAGGTCGCCGTCCCGGTGGATTCGAAGGAGGTATGTGCGGGGGAGGGCGGCCTCCATTGTGGGGCCGCGGGGACGCCACCTCACATCTATGCGCACCTGTGAAATAACATTCTGAAAGATCACCTGCGTGGATGGAGAGACATTAAAATCGGTGGCCCGTGCCACTGGTTGAGTGTCCTGTTTGGAAGGGCCCTGCCTCTCAAAGGTTGAAACATCTGATACAAAAGTCATGCATGTCACACTAGGACCCTGATGATGTTGGCAGAGCTCGGGAAGTCTCATTCATATACACGGCTAACCCTTCATTTTTTTCGCCACTCCCAGGTCTTTTGGGGGCACCGTCGTTGTCCATGTGAGATATTTCTACAGGGTTTGCATGGAGTTTTCATCTGTAGTCTCTCCCGCCCCCCCACCCATCCTTGGCTGCTGCTTATTCAACAAGAACGACTCCCGCCTGTTACTGGTGGGAGATGGACTTGAAAAAACGGAGCACTGAAAGGCACAGGAAGTCAGACTCGTGAAAGCAAGAGAGGGGGGATCTTGAAGCAACGTGTGGAGGGCCTGGACAAAACCTAGAGGCTTTACATGGTGGAAAGGCAGAGGCACCCTGACACAAAGACAGCAATTAGCTCTGGAATGGACCAACTCGAGTGGACCCCAATGAGGGTCCGGTAAACCGTTGGTCATGAAAAAATGATCAATGGCTGCTGACTTTGGCACTGGGAGCCAGGTTCCAATCTCGACTAACCGGCCCAAAATATTGTGATTCTGGGAAAATAATTTAATTTCAACGTGCCAAACAGCTAATGAACTTGACCTTGTAATGAAATGGTGGTGCAACAATAACCCTTCAATTATACCATCGGGTCACCTTCGCGCCATATTTAAAAAAAAAAACTGCAAAAGAAAGCACTCCCTGGGACAAACTTTCCAGTATGTGTGGAACCCTGGCTGAATAGTGGAACCTCCTTCACACTATTTGTCTCGTGAAAAACTTGGGTGGCACAGAACATTGGGGAACACTGAAAAAATGTAAATTATGTACTCATGTAGTTTGAGAGGTGAAGTAAAACTGCACGTAGCTGCAGGGTCAGCGATACCAGGTCCTCGACGCTCCAGTAGCTTGTCTGAATGAGGCCGTATTTAGTTTATAGTTTAGAAATAGTAAGGGCGGCTGCAATAATTCGGCGGGGAATAAATTAACAACTGATCAACAGGCAAGGCGACAGCCCGGGTCAGTGCGAGGTGCCTGCAGCAGTATTGTGAACGGCGCCATGATTCAATTTGCGGCGCCACCAGCAAAACAGCCAGCAGGGAGGGGCGGGACCTTCGTCAAACTCCACGCTCCAGCAGCAGGATGTGCTGCAAAGTACAAGCACAACCTGACTGGGACCGCCATTCTAGTCTTTGGTTCATTACGTCAGGCGTCAGAGCCGTGCCGCGGGTGAATGTTCCCAATAATAAATTGTGATACTTTTGAAGCCCTAGTGAAGCTGAGTGAGGTGAGGCAGCTGTTGTCACAGCGCACGCAGTCCACAACAGTTTGTGCTTTCAGAGTCCCAGTAGTTATACGTGACAATGCATTTTAGTGCGGTAATGCAGATTACCACACTGAAATGTATTTGTGTCACGCCTACTTGACAGGACTGCCGCCGCGGCTGCAATGGGCCTCCAGTGCCGGGCTGCGGCCGCCTTAAAAATGATGCCACCCGGGGCGGACTGCCCCCCTTTAGCTACGCCGGTGGGGAAACGCGCAGCCATGAATGACTTCCGCCAGGTTCAGAATGGTTCCATTGTTTCCTGTGAGCAAGAGAAGCCCTCTTTCACCTGCACCTCCGGCACGGCCGACTGCTGTGTGCGCGCGGAGGAAACCACGATGCCCCTTCACCCTCTCAGTGACCAAGAATGGAGTCATCCCTTTTGTATCGGGCATCGGCTGGTGAAAGGGGACGGGGCAGAGGCCACCAGAGCTGGAACAGAAACTGGAACAACGAGGTAGGTCTGAAAGTAATTGATCTTACTACGAAGTTACAGGCTCGGGCTCTCATTGTAGAGGCTGCTGCGACTTAAAGAAACAAAACACTGAGTTCTGTTTTAACAAGCACCGCCGCTCCCCTACCTGTCCACCGCCGAGGAAACAGGATACTGAATCCCGCCCCTCCAGGACTCCCTGACCTGCCTCATGGCTGCCAAGGCAATATTTCTGAAAATATTGTCGTTCTACCGTAAGGCAGGTCATGGAGTCCTCGAGAGGCGGGATCCAGAGCAGACAAATCTGCTAAACAGGAGCTTTTTCCAATAGCAGGCCTCCATTTCGCGAGGCCTGCCAATGGAAAAAGGGGGCGTGGTTTCACGCAGTACTGAAATTCTCCTGTTCACAATAGGTCTTTGCCTGCAGCAGGGCAATGCAGGCTTCGACCTAAAAATGACCCTGCAGAACTCTGTATCGTGGTTTAGTATTGAGAATGAAGAGAGCTGCTTCTTTTAGTTACACTAAAGCTATATTTCAAAATTCCACATTAGTAAACACCTTGGGGCTGATTTCGATGCGGGCAGGAAGGGCTCCGACAGTTGGTCAGAGCCCTCCTGCCAGCATCGGAATGCGCTGTTCGGACTCCTTTCCGACCGAGCCATTCTGATGGGCGCGGTTGGCAAGGACTCGGACTCGGTTTTCCGGATGGCTTCCGACTGGCTCACAGAGCCCGTACCCCATTCGGAATCCCTTCAGTTTCCCACTGCCTTTTTGTGTCAGCCTTTCCGACACAGAAAGGCAGTGGTAAACTGTCTATGGGGGTCCCCAGCAGGTCCCCTATGTGTGTGAGGCTGCTGAATGGCAGACCGGGTGCACCTATGGTGCCCCCTTGCTGATCCCTGCTCCCAGTGGCAGGCATCTTGGGTGCAGGAATGAACTGCACCTCTGTTCTTAACAATGCAAGCATGCATTCCGTTCGGAATGCATGCTCCCATTGTTAAGTATAGGATTGCAGATCTGGAACCAACAACAATAGATCTTTCGGTTCCAGTTTCTGTCCTATGTCGGATGGACTCCGGCCTATCCGACATTGGAATTGGCCCCTTTGTCTTTAAAAAAACACATTTCTGTATTTGATTGTTTGACATGTACTAAGTGGTCCACATACCTCTCAAACCTCTTAATTTAAATGTAAAAAAATGCAGGTGAAGTGAGGCTCTTAGGAAAGTTATCATATTGAACAATTTTTTAGGTCTCGGCTAAACGCGCGGAAGCGCGTCTCCGCCGAGATCTTTTGTTAGCGAGTGTGCTTCCCAGGAGACAGTTTCGGCCATGCGCATCCTTGGAGCCGATTTGAAACTGGAACGCGCGCTGTGGCCAGGCGCTGTCTCCTGGGAAGCTCAAGAACCACACACGCATGCGCATACACACACACAAGCGCCCATGCACGCACATACATACATACAGAGACACCCCCCCCCTGACACACGCGCACACACACAAGTGCACCGAGGCCCTCCCTCCCCCGCCGTCACCGGCGCACACATACATACACACACACGAGCATACACACACACACACACACAAGTGCACCAAGCCCCCCCAGCCTTTTGGAACTTACCTGGCCAATGTCGGGGACTCTGCTCTCAGCACGTGGCGCGGCCCCGGGGCTCCACACCGCTCACAGGAGCCCTGGGCGCAAGACGCATTTGACTCCGCCTGCCTCCTCTTCCGGTCTGGACGTGGCCCCGCCCCCGTCACAGGCGACCGTGCCTGACTTCCGGGGCGGCCGCGGCGGGATTCCGGGGGCATTTAGGATGCTCTCTCAGCTTGCACTGGTTTTTTATCTGGCTGGGTTTTAGTACAATGGTAATTATCTGCAGTATTGTGAAAATTATCATGCAATAAGCAGCATAAGTTTGCACAGGCAAAGAAAAACGAAAGTTGGGAAACTTCATAAACTTCAAAGAAACGGGCATTTGCAACCTTTGCTCAAAACAAATTTGCGCCCATCCCTATTTCGGTCTTGCTTTCGATTGAAGTATAAGATGCGTCATCTTTCTTTCGCTCTGTCACTTTGGTTCTCGGCCTGACACCAGAGACGATAGGGAGCGGTGCGCGCCGCGGCGAGGACTTTGAACCCGGAGCCCAGTTAAGGCACCAGTCACCGCCTGGCACTGCACACCTTCTATGCCTCTGTTTCATTTCCTTCTGAAAGCGTTTTATTGTGAAGTATGCACAGATGCAGCTTAATCGGGTGAAGTATGCACATGTGCCCCAGATAATGTGTGGTTTGACCGGCCGGAGATTGGTACGCCGCACTTTCAACAAATTCTTATTAAAAGGGGAAATGCATCCTAAAAGCAAAGTGTGTTATCTGCTGGAAGGAAATATCCTTGTACTGAAGTCCGGTTTAGAGCTGTACAAGAGAACAAAGCAAAGAGGCCGATGTTATGAATTCCTGAATTAGGTCTCGGCCTGCATAGGCCGGAGCCATGGGGCCGTCTATCGTGAGAGGTGGCATATTAAAGCGTTCGGCAAGTTCCTCATCCACCTGTACTCTTCTTTCAGGTAGATTTCCGAGGGGCGGGTGCAGCTTCTTCCCAAATAGCTAGAGAAAAGTAACAGTCGCTATTGACAGGCTCTAGTGCAGGAAGACACCCTCACTCAGTGTGTGTGGGAGGCATGGCAGTGGTTATGAAAAAGCATACACACGCTACAGATGTGATTACAAGAATGATTGTCAATGGCACAATTACATATGTACTATTTTAAAGAGTATTTGCACAGAACCATTACTTTAATTGTGACTAAACAGTTCAAGGTTCACGAGTAAGGATTTTTTTGGCTTTAAACCTAAAAAAACTTACTGCAGATGCGATCACGTCTTTTGTGCTTGATCATGAAAAATAAAACGTTTAGGCTGGTATGTTATTCGCTTGCCAGATGTTATAGTAGTGTTGCTCGTGCTCACAGTGTTAAATTCTGCTAAAAACTTGGGTGGCTCATTTGACTGTGGATCTGTGTGTGAGTAGTGAGTGCAGTGTGCAGAGTAGTGAGTGCAGTGTGCAGAGTAGTGAGTGCAGTGTGCAGAGTGCAGAGTGCAGAGTGCTTTTGAGTGTAGAGTGCTGGCAATGTAAATGACAATGCCATTTATTTATGATTTTAAAGAAAAAAAAAAGAAATGTCATGAGCAATGCCAATAGCTCTACCTTTAATGATGCCGAGACCATTGCATTGCAAATGCTTGTTTTGAAGGGTGATAGGTTTAAAAGGCAGGTGGCCCCATTAACGTCTATAGAAGCATTCTGTTTGTCAGCCGGGGAATTAGAAGTAAAATGCCAAAAGTGGGTGAAATGACAGGTATGGTGCCACTTTACTCTTTTTATTGTGGCAATTTTCGGTAGCAAGTTGCTCGTCTGTGACTATGTCAAAAGATATTTGACTCTGTACAGTTCAAATAGTCAGGTTTCCCCATCACTTAAAATTGAAACTTTTCACCAGGGTTGCCTGCTCACCCCACTAATTTTTGCTAACTATATTGAACTATTATAATTGATGGTGTTGGTTTGGGAGCACAAATTCAGCTCAAGTACTGCAGTGCTAAAGATATTCAAACTCAAGAGTGTGGCTATCCAGCTACATAACATCCATTCACTGATGAAGCACAGAATAAGGCAGTCTGTCCAACAAACTGAATATGTTGGAAACCTTAAGAATCCAAGCACAATGTCTTGGCTTTGAATCCCTATGCTGCAAACCTGCACTGTTCAGGTGAGTTTCCTGAAGGCAAGCTACCATGACCTTCCTCCGATTAAGTTGTGCCAAAAGTCTGTCTCTTGCGGATGGACCCCATACCACGTACGTTCCAGGTGCACATTTTATGCTGCAAACCTGAGGCAAAGGATAACTCCCATATTTTTAAAGAGATTTCAAAGTGATTATGAATCTTGCTGTGAAAATACATTGACCTGTTCAAGCCTAAAATGTATTTCGATTTCTTCTTGTAGGGCAGGATCAACTGGAGAAAGTAACCTCCTATCTGGCTTCTTTGATCCCTTTTGGGTCAATTCTTTTCATGCTACCTTCATTCTTCCACAAGCTTATTTTATAGCGCAAACATGACCCAATCCTGGGTGTCGGAGTGCTTTCCAATTCAATCAGTTTCGTTCACAGTTTACTAATTTACAAATAATATATTAAGTCTTACTAGGGGACCACTCTGGTTATAGTAGTACATGTCATGACCTATTTGCATATAACATGTACTATCATTCCTAAAGAAAACATGGAGTCAGAATGGATACTTGCAAGACCAGACCAAAATCCATGTGGCTTGATAGAGGTACCTTCATTAGCCATCGTCCCTGATCTTGCCCTTGAAGTTGTGTATCCACATAGGTCTGACTGTGGTCCATAGCTGAGACTCTATGAAAGCCCCCCTGACTTGTGCTATCCCCCGATTCATTACTTTGATATTAGCAGTACAATCATACAGTTTATCTTCACCTATTAGCACATCTGAAAATAGTAGCTTCAGGAATGACTAAAGGTCTCAAAGGAGCCGTTAGAGGACCGTAGTTAGTTTTTTTTTTTTGAAAATGTTTATTTGTATGAGTAAAAAACATATACAGTAATTCAATTACAAGAATAGTTTCTAAATTTTGTAGTTCTTACATATTCGGCATTTCAATGTGTTTAATTAAACATTTTCATTTTGTATGCCCCCAACTATTATAAACGTATACCTCCCACCCATACCCTCCCTCGGCACTCAATATTAGTCACATTTGTCATTTACGGTACATGACCCAACTTAGCACAGCTTCATTCATGACTATTATCCCAGCACAAACCTGTAGGGGACTATATACAGTATAATACATATGTGGTCTCCATTTTGGCACCTAGAACGACTCATCGGAGCATGGGGTGGCATTGATTATTTGGGGAGCTTCACATACTCAAAGCACATCATTCTGCACGGCAGGTGATAAATCAGATGCAGTGTCCCCATTGTGGTTCGTGATTGGTGTTTTCAACAGGTTCTGTACCAGAAAGATTGTATGCAGGATAAGTAGTGACCCTGGTGCTTTCAGAACATATAAACCCCTAGCTTTAAGGTCCCCAAGTGAAAAAACCCAAGGTCCGAACATTATTGCCCAACGTGGGCAAAAGTCAAACCAGAACGTGTCTATGCGTGGGGGGAGGAGTGGGGGGAGGAGGGGGGGGGGGTGGAATCCTCTCACACCTGCCTGGAACCTGTTGGTGGTATCACAGCGTGCCCCAAGCTAGTGTGACCCCCCCCATATCCCCAGGGCCAGCCCTAGGCATGTGCAAAGTGTGCATGTGCATAGGGCCGCCAAACCCCAGGGGCCGCGACGACTAGGATCGGAAGGATCATTTGTGGCACTGGCAGCCCCTGGCAGGATTTGGCGGCCTCCGACCCGGCTAGCAATGGCAGCGTTGTTGTTTGTTTCACTTGCCCAGTCAAGCCAGCAGTTTGGGTCCCAGGGCCGTCAATCTTAGCACTACCAATGACGTGACAGCCCCCGCGCTGTGCGCTAAGCCGCGCTGTGACGCGTCACGGTGGTGAGAGTCTCCGCGGACAGCGGACTGCAGCCTGCAGGTATAGACACGACAAAGCTAGATTAATTTCAATCTGTGAGTGAATATTACAGGCACTGTTGTGCAAATGTGCAGGCCTCGAGTGGGAACAGTCACTGAAATGAGCACCTTCCTTTCGAAAGAACAAAACAGGAAGAGGAGCTTGTGCAATGTCGCATGAGAATGAGGAGCCCAGCGCTCCACACGCAGACTTTCCTGGTAAAGCAATGGTGCATTTAATTACTGTGAACCGTCACACATGTTATTAGGCTGAGATGTCTCTTTCACAGACACGCAAAATGAGGTCAGTGACGGTGACCGTCAGAAGGTACGGAGACATGTCTCAGTCCAGTTTGCAAAGTGCTGTACTGTGAGATTAAACAACCCCGATAAATCTTTTACATTATAAAGCAGCTCCTTATATCCTTGCAAGATAGCATACCTCTGGGCACATATTGTGGTGTCATGGCCCACAGTTTAAAAAAAAAAATATATATATATATATATATACCAGTCACCAAAGTGCTTCGTGCACTGAAGGGTACGCAGACTGCAAAATCAGCACTCCAAGGCGAGATCGATGCTTTAACTGCTGGTATTTATTTTACTAGGAAACAAGGAGGGAGCCAGGCCCGGGTGGACAGGTGAGGAGGCAGGGCCTTCTTAAATAAACACACAAATAGAGTGCCTCACTACCTACATTTGAATCCAAACTTGAGGAGAGTTAACCACGCAAATTGTCGTAATCAACTAGGTATTTTTATTTTTACCAACTTTTTTATCAATTAAACAAAGTTTGTCAAAAAACACGAATGAGAACACACAAAGACAGTTATCAACAATACATATTTACACCAAGAATGAATGGACTAGTCATTAAACAAACAAATTTTGGTCAAATAAAGGGTATTCAAGCATAAATGACAAATGATTTAAAAAAACAGAATGATTTAGGCATGTGCAGTATAAAACAGTGAATTTACACAAAGTAAGAAATGGGTTCAGTGCCCAAAAAGAGTAAGAAAAAAAGCAAAGAAATTAGCAATGAAGCAAATACAGTTTGTAACTCTTTTTGCAACCAACAAAAGCTGGTGTACAGGAACAGATCATAGTAATTCTTTGTTAACTGGCCGACGCGTTTCGATTCCAGGTAGTGGTTTCCCGGAATCTCATCAGGGAGCAATGAATCTGCCTGTTGGGTAAAAGAGCGCGCTTCACCCCTCGAGAAACCCTGTTACAAGTGCGTTCAAAACCAGCACTTGACAGGTTAGTCTGAGTCACTACTTTTGGACCAGACACTCAAATTGAGGAAAACTGTGCTGAACAATTGGCACCTGTTGGGGAATCTGGAATTCACACCACTCTGCACACACTCACTGCACTCTCTACTCTGCACCCTGCACTCTCTACTCTGCACTCTCTACTCTGCATTAACGCCTCCCTGCAGGTAATGTACGTTTTCCCCATTTTGTTGCAAACAAAACCCTTCAAATGTCCTAGGAGGCAGCACACTACAAAAATAATAATGGCGTGATTACAAGTGCGCATGCTTCCAAGGCACCCTACCAGCAGTGTCGCCCTGTCCGGCCCGGGGAGAGTCCTGCTATCTTATCGAGCCACTCACTCTGTCAGGTCTGTCAGAATGGTCCAGTTTTTCATATTTCCACTGTAGAAGACATAGTCCCAGTGAGCTCTGTGATAACTATAATTATATTAAAATGATAAACAGCACAGCGGTTTACCCGGCACAAAAAACGCATTTACAGGTCATTAAAAGAAATTCACTTCTGCTACAACTCATCCATATATTATCACAAAATTTAGATAGTCTGAAGGAATGTTCATCGGTTTGAGCAATGTCTAACATTTCACCCCTTGAAACTCATTTTAGTGTTGTGGGAATCAACTGTGCAGCATAATAGGTGATCTCAGGTGCGGCGTTAACTTTACACATACAGTCCTAGGATTAGTGTTAGAGTGCTGGGGTGGGAGACCTGCCAATCTGTTCACTTTTACCACGTCTTACCTTATTTTGTTATTATGTAAGCACATATTACCTCAACCTGGCACACATCTAGCCAGCTACAAAGCTCTGATAGTTAATGAATATTTATTGGCTGGATAACTGCCATGAGTCTGTTTAATCTGCAAAAAACACACATTATTTGCAATGCTATACAAAAGCTCAAACGTAAATAATAATGCAGGAACAAATTAGCATGGAATTTGTCTAAACAAAAGTGCAGAGGCTCAAAGTTTCCTTAGAGTCGTGTTGTTGCCAAATGCCGGGGTTGCAGATTAAGTTGATTCCACTTCAAGCAAACCTTTTTTCACACCACCCTACACTCCCTGTCTCTTTATCTTAATCTTGCAGTATTTTCGCCAATGTTTCTCCCTTTGTCACCTTTTGCTTATCTTTCTCTTCATCCTTGTCTTCCACCTTTTCTGCCTTTCCAGCTTAGACCAACCAAAGTCTGACGATAAAAAATGCCCTGGTCTACAAAAATGAGCGTCTCTAGCCACCGGCTAAAATTAAGCACTGGGCGTCATGGTGTACAGTTCACAGAATACAGCAGCCAGCAAAAGAGTTTAAAACGCTGCATGTAACTTTTGAGACCAAGGAGAGCTGCGGGCAGAAGGATGGGGGGAGAGGAGAGACGAAGGGGGGCGGGGGGGGCGACGAGAGACCAAGGAGAGCTGCGGGCAGAGGGAAGGGGGGGAAGAGAGACAGAAACTCGGGATCAGGCTGTATGCTAGTGGTAAGAAACAGCGAGGAGCAGCAAGGAAACCGGGACATCTGGGTCAAAAGTCGGCAAAATGGCAATATGCCTGGGGCGGATGCAGGGTTTCTGATTAGAAAGCCTGGGGGCAAAGAATCCCCCACACAAATACGAGCAATGCATACAGTTCACAGAATACAGCAGCCAGCAAAAGAGTTTAAAACGCTGCATCTAACTTTTTAGTCCGCCTTTCACTGCGCCAAGCTCGAGGTTGCACGCACCAGCAAAGTGTCAACAAAACTCGGAGTGACGCGCCAAGATGCAATCACAACAGCACACTCTGAACTTACCCAGGGGATAGGACTTCAAACTCGCGTTCACCGTTGCGCCTCAGGGCTTGGACCCTGATCCGGGGCAGGCCAGGTCAGACCCTACCCTGGCTCGCGGAGGCTTCTCTGCGTCCTGGGGCTGAGGTGTGTGCTCCACGGTGTCGCGACTGCTGGAGTGTCCTTCAGAGCTAAGTAGACGAGAGAGATGGGAGCTCCGTGGGGAGAGAGTCGGGGGAGGTGAGCAGCGGAAACTGGGGGGAGGGGTGTGCGACTAGAGACGAAGGAGGGGGGTTGGGGAGATAGACAGAAACTCGGGATCAGGCTGGATGCTAATGATAAGAAACAGCGAGGAGCAGCAAGGAAACAGGGACATCTGGGTCAAAAGTCGGGAGCAGCAGCAAGGAACAGTGTCATGCGGGCCTCGGAGCTCAAGTAGCTTCGCACGGCGCAGACCTGAACGGCGGGGGGTGCGGGGGGCACGAGGAGCACTTTGCGCGTCGCGGGCTCAAGCGCTGTTTGCAAAGGCCGGAGTAGGTAGGAAAACGGCTCACCTTCACTGCGGTGCTGCCTTCAGGCTCGCAGGCGACTCTAGGAGGAGGCTCTCTGCACTTCAAGACTCGGCAGTGGACAGGCAACAATGGCGGCCAAAAACTTCTGAAAAATTTCGGATTGGGGGCGTGTTTTGCTGTTCTGAGTGACGGACGACGTCACTGTCTAAAGAACAGCAAAAATGACGCCCCCAAATCCGAAAAAGACGGGGCTTCTTTGGAGGGACGGCTCTCTCCTCCCAATGGCTGGCCTCTGTTTAGGAAGCCAGCCAATGGTGGAGAGACAGAGCAGGGAGGCGGGTTCTGAAGCCCTACTAAGTCACAATAATTCTCCGGACCGGAAGCTGCTTCGCAGCTTAACGGTCCCGAGACCTAAAGGCAAACCTGGTGAGTTTTGTAAAAAAAAAAAAGTCAATTTGTATTAAACTTCTTTTGAAACCGACGACTTTTAAAACCATGTTTGAAGATTAAAATTACACTGTGTTAGTAATTCCATTGTACATCACAACATTAAAATCTTTGTGTTTGCTGACCGGGAGGAGGGGGTGGGACCTCACAACAGGGAAACAAAAGGAACCGCACGCCTGTTAACTTTAATTAAATGAAGCTGCAAACTTGCAAGACACGGAAATTACACGTAAAAGGCTCAACTGTAAGAATGAAATAGCTTCCGAGGACAAAAGGCCCATTTGTCCTGACAAGTCGAGTATAATTACTGAGAGGAAACTGTTAAGTAGTTGTGGAGTTACAGATAATTGGATTTCGTGGAGTTTTCACAGGTTGGCACCGGCTGGAACAGCTGAGTCTTCAAGGCACTCTGTGGGCACTGGGTTGTTGTAGGCTAGTCGTCAAAACCACCTATCACCAACAAAACATTTGTGCAGATGTGGAACATTTTTTTTTTTTCACAGTTGATACAAAAATACAACCTATATTTCCAAACTCACATTTGTTACAGCAGGTAAACAAAATAGAAAAGATTTCCACAAATGTCATCAGGGCCCGCCGCGACTCCTTCGCTTTTGGCATTCAGTGTTAGTGACCCTAGTTCAAATGTGCAAATACTTGAGATTGGATACACTGTATCAAAATTCCAACTTTGCGTACTCAGACGTGGAATCAGTGTACTTGCTGGATGCTTTCATCCGGCCTCCCTTCACGCACATGGAGAGACACATCTCTTACTCCTGACCCAAGTATACTCCCTGCCACCCACTGCATCTCGCTTTACCACACAGTTTTTTGTCTCATGGCACGTTAATCTTCTCTGCAGCGCCTATACATTTTGTGGTGATCCAGTGCAGTCAGGAAATGCAATAAGGGATCTGGTCAGATGCAAACATCATCCCGAACCACTTGTGGCCGTGCACCCTTGGCACTGGTTGCAGCGGGAATTCGGAAGGGTAGGAGCAGCCGCAGGTACTGGTCAATCATCTAATGACTTTTCTGGACGTATTATTAAAACACCTTCCTGAGCTCCGCCCCTTCCGGACCCCCTCTTCCGGCGCCCCCACCTACGCTCCCTGCACAGTGCCACCATGAGCCTAGAGCCGGCCCTGCCATCCCCTACAGCCCACTCTGCCATCCCCTACAGCCCACTCTCGCCCCTGTGCAAGTCTCATACATTACCAAACGTAGTCTTCAAAGGTGGCAATCAGAAATCGTTCGCCACTTGCGATGTGATTTTGGGAAAGAGCTGCAGGCTGTCAGCTGAGCCTGACCCCTCGGTGTGCGTGCCTGTGGTGCTGCCTATGTCCGATTTGCCTCTTGCGTCGTGTGCAGCCAGTGCAGCTTCCGTCAGCTGGGTTATTTTAATTTTCTTCCCAGAACGTGCCGACGTCATCCCTCCACTTGCCGTTGACCCCTTCGCGTGGTCCTCGCTCGTGTCAGCCCGCTGTTGCTCCCTTTGGTGTGATGGTCCTCCACTCTGTTCCTCTTCAATCTGGTCCTGTGTATTCAGCGGTGTCAGAGCCACCTCCAGCCACTCCGCCACCTCCTCAGGCGTGTCAAAGAAATAAGATTTGTTCTCGTGTATTATATTGAGGCGGGTAAGGAATAGCCGTGCATATTTCAGGTTTCTATCCCGTAGTTTGCGCCTTACCCCCAGAAATGTCGACCTGGCCCTCTGCATCACTGGGGTGAAGTCTGGGTATAATGAGATGGTCTTATCCTCATATCTTAGCAGTGCTTTTTCCCTCGCCACTCTTAACACTGAGTCTCTGTCTTTGTAGTGAAGGAGGCGGGCTATCAATGGTCGCTGCGGCGCGCCTGGTCTAGGTGGCTTCGCTGGCATTCTGTGCGCTCTTTCAACACTGTACAATGGGGTAAGCTCTTGCGGTCCCACAATCTTCTTCAGCCAGTCCTCAACTACCTGCATGGGGTTCCTCCCTTCACTGCGCTCTGGTATTCTCATATTGTTGCGGCGGGCCTGCCCTTCCGCATCATCCATCTTGTCCCAGAGCAGTTTAATCTGTTTCTTGTTCTCAAGTTTTGTGGAGTGGTCCGTCTGCTGCGGAATTAGATCATCGAGCGCGATCTTATGCTTCGAGACCTTTTCAGCAAGTTTTTTGTGTTCTGCCCTGAGGAGCGACAAGCCAGTCGCCATGTTGTCCATACGCAGTTCCAGCGCCTCCCTGGATGCCTTGATTTCTGCCAGTATGAGGTCTGGTTTAGCGTCTTGCGTGCATTTGCCCGTTGGCGGTATTATCTCCATGTTGGAGGAGGCCAGCGGGTCTTCCGATCCAGTGGATTGAATGTCCGCATTTGTTCCTTGATCTTGCACCTTTGGCCTGTTTTTCCCCATGGCTCTCGTCTGCAGGATGGCGGTGAAAGGGTCCCACTTGCTCACTTTATGCCAAGGTATTTAGTGAGTGTCTTCGGTTGTCGCACCCTTACTAACCACAGTCACACCCTCGGGTTTCCGTGCATGCAATGGACTAGGTGCACCACAGCTCTGGAAGCCTATGCAGTCCAAATACCAGGCCCCGGTAGTGCCACTGTTCGGTGTTCGCTGGGCCCTACGCAGTTCTCCCCCTCTGGATCCTACGTGCCACAGCCTCCGGGAATTAGTCAATTGCCACTCCCCACACTCCAGGGATCTGTGCGATGTGTAAGCAGGTGGCCGTTATCCCGTGCTTCACCCCTATTGCCGCCTCTCGATCAGAGTACCTCCGCAATGGTTACTGGAGGTCCGGAGCGGAGCGCATCAGTCGCGCTTCACCTTGTGTGGCAATATGACCGTGCCCTCCGCCGCGTCACCGCGACAATACGTTCAATAATGCTGCGGTACGCTACCACACCGGCCCCAGGGAGGACACCACGGTCCCAGCCGTGTAATGGTGGCCGCCACAGCAATCTCAAAATGGCGCCGCTTCGGTCCGTCTGCAATGGTGTGTACCCCCTCTAGTTCAGTCATGGGGCTCACACTTAGGTCTGCACATACCTTCGAGCAATCATTGGGACACCCGGGCCAATCTTCATTGATATAGCAGCTCTCCCAGGACGTCCGCGCGGCTGCAGTCTCCCCCTGCGCCGGTGCTCTGAGTATCGAGCTTGCGCGCTTCCAGGATGCCTCTGTTTTCAGCCCAAAAAGCACGGCCACTCCGCGTTGCACACACTCATACCGCGTATGGAATTACGGCGTCGATGCGGCTTCACTCCGGTTGCTTCGCCGCAGCAGGGCACGGCTCCTCTCCGCTGGCCCCAGCGTGTCACGCCGATCCCGGCGCACCTTCCAACTTTAGGCCGCGGCTCGTTTCGGGGAGTTAGGCCTCATCAGCGTCTCCTGCTGCTTTCTCTCCCGGGAGGTTGCGGGACCCGCAGCCTGTTTCTGTTGGTTCGCTGCACCAACAGCGTTCCTGAGGTTCGAGTGGGCGTCCAAGGGATGTGTGTAATCAGGATAATCAGCTAGTATTCGGGGCAGAGGACGGAGCTAACTCAAAGCACGTCCGCCATGCTTGGCTCGTGCCTACCTTTAACTCTCTATATCCCTGCTGGACCGGTTTGTTTATCTCCCCGCTGTCTGTTTATCGCACTGTATGTCTCGGATGTTCTTGTCCCTTCTCCTCTCTGCTGCGCCTGACCCTTTATCTCTCTACTGTCCCTTTAGCTCCCCGCTGTTCTGTCTCTTACTGTGCTGCTCATGTCCCTTCGCCTCTGTGTTGTCCCTGCCCCTTTATCTCTCCACTGTCCCTGTCCCTCTGCTGTTCCTTCATCTCTCAGTCACTCCGCTTCTCTGCTGTCCCTTTATCTCCCTTCTGTCCCTTTACCGCTCTGCTGCCGGCCCTGTCTCTATCTCCCTGCTGTTCCTGTCTCCCATCACTGTGCTGTTCCTGTCTCCCATCACTGTGCTGTTCCTGTCTCTCATCACTGTGCTGTCCCTGTCCCTCATCACTGTGCTGTCCCTGTCCCTCATCACTGTGCTGTCCCTGTTCTTCCATCTTCCCGCTGTCCCTATCATCTCCCTGCTGGCCCGGCTCCTCTTGGGCTCAGCTCTATCTCCCTCCCCGGGCCCAGAGCTCCGCTCTGTCCGCAGTGGAATGAATATCCCCGGCTGGTTGAGAGGTGGGGGGAGGTGCAATCCTACGTCCGAAGGCCTCTGAGCATTTCAGTAGATGAACACAAGGTGGGTCACTAATTGCGGGGTCCGCACAATATAAAAAGAGGTCTTCGTGGCCAACGCACCAACTCCATCCCCTGAACTGGGTGTCCACACAAACTAACTGAGTCAAAGGATCAATTGAAAGCACAAAGAGGAAGAGTGATGGGGGACATCCCTGTCTAGCCCCTCACCTAGAGTGGAAGGGTGCGAACAGGACCCTATTAATCTGGACCTGTGTGGTGGGATTGGAGTAGAGCGCACAAACCATACCACAAAATTTAGGACCTATGGCGGCCTGTGTCAGCACTATTTGAAGATCACCCCAGTCCACCTTATCAAAA
This sequence comes from Lissotriton vulgaris, assembly GCF_964263255.1. Taxonomy (NCBI): domain Eukaryota; kingdom Metazoa; phylum Chordata; class Amphibia; order Caudata; family Salamandridae; genus Lissotriton; species Lissotriton vulgaris. The sequence goes on from NC_141699.1 coordinate 171,268,771, forward strand.
GCTTTTTCAAAGTCAATAAAAAGGAGGGCCAGATCATCTGGTAATCGATGGCGGTGAGCCAGGGCCAAGTGAAGTTGACGAAGGCAGTGCCTCATTCTTCAGGTCTTTTTTTAAAAGAGAAAGGAGTTAGGTCCTTAGGAAATGGGGAAGGCTGGACCTTGTAAATTCACTTCATCTCCTTTCATGCCGACGCGTTTCGAACTCCAAACAGTAGTTATGGGTTCTCTTCAGGGCCTTGTCACTTTCTGTCTGTATGTATATAAGAGAAAGGTAACAGTGTGTAAGTGTAATTGGCTATGGCCTCCTTGTTTTATACTGCTAGTGGTATACCACATTCAAATACCGTAGTACCTTATTTGTAGCTGTAGTTATCCTATGGGTGTTTGTGCATCTTTGGAACTGCCGTCTAAAGGAAATTAAAATCAAATTGTCATTTTCAAGTAGCGTTCAACGCTAGCTCTGCGGTAACCTCGTACCAAAACACTGCTGGACGTACCTTTCAATATTTTTTGGTCCGTGTATGGGCCATCCCTATGGTGCGGTGAAGTTTTTGAACCTAGGGGGAAGGCGGGGATAGGGTTACTATCATTGTGCTTCTATCGTAATCTCACTGGGTATAGAAGATTGTGAAAACAATCCTACCTTATTCGCGTACACCGCGAGCTTAGGGAGCCACTGGCTCCGTTGTCAGCTGTTTGCGCTCGGGTTCTGTTTAGACGGATCCCGTGTTTAGTCCCGTATTATCCTCTCGAGTCGCGCACTGTTAAAAAACAGGGGAATGAGTTTGTGTCCCTGTAGCGGGAAGCATTTGTATATAAAACCCTCTATTCAGCTCACCTCGTTTGCCGCGACTTGCTCTCACTCGGACTCCGTTCGCTATGGAAGGCGGCGGCCTGGTTGCCTAGTGACTAAAAGCAATTCCAGGACCGTGGGTGTTCTGGGATATGTAGTTCAATGGGAATGCGCCAAGTACAGCAGATTACGAAAGCATTATTCTAACGTCCCCGATGTTCTACCCTTCAGTCAAGGGGGCCATAACACCCCCGTGGAGCCCCACGCAATTATGGCATTATAACCTGGACACTTCGGAAAGTGAGTTTAATCCATTTTGTGTGCTGTTGAATTTTAGAATGAGGTATGCCTCTTTCCTAAGAAGTGTTTCTTCAACGTCAATTGGACCTTTATTGCCACTTGGCGCTATTGTCCAGAGTACAGTCCATTTAAAGTCCATTTCACTGTGGTTTAAATCCAGGAAATGTTGGACCATAGGAGCGCTTACAACTTTCCTCTTGATTCTTGATCTGTGTTGAGTGACCCGGCTGTTGACCTGTTGGGTAGTTTTGCCTATATAGATCTTCTGGCAGTCGCAAATGATCGCGTATACCACATTTCGTGTTTTACAATTAGAAAAACTGGCATGTTTACATTTGACTCCCCTATGGTCAAACTCGGACCCTTCAATTGTGGAGTCACATGATATGCAATTTCCACACTTGTGGTGTCCTTCAATTGGCTTAAGGCCCCATATTGATAGTAAATCGCTTTTGGGCTTTGGGGTTGACACGTCTGCTCTAATGACGTCCTGGCCAATACTTTTGTTTTTCTTATATGCGAACAACGGTCGCGGAAAGGGGCATTCAAGTCCTTCAAGTAGATGCCAGTTTCTCAGGACCATTTGTCTTACTTTATGTGTGTCTGGTCCGAACGTTGTCACACAGACCAGCCGGTCCATGTCTTGCTTAACCGTTCTCTCAAGTAAGCACTCCTGGGGGGTATACTGTGCCCTTTTCTTAGAATTATTTAGTAGTCTCTTAGGGTAACCCCGATTCTTCATCTCATTGCAGAAACGAGTTGCATGTTTTTCATATTCTGTCACCTCCGAGCAGTTTCTCCGTATCCGAAGCAACTGCCCGTAGGGCAGATTGTCTCTCAAGCTTCTTGGATGTGCACTACGGTGGTGGAGGATAGTATTTTTGTCCGTCTTCTTTCGAAAAAGAGAAGACTTCAAAAGCCCATCCGTGCAACTTATCTCAAGGTCTAAGAATGTCATTTTCTCATTGCTGGACTCCAGTGAAAACTTGATATCGCGATGTCTACCATTAATCCAAAGGTGGAAGTCCACCAACTCTGCGCGGCTCCCCTGCCACAGGAGCCACACGTCGTCGATGTACCTCAACCATTGTTTAATGTGTTTGCTGAAGGGGTTGTTGGAGTAGATAAATCTATTCTCGTACTCCGCCATGTACAGTATGGCCATCTCCGGCGCATACGGACAGCCCATGGCCGTACCTTTGATCTGCATAAAAAATTGGTAATTGAACCTGAAGTAATTCTTTTTAAGCGTTAGTTCAGCTAATTTCAGGATAAACGAGGTGGGGACCTGGTGGGGCCTGTCTCTTTTCTCAAGGTATAATTCTAGCACTTCTAGTGCTTCATCTTGAGGAATTTGGGTGTACAAGGATGTCACGTCCATTGTCACCATAAATTCCGTCATTGGGTCAAATTGTGATCCCTCAACTTTTAGTAAAAAGTCGGTGGTATCCTTCAGATACGATTTTACATCACCGATGAAGGGCTTCAAAAAGAAATCAATGTATTTCCAAGCACGACTCGCACCCGGAGACAATTGGTCGTCCTGGGGGCTCCTCCGGGTTCTTGTGGATTTTGGGTAAAAAATATAAAATCGGCGTTCTGGGAAATTTCTTTATCAAGAACTCTCTTTCTTTTGGTCCCACAAATCCATCTTCCACACCACATTTTATTATTTCACAGATTTGTCCCTGGATGGCCCGCATCGGGTCCTCTGGGAGTTCTCTGTACCATTCGGAGTTGTTAACCTGTGTCGCACCTTCCTTGAGATATTTATCCTTGGACCAGATCACCACCGCTCCGCCCTTATCCGCGGGTTTGATAATGACCGACGGGTCACATTTCAAGTTTTTAATGGCTATGCGTTGGCCTTTGGTGATGGTTGGTTTAGTATATTTCTTATTCTTTTCTAGTTTATTGATTGCTGAGAGCATTACCTGTGGTAGGGAACAAAAGTGGATTTGTTCCTCAAGCCTGTTACCTCTGTGTCCGTACTTGGTGGTTTATTTGCAAAAAAGGCTCGCAGCCGGATCTTCCTACAAAAGGCAATGGTGTCTAGTTTAAGTCTGGTGAGGTCTGTTCGCTGGCTGGGGACAAATTTCAGACCAAGGTTAAGGACAGCTTCCTCATCTCTAGTAAGTACTTTGGTGGAAAGGTTCACTATTGTCGATGGTGTGGGTTCTAGGACTTGTAAAAGTTCCTGCGGGTGCGCATTTCCCATTGTGGTTTGAACCGAGTTTTTGCCTGTGGGCCTTTGTCTAAAAAAAGGCCCTTTCTTGTTTGGATTATTCCCTCTCTCCTCAGGTCCTGATGAATTTGAGGAGGATGATGTATCAGAGAATGTTTTATAGCGATTTCTTGATCGACCCTGGAAATTGTATAGGGCTCCACGTGACTGTTTGAGTGTAATAATCCTCCTTGAGGAATGGGTAGGCCCTCTCTAGTGTAAACGCTTTTGAATCCCTCTCGTATTGTGCAGATTTAGAGATTATAGTTATGTCTCTAAAGGTTTGAATATCTTTCTCAATTTTTTCGAGCAGTGCTTTGGCATCAGAAACCGCTGGGCTTTCCTGAAGACTTTTAGTAAGAACCTCGATTTCTTCTAATTCCTTCGCGCATAGTCTTTGAGCCGTTTCGATGGTATGGACCATCAGGTCCCGGCTACACTTAGTGTTGATGCAGCTAAAACCTTTTTTATATTCACTGTCCTCCGTAAATATAACAGGGACGTTTTTAACCTGAAGGCCCCATGGGATGGTCCCACCCCTGAGGTGTTTCAGGAGAAAATGTCCGTGAAGTTCGGTTCGGATATGTTTTTTCTTGAGTCTGATAAGTTTGTCTGACTCGTTCTGTTGAGCGGAGGTACTCAAGGTAATATTATCAAAAGCAGATGAGGCACATAGGTTCTGAATATGTGCTTCAGAGAAGGATAAAGTGTATTTCTCTGCCATCACCTTGGGAAGACCTCAAGATCCCCCCACAATTATTATGATGGGTAGTTAGGGCGTGACTCGTAATGCCCGTATTCTACTCTCGCGAGTATACACCCGCTCTCAATTTTTAAAAGAGAAAGGAGTTAGGTCCTTAGGAAATGGGGAAGGCTGGACCTTGTAAATACTTTTGACACAAAAATTGCCGCCCCACTTATTCCGTTAGCCCTTGGTTATAGGCAACACATCAACTTTGGTTGGATATGTTAGGTATTTTATTTACCTTTGTTTTCAAATCTTTTTATGAAAAAATCATAACTTCTCATGACAGAGAAGGAACACTGCACGTATAACACATAAGTACATCAACTGTAATAAAACATTTATCAAATGAAAAAATCACAAAGTGAAACATACAAAACAACTGTACCAGTTTCAGACTGTTCAAAAAAGGCAAGTCAAATTTACAAGCCTCAATAACCATCAATGAACGAAATCTTAAGAACAGTATTAGACAGAATCACATTAACAAGGAGATATCACAGTGCACAAATGATATGAGTCTAAAGCTCTCAATGATCATGAATTTCATCTCCTTTCATGCCGACGCGTTTCGAACTCCAAACAGGAGTTCGAAACGCGTGGTGGTTATTGAGGCTTGTAAATTTGACTTGCCTTTTTTGAACAGTCTGAAACTGGTACAGTTGTTTTGTATGTTTCACTTTGTGATTTTTTTCATTTGATAAATGTTTTATTACAGTTGATGTACTTATGTGTTATACGTGCAGTGTTCCTTCTGTCATGAGAAGTTATGATTTTTTCATAAAAAGATTTGAAAACAAAGGTAAATAAAATACCTAACATATCCAACCAAAGTTGATGTGTTGCCTATAACCAAGGGCTAACGGAATAAGTGGGGCGGCAATTTTTGTGTCATTCTTCAGGTCGGCATAAAGCTGCGTTGATCTGGATCAAAAGAGCGAGGGCATGCTTGAGCTGGGTAGTCGGCATAGTAGCGAACATTTTAACCTCTCCAGGAGTGATATTGAACGGCAGTCCATACATGACGTGGAAAGGGGTTGTCTTAGAGATTACCACTATAGTGGCCAAGTCCTGTTCTGGAGGAAAGGTGCCTTTGTGGCACCGCTCCTTTTGAAAGGATAGGAGGTGGGGGAAGAGTGTCACAGATTGTGGTATAATATTCTGTAGTGAAGCCATCTGGTCCGAGAGTTTTCCCCACGTCCAACCCAGACCAGGCTTTTACAACCTCCTCTGCTATGAACGGTTCATCAAGCATTCAAGTTTCAGCAGGAGACAAGCAAGGGAGAGGGACTGCATGAAGGAAGTGATCATGAAAAACCATGTCTCTCCCAGTGGGAGCTGCATACATTGTGCAAGCTTTCGCCTGTTATTATAAGCAATCTCAGAAAGAGTATGATATGGGTGACTGCTTTAGTCAATTTCAGGTAGAATTCTATTCACCAGCTGGCAGGGTGTCTATCCAGGAAAAAGGCCCCCCCACTCCCCACCCCGTAGCCATAAGTCTGGGCAGTTGTGGCTTTGCCAAAGGGGTTTGCCTGCTTTGAAGGGGGTGATGGCTGACTTCTTCATGGAGGAGACCAGTTGTCAGGTAATGTTCTCCTGGGGATTATACACTAGGCACCTTTCCAAGTTAAGGGCTCAGTTTGCAACTGAGTGGTATGGGAGGAGCAATCACACTGCTGAGCTCTGCTATGAACGGTTCATCAAGCATGCAAGTTTCAGCAGGAGACAAGCAAGGGAGAGGGACTGTATGAAGGAAGTGAACAGGAAAAACCATCTCTCCCAGTGGGAGCTGCATGCATTGTGCAAGCTTTCGCCTGTTATTATAAGCAATCTCAGAAAGAGTATGATATGGGTGACCGCTTTAGTCAATTTCAGGTAGAATTCTATTCACCAGCTGGCAGGGTGTCTAACCAGGAAAAAGCCCCCCCCCCCCCCCACCCCCACCCCGTAGCCTTAAGTCTGGGCAGCTGTGGCCTTGCCAAAGGGGGTTGCCTGCTTTGAAGGGGGTGATGACTGACTTCTTCATGGAGGAGACCAGTTGTCAGGTAATGTTCTCCTGGGGATTATACACTAGGCACCTTTCCAAGTTAAGGGCTCAGTTTGCAACTGAGTGATGTGGGAGGAGCAAGCACACTGCTGAGCTCTATATGCTCCCCCCCCCTAGCAAAGCCTTCTTAGTTGCCTTGCTTGCTGACCCTCGCCACTGACCCCAGATTATCTCAGAAGTAGGCTTGGAGTTCAGCAGGGCGTGAACAACGGTTTTATCCTGTAGTTACTAGGCATTAAGATGGCTGGATCTGAGATGGCTGGATCTGGAAGGTCCAAGATGCAGGAGTGATCTGATATCCCGCGAGGTCGTATTTGAATTTGTGTGAGCGCTTGACAGCTGGTGGCAGGTAAAAAAAATAATTCAGTCTAATCGTGATTGAGTATGACCGGCAGCTGAAAAGTATGGGTGGATTTTCAAAACCTTGGGTGCCACACCCCCAATCAGAGGCCAAGAGGTGGTCCAATCTGTGAGGTGACGTGCCTGGCACGTCTAGAGTTGGTGAGTTTCCTGATGGTATAAATCTCGGAGTCCTGCAAATCGTTAAATTCATCTCCTAGCAATGTAGGCTTCTTTAAAAAATTCCAAATGAGTTTGGAAATATCCAGGAGGGAAACAATAAGGACTGCAGGCGGTGCATAGCCTCATACTAAGGTGATCGCCTGGCCCTCTAAGGTTCCTGACAGGGCACATGTAACACGGAAAACAGTAGGATTAAAGCAATGTCGCTGCACGATAGCAACTTCTCAGGACCCATGGGTATATCCCGCATGGAAGACCCTGTCATACCATTTATGCACTAGGAAAGGGCAGTGATTACCCCATAAGATGAAATTCTTGAACAGGGAGAACCTCATGGAGGTGACTTTGGCAAAGATAACTGCTGCGCGTTTCACATGATCTAGGAGCCCATTAACATTCCAAGACAGTTCTCGGAAATGCACCATTATGGGGATCGGGTGTAATCGAGCACCATGGGCAAAGTGGAGAAGGGGTCCGTCAGAGTCCAGCAGCAGAGCATAAAGTGAGCCAATAAAGCCCCACATGAAGTCCTGACTAGAAAATCACAGTTGTGAACCTTACAGAGGTGTCAAAATCTAAAAATGTGAACATACATACAATGCACATCAAAATACTGAAAAATCAACATTCCGTAAAGAAGTCCCCATCCCACATTTCTACCCCAGAAGTATGTCGCCCTGAAAAGAATCCTTAAGGAAAACAATATATACAACCGTGTAGAATAATCAGACCAAACCCATCTCCATTAGTGATAAGAGAGTAGCTGCCATTCTGCTTGGTGGGGCCTCTGTAAGAAAGGCATATAAACAGCAGGTAGTTAAGCAAGATTACCCCCAAGAGAATAAAAAAAACATTGCAGAAATTGAAGCCATGCGTCCATCAAGAACCCAAAGCCAGTCAAATTGTGGTGCTACGAGAAAGTTTAGTATCTGTTTGTGGAGCTGCCAGTGTGGACAAAGGTGAGTCCAAAGGGCCATCTTCATTCGGTCCCCTTTCCTCTCCTTCAGAGGTGGGATGCAAAGCAGGTACGGCTGGGGATGATGGGTGCATCCGAGAAGATTGCTGGAGTGATTTGAAGCGGGCTGTTGGGTCTCCTCTGGGAGCGAGTCCAAAAAACGAAAAATAACCTCTCCTAGAACCTTCTATAACAATAGGTAATATATCCATCAATTTTTATATAACATCATTGTCCCACACAAGAGAATTTTATAAGAAAAACATGTAAATTTATTATTTCAAATCCATCAGAAAGCAGAAATTCATAAAAGATATAAATATACAATTCAAGTTAATCAAATAAACACAACATCTAGCCCCCCAACAAATTCACACTTTCGGACATAGTCTCAGCCATTCACAATCGCAACGTCATACACTACAAGACAAGATAGTCAAAAGACCACAGTTCTAAAAAAAAAACTACAAACAGACCATGCGCGACGCACGTTTTGGAAAGGACAATATGTCCAAAAGTTCCTTCGTCAGGGCGCAAAGAGGGCCAATTTGTGTAAATTTGTTTCTTCCAGGTAGAGGATTACTTGAATATTTTCAAAAAACATAATACCTTTAGAGCAACATTTCCGTGACTATATCTTGATTATGATGAACAATATATAATGCACTGTCCAAAATAGTTAGATCGGGCTAGTTCAAAAATAGCCCATTGCTATACAAAGTCCAGAGATCCTATTTTCTAAGGTACGATAAAGATAAATATACTAGGCAAGGACGGGGGCTGCAGTTCTCCATTACAATGATCAGGCGTAAATTATACTTGTGCACACTGGGGAAGGCCCCAATATTCTGCTGATAATTCTACGAGCCTCTCGAAGGTAGCGGGCACACTATACATGATTCCCCACCACTTTACAAGATCCTAGGGGGTGGAACGCCCAGGAGAAAGTAGCCGTCGGGTACGTGGGCTGAGAAATATATACACCCGCACCAGTCTCTTGATCTTCCTCCGACGTGAGGAGCGAGTGCATCGCCTGCGGGGGTTAGGCTACAATACGGGACCTTGCAGTCTTGTACACCCCAATTGGCTTGACCAGGAATTAATAGAGACACTGAGTAAATGGTTTTCAGTAAGCCACTGCCAAACAGACTCCGTATTGTCCTAAAAATGTGTTGGCATGGAGGACACTGAGTCTAGCTTGAAATAACCAACCGTATTGGAGCCCCCTTGGCCCTGAGCTTCTGCTTGACCTCTGTGTAGGAGCATCGTCGCTGTCGCACCTCCCAGGTGTAGTCCGGGAAAAGGAGAACTTACGTGTTGCAACACCAGATATCCTTTTGTACCCGGGCCTCTCCGAGGATAGCATCTCTAGCCCTGTAGTTAAGGATACGTGCAATGATCGGCCTGGGGGAGACTCGGGAGGTGGTTTGAAAGTAAGTGCTCAGAGTGCCCTTTCTATGGTGAACCAGGAGGACAAACTCTCGGAGGGTATTCAGGATTTCATCCATTGTTCTAGAAAGTCTGTCACCATTTGCAGTGCACTGCTCTCTGTACCCTCAGTAATACCAATTATGCACACTGTTCTCCGGGAAGCGGTCTCAAGTGTCCTCTGCGCCTCTAAGAAGCTCCATCGTCCGAGTGAGCACAATAGATACCTGGACCTTGAGAGGTATCTTCAACCGTGGAGATTGGATATTCAGCTTCTGTGATGCGCGCAGTAGCGTTCCGAAGATCCTGGCGAATTAGTGCCACGTCCATTCTCACCTCTCCTATTTTCGCCTCCACTGCAGCCTGCGATGTCTCAATAGTAGCGAGGTCATTAGGCGGACAAACTCCTTTGTCTCCCACTGGAGGGCCTTGAGGCACCATGGTGGGTCCAGTAGTTTATTGATCTGTGCGGGACTGTAATGTAGTAGTTTGGGTGGGCCTATCCTTGCTCATCGCAGCGAGATCCCAGGATGTCTAGGCCCCACACTGGAGAGAGGTCAGTCCGCTTGCTACGAAAACGCAGAAGAACGAGCAGCCAGCCCCTCGTAAACCAGACTCTTGATTTTCTCACTGAGCTGGCTTGTAATCCCCTTATCAGTATTTGTTTTTCTTTCCCCCAAAAGTGTCAAGTGTGTGATGGGTTGTAGTTAATGAGGTCACTCTGATCGAGGATTGACTTCCGGAAGTACAAGATTTGTGATTTTGGAAGCTGACTTGTAGAAGGGAAGCATCAATTAGTATCAGTTTCTCTCCTTTCAGTTGAAGATTAGATGCGATCTTCTTATGATGTGACCATCGCAAGCTGGAAGCATCAATTAGTATCAGTTTCTCTCCTTTCAGTTGAAGATTAGATGCGATCTTCTTATGATGTGACCATCGCAAGCTGGAAGCATCAATTAGTATCAGTTTCTCTCCTTTCAGTTGAAGATTAGATGCGATCTTCTTATGATGTGACCATCGCAAGCTAGAAAAAACTTTCAAGATTTTTTCCAAATGAGATGTTGAAGGTTGACAATTTATGTGCAATTTCTGCTGGGATTATTATTGGGATATCTGGAGTGGGTGTGCAGATGGTGTGTTGTCTGAGCCTCTGTTATCATTTAAGTTGTTGATAGATGAGCATTGATACATTGAGTAGGTGAGTGAAGAGCTTTTTGTCCATGGAGTTGTTGTCCTTGAAGGGCCCCCACTGTATATTGTAACTTTACTGACCAAATGATTATAGTAAGAATTCTTTGACCTTTGTTGTTTGCGGCAGGATTGCTCATGGAGGTACCATCCTCTTGGTGGTGTGTGTGCTCCTCCACTTATTTTTTTTTCTTTGCAAAAGGAAGTAGTACACCTTATATCCCTGCAGTACAACTGCAACAACGTAAAGCATGAAATTGTGACTAGTGAAAATGCTACGGGTATGTAACAGACTATTTTTGCAACTCTATTTTCCTTATTATTTTTTATTTTTTTTTTGTCACCACTGACACATTTTATCAAACTGAATTCAGTTGGCTGCGCTCAACCATAAATTCAATTCAGTTTTTTTGGACATATTGCTAGTACATCATCAGCATATGCCTAAAAGGTTGCCTGACGGAGAATAAATCCTTAAATATTACGCTACATTCGTCAGAGCAATTTAGATTTGATTAAGCTAATAACACTTAAAGTTTTGTGAGACCTGCATATTTCAAAAAGAACAAAACCCTTTGGAGGTCTTGATAGAGTGTTGAAAAGCAGCATATCTCTGCTTCAGTACACCAACTTGTACACAATCCTCCCCGCATATTGCGACAGTATTTCTACTTTTATCAGGTGACTAACAGACATTTGTTGTTACAGTTCATGATTAGGCCTGGTTATCAGTAAAATCACCTTCCTGGGAGCAGCGGAGCAGGATAGGTCGGCAGACTGGTTCCCAACGCAAAACAAGAGACACCACCTTTGGGTGTCCATATCCGCTGCACCTGATGAGGCTTAATACTAGACTGATTCCCTGACTGGTTACCTGATTCCCCTAATGGACAATTTCCTAGGGCATAGCCAGTGGCAGGTAGCAGAGCACCTTACCACCCACTTGTAGATAGTTTTTTCTTAATTTATTTTTTTTTTTCACGGTACCTGAAGTATCGCCACTTGGATCATTGCATGACTAGTATAGGGCGAGAAACATGTTGACCATCTAGAAGTAGAGTATGCAGTTTGTCACATTAGAACAATACAAGCTACCCCTCCCCTATCATTTTACTCGGGCAGGGTCCCTCTCAGAATAAAGCTAGAAATAGAGGATTCCCTCACCGGTTTTAAAATCACCAATACACATCTACACCGAACTAGGTCCCTCCGACAAAAGCCCCTTTAACGGTGCCTGTCGGGCATTGCAGCGCCAACCCGACGAGGAGCAGGCTCAAATGATGAAGCATGACACCTAGTTTGCTGGGTGTGTGAGAGCCCTAGTTCCGAAAGGAGGTATGCCCCTCCTTGACCTCCTGTAATATATTGTCAGACTTCATTAGCTATGACATTCTCTGTGTGATTACCACATCACCAAGGAACTTCGTACTAAGTGTTTCTAGGGCTTGTACGTTGGACCTACCAAAGCCCTAAGAATTGTCCCCTTTATTTGCCAGATTGCACAATTTTACTGATATTTGACAAAGTGCAATTAACTGCTATACAGAATAGATTTTGTGGATTGTAGAGGACTGACTAACTTTACAGCGCTGCAAAGATGCAGATTACAGGAGGCATGCCTTTACAACTGTTTTTCACCTTTTACTGCTACCTTAATGTAGGAACACGGAGATCAGTTCAACCTGCCATGTCTCATAGTACGTTGTTGCTCTACTGCACCAAGTAAACAATTTGCAAATGCTTGTATATTTGTGAGAGGATACTATGCCTAGCCTAGTTTCCATTCTTACTCTGGCAGCTGACTGTCCCTTACACTCCACTCGTTCATTTTGTGGAGGGGCGGGAGGACAGTTCAGCGTCTGTGTAGGAAGTTGTGGGTTAATTTGGGGACCGTTATTAACTCCACTGTGGATCACATTGATTAGGCACACCTACCACACCAGTCAGGAGGTACACACGTTGTAAAACTATTTTCTGCTTCCCAACATACATCTCCGATATGTATGGTGTACAGTAGTCTCCGGTTATAATAGCCATCATTGATTAAATCCAAGATTTATTCTTGGTCAAACTTCAACCTATTTTTGTTGACATTTATTTGATTCACTAGTTCGACCTCCTATAGGGTGTCATCACCTTTCAACAAGAAACAGCTGTACAAAAGTAGATTTAGAACAAACGGTGGCATATTTTCACAAAGTAGCATCGAAGGACAATTGTGAATCAAGGCAAAGCAAGATCAATAAGCAAAACATAATTATATAGCACCTCAAATATCAATTTGGCAGTACAAGGCATTACAAAATCCTAAAAGTAGTTACTCGGACACTAATGTGGGCCTTGTGCTGTGACTAGCTGGACTTCAGGAGGGGTTTCCTTCAGTTGGTTTTGAATATTGTAAAGGCGTTGATGGTGGGGAGGGAGAACCAGATTTTACTCGCTTTGCTGAAGTTAACTTGCTTCATCATGAATGTTTTTCTAATCTTTTAAGATTTAGATGTGGGATGGTTAGGCCGCTCAGATTTCTGGAATCACCTAGGACCCGTGTGAGGGGGTGGATTATTCCCTATTGGCTCCAGCAAAAGTATTATCTTAGTTTTAAAGAGTTATTGCAAATAATTCTTAGTGCAGTGCTCTTTACATTTTGAGCATACATCTCTCATTTCTGCGGCACCACAGACTGCTTTTTACTGTTAATCGGTGGAGTCTTTATCACTATTATGGGCTTGAAGTAGATGCTGTTAAAGAGGTTCTATTCCCGACTGACCCTTAAATGAAAATGGGTGTCTGGATGGAATGAAGAGTTGCTGCTTCAAATTATAAACTACACAGAATTTGTGGAAAGATCTGTGACTGTATGACTGTGAAGTAGAGGTCAACTGATAGGCTCGGGTCCTCTACCCCCTTTTTTTCCCCCCTTCACTTTTAAGTAACAAAGAGGTGTCTTGTAGCACTTTCAAAACCTCCAACTGTCTATAGTTCAAAAGAGTGAAAGGTGTGTGAGGGAGAAAGAATAATGGCGAGGGATTAGATGGAGCTCAGCAGATTCAAGTAGAGTTAGGCAGTCTATCCACATTCCCAGATGCAGAAGGTAAAACACCAAGAGAAGGAGTTGGTCCAAAAAAGTGGAGCTATGAAGGTTGATGATAGGAACCGCTCACTGAAGGAAAGCCTGAAATGTTACCATTACCCATCTAAGAGAAATGGGCAAAGCCTAGAAGCAGATCTCTGAATAAGAATGGGTACTAAGAACAGACTAATGGCGGGTACCATGGAGAGCAGAACTCATAAATTATGTTTCCTGGTTATTTCCCTATGCAGAGTCGCTCCATTATGTCTTCTAGTATGTGACTCTGCCACTGGAAAGATAATAGATGTTATCAGTGTAGGACCAAGAACTGGGAGACAGAGCTAGCATCACTGGAAGATGGAGCCAGAAAGGGCAGAGGTTTATGATTGGGTAGCAGATTGTGGTTTCGTCAAAAACCTTCAATTTTAAAACTAAAACATGTTTTCAGAGACTGTTATCCGGACAGAATTTTAACTTTTTTTAAAAACAAAGTTCTACTATGGCTCTCTTAGAACTGTTGCAAAAAGATCCTGATTTTGTGATTGGCTGTCTTATGTGAGGATTGGACCTCCAGGAACAGTGGAGAATTGGAGCCGCTAAGAGAAGAGATATCGGTTCAGACCAAGGAAGGTGCCCACAGATGTGCCGTTATTAGGAACCAGTGTTTTCAAAGACTATTTTGGATGGGTTGTTTTTCTGTTCCATCAAGCAAAATTAAGAAGTATTGGTAATGCATCGGTTTCACCTATCTAATGAATAAAGAGCTGTTTTCATCAATCATCGTCCGGGAGAAGGAAAGGGCTCCCTGACAGATAACACGGGAGTGGAGAAGATGTGGTGCAGCGGCCAGAGCTGCTGACTCGAGAGCTGGGGATCGCGGTTCGAGTCTCTGTGGCACCGTGCAACATTCTGCGATTCTATGCAAATCACAATCTCTCCAGGTGATACATTTTTATATAAATATGCTACAATAGTAGAAGGCAAAACTTTATGAAAATATAGTTCCATCAAAGAGAATATTGACAGTATTTCGTCAACAGGAAACTAAGAAAAGCATACAAGTAACAAGCATTGGTAAATGCAGGAAAATATGCTATAGCCAATGGAAATGGAGGAACAGTAAGTGTCCAGCACAGGAACCAATGAGAAGCCAGGAAAGGGGGGAGGCTGGATGTAAGGCCCTTTTTGGTTAAATTAAAAACCATTGGATTTTTAAGCACAGCACAAGTGCTGTGCAGGTGAAACCTAAAACAGAGTTAATACTGAGACGGTGACTATGCGCCAAATGGTGACTGCTGATATATCCACTGATCTGCAGGTCATAAGTTAAATCCAAGCATGGCCAACTCAACATTCTATCCTTCCGAGTTATGCAATTTCAGTGCCATCAGGGGCTTGGTGAACCTCCTCGCTTTAACGGCTACAGCGGGGCGGAGTTCTTGATGGCCTCTTCTATCTGCAGGTCCGCGGACAAATGTCATAAATGACATGAAACTGACTACTTGAAAGGATGGATGGATGGATGGGTGCGTGAGTGAAAGGGTGGTTGGGCAGAAGGATAATTGAATGAGTAAAAGGATGGATGAGTGAAAGAATCGATGTATAAGTGAAAGGTAGGGTGGATGGATGAGTAAACTAATAGATGAGTAAAAGGATGGATGGATGGATGGATGGATGAATGAAAGGGTGGGTGGATGAATGAGTGAAAGGATGGATGGCGGAGTGAAAGGATCGGTGGTGGGACGTTGTGAATGCCCAACTTTAGTAGCTACTGTAGGGGTGGAGGTTTTTGATGGATCTTCTCCATCCGCAGTTTTGAACACAAAGGTGAGTGAGTGAGCGGATGGATGGATGGGTGAGTGAAAGGATGGATGATATGTAGATAGGTGGAGGAAATGGTAAAAGGATGGATGCAAGGATTGATGAGTGGGTGGATTGCAGAAAGATTGGATGGATGGATGGATGAGTGAGGTAAAAGATGGCTGACTGATTGAACGAATGGGTAGAAAAGTGAATAGATGGGTGGATGGATAAAAGGATGGATGAATCAGTGAAAGAATGGATGTATCGATGAAAAGGAGGGTGGATGAATAAAAGGATGGATGGATGGATGGAGGATGAGCAAAAGGGTGTGTAATTGAAAGGATGAATGGCTGAGTGAAAGAATGAATGGCTGAGTGAAAGAATGAATGAAAGTGAGGTCAGGCGGATGGATGGATGGAGCAATAGGATGAACGGAGTGTAAAGATGGATGGGCGAGCAAAATGATGTATGAATTAGTGGAAGGAAGGATCAGCACGTGAAATTGTGAATATGAGCGGATTGATGAGTGGAAGGATAAAAGGATAGATGCTTGGATGGAAGGGCCAAGGGAGATTTCTGTGGAAGGTTGTGATTTGCGTCATTTGCTTAGTGCTATAAGCACTTTAGTTCATAGTGGGTGATATTTTAAATTTCTGGCCACTCCCTTGAGTGCCATTGCATTATAGCGCCTAGAAACTGAGTGGGCCCATTAGTAGTACGTTTTAGAGAGACTGATGCTGGAGAATATTTGTTTTCAAGGATATTATGCCAGCGAATAATCTGTGACTTACTTAAAGCTTCCTAGCCCCTTGACATACTATTTGCCTGCCAGCAGTTTTCAGGCTGCCAAGGCTCAAGCTTTCTCACTACCAGTGTATTGTCTGCTCTAATGCATTGTACACAGAGGAACATCAGGCTCTTGATATGGGCAGAGTAGAATTCGTAAGAGTGGGATGTGCTCTGGTGACTCATCAGTGGCAGTTGTTTGGGGCGAGAATCCCGTCATTTCTGTTTGCTTGCTGTTTCTCCAAATTGATTAGCCCCTCTGACAACTGCTGGCTCAGTGTGCTGGAACGCAAGAACAGGAAATCTCGTGCCGACCTTGCCTCTGCTAAGGCTGCCAGCCAACTTCCAGATGGAGGTGCTAGGGTGATGCGGCTAATCGGAGCCTTGCTCTAATTTTCCACCTGCAACACCCAGGAGCGACCTTGTGATACACAAATCCTGGTATCACCCAAGAATGTATTTTAAACTTGCATGATAAAGCATTTATCAAAAGACCCAGCGATTTGGTTGCCAGAGGTTTCTGAAACATTTTGCAGATGGCATCTCTATGCTTGCTTGAGTGGTGCCTCTAACGAGGTCTCAAACTCTAAATAACCGAACTTGAAGCCAGGGCATAATAATATACCTGTTGTCCAAATCCAAGTTATAATGGGGATCAATCGAATACCAGTGACCAAAGGAAGATTGAGCCAAGCAAATAAATGTGCAACTGCATTCCTAATCACCTAAAAGTGGAGGCTGTTTCCATTCAGCAGAGGTTGAAGTTCATGGTTCTCTCCTTGGGATTTTTAGCTTTTTTTTCTTATCTTCGTTCTGGCAGTGAGGGTGGCTTGTGAGATGGACTATACATTAGGCAAGTTTGTCATATTTTCTTGAGGCTTTTTTGCGTGAGGTGTGTTAATTGTAAAGTTTTGCATTGGTTTTTTTAAAATTAAACTAACTAGAATAATCGCAAGCAAATTTTGTACTGCGGCAAAGTGGCCTAAAGATAAATGGGAATGTTTGTGAAAGAGCGTACTACACCTCAGACCCTATTGCGTTTCACCCATGGTATGCTATTCGGGTCCCTACCCGCCTTTGTAAGACAAAGACCCATTTGCAAGTCTGTCATTGGCCATGACAGACAGGTTTTTCTGTAACCACTTTAGAGGGAGACTAATTGTGGAACAGTCTGGGCCGGACTGGGAACCAAAAACTGTCTCCGGCAAAGTGCTCGGACGGCCCCCGGGGAGAAGTCTGAACTCTTTGCCGGGGCCGGTTTTCGGATGATTTTGTTGCAGGGCCGATTTTGCAGCTATGCTGCGTGAACGGCCCTGAAACAACAAGCATTGGAAATGCAATAGGTCTCGCATTAGAAAAGTTGGAGCTATTGGTCTTGTAAATGACAAATATTTTATTTATTTGTTGGTTTTTAAAATGGCTAAATTGATAGCTTTGTCATTTACAATGCCAATAGTTATAACTTTTGCGAATGTGACACCTATAGCATTTGGAATGCAACATTGCTAGCCATAAGTGAAGGACTCTAAAGGAGTGCAGGAGTAAGGGACCGTGAGAGAGGCTTACCGGTGGAATGAAGCTGAGAGGAGTTCAGCGCTGTATGCAAAGTATAACAAGTGTCTAAGGGGAAAGGAATTAGACAGTTAATTACGGTCATATTGCCCAAAAAAGGGGCTGCCATTATTGCGGAAAAAACTTACCACGAGGTGGGGCCAAGGGGAGTATTGAAGACTTCTGTGGGGAGAGAGAACTGGGGTATCAATTACCGAGTGTGCAGTGAAAAAAGGGTGCTCTAATAAACAAGCTTACCAGCGGGAACAGTGCCCTTGATGGATAATCTGTGGGAAGGGAAAGTGCACATAAACAATTGACACATAAAAATTGAAGGCGGGTTCAAATAAATAAAGCATGTCTGGAGCCTCGAATATGTCGCGCATCTATAAGGGCTTACCCCACAGGAAGAATTGCAGGTCCGCAATGGGGGTCCTTGCTAGGCGAGAGAGATCTTCACGATACGCCCTCAGCAATGTGTTGTCATAATAAGAAAAACGCTCGCGGTCACATGGAAGCAAATGACCAATGGGCGCGCGGCAGAAAGTGTCGGCCATTTTGGGTTGGGAGTGTAATGAAACAATATATGGACAGACCATAGGTGCATGCAGAGCGTCTGCGGCGGCCCTCTTGAGGGAACTGGAGCCAAGGGATCCACAATATGGATTGAGGGCATACGAGGTCCAGTCTTCGGTACAATTCAGGCCAGTGTGCAGGTGGCGGAGCGGGGAGAGGGGAGAGGTGCGACACTGCCAGTCTTCGGTACAATTCAGGCCAGTGTGCAGGGGGCGGAGCGGGGAGAGGGGAGAGGTGCGACACGGCAGGCAGAGTAGGAGGAGGAGGGGGGAGGAGAGTAGGGGAGGCACGGTCTAGTGGCCGTGCAATCAAGCAGTGAGGGGGCGGAGCTGGGGGGGGAGCTGGGGAGGAGAAATGCGACGTGCGAATGAGGGAACTGATGTGCACGCGCTTTTAAGCTCAATGCGCATGCGCATTGAGCTTAAAAGTCACGGGCACTGCAAGGAATCGCCACGATTCCTTTCAAGTTGGTTCAAGAGTGGATAAGCCCCCATAGTCTCGCAAGCTCGATGCGCATGCGCATCGACAGGCGAGACCTAAAAACGACCCCCAGGGGCCTAAAACCGGCCCCCACCCGTGCGGCGCACCGGTGGATTGCCCTGTGCCCGCAACGACCAGTCCGGCCCTGGGAACAGTGATGCGATGTGGTCCTCCCTTGCACGTTCTTCCTCCCTGTTGGTGGTGTAATACGTGATCCGACCACAAGCATAGCAGCCACCCTACTTCCAGTTTCCTAGGTGGCGAAGGAGACCTGGGCCTGAGTCAGCATGTTGGTGGCAGCATAATGCCCACAGCCAAATTACTGCGGAGGGGGTGAGTATTTTCATGTTACAGCTGAAATCTGGACTAAGGACATGTTCATAAAATAACCAGTTCTAGACCCTTATAACAACACGTTGGTATTTAATCAGCTTTTTGTTCACCAGCCAGTGAGAGCTATTGGGTGATGATATATGGGTTTGTGAAAAAAATGATGCCCAATTCTGGTATTAGGTAGTGAATTGAGCAACTTGGTTGGATATGCCGACTACCTTCTTAAAACATTTTTTACCGTGTGTGTGTTTTTGGGTGAATTGGCCAGTAATGTCCTGTACCACGTTATTTCCACAATGACTTTGGGATTTCTCTTTGCAGCTTTTTATAAACAATGAATGGCACGATGCAGTCAGCAAGAAGACCTTCCCCACAATCAACCCAACCACTGGAGATGTCATCTGTCAGGTTGCAGAGGCTGATAAAGTAAGTAGACCCATAAGTGAATTTAAACAGAAGAGGGTAGTCTGCGATGGGACATGGCGGTCTCTTGATTGGGTTGCTTCCTAGAAAGGCATGTACTGATTCTATCCCCATCCTGGCACACTTTCAAAAGCATCAGCATGTTGGATATTTCTTCCAATTAGTATATGAAAGGTAGGCGGAATTTGCATAAACAAATTCTGCGAACATGCAGAATTGCTTGTTCGCCATGCATTTTTACTGTTCACAATCGCTGTTTGCGGGATCGTGGGGAAATATCTCTTGAACACGCATTTGAGAAAGCGAACAAGCAAAAAAATTTGCGAAGTCGCGGAACACAGAATTTGGGCAATTTCGCATTCTCCGCGGAATGCGAAATTACCCACATTCCGCAAACTGAACCGAATTTACAGCCCAGGCCTAATAAGTCCACCTGTGGGAGTTATTCTGTGCATAGTTTGTTTTTCCATTTTTGCCCTCACCTTTGTCTTTTTACTTCAAACTCATTTTATTGTTATGTTTGAGTGATACACAAGCATAGTCCACCTAAACCCATTTAAAATATGTACGTTTCATACTTTGTAGGGTTGTCCTATTACAGAATAATCATTGGCGACAGTAACTGAGATAAAACAGAAAACATTTGAAAAATCCTTCCTTGATCCTCTTCACCAGCCCAACTTAACTTTTAGAATTCAAGAGTGAGCAAGGGAAATTGAAGCTAGTGGCTGATATCTACTTTATCAAAGTCTGTATACTTTGCCAAGGGCTCTCATAATCTGTCTGGAGTTACGTAAAGCTAGTTGGCACGATCCTGGGCGGTCTCCTTGGTAAGAGTGGGAACATAGATGCTGGATGGCTTGGGAGGACAGGTTGAGCATTAGCTTCTTCTCAGTACCTTGTCTGGTACTACTTATTTGGTTAATTTGGGTTCATCAAAGAGTTGCAAGGCTCTAACACGTGAAGGGTTGAAACATATGTATTTCAACCTCAAGAAATCTAATTAGAGGGTGCCACTGTGCTCTAAATCTGTTGTAGGAGTGCCTGAGGTTATATGCGATCTGCTTCGTTACTAAACTTGCCATAGTCTATTGAACCATTGGGCTATGGGCAGGCCCGGACTGGCCGTTGCGGGCACCAGGCAATCCCCCGGTGCGCCGCAAAGGTGGGGGCCGGTTTGGGGCCCCTGGGGGCTGTTTTTGTTATAGGGCCGTTTTTGAAGTGTTGCTGCAAAAAACAGCCCTGTAACAAAATCGGCTGAAAACCGTCCCTGGCAAAGAGCGCGGTCGCACCTCCATCCCCCCCCACCCTGGGGTTGAGGGGGCTGGCCCAGCACTTTGCCGGGGCCGGTTTTGTTTCCCAGTCCGGCTCTGGCTATGGTAGCTGGTCTTTCTTTTTTCAGAAGAATGCGATGAGCTGCCTAGTGGCTCCCACCATGCTTTTAGCCAAGGGTCAGTCTTCAGACTTCATGCCTTCTAATTGTTTTGACCCAACTTTAAGCAATATGGTTTTAGGCTTGTCATGTGAATGATATCCTTGAATGTATTTAATGTATCCCAGGCCTTCTTTCTAAAATATGTGTAGGTCTGGTGCCGCTCACTCGATGGCCCTACCAGAAGCACAAGAGGCCCTTTCATCTCCCTTTTAGCTAGGGTCTGTCTTCACCTGTGATGGGAGCTGCCGTGATCAATTCTCCGGCTTTATCATTTCAGTGGCACCTTTGTCTCCATGCCCTACTCTCCCTCGGTGTCGGATAATTCCTGAACACTGGCTTTGCTGAACTCTTCTGTTTGGGTCCACTCAATTGTCTGGTGGATGCTAAAATGTGCTTTTACATTATATGTGTTAGCAGAATAATTGTTGCTGCAAACTGGGCGTGGCACCTTCTTGAAAAGCAAGTTAGCTGTTTCGGTGACTGAAATTGTCTCGGTTTCTCCTTGGCAAGAATTATTTAAAAAAACAATTGCGAATCTGTTGGACGTATTAACTGTTTGTCTATCAATCTACCATAGAACTTGTAGAGCGCGCTACTTACCCGTGAGGGTCTCAAGGCGCTGAGAGTAGGGGGGGGGGTGCTGCTACTGTTTTAAGAGTCAGGTCTTGAGGGGTCTTCTGAAGGCGAGTAGGTCTTGGGTCTGCCGTATGTGGGTGGGTAGGGAGGGTGTTCCAGGTCTTGGCGACGAGGTAGGAGAAGTATCTGCCGCCGGAGGTCATTCGTTGGATGCAGGGGACGGTTGCAAGGGTGAGGCTGGCGGAGCCGAGCTGGCGGGTGGGGGTGTGGAAGCTGAGTCTGCTGTTCAGGTAGGCTGGTCCGGCGTTGTGGAGTGCTTTGTGTGCATGCGTGGGTGAGGAGCTTTAAGGGGATCCTCTTGTCGACGAGG
This sequence comes from Lissotriton vulgaris, assembly GCF_964263255.1. Classification (NCBI taxonomy): domain Eukaryota; kingdom Metazoa; phylum Chordata; class Amphibia; order Caudata; family Salamandridae; genus Lissotriton; species Lissotriton vulgaris. The sequence continues at coordinate 171,290,378 of NC_141699.1, forward strand.
AGCCAGTGTAGGTTTCTCAGGTGGGGGATTGATGTGGCTGCGGCGTTAGATGTTGACGATCAGTCGGCCGGAGGCGTTTTGGATGCGTTGTAGTCGTCGGTGTTTGGCTGGAATTCCTGCGTAGAATGCGCTGCCGTAGTCCAGTCTGCTGCTGACGAGGGCCTCTGTCACTGTTCTTCTTGTTTCAGTAGGGAGCCACTTGTATATCCTGCGGAGGGTGTTGTAGCAGGAGGAGGAGACTGCGTTGACCTGTTTAGTCATGGAGAGGGGGGAGTCTAGGATGAATCCTAGGTTGCGTGCATGGTTGGAGGGTGTTGGTGCATTTCCCAGTGTGGTTGACCACCAGGAGTCGGCTGAGGGGGTGGGTCCGAGGATGAGGATCTCGGTCTTGTCAGAGTTCAGCTTCAGATGGCTGCTCCTCATCCAGTCAGCAACTGCTTTCAACCCTTGTGGAGGTTGGTTTTGGGGGTGTGTGCTTCCAGCTTTCCGGGAATCTCGCTGTTTCGAAGGAGATGTTGATGACCTTCCGTAGAATGGGTGCGATGGCTGCGTCTGCTTTGTGGAATACGTGGTGTGGGCACGGGTCTAACTGAGATCCTGAGTGGATGGAGTTCATGACCTTGTGTGTCTCGTTGACGTTGGACCAGGAGGTCAGACGGTTGATGCTGATGTTCACAGGAAGGGGTGGGGTCTGGCGTAGTCTGGGCGGTCGTGGTGTTGAAGCGGTCATGGATGTCTGAGATCTTGCTATGGAAGAAGATGGCTAGTGAATCGCATTGTTCTTGTGACGGCGGGATGTCGTTGGCGCTGGGGTTGGAGAGTTTCTGAACGATGCTGAAGAACTCTTTGCTGTTGTGTGCGTTTTTATCCAAGCAGTCTTTGAAGGAGGATATCTTGGCTAGTCTGAGGTGTCTGCGGGTGGCGTCCTTGTGGGCTTCGTGGTTGTTCGGTGTGCGTTTGTGGAGCCATATCTTCTCCAGTTTCCGGCATGCGCGTTTGGAGGTCTGGAGCTCATCGGTGAACCAGGTGGCTCTCTTGCTGGTGTGGCTGAGGGTTTCTTGAGCGGGGCGAGGGTGTTGGCGCAGCCGCATCCACTGTCTGAGGATGCGGGCTGCAGTGTCTGGGTTGGTGGGTGGGTTCTGGGCGAGGGTGGTGATCAGCTGGTTTTCTGTGACTTTGCTCCAGCAGCGGTGAGGCTGCTGTTTGGTGCGGTGGTGCGTAGTTGGTTGGTCAGTCCAGTGGAGTTCGGTGAAGTATTCGAAGGCGACGTGGGGGCCTGTGGAGAAGACTGGGTCCAGCGTGTGGCGTGGGTGGGAGTGGTGACGAGTTGTCTGAGGCAGAGGTTGGCGAGGTTGTCTATCAGGGTGGCAGAGTTGGCGTCGGTGTTCTCGAGGTGGAAATTCAGGTCCCCGAGGAGGATTTAGTCTGTGGAGGCGAGTGCGTGGTTGCTGGCTATGTCGGCGATGGAGTCGCTGAACTGAGCCCGGGTTCCGGAGAGTCTGGAGATGAGTGTTCCTCTGAGGGTGGTGTTTGGGTCTGTGTGGATCCGGAAGTGCAGGTGTTTGGCGGTGTTGAGGGTGTCGTCCGCGTTGGTGGCAACCTTGAGGGTGGACTTGTGAACGATGGTTCTCCAGTATTGGGGTGTCTTTCATAGATTCACATGCTTGAATATTCCCCGTCGTCGGAGTGGGAGTCCCACGGTAAATAAAATAGCAATAAATGCTAAATATATAATAATATACAATAAATATATATATACATAATAAGGAAAAACCCAAAAAATGCATACAATAACCATCTGGTACCTAACCAAGAGTTTCCACATAGGAATGCATGGGGAAAAAGAAGTTCCAATGCAGCCTATCCTTGTCATTATGTTAGTCCAAACTGCAGCCAATCAGGCGCCAGCAGCCCTCTAGAACCTTCTCCTCAGAGCTCAAGCCCTCAGATTTTCTACCGCACGTCGTGTGTAAGGGAGTCTCCCTGAGCTCTGCTCAGTTTCTTCTTCAAGTGTTCCAGTTTCTTCCAAAATGTCTTCAAGTAAGAAGTCTCTCTTCAGAGCGTGTTCCTCATGTGGAAAGCTGAGATTATTTCATGATGACCCACACAGTAAGTGTATTTACTGCCTTTACCCGGACCATGAAGTGGGTACCTGTAAACTCTGTAGAAAATTCTCAGAGAAAACTCAAAAGGAAAGAGAAGGCTGTTTACTTGTCTGGCTTCAGAGGCTTAAAGACAAAGATAATGTAATTTCTGAAGCTGAAAGTCTTGGGTCAGGCCGTTCTCAAGCAGCTTCTAAACGTGGTAGTGTGCAGGAGGTGCCTTCACCGTTTCTTAAAAAGAGGAAAGTTTCCCTCACAATGACCCCTGCGGTGTCTTCACCTTTGCCTACCACGTCTGGGCCCACGAGACAAAGCTCTCAGGCTCCTTCTGCTTCAAAGTCCAGTTTTTCTGTGAGGAAAACTGATTTGCCGTCGACGACGGGAGTTTCTACTCCGTCGACGAGAATGGCTGTCTCTGGTTCCAAATCGACGACAGTCACAACGACGATGGCCTCTGGATCGTCGTCGGCTTTAGCGTCGACGTCTTCATCGTCGATGAGAGTGGTTCTCAGCTCTAAGACTGTCTTCTGTGATTCCTATTTCATCTTCATCGACGAAAAAAAGCTCACTCGTCGACGACCCGGTCGTCGTCGACTAGAGGTGTGAAGGCTTTGACTCCGTCTACGCTCTCGTCGACGAGCGCACCGTCGACGGCTATCCCGTCGACGAGGGGACCTGCTCCGTCGACGACCGTTCCGTCGACGACCGCTTCGTCGACGATGACTCCGTCGACGATGATTCCGTCTACCATGACTCCGTCGACGAAGACATTGAAAGTGAAGGTTCCGTCGACGATGACTCCATCGATACCGTTGAAGACTGCTCCGTCGACGGTCTCCTCGTCGACGATGGCATCCAAGTCGATCCCATCGCAGAAGTCAATTGATGTCATGCCGTCGACGCGTAGGCAGGACACTATTTCGACGCCGGCCTCTTCTTTTGCTACTATGCCTCTTTTGCCCTTGCAGTCCAGCAAACCACAGTTCGAGACTCTTACAGAGCAAGAGATGATTAATCCTCCATCTCCGCTGTTTGCGACTGATTCTGATCAAGAGTCTGATGGCCAAGCTCAGTCTTTCGGATCTCAATATTAAGTGCCAAGACTTCAGTAACGACGAGGAAGATGTTTATGGCCAACATCAAACAACTCACACTCAGATTCCAACTGCGATGTTGCCTATCTCCATGATATCAAACCTCCAAAGTATGTTGGAAGACTACAATCGGCGTTTCCCACCAACGCCACAGGTTACAACGGTCCCATCAGTAATAAATCCAGTTTCTAACCCGGCTCTGGCTCCTCCTCAACCAGCGTCGCCTGTAACTGTTCACCGAACTACATCAGTTTGTGTTCACACTACCATCTATCCAGAGGATGATGATGACGAGAATCCTCCAGAGCGTGAAGATGGTGAAGTTTCTGAAGTAGATGAGGATGGTGAGGAACATTTGGCGGAGTGGGATGACTATCGTGCTCAAACACCATCTCCTTCTCAGGTGCCTGCAGCGGATTCTCCTCCAGTAGACATCGCGGGCTTCCACCAGTTAATGGATAGGGCAGCACAGCGATTCAAATTGCCACGAGCACACCAAGAGGAAGATTGTTTCCTATACGATTTCAAAAACCAGCCCTCGAAACAGATCCACACAGTCCCGATTATAGATTTCATCTGGTCTGAAGGGGAGAAAATAATGAAGACGCCAAACTCTTTACCAGCACAGCTGCCAAGGTTAGAAAAGAAATACAAAGCTCCTATAGGATCTCCAGCATGCCTTACAGGTCAACCTAAGCCCGACTCTGTCGTCACGCAGGCAGCTCAACGGGGTTCAAAGAATCCGGCATCTACAATCACTGCTCCTCCGGACCGTGAGGGCCGTCGCCTGGATGCTATTGGGCGAAAATTTTCCTCCATGTCCTCTACAACAGTTCGAGTAGCTAACGCAATGGCCATTTTAGGCCGTTATGATCGTCAGGCTTGGGCTGACATGGCCGCCTACATAGCGTTACTCCCAGATGCTTCCAAGGCAGAAGCACAGAAAATTCTGCAAGAAGGAGAGAGGACGGCAGAAGAACTTATAGATTGTGCAGTGGATGTAGCCTGCACCGGTTTTCGCCAGCTCGCTGGAGCAGCCGTTCTGCGTCGCCAGGGTTGGTTACGCTCGACTTCGTTTCAGCAGGAAGTTCAGGCACGAATCCTAGATATGCCATATGACGGCGAGTCATTATTTGGAGCGCTTATTGATGAAGCGCTACAATCCATTAAAAAGGACACGGACACTGCACGTGCTTTGGGTACCCTTCAGTTTAAGAAGCAGCCCTTTCGGGGTGCTCGAGGACGTGGCACTACGTCCACTTTTCGTGGAGGAAGCAGTCAATACCGGTCCTTCAACCAAGGTAACCAGCGTTACACCGGTAACCGCCAGCAGTCTTCCCGTCAGCAGCCTGCCAGAACTTACAGAGGGAAGTCTAATTTCAGAGGTCAATCCAACAAACGTCAATGACTCCTCTGTCGAACGGAGAATTGGAGGTCAAATCTCTCTGTTTGGTTCTCAATGGTCCTCCATTACTACGGACCGTTGGGCACTCGACATTGTGAAGAGAGGCCATGCATTGGAATTTGTCGAGGTACCTCCTCCAACGCCACCTTCCGGACCACCACCTCCGCACCTCAAAGAACTATTTCATCAGGTTCGCCTTCTCCTTCAAAAGGGTGCGGTGGAAGTTGTGCCAAAGTCGCAGAGAGGGAAGGGGTTTTATTCCCGTTTTTTCCTCGTCATCAAAAAGAACGGAGAATGGAGACCAATACTGGACTTGAGGGCACTCAATCATTATCTCAAGGACCAGACCTTCCGTATGCTCACGCTTACAGAGATCTTGCGTTTGCTCTCAGTCGGAGATTTCATGACTACCATCGATCTCCGGGACGCCTACTTCCATGTCCCAATTCTAGCGGCTCATCGCAAGTTCCTGCGCTTCAAGGTGGGGCACCTTCATTTCCAATTCAGGGTCCTTCCATTTGGCCTCCGTTCAGCCCCCTGAGTCTTTACAAAAATGTTGGCTCCGGTCATGGCTTTTCTTCGTCTTCAAGGCATCCAGATATTCCCATATCTCGACGACTGCCTTCTAAAATCACAATCCCGCGCACAACTTCTACATCATACTGCAATCTGCCAGACAGTATTCCGTTCCTTGGGTCTGTCCATCAATCTGGAGAAATCTCAATTGCAGCCAACAACTTGCAAAGATTTCCTAGGAGCAACGTTGGACACCAACCTAGCCAAAGCATTTGTCTCCCGGGAACGTCAACAGAGGATCCTCCGGCTAGTGTCGCTACTTCTCGCAAAGAAGTGCGTTTCAGTCCGCTTGTTGAAGTCTTTTTTGGGGATGGCTTCGTCATGCATCGCTCTTGTCCCTCATTGCCGACTAAGAGCGCGACCTATCCAACAGGCTCTGGACAAGCAGTGGCATCAGGTCACCGGTTCCTTCAACGATCAGGTCTCCATCACCATTCCCATGAAGAAGGTGCTCGGATGGTGGGCACAACCACACCAGCTAGCAGCAGGCACGTCTTTTCTGTCCAACACCCCAGATCTAATACTGACGACGGATGCCTCCCTGGAGGGCTGGGGAGCTCACCTCCAAGACCTGTCCATGAAAGGGAAATGGACTTTCCATCAAAAGACCTGGCACATCAACAAGTTGGAGCTGATGGCTATCTTTCTGGCCCTGAAATCATTTCAACCAGTGCTGCAGGGAGAGTCAGTTCTCATACAAACGGACAACACGACCTGCATGCATTATATAAACAAGCAGGGCGGAACGAAGTCTCTGGTGTTATCCCGCCTGGCAGAAGCGATTTGGGACTGGTCCATCAATCATCAAATCCAAATCACTGCAGTACATCTTCCGGGGTTGTCCAACCTCCTGGCGGACTCCATAAGCAGATCCCGATCATCCAACCACGAGTGGGAACTCCACCAGCCAACACTCGATATGGTCTTTCACCGTTGGGGATTCCCTGCAATCGACCTCTTTGCGACTCCAGAGAACCGCAAATGCCCCGCTTACGCAAGCTGGCATCCCCACAAAGGGTCCCAAGGCAATGCCCTTCTGATGGATTGGTCGAGTCTCTTCGCCTACGCTTTTCCTCCGATCCCTCTAGTGCCTCGCGTACTTTGGAAGATGCGGAGAGAGCCTTGTCGCATCCTTCTGATTGCTCCCAGGTGGCCACGACAGGCGTGGTTCTCAGAGCTGCTACTCCTGTCTCAATGCAAACCCATTCTTCTTCATCCTCGAATGGATCTTCTCTCCATGAACAGGGGTCAAATCTACCATCCGGACCCCTCTTCCCTGAGCTTGTCAGCCTGGAACCTGAGCACTGTGAATTTGCACATCTAAGCATCCCTCAGGAGTGTCGTAACATCCTCGCTCAGGCCAGGGCTCCATCAACTATAAAAACCTATAAGTTGAAGTGGAAACGCTTTTGCCACTGGTGTGCAGACGCCGGGGTACATCCTTTGCGTGCCACGCCCGCTGAGCTCCTCCCTTTCTTTCTCCATCTGGCTCAGTCGGGTTTGTCACATGCAACTTTAAGAGTTTTTCTGGCGGCAATCTCACGCTTCCGCCATGATGGCTCCGCCTCCTTATGCTCATCCAGATTGATACGTCAATTCTTCAAAGGACTTCTTCGGACTTTTCCACCAGTTCGGCGTCCTCCTCCAGAGTGGCGCCTCAACATTGTCCTCTCACAATTAATGACTGCTCCGTTTGAGCCAATCCATAGCGCAGATCTCAAGTATGTCACCTGGAAGGTTGCGCTTTTACTTGCACTGACGTCCTCACGTCGAGTGAGTGATATGCATGCTTTCACGATTAAACAACCATTTCTACAGTTCAAACCGGATTCTGTGCTTTTACGCACTAACCCTACTTTCCTTCCAAAAGTGCCGTCAGACTTCCATATTAATGAACCTGTTATACTGAAGTCTTTCTTTGCCAATCCGCAATCACCTGCGGAACAACGCCTGCACTCTTTGGACATTAAAAGATGTTTAAAGTTCTACATCAGCAGAACGGCCCAGTTCCGAAAATCAGATCAGCTCTTCGTGGCCTATGGCCGTTTTCAAAAAGGGCGACCAGTCACCAAACCTACAGTAGCCCGCTGGGTGGCTTCGGCGATTGCTTTCTGCCATCAGAAAGCGGGAAAGCCTTTACAGTCTACAGTGAGAGCCCACTCTACCAGGTCTGTGGCCTCTTCGACTGCACTCTTTGCCGGAGTTCCATTGCATCAGATTTGCAGAGCTGCAACGTGGTCCAGCAGGCACACGTTCACGAAGCACTACAATCTGGGTGCCATGGCCGAAGGGGATACCGCAGTGGGACAAGCTGTGCTCCGTAATCTTTTTCAATAAAGTGAGCCTCTGTTCTACCCTCCTCCTATGGTTTCCAGTCTTATGCATGTCTTCTCTATGTATACATATAGTTTTATAACTTCTATGACATGGATTTACACCTGTTGATTCCAACCTTTTTGTGTATACATTGCATCCTGGAAACTTTGTGTTCGGATACGGACTGCTTACTATTCTATATTCAAGCATGTGAATCTATGAAAGACACCCCAATACTGGAGAAGAACAATTGTTACTTACCTGTAAACAGGTGGTTCTCCAGTATTGGTGTCTTTCATAGATTCACATGCGACCCTCCCATCCTCCCCTCAGAGGCTCGCTTCTCCTCATAGACTCTGTGGTCACTCTTGTGCTACGAAAATCTGAGGGCTTGAGCTCTGAGGAGAAGGTTCTAGAGGGCTGCTGGCGCCTGATTGGCTGCAGTTTGGACTAACATAATGACAAGGATAGGCTGCATTGGAACTTCTTTTTCCCCATGCATTCCTATGTGGAAACTCTTGGTTAGGTACCAGATGGTTATTGTATGCATTTTTTGGGTTTTTCCTTATTATGTGTATATATATATATATATATATATATATTTATTGTGTGTATATATATATATATATATATATATATATATATATATATTTATTGTATATTATTATATATTTAGCATTTATTGCTATTTTATTTACCGTGGGACTCCCACTCCGACGATGGGGAATATTCAAGCATGTGAATCTATGAAAGACACCAATACTGGAGAACCACCTGTTTACAGGTAAGTAACAATTGTTCTTATCCCTGCGGGTGATCTTGTAGCCGTCCGGGATGGCTATGGCGATGTCGGGCGCTGAGGAGTCGTTCCACCAGGTCTCGGTCAGGAAGGCCACGTCGGCGGCAGAGGTGTCGAGCAGATCCCAGAGCTCGACGGCATGTTTGCGTGCGGAGCGGGTGTTGAGGAGTATGTGTCGGAGGTGATTGGGTCCAGTCCTTGGGGGTTTGGTGGTTCTGTCGTAGGTGAAGCTGCAGGTGCGGCAGGAGTAGGGTCCGTGGGACCATTTCGGGGCGGCCGGGAAGCAGGTGTGGTTTCGGGTGGCGTTGAGTGCGTGGAGGCTGCTGGCGTCGTAGTAGAGTCTGGTGTTGTGGCGATTGCGGGGTCCAGAGGTTCTGGCGCTCGGCACGGTCCAGGAGTGGACGGGCGCAGACGGGCTTGCCTTTGGCGTGGCCGCCCAGCTGCCGCCATTATAAGGGGAGGTGGGAGGGAGGAGCAGCTGGGAGGCAGGGGGCAGTGAATGGGCATGTGGGGGCGGGGGCAGCAGCGGGGGCGGAACTGTTGGGAAGGAGAATGGCCACGAGGGAAGGCGAAAGATGGATACGACGGCACAAGGGACGCAAGTGGCAAGAGGGACACGAGTGCACAAAACAGCAAGAGGCAAAAGGAACGAAAGAACACAAACACAAAGGGACACAGAGGGGAGTGAGACAACAGTGGTTAGTGGGCACAGACGGCAGGAGCACTGGTGGTGCTGCAGCGAGGAGGAGAAGGAGGAGGGGGGGGGGGGGAGAGTGACCTACCTGGTAGGGTCAAGGGGGCGCTCCCAAAGACCGCGATAACAAAAAGTTACTGGCGAGGAGTTGTTTATGAATTTTGAGTAATGTATTATTATTGCCTCCGGGACGCTCACATTTTATTTTGGACTTTTTTGTAAAACCCTTCTAACCATTTTGTGATGTCTCTAAGGCTATTTCGAGGTTGGATATAAGGGCACATGTATGAAAGTATTGTAGCTCAAACCCAGCGGCGAGGCTTTTAGCATTTACTAGTTGCTTGTATTTGGGTACTGTAAATCTAAATTACTTGGACTTCGTGGTGAGGTCAGTTTTTAGTTCACGACGATTTTTAGAAAGTGCACCATTTATTTGCAACCTGTTTAAATCCATGCATTCATTGCTTTCCATGTACTGCATGGTTCCCACGACCTGTGCGGATCATGGGATAACGAGGGAAGGGGGCGTTGTAGGAGGCCGAGAAAGAGACTGAACACCAAATGTATTTTGACATTTGAGGGAGATGGACACAATACCATAGCCCTTATTACATATATATTTCATGTTAACCTCTCTCTACCAGAGCGGGAGGCAACGTTATGCCAGCAGGTGGTAAACCCCTTCCGGAGTGGCAGTGCGATGTCCCCGACAGTCCTTTTAAGCTGCTCCTCTGGGGAGAGAGGGTACCGCTGGTGTTTTCACGCCGCTATCCCGGTGATTGCACGCTGAACCCTAAAGCCCCTACTGCGGGATGAGCCCCGCGTGAGTCCTTTTTGGAAGGGGGTGAAGTGTCACGCGCTGTATGCTTCTTACCCAGTAGCCTTGAGCAGTTTCTTCCGTAACCGCCTCCTTTCTTGTCAGAAGGCTCTGTTCTTAGTTTTTTGAATAAGGATTCTATTACACCCCCTATACTTCTCGGACCAGTTTGTCCAGCTGTGGAGCATGAATGTAAACCATCAGAAGGTTTTAATATTGCAGAGTATTCAGTCCGACAGTGAACACTTCATCTCTTATGCAGAAGGCAGTGCCAAGAAACCAAACACTTCCCCTTCCTTAAGGTTGCACAACTTGTACGATTTGTCTCCATCATGAACTTTGCTTTGGGTAATCATATTCTGTTTGTTTATTTAGGCTACTTAAGGTAGATTCTTTGGATTTGCAGAATGCAGACAAGCAATGGCAAATCTAATATGTAGCGCTTTTTACAGTACGCATGATAAGCTATCAGAACTACCCTTACGAAATCTCAGTGAGTCTCTTCAATACAGTGGGAACCCTCTCCCAATTGTTGTTTTGGGCCAGTAAGCAACCTCGGGTCTCAATGAACCAGTTTACTCGATCAGTTTATGATGGTTGCCTTGGATTGACCTACATGCACCTATACTAATGGGCTGCTCAGCTAGCTGCCTGTGGTAACTGCTCTGTTTTAGCTCTGCGGTTGTCCGAGATCACCTTCCTTGGCCCTGGCTGCTTGAACACCACTGCAGAACTGCAGAACTGTTGCAGGAGTGCAGACTGACGCAATTAACCCTGCCTATGGCTATGCTCCTGGCTGTTAGAGACAGGGCCAGCTTTAGCGCTGGTGGCGCCCTGTGCGACAATGATTGATGGTGCACCCCCCCCCCCCCCCCCCCCCGGCTCCCTCAAGTCAAGTCATAAAATTTGTATAGCGCACTACATACCCAGAGGGTTTCAAGGCGCTTAGGAAGGGGAGGAGGATTATTTGTCAAATATCCACGTTTTAAGCTGCTTTCTGAACGCTAGGTGATTCTGGGTGAGGCGAAGGTAAGCGGGGAGTGAGTTCCATGTTTTGGCAGCCAGGTATGAAAAGGATCTGCCTCCCATGGTGGTCTTGTTGATGCGAGGTACAGTGGCTTGGCTTGGCTGGAAGAGCGAAGTTGGCGGGAGGGGGTGTAGAAGGACAGTCGAGAGTTGAGGCAATCTGGTCCGATGTCGTAGAGTGATTTGTGTGCGTGGGTAAGCAGTCGGAAAGTGATCCTCTTATTGACGGGTAGCCAGTGGAGGTCTTTAAGGTGACCAGAGATGTGTTCGTTGCGTGGGATGTCTAAAATGAGCCTGGCTGAGGCGTTTTGGATTCGTTGTAGTTTCTTCTGGAGTTTAGCGTTGGTACCTGCGTAGAGGGTGTTTCCGTAGTCCAGTCGGCTCGTGACTAGAGCGTGGGTGACTGTTTTCCTTGTTTCGGAGGGGATCCAGCGAAATGTTTTTCTGAGCATGCGAAGAATGTTAAAGCAGGAAGAGGATACGGCGCTGACTTGTCTGTTCATTGAGAGTGAAGAATCCAGGATGACGCCATGGTTCCGTGCGTGGTCTGTCGGGATGGGTGCTTTTCCGAGGGCTTCCGGCCACCAGGAGTCGTCCCATGCAGAGTGGGATGTACCTAAGATGAGGACTTCTGTTTTATCTGAGTTCAGTTTCAGACGGCTTTGTTTCATCCATTCGGCGACTTCTTTCATTCCTTCGTGTAGGTTAGTTTTGGCGGTGCTGGGGTCCTTGGTGAGAGAAAGGATCAGTTGAGTGTCGTCCGCGTAAGAGATGATGTTGAGGTTGTGTTGGCGGGCGATGGCCGCGAGGGGGCTCATGTATACGTTGAAGAGGGTGGGACTGAGTGAGGATCCTTGAGGTACGCCGCAGATGATTTC